>NC_133664.1:51758169-52410431 GCF_037893015.1 Macrotis lagotis | reverse complement strand
GAGTTGCCATGAGGAGGAAAAACTTAGAACTTAAAATCCACCCCAGCCAATGAACCCTTTTTACCTTGCTAAGGGAGAGACAGTGGGAAACCTGTAAGACATGAGATCCTGGAAGAGCTGAGAGGAGAATTTGATCAGTATCATCTCCTAAAACATGAGAAGCCAAGGAGGGGACACACAAGAAGGAAAAAATACTTTTAATTCAACTAATCACATTGCAGTCCAAGCCTCATTTCTATCAGGATCTGAACTCCTCATTCTTCTATTCAGTAACATTCATTCATTCATTCATGCAGCTCTTCATGTGTCCATAGTGCAATTTCTATGCTAGGCACTTGGGTTAAAAAAAGAGGAAAAAAAGAGATTCCTGCCTTCAAAGAATTTATATTCCATTGCAATAAGCAACAAGTATGTACAACATGTATTATACATTAGTATAATATATTATAATTGATACTATGTAGGCATTATACATATGTAATTGCCTATATATATCATACACACTAATATAATATGCATCATACATGTTGTACATTGTACATTGACCTAATTTAAGGAATGATTGAAGAAAGGAATGAATTACATGATGAGAATAATCTACATTACACCATTGAGAGAAATAATTATTAAATAACCAGCTGTTAATATTGGGTAGATCAGGATTTTTTTCCCTTCCCATTTCTTCATAATCTTCTAGGTCAAATTAGCCTCTGATGAATAAGACTGATAATGAGATTGAATTTGACATTTTCCTCAGTCTCGTTCAGACCTCACCCAACTGGAGAAGTCCATTGTGTTCTTGTACTCAGGTTTGGGTGGGGAGTAGATCCTTTGTCTAGATTGCCAGAGGCTGAGGGTGGTCTGAAGTGAGAGTGACTTTATCAAAGCCAGCCTCTCATTAGAATTGGCCCACCTTTCATTATAATATTCGTTCTATTAACTGTGAACCAATCAGTGTCAATTGTTGCCTGTCAGGAACACCCACTCTTCCAAAGGCATATGTTTCAAGGCTGCCATGCTCCATCCTTGGTTCCAAGAGATGGCAAATAACCATTCTTTCATTATTTACTAGCCAAAATTAATAAAATGATTAATGACCAGAAATTATCTCTTGAACTTTTTATATAACATAACATCTATTATGTTATACACATAATAATCTACATCATATATATTATATACACAGTATAATATCAGTCTATAGTATACATTATATGAACATATATAATCATTATACATGAATTTATATAAATAGATATAACCATCTATATCATGCATATATTGTGTATACATATAGAATTATTTGCATTTACGTGTGCTGTACAAATATGTAATCATTTATATTATGTGTATTGTCTACATAGTTATAAGCTATATTAGACACATAAAAATCTACATTATACATGTATTTAAATATATAATAATGTATGTTACACATATATGTATATTGTCCACTCATATATAATCATTATTGTACATATAAAAATCTATATCATACATGTATTTTATAAATATATGATAGTCTATATTATATATGTATTATCTCCTACACTGTCCATTTTACATGTACTATATTAATCTCTAATAATCTATATTATATCCATATACTCTATATGCATGTGATCTCTATTAGACATACATGATAATCTACATTATACATGTATTATTTAAATAGATAATAATGTACATTACACATATATGTATATTGTCTACTCATATATAATCATTATTGTACATGTAAGAATCTACACCATACATGTATTTTATAAATATATGATAGCCTATATTATATATGTATTATCTCCTACACTGTCCATTTTACATGTACTATATTAATCTCCAATAATCTATATTATATCTATATACTCTATATGCATGTGATCTGTATTATAGACATATATGACAATCTACATTATGCATGTATTATTTAAATAGATAATAATATACATTATACATATATGTATATTGTCTACTCATATATAATCATTATTGTACATATAAGAATCTACATCATACATGTATTTTATAAATATATGATAGTCTATATTATATATGTATTATCTCCTACACTGTCCATTTTACATGTACTTTATTAATCTCTACCAATCTACATTATATCCATATTCTCTCTCTATATGTAATCTATATTATAGATATACATGATAATCTACATTATACATGTATTTGCTGCAATATAATTTTCACTTACTCTGTGATTGTTTTGTAGTCTGGGTCCATATTGTATAAATGACAAATAATAAAATTCATATTTTATCTAAAAGCAAATGGGAGCCACTGGATCTTGTTGGTCAGGAGAGTGACTCAATCATCCTGTGCTCTAGGAATATCACTTTGGCAGCTCTGCCTGGGGTACATTAGATAAGGGAGAGATAGAATTTAGATAGATTCAGGTTTCATATAGCTTGTCAGAAAATCTTTGATTAAAACTCTCTAAGGAATTACCAATGAGTATATTTTAAAGCTAGGTTTTGATGATTCAGATCAAAAGCACATCTTCCTGGAGCAGGAGTATAGACCAGTCTGAAAATAGGTTAGAACGACTAGCAAAACTGAATCATGAGAAAGCTGTCATTTCATGATATCATCAACAGGTTTCTTAATGAAGTTTCATAAGCCATTAATAGCATTCGGTGTAATTTTAGAAATCAATTCACCATTCTCCCAATCGCTCTCAAATTCTGAAAGTTATTCATGGAATGAGTTGTCACTCATTTAGTCAGCCCAGATTGGAGAAATACCAATGGGCAGTGTTTCCTTGCTTGTATTCACTGTGTCTCTCTCATTTCTCTTTCAATAACAAAATCTTTCTTTCCTCCTAGCTCCCTTGGCCCACTTGTTCTAAAGTCATTACTTTATTTTTTGTCCTGATATATCCATTGTGACTTTTGGTTGGAAAACAGGAATGTGGAATGATTCCCTATTTTGTTCTAGGATGCTTAGTAGCACACTGGAAATGAAGATTGTTGGTTTCAGTTTCTGTCTTAGTAGTTTTGGCCTGCGACAAATATGGTGGTCTTGTATTTTCACAATACAGACTCCTAACTATCCGATTATGTAAAATATAACTGTACTGTGGATGAGGTGTTTCATCATTATATCAGATTTTCCCATGAAACAAAGTCTTTAATTAAAAATTATGAAATTGATTGCTAATTAAAAGACAATTCCAATTGGTTAAATTTAGAGTACCAAGAAAAGGCCTCTCCAAGATTATTCTCAGGCTCTAAGGTAAAAAGTATTTTCTTTAGATGGTGGCTTGGATTATTTTTCATTTTCTTTATCTTTATCTTCTTTGTCAGTATTTTTGCTGAGAAAGTCAAACAAATATTAATAAGTGTACTGAGCTCAGAGATACTGTCTCTTTTGTTTAAATGATTTATTTGGCCTGTATTTCTTTTATGCTTTCTTCAATGGATCTATGATCTTTTTGGTAAAGGTAATCCCTCTAATGGGGCAGATTGTAATCCATCTAGACCTTCTCATCCTGTGTATCCTTTGTCCTGTTATCTCAAAAATCTTTCTTAGGAGTTATAATCAGTGTTCTTTCCTATAAGTTTTCTTGGCATAATGAAGACCCTAAAGCAGCACGTGCAATTGTCCTTTTTGGTCCTCTATTATTTTGCTTTCTGGTCAATTCAGAATGCTTTTTTTCCTCTTTAATATGCAGCTCAGGGTGCCCTCTTGGATGTGATTCCTTTCCTTATCTCCCCAGTTGCTATTGGCCTCCCAGTCAAACCACCACTTGCATATATTTGTATTTATATTTGTAAAGTTTATATTTTTACATATACTTGTCTAACTCATTAAAAGATAAAGTTCCTTGGTGACAGGGATTATTTCGTTCTTGTATCCACAGTTTCCAACATAGTATTTGTTACTAGATACTTGTTGATTGATTAATGATAGCTTTCTGTCATTTTGGGGTCATTGTTGGCGATGTACTATAACCTATTTGTATCCACTACAGATCATTTTGGATGACTCAGTTTTGATTCTTTGGAGAGTGGGGTGTTCCATAAGTCACAGTCATCTAGCATCTAGAAGAAAGTTGATCTTAAGAAGTTGAATGCTTGTCATTACTCCATTTGCAATGCTTGCATGGAATATATGAATAGATACCCCAGCTCAATGAACTTTCTCTGTAATTGCATGCCCCTGTATGGAAAATAAGCAGTTTTTCACCCATTTTTTTCTGCTTATTTTTTGGTTTAGATTCTTTTGAGAGGTTGTGAGCCTTCTTTAGGAAGCTCAGTATTATTTCAGTTGATACAGTCAAGGTAATAGCATCTGTAAAAGGAGCATTTGAAGGAGTTCACAATAATATTACTAATTTCATGAATTTAAGTTTTATAGAATTATATATATGTATACATATATATGTATATGTATTATTTCACAACATAAATCTTTACAACAACCCTGTGAGGCAAGTACTAATCCTATTTTAATGATGAGAAAAATGAGGTTCAGAAAAATTAAATACTTTGACCCTAGTCAGACTGCTAATAAAGGTCAGGAGGGGCATCTAGGTGGTACAGTGAATAGAACACTGGCCTTGAAGTCAGGAAGATGAGAGTTTGAGTACTGTCTCAGATGCTTAACTTGTACTAGCTGTGTGACCCTGGGCAAGTCACTTCACCCTGATTACCTCACATCAAGGGCCATCTCTAATTGTCCTGATTTCTATCTGGCCACTGGACCTGGATGGTTCTGGAGGAGAAAGTGAGAAAGTCACTTAGTATAGCATCCCTTCACTCAAATCCAACTCATGTGCTTGTCATGGCATCAACTCCCTGATATCTTGGTGAAGGACAAACGTTTTTAAAAGATCAGGAGTAGAATTTGAATCCAGGTCTTTCCAGAGTTCTTTCTACAAACTACATTGCCATCTCTTTATAAGGAATCACTTTTCTTTCCATTTGTATTGTAAATGGTATATCCTCCATTATAGTGGCAAAAATATTGGCAAGGCGATTTCTTCCATGTTTTATGCTTCATTTGATTTTAGTAATCAGTGCATGATTAAGCAAAATTAGCTCTCATATAATCTATGATGGAGTTTCTTATGATTTTAATACAGGCATGGGAATCATCTTCATGGAGGAGAGATCTTAAGGCTACATTTTTCCATGGTGAATAAATTCTTTTTTTGTAGCCATAGACCATATATTGCATAGGCTATAAGTTCTTTGGGAGTATAAGGATAGTTTTATTCTTTGTACTTATGTATCCTAGAACCTAGCCTAGTGTACAGAGAATGTTTCATTATGATGATTGTGATGATGATGATGATGATGATGATGGCAAATATGTAGTATACTTTAAGATTTGAAAAACACTTTATAAATATCTCATGTGATTCTTACAACTGCTCTGGGAAGTAGATGCCATTATAATCCCCATCTTATAGATGAGGAAAATGAGACAGAGATCAAGTGACTTGCCTAAGGTCAAATTTGAACTCAGGTCTTCCTGACTCCAAGTCTAGAACTTTATTCATTAATTCACCTAGTTTCCTCTATAATAAATACTTGTGATTGATTGATTGATTGAACGTTCCCTGGAAAAGGAATCAGATAACTGCAACTATGCATCTAGACTCTATATGGTCATTACAGGCACTGAAGTGCATTGAATATAGACACTCCTCTTCTGAGTTCAAAGCTGACTTCAAATACTTCCTAGCTGTGTGACTCTGGGCAAGTCACTTAACCTGATTACCTCAGTTTCCTCATCTGTAAAATGGAGAAGGAAATGGAAGTCACTCCAGTATTTGGCAAGAAAATGCTAAATGGGGTCAAGAAGAGACAAATATGTCTGAAATGATCCAATGATTCAAAACAGATTCTATGAGATGATGCCTTCTCCCTTTTTTAGGGGGTCCTGTGTAGGACTAAAGGAGAATTTTAAACTGCAGGAAAAACCCATCATTTAGAGAGTGGGGGGGGGGGAAGTAAATACATTGTGTGGACACAACACCAAATGGCCATGTTGACAGATTTAAAAACAAAAAAAACCTCCCCAGATCTATAGACTGTTGTTCTTTTTAATTGTTTTTTAAATGAGAGTAGTAATAATAACCAGTTGTATTTGCTATGTGCCAGATACTGTTCTGTGTTTTTTTTTGTCTTAATTTTTCAATTTCATGCAAAGGTAGTTTTCAACATTCATTTTTTTGTAATCTTTTGAGTTCCACATTTTTCTGCCTCCTTCCCTCCCCTCCTCTCTCTGTGACATCCAGCAATCTGATATAGGTTATACATGTACAGCTGTGTTTAACATGTTTCCATATTAGTCATGTTATGACAGAAGAATCAGAACTAAAGGTAGGTCCTGTCATTATCCCTGTCTTACAGATGAGGACACTGAGACAGACCTAGGTTAAGAAACTTGCCCTGAGTCATCATAGTTACTATATGGTCAAGGCCGGATCGGAACTGAGGTCTTTCTGACTCCATGTTTGACCCTTCTCTAGTTAGCTGCCCAATTGAAGAGAACAATTTTTTAAAATGAAATTAATTGGTTATTTTGGCATCTTGGAGAGAGTGTAATCATTGTAGTCATAGTAAAACCAGTTTTAATTATCTTTCTATTTTACATGAGGAAATTTATCTGAAAAATTCCATGAGTATGAAATGCAATGAACTGTGTTTTTATCATTAATTTGTCCCCATGCTTTCCTTTTTTGCTGTTCTAAGAGACCTGCTTTTTATGCAGCTATCTCTGACTCAGGGAAGCCTCTAGGAGGATTATTAAATATTTAATATTTGTAAAGGATTCCAAAGATACCCTTGTAAGAAGAGTGTTAAGGAGATAGGAATAAAACTCTCCAGGATGGGAGAATTGTGATTCTGGATACCTATGTTTGAGGAAAGACCTCATTAATATAACCAACTTGGGAAAGCCTATGGGATATGAAAAAACCTGAATTTTTTTAATGGAACTATATTTCAAATTTGGACTATATGGCTATGTAATTTTAGACTAATGCTTATCTCTGGAATAAAAATGAAGCTATCTTCCTCAAATCAACAGCCCCTAAAAGAAATTTCAGAATCCCAGGAAGATTTTTCTTTTAGTTGAGGAAAGAAAATATACAAACACCAAGCAACAACATACATTAAACATCTTCTACTGGTGGAATAATGTACTGGGCAGTAGGGAAGTGATAAGGTTCAGAGGTGATATTGATTTTGACGTTGGAGATTCTAAGTTCAAATCGAAAACAGTGATATTAACTGTATAAACCTGGGCAGGTTATTTAACCTCGAGGCCTCAGTTTCCTCATCTGTACATGAGGAACTATGATTAAGGGACCTTTGAGATCCCCTCCAGCCTTCAATCCATGATACCCTTTACTCTTGTCTTTCTGAAGCAGCCAGTCTATTACACAGAAAAATCATATTTTGCTCAATACATTGAAGAGAGGCCTTTCATTTATTCTCTGTATTTAAAAGTAATAACCACCCCCACCCCCCAACATCAGACACTCTTCAGACCACATAAAGCATTTCGTTCTGCCCTTTTCCAACACACTTATCAAATAACACCATAGGGAAACTAGGACAAGGTACTTGCCTACAAACCAAGGAACTTCACTTGGTATCTCATAGAATCCATTTACAAAATGCATTTCCTTTAAAACGATAAAATCCTCTAAACCTTTGAGCTCTTTTGGTACTTAAAAATGGTATTTTATTTTGATATGTTAGTCTTAGACATAGATTTAGAGCTGAGACTTTTATTCATTTATTTTTGAATTTTACAATTTTCCCCCAATCTCACTTCCCTCCCTCCCCCTCACAGAAGGCAGTTTGATAGTCTTTACATTGTTTCCAATATACATTGCTCTAAATTGAATGTGTTGAGAGAAAAGTCATATCCTTAAGGGAAAAAAAGGTAAAATATAAAAGATAGCAAAACTGCATAATAAGATAACTTTTTTTTTTTTTAATTTGAAGGTAATAGTCTTTGGTCTTTGTTCAAACTCCACAGTTCTTTCTCTGGATGCAGATGATATTCTCCATTGCAGACAGCCCAAAATTGTCCCTGACTGTAGCACTGATGGAATGAGCAAGTCCATCAAGGTTGATCATCACCCCCATGTTGCTGTTAGGGTGTACAATGTTTTTCTGGTTCTGCTCATCTCACTCAGCATCAGTTCATGCAAATCCCTCCAGGCTTCCCTGAATTCCGATCCCTCCTGGTTTCTAATAGAACAATAGTGTTCCATCACATACATGTACCACAGTTTGTTCAGGCATTCCCAAATGATGGACATTTACCTGATTTCCAATTCTTTACCACCACAAATAAGACTGCTATAAATATTTTTGTACTAGTGATGTTTTTAACCCTTTTTCATGATCTCTTCAGGGTACTGACCCAGTAGTGGTATTGCTGAATCAAAGGGTATGCACATTTTTATTGCCCTTTGGGTATAATTCCAAGTTGCTCTCCAGAAAGTTTGCATGAGTTCACAGCTCCTGAAAGAGACTTTAAGAAGTCATCTTGATTACTCCTCTCATCTTCTAGTTGAGGAGACCGACTTGTTCATTTGGAACCTAGTCATCTGATGCCACATCCAAAGCATTCTACATCATGCCACCCCACATTTTCCGATTAAGAAAGATTTTAAATTAGCCTGGTGATTATTAATAAGTAAACAGCTACTTCCAACATGCTCAGAAATACTTATTTTTTTAATCTTCTTCCTCAGGTTTACATTTACATAATCAACATGATTGGTAAATCGTTTTTCTCACTGATAAAGCAAAAATAAACAACTTAGCTTCTGTCCAAATGATCACAAATTACAAAGGTTTAAGCTTCAGCTTAATGAAATGTTAAAGAGATTCAGACATCATAAGATAGAAAGAAGATAGACTTTTGAAGAATGCTTATCCAAACAAGAAATATCCCTTATCATAAAAGATATAGACAATTCAGATTACATAAGATGGTAATAAACTAAGCAAAGCTAGAATAACAAGATTAGTAATTAGCTGAGAAAAACCTTCACAGCAGATATCTTTGACAAAGATCTAATATCTAAGATCTCTATCTCTTTATCCATACTTACATATCTATATATTTTGGTAACTGACTGATAAGTGATCAGAGGATTAGATAGAATAGGCAGTTTTCAAAAGAAGAAAAGCATGGCATCAACAACTCCTAAAAGAATACTCCAAATCATGAAGTGAAGAATTACAAATTAAAGCAACCCAGAATTTTTACCTCACATCAGATTAGCAAAGATGACAAAGATGTAAAATGGGAAATGTAGAGAAACTGTGGGAAAACAAGACTCTGATATAATGTTGGTAGAGTTGTGAATTTGTCTATTTTGTAAAGTAGTTTGTAATTATACTGTAAGTCACTTGGCTGTACATATATTTCAATCCATTGAGTCAGTTCTAAGTACATTCACTAAGGGTATAAAAGATAGATGGGAATTGTAGTATATACAGTTTTATTGCCCCTTGGGCATAGTTCCAAGTTGTTCTCCAGAATGATTGAATCAATTTACAGCTCCATCAATAGTCTCCAGATCTTTCCATATCCCCTCTAGCATTTGTCATTTTCCTTTTCTGTCATATTAGATATTCTGAAGGGTATGTGGTGGTATCTCAGAGTTATTATTATAATCTGTATTTCTCAAATAAAAATGATTTAGAGCATTTTTCATGTGACTATAGATAGGTTTGATTTCTTCTTCGGAAACCTATCTATTCCTATACTTCAGCCATTTGCCAATTGTAGAATAGCTCTTATTTTTTTTTTCTGACTTTGACTCAGTTCCCTATATATCTGAGAAATGAGATCTTTCTGAGAAATACTTGCTATAAATTCCTCCCCTTTCTGGTTTTTTGCTTTTCTTCTAATTTTTGCTATAGTGATTTTGTTTGTGCAAACCCTTTTTAATTTCATGTAACCAAAATTATCCATTTTACTTCCCATGATCCTCTTTATCTCTTGTTTGGTCATAAATTCTTCCCTTATCTATAGATCTGACAGGCAAAATTGTCCATGCTCCTCTAATTTGCTTTTATAGTCAAACTGTTTCCAGTAAATTAATGAGGTTCAGGACTCCAAGTCAAATCTGTTTATATCAGTGATGTATTAACTATTTAACAAAGTGGGTCAGACGAGCAATGTCAGTCAAGCCAATGATCTCAAGGAGAAGGAAGGGACTCTCTTAATTGACATACAATAAAAACAGGAGTCTTGGTACACATGGAACATTATACTAAGAAAGGTGTGCTATATTCCTCCCAGGCAGTTAAGGAATGTTAATTGTTTTATGGGACCCATTGGTATTTTATTATCTTTGCTAGGGAAATAAAACTACCAGACGTGCTATCTCCTTAGTAAGAAGAGATGAAAACACCCCTAATTGCACAAGGTCAGGAAAGGACATAGGATTTAACTTTTGGGGTTAATACGAAATTAACTTGTGAAGTTGTGAAGCTTAATGATACAAAATATGTCCTATAAGAGAGATAACAACTTTTCTTTTCATTATAACTTTAAACTAACTTAGAGGGGAAATCTAAATTCCTGAGCTCAGCTCAAGGACATAGAAAGTTAACATTAGGATTCAATAATATTAATTTAATTTTCTTCACCCTTTATGTTTAAATGATTCGTTCATTTTGACCTCATCTTAGTATGATTTGTGAGATGTTGACCTAAGTTTCTGACAGACTGCTTTCCAATTTTCCCAACAATTTTTGTCAGTAAGTTCTCATCCTTAAAGTTTAGATTGTTGGGTTTATCAAACATTAGTTGACTATAACCATTTACTCCTATGAAGACTTAATCTCTTCCATTGATTCACACTTTGTTTCTTAACCTGTACTAATTTTTTGGGGGGTAATTTTAGTAAAGTATATGTTAGGCATAGCCAGACTGTACTTCCTTATTGCAAGAGAGGGTTGGTTCTCTTCTGAACTGAGTTGATGGTTTGATTTTGTTGTTTTTCAATTAGAAAAAAAAAAAGAAGGGGCAGCTAGATGGCCCAGTGGATAGAACACCAACCCTGGAGTCAGGAGGACCTGAGTTCAAATGTAAGCTCAGACACTTAATAATTACCTAGCTGTGTGACCTTGGGTAAGTCACTTAACTCCATTGCCTTAAATAAAAAGGAAAAAAGTTAAAAAAAGAAAAAAGAATCATTCTAAGAACCAAGTGAGATTGACAATTCCCTCTCTCTCTCCCTTTCTCTCTGTATATGTGTGTGTGTGTGTCTGTGTGTGTATATACATTGATAATCCTCACATAAACACATATATGTGTCAGCCTCCTTCTCTGAAGGAAGTTATCTTCATTGTTCAAATGATCATAATATCTGTAGCACAATCTATCTCTCAAAGTTACTGTGCAAAAACATACTTTTTAGGTACTATGTGAATATGAATTATGATTATCAGAAAGTGGAATTAAAAGGCTGTGAAGTGCCATTATGGGAAAGAAACAAGACTAGGAGCCAGGAAGACCTAAGTTCAAATTTAGCCTCACAAACCATCCTGGCTAGGTGACTGTGGGGACATCATTTACCATTTCTCAGCTGCTGTTTCATCATCTGTAATGTAGGGAGGCAAGATAGCCCCAACCTCATGGTACTACTGTGAGGACCAGATGAGGTTATGTTTCTAATGTGCTTTGTAATCCTTAGGGTATCATGTAAATGTGGGCACACATCCATGCATATGTATACATAGCATCTCATATACATTTACATGCTTTGATATACAATAAACTGCAATGCATATTGATAATATAAATATGCCTACTTAGATACACATGTATAAATAATATAAAATGCATGTATATAACATAATATAATATAACATACAATGTAAGATAATAAAATAGAATATAAAATACATGGACACACATGTATAAATGTGTACACACAGCTATGTGCATGTGTCCATACAGATATTCATTTAATACAGTCCAGCATAGAATACTATGTGAGGTATTAAAAATGCAGAGACCGAAAAAAAAAAGGAAATTCAAGCTATTGCAATGGCATTCAGTTCCTTAGGTTGCAGATTTTTTTTTTTTACAGGACTGAAAATGAACAAAACTCCAATTTAGAATCTAAGAATTGTCATTTTTTGCTCCACCCACTGGCCTAGATTTATCTAGAGCCAGCAGGGCTTCCTTGGAGAACACTGATGACTCCATCTCAGCCCTTATGTACGTGACACCTCCCACATTCAGTAGCTGCTCCGTGAGGGGCCCAGACATTTTAATGGTGACTGATAAAGCAGGTCAATTACCTGCAGGGAGGGACATATGGGGTGAAGTCCACAGGCAAACCCCAAGTCGCAGGTTAGACAGTACTTGTGATCTATTTGTCCATCCAACTTTAGGTTTTTTTTCCTTTTTTTGCAAGGCAAATGGGGTTAAGTGGCTTGCCCAAGGCCCCACAGCTAGGTAATTATTAAGTGTCTGAGACCGGATTTGAACCCAGGTCCTCCTGACTCCAAGGCTGATGCTTTATCCACTATGCCACCTAGCTGCCCCTGTCCATCCAACTTTAAACCAAAAATAAACACACATATCCAAATTGCTAACAAGAAGCAAAGTTGGTGGGAACTAGGAAAAGTGGAGCAGGATCACTAACCGATCTCAGGGTGTGCTGCTTCCTTTTCCTCTCTAACAGCCCTTGGTGGATGGCCCTGATTTCCCCTATTTTAGAGTCTACTTCTAAAATTTTTTTTTCCATCTATCTTTTGGGGTCAGGGTTCCATTGAACAAAATGGAAAAAAAAGGAGAAAAACATAGGATTTTTTTTTCCTGGAATAATAAAGGATAATATTCTGAATAATAAAGGATGAACAATTTCACTGGTTAATTAATAAATTAATAGTAAATAAATAGTAAATAGGAATACTCAAACCAAAACCATAAAATTAAAATAGAATTTCCCTTTCTGCCTTCCTTAGAGGGAGCACACTCTGCTTTTTGCATTTCACCTGTATGGCTTTCTAATCTTGCCAGGATGCCAGGTTAGAGGATAACTTAGAAGGCAGATGGTTACTTATGCATGTGTATATTGAGTGAAAATCAAGACTTTTGGACTGGAAAGGATCTCACTCATTTGTACTCTGGGCATCCAAGGCAGTTTTTTTAGGTCGTGATTTGAATAAACAAAAGAGGCAGCCTGGAGAACTATTTTTTTTAAGGTTTTTTTTTTTTTGCAAGGCAGTGGGGTTAAGTGGCTTACCCAAGGCCACACAGCTAGGTCATTATTAAGTGTCTGAGGCCAAATTTGAACTCAGGTACTCCTGACTCCGGGGTCAGTGCTCTATCCACTGTGCCACCTAGCCACCCCTGTAGAACTTTTTAGATTGGGATTTCAACTTGATTTCTTTACTCCTGCCTTGTCCCCCCCCCCCCCCACCGTCCCCCATATCCTGACTAGAGGTTGAGCAGAGTAGATAGATTTAGTGAATTTTGGATAAGAATAACCAGAGTTCAGATCCTGCCTCAACACCGATTTCCAACACCCTCATTTTCTTCATTTGTAAAATATAATAGCACCTACCTCATAAGTTGTTATGAGGATCAGATGAGATAATTAAAATAAAATGACATTAGATTTAGCTAGGGGATTCATTCACCTTCATATAGCAGTGGGGTCAGAGATAAGGCAGTGGAAACATCAGGCCAATGTAATCTCCATCACTGCAACTTCTTTCCCAAACAGTTTTTTTCCTCACTAGCAACAAAAATAGAGTGATTTCTTCTCTTTGAACCTTTTGCATCCACACTCAGTTCTGATTCATCAGCCAATTAAAAGACTTTTGGTCACCAAACTTTCAGGAAATAGTCAAGCAATAAATGTAGATACAATGGGATAGAGAAAGGACCCCATCATCTCTAAATTCTGAAATTCAAATTAAAAACTCAGCTGAGTGACTTTCTGCCTCAGTTTCCTATCTGTAAAATGGAAGTAAAAATAGTACCTACCTCTCCAAATTTGTTCTGAGGATTAAATGAGATTATTATAAAGGGCTTAGCTTCATTGAGTTCTATATAAATGTTAAATGTTACAAGCAGGTTGACCAACCCCCCCATATGCAGCTAGTAGAGAAGACTGGGCTTACATGACTAGTCACCCCATTACAGCAATGGTAAGATGGCTGGCCCAAAAGGCTCGATCATGCCCCCTTCAAGAGGCTAGAATATTACAGGAAATTGAGACACACAAGTAACCAGCGTTCAAAAGCATGAGAACCGGAGTTCAGTCCCCGTTGAGTCTTCTAAACTAGGAAGTCTGTGGCTTCTATTTGATGTTGATAAGGAAACTGGTCAAATGTTTCTCTTTTCAATATATGGGAGATTTTATTCCTCTCCCTTATTATTCTTTCTAGAAAAATCTACTTTTGACTTAAAATAAAGTCATGTTTCACTAGATGATATGCATGGATTTACCTGCCTGCAAGATTTTATCTTGTAGGAGGATGAGCACTGTGCTGTCAGGAGATAAAACTCGCACATCTACTCTGAACTAACCCATTCTTGTCTTTGAGCCTCAGTTTTCCACATCCATAAAATTAGGATAATACTTTCATTGCCACCTCACAGAGGAAAGCACTTGATAAAACTATAATAGTTATATTAAGATGAGCTATTATTTTTATTACCAATAAGAAAAGGCAATTATGAATTTCTGGAGCCACAGAGAGGATAGTGGATATATTTCCTTGTAGTGGTCTGTCACTGAATGGGACCTTGAAATTGTAGCCTGAACTGCTATTTGCTGTTTCCTCTGAATTTAATCTTGAGCACCTCTTGTCCCTTTCTGAAGCCAAGGACAAACTCACATCTCTCTGTCATACTCCCCATCTCCAGTTTCCTTAAAGATGAATCAGTTCCTAAGTGCTTGCCCTTAGAATTGACTGGTGAGAAATTCCTTGATTGCTAGTCTCTTCATACAAAAGTTAGTGGTGGCTGCCCTAAGAACTGCTGTCAGATTGTATGTTTTATCTACATCACAGTGAGGGCAGATTGGGATCAAAAATTGAAGCCATTTTTAAAAATTCTTCCCCTCCCCTATGTATTTTTATTGAGTTTTACATTTCTTCCCTAATCTTGCTTCCCTCCCCCCACCCCCCACAGAAGGCAGTCTGATAGTCTTTATGTATTTTCATGCTATACATTTATCAAAATTGAGTGTGTTGAGAGAAAAACCATATCCTAAAGGAAAAAATAAAATACAAGAGAGCAAAATTACATAATAAGATAACTTTTTTTTTTTTTAAGTCTTTGGGCTTTGTTTAAACTCCACAATTCTTTCTTTGGCTACAGATGGTATTTTCCATCGCAGATACCCTAAAATTTTCCCTGATCGTTGCACTGATGGAATGAGTGAGTCCATCAAGGTTGCTCATCACCCTCATGTTGCTGTTAGGGTGTACAGTGTTCTGGTTCTGCTCATCTCACTCAGCATCAGTTCATGCAATTCCTTCTAGGCTTCCCTGAGTTCCCACCCCTCCTGGTTTCTAGTAGAACAATAGTGTTCCATGACATACATATACCACAGTTTGTTCAGCCATTCCCCAATTGAAGGACATTCACTCAATTTCTAATTTTTTTCCACCGCAATGCTGATATGAATATTTTTTTACAGGTGATATTTTTATCCTTTTTTCATGATCTCTTCAGGGTATAGATCCAATAGTGGTATTGCTGGATCAAAGGGGATGCACGTTTTTATTGCCCTTTGAGTGTAATTCCAATTGCTCTCCAGAAAGGTTGGATGAGTTCACAGCTCCACCAACAATGTATTAGTGTCCCAGATTTCCCATATCTCTTCCAACGTTGATCATTGTCCTTTCTGGTCATATTGGCGAATCTGAGAGGTGTGAGGTGATACCTCAGAGATGCTTTAATTTGCATTTCTCTAATAAGTAAAGATTTAGAGCAATTTTTCATATGACTATAGAATGCTTTGATTTTCTCATCTGTAAATTGCCTCTGCATATCCTTTGACCATTTGTCAATTGTGGAGTTAGCCATAAACTTTTGACTTTGCTGACTTTTGTGACTCAAAAATAAAAGCCTCAATTGCCATTCTTCTCCTAACTTAGCATTAGGGATAAACTAGAATTTGTAATTCTTATTGAAGCTCATTTCTGCAGTAAATGGTTTCATTTAGTTAAAGCTAAGAACCAATTTGAATGATAATATAACAAATATATGATGTAGAAATATATATATATGATATTAACACACACACACATATATATAATATGGAAATGTATAACCAAATACAAATACAATGAAACATAGAAAATATTAATTTGTAGGAAATTTTTTTTAAGGCACAGAAAATGTGCTGATCTAGAGTAGTAAAGAAAATATTCTTATCTGGAAATTCTTTGTATCAGTGAATTCATGGGTCTAGTTCTTAATCACACACATGCATATATATATATATAGGTAGACTAGTCCCTTACCCAAATACACAACTACTCATCTACATACATGCATATGCAAGTCACATATACCTATATATGTCCACAATACATACAAGCATGATTTGAACTATCCTACCGAACTATTTTGGAATTAATTCTTATCCATGCACACAAATAAATATTCATATGCATATATACTCATATATACAAACACACATAGTTTGAACTAGTTCCTGTCCAAATACTCATACTCATAGTTCCTTGTCACTAGAATTTATCCCAATGCCTGTACTTAGGAAGTACTTCGTTAATACTAAGTATGTATACATATTATACATTATATAATATTTATACAAATAATATATATATATATATATATATATATATATATATATATATGAATATATAAATGTAAATACAGTTGGAAAGGCAGTGTGCCATGATGGATAGAAAGCTTACCTTGAAGCCAAGGAGGTCTGAGTTCAAGTCCACCAGTGACACACTGGTTGTATAAGCCAGAATAATTATTTACATTGTGAGGATCCCAGGAAGCTCTCTAATATTATACAAGCTGTACTGCTTTGGGAGATGAAATTTACTTACCTGGGAGATGTCTATACCTAGGAAATCCCAGGTTTAGTTCACATACATATGCATACAAACATTTATCTGCATGACTATGAGACATGGAAAATACCATGATTTAGAACTGAATATTTATCATCATCTAGAGACCAATGAAAAGTTTGTTATGTATGGGGAACTTTACAAACAACACATTACAAATAAGGAGAAATGGAGTGAATGGTCATATCTGAGAGAAGATGGACTGGTCACATGTTGAGCAAGGGACAGTTGACTGGATAGCCAATGAAAGTATCTCAATACCAAGAGAAAGTGAGAATAGTTCCTAGAATATTGGTGAACCCCTATATACACCTGCAAGAAGACCGAAGCAGAAAAAGGGCATGCCACACATGTCCATTAAGGTCATACAAGATTTCTTGACAAACACAATAATAGAGATAGCTTTGGCAGCCATCTGTTAAAATGGTAGGCATGGATAGGGAGAAAGGTGTTATGGCAAAGAGAAGCAGTTAAAGAATTAGTCCCTTCAAATGGAGAGGTCTTGAGTCAAAACTCTTCTGTTTATGGATTTTTCATCAAGTTCCAGAACACTTGAAGAATCTCCCAAAGAAATCAGTACTCAAAATATTTTGGTTTAATTATCCACCTGAGGGGGAAAAACCCCAAACAAACAGTTGGATGCAGATTGTCTGTTGTCCAGATTACAATCAGGAGCTAGATGGATGAGAGTTGGACCAACAGTGCATATATTTTGGACAGACCCTTACAGATGAATCATAAAATGGGTCTGGGATGGAAAAGGAAGAGGAAAAGAGGGGAGTGTGCTTCTGAGAGATTGTACAAGGCTTTTAACGATCCCAGTCTTTTCTCTGTAAGGAAAGCTCATTTTTAAAAAAATCAGTGATGTTCTGTGATGCTTTGTGGCAGTGAGTCTTGGACTAATATGTAGATATAAGTAGGTTAAAGGATTCTCCCAGCGAAGAGTCATACAGAAGTAGTATAGTGAGTATTTCTCCAGAGTATTGGGTGGAAAAGTGCCCCCTTTGCCAGGGATTGGGGAGAGAAGAGTGCTGCATCCCCTTGGAGAGGTAGGATAGAAGGGCCTGACCTCTCCCCTTGCATTTCAGAACAAGTGAAGATATCCTTTAACTGCTGCTTTTTGGATATAAGGGCACCTTTAATTGTCTGCTGATCCAGAATTCTGTAGATGTACTGAATGAGCATTCTTTGGCCCTGGGCCTCTTCTTTCTAGGAGCCTGAATGTGTAAGGAGACTTCAGCTGCAGAGTCAAATATGGAAATTGTTTTTCTTTCACCAGGCAACAAACTATGAGCTTATGTTTTCCTAGGAATGGTTCCATCTTTCCTTTTATATTTCCTTTCCTCTGGTGTAGGGCCTTATTGAGTTTTTGAAGGACAGTTCACATTGCTCTCTTCCAGGGCCCCTGATTACTAGGGTAGTAGCTATGGTAGCAGTCATAGCATCAAAAATAGTAGAGGCAGACTGACCAAAGTGGGGGAAAGTAGCTCCAAGAGAAGAGTGAGGGGAAGGACTTCTCCATCATGCATGACCTACGTTGATAAGCATGAAGGATAACATTGATCACCCATGTGCTTCGTTGTTGTTCATACAACAAAAGGAGAGCTGGACAAGGAAGACTCTCAGCAAATGGAATGAGTCCCTTGCAGGATTTATGAGAGAATATGGATCTGAATTCCATATGAGAGCAGGTGATTGGAGTGAAATTGAGAATTCATTGAAGCATATCTATCTGTCTGTCTGACTGACTGTTTCTTTGATATGCTATCTGCCTGTCTGTTCTGTCTGAAGGACAGCTAGGTGGCACAGTAGATAAATCACTGACCTTGGAGGCAGGAGGATGGGAGTTAGAATCTGGCCTCAGACACTTGACATTAGTTGTGTGACCCTGGGCAAGTCATATCCAGGGCCATTTCCAGTTGTCCTGATCCATATCTGGCCACTGGACCCAGGTGGTTCTGGAGGAGAAAGTGAGGCTGGTGATTTAGCATTGCATCCCCTCACTCAAATCCAATTCATGTAACTGTCATGACATCACCTCCCTGATATTGTGGTTTTCTTCCAGAATGAAGGACAGACATTAACTATTCTATCTGTCTATCATCTATACATCTATCTATCTATCATCTATCTATCTATCTATCTATCTATCTAATCTATTTATATGACTGTCGCCCTCATATTCTGTCTATTCTATCCTCTCTCTCTCTCTCTCTCTCTCTCTCTCTCTCTATCTCTGTCCTCTATCATCTTTCTCATTTATGCATCTGTCTATTTTGTTTATCCCTCTAATTATATAGATATAGCTATATAGCACAGTATACAGGACGGTGACTTGGGAGTTATGAAAACCTGACTCAAACCTCACCTTAGACATTTATTAACTGTTTGACCTTGGACAAATCACTTAATCTCTTTCAGACAGCTGTTTTCATCTGTAAAAAAGGGGATAATAATGATCACATTTACCTCATAGGATTGTTTTGAGGGTCAAATGAGAAAACACATACAGTGCTTCATAAACTGCATAGCACTACTTAAATGATAGCTGTGATTAGGCTTGATATTACTACTTCTTATACTGAATACTTAGAAGATTCATGATTTTATCGGTATAGGTATTCCAGTCACAATCTAACTGCAATTTAATAGATAATCTCAAGAACTGCTCTAGCCAAAATAGTTCCTAATCTGGGTGAGCCTCTGAAAAAAATGTCAGGTCAGGTGGTCCTCTTCTTAAAACCAGTTTGATAGGCCATGTCAATCAAGCAACCAATCAATCATCAAGCATTTACTTTGTTAATCTGTCTTAATCTGTCTTTTAGAGACCGGGTAGACCTCCAAGTTTATGATCCACTGACAAGGCTTTGTTGAGGCCAGGTTCATTTCCACAGATTGAGAAATATTAGAGAAGCATTTTAAAATATCTATATGGTTATCTCGAGTACATATATTTATATAACTATATCTGTGTATGTATGTTCATCCATGTATATGTGTATACATGCACATATATATATATATATGCATATGGAGACAGAGAGACAGAGTGAGACAGAGACAGAGAGACAGAGAGAGACAGAGATAGATAGATAGATAGATAGATAGATAGATAGATAGAAAGAGAGAGAGAGAAAAGAGAGATATCTTTCACAGAAATCTATCATCAGTCATGTTATCATTAGCTTTTAAGAGCTGTCTATTTATAGGTTTGGGAGTTTAAAAGCAAGCAAATACATGAGATATCAAATTAGACACCAATCAGAGAGGATAGAGAAGAATTAAGCTTCAGGAAGCTAATAATGAGTCCTCAAATAAATGGAGCAGCTAAAGATCTTAAAGATTATTAAAATAATGGTGCAAATGTCCCATGAGAACAAATAGCATTTTTGCTTATCCATAAATATTGGCCACTTAATTTAAGGCACCAAAATAACCAGGAGAAAAGATCATAATAACTTAATTAATGAGGCCTCAAGGAAGTGAAATTAAATGAAAACAAATGTTTATTTACTTTTTTAAAATATTCAAGCAATAGTGAGCCTTATTCAATGCCTTTGGTGGCAATTTAAAACCAAGTTGTATCTTTAGGAGTTTCTAAAGAGAATTCGACTCAAGAAGTCATTTGGTGTGAGGATAACTCAAATGGCTTCGTGACCCAGTGGTCATTATGGCCAGGTCTCAGAGGTCACATAATTTACTGTTTTAATCTGTTCATCCAGCTAAGGCCACAAGGTCTGGAAGGCAGGGGACTTGGGTGTCTGTATTAAGCTGAGTAAACATTTTGCTAGGGCATTGGGACATTTTTATAGACCTCCATTGAGGGCAGTGAGACCTCCATGAGCCAGATAGAGAAGTCTCTCTCTTGACCGTCATGTCCTTTATATTCTCATATGCATAGGAGAGGCATGAAGGAGAATGGTCAAATTGGAAATTTCATAGGTGCCATTGGGGAGCAAGCAAAGCCCCCCTGAAAAACTCACCTGTTCTAGTTCTTAGTTTCAATGAAGCAAGTCATTGATGTTGGGTAAATGACCTTTCTGACCCAGTTTTCCTGTGTGATAGCTTTCATGCATTCTCTCCTGACTCTTAGCTACACTGACTCCAGAGATGTTAGGAAGATGAAATGTATGGAACCCCTTGGAGAAAAGTTCTTAGTGGAGGAGTGCAAAAAGGGCAATTTCTCACTTTCATTGTAATGGAGAAACATTACAAGTGTATCTGTGCTAAAAAAGCAAGCCAACCTCTGGCTGTTTCAGAGTGAATGGTGGGCCATACACAGAATTTAAAGAAACCAAAATCTAACAAAAACCATATTCTTTCAGATTCGAAATAGGAAACAGAAGCAAAGCCAACTCAGAGGATAGAGAGTAGGGTGCAGAGCTGGAAATTGAAGATTATCTACTCTAACCCTTCATTTTTCAGAGAAGGAAATTGAGCCTTGATAGGTAATATAGAGTAGTGAAAAGAGATCCGAACTCGGTAAAATGTGGTTTTAAATTGTTCTTCTGATACTGAGTAGGTGTGCGATTGTGGGAAAGTCATACCCCAAAGAGTATCCAATGAAATAAACCACGTAAAACTCTATAAAATGTTAGTTATTGTTATTATTGCTTTCCCCCACCCACCCATCTCTCCCCACATAGACAGTAAATTGTAAAGCTAGAATTTGAACTCAAGTTAACTGACCTCAAATTCCTATTTTTTTTCCACTTGAAATTTTTTAGATTGTTGAGATTGCCATTTTAGTATAAATAAAAGGCACTATTATCCATCCATCCATCCATCCATCCATCCATCCATTCATCCATCTATTCATTTATCCAAGATGTCATGGTGGGGAAGGGGTAGAGGGTTAACCAAATCGAAGATGAGTTTCTGGAAGAAGATAACATCTCAATTCAGCCATCAGAAAATCAGGACATTGAATTTGTCAATAAGAGATGTTGTTCAATTGTGTCCTACCTTTTTGATCTCATTTGGGGTTTTCTTTTGCAGAGATACTGAAATGGTTTGCCATTTTCTTCTCTGGTTCATTTTGCAGTAGAGGAAACTGAGACAAAAAGGGTGGAATGACTTGCCCAGGATCACATAGTTATCAAGATAAAATCTGAATTCTGTCCACCCTAGTCACTCTGTACACTATGGAACCACCTAGCTGTAATTAGACCAGATGGTCTCTAGGCCCTTTTGAATTCTTTTTTTTTTAACTTTTTTTTTTTTTAATTTAAGGCAATGGGGTTAAGTGGCTTGCCCAAAGTCATACAGCTAGGCAATTATTAATTGTCTGAAGCCAGATTTGAACTCAGGTACTCCTGACTCCAGGGCTGGTGCTCTATCCACTGTGCCACCTAGCTACCCCTAGCCCTTTTGTTTTCTAACTCTCTAATCTTGCCATTCACCAGCTCTCTGACCAAGGACAAGTCAATTAACTTTTCTGGGTGGGCCTCATTTTCTTTATCTGCAAAATGAAAGGATTGGACATGGTGACCCCTGAGTGTTCCTGATGCTCTTAAAAAGGATTGGATTTTATGACTAATGTATTCAGGCTTTAACCTAATACTTAATATTAAGTAACCAGATGCCTGTATTGTCTTCCTAAATGAGAATGTCATTTTCTTTAGGATGAGAACTGCCTTTTTTTGTCTGTTTGTATTCATATTCTCAGTGTTTAGCACATGGTGGTCTTGTCCTTGTTATCAAAGAAGACCAAAACAATATCACTATATTTTAGTCCGACTGTGACTGTTCAGCCTAATAACAGTTTGGAATGCTCTACCACAGGTTGAACACAAATAGTCCATGTGGCTATTTCAGTCATTTTTTTTTAATGGATGTCACATTTCTTTTGAGCTGCTTCCATTCTGCCCTCCTCATAGAGCACAGCCTCCTCACTGATGAGGGCACGCCATGCTGGGTGGTCCTGTGCCAGTGTCTCCCAAGCTGTACAGTCAGTTCTAAAGTTCTTTGATGAGACCTTCAGGATATTCTGGAATTGCTTCTTCTGACCCCCTTGTGAGCCCTTGTCCTGTGGGAGATCTCCATAAAATAGTCTGGCATTCTAACATGTCCAGCCTCTCTGTAGTAATGTTGGAATGCTATGCAGTTTAGCTTGAGAAAGGACCTCAGTGTCTGGGATCTGCTGGGTGATCTTCAGAATCCTCCTAAGACAATTTAAATGGAAGTGATTCAGTTTCCTGACCTGTCACTGGTAGACAGGCATACAGCAATAAGGTCAGCACAACGGCTCTATAGACCTTCAGTTTGATAGTCAGTCTAAGACCTCTCCTCTCCCACACTTTCTTTTGGAGCCTCCCAAATACTGAGCTAACTCTGGCAAGGTGAATGTCAACCTCATTGTCAATGCATACCTTCCTTGAAAGGACACTGCCTAAGGAAGTGACCACAGTCCTCAAAACGTCTCCATTTGTTGTAATCGATGCTTCCATATATGGATGGTGTGGAGCTGGCTGATGGAGCACCTATGATTTCTTGATGTTCATTGTTAGACCAAAATGAGCACAAGCAGCAGAGAATCAATCCCTACTTTGCTGTATCTCAGCTTCAGAGGCTGCTTTGAGGGCACACTCATCTGCAAACAAAAGATTCTGTACCAACACTCCCTCCACTTTGGTCTTGGCTTGTAGCCTTTTCAAGTTGAAAGGTTTCCATCAGCAAAGCCATGTTCACCCTCAGTGAATAATGTTTGATAACATGGCTAAAAACATCATGCTTGTTTCATGAAAACACCCTTGTTTCACTCCATGTTGAAAAAGCATCGTCCGCTATCCAGAACCTGGGCAAGCATGCCATCATGGAACTGATGAACAGATGAACTTCTCCCGACAATTAAATTTTGACATAATTTGATAGTGTTGAAGAACTTGGTCAGATCTATAAACATTGTATACAGACCTCTGTTCTGTTCCTGGAGTTGTCGGGCAGCAAACCTCATATCGATTGTTCCTCAACCCTTTCTGAAGCCACACTGGCTCTCAGGAAGGTGACCATCTTCCAGGGGAAGGGTCAGCCTATTGAGAAAGACTCTGGCAAGAATATTACTAGTAATGACTAAAAGAGAGATACGCTTGTGATTGTCACAGGACAATCTATTCCCTTTACCTTTATAGAGATGGACAATGGAGGCATCCTTGAATTCTTGCCATATAACCTGGAAAATTTGATGAGCAGTGGACCCCTAACTTGTAGGTCTCAGCTGGAATAGAATCAGCACCAGGGGCTTTGGCACCTGAATAGACTTAATAAATTCTCCATCATCTATCTATCTATCTATCTATCTATCTATCTATCTATCTATCTGTCTGTCTGTCTGTCTGTCTGTCTATCTATTCATCTATCTAGCTAGCTATCTAACTATGTACTGTCTGTCTAAATCTTGAATGATAGTTCTTTTTTATCAGCATTTTATTCTTTACAAATATCTCATTTTAATCTCATAACACTCTGAAAAGTTATTGCCATTATTAAGCCCATTTTATAGAGGAGGAAAGTAAAGTCCAGGGAGGTTAAGTAACTTATCCAAGATCATGAAGTTGCATTTAACCTTAGATTTGAGGTCTAGTGGTCTAAACACTGTGCCACCTACTTGCCCTTCTATCTAATTGATTTAATATAAATTAGTCCCTGGAGAATATGCTGTGGGATTTAAGTTAAGCAACTAGAAGACCTCTTCAATAGTGTTGATTTTATATATGATCTGTTTATTGCAGTGCAATGTCCATCAATTTTAAAGGCAAGGATAATTAGTTTCAAAATAGTCTTAATGGAATTAGAAAAGCAGAAGGGGAAAGTCTATTAAATTTGGAGTCAAAGGGGCTGGGTTCAAATCTCTTCTGACACTATCTTGTATAACTTTGGGCAAGCTCCCTGGATCTCATCTCCCCATTTGTAAAATAAGGGCAACTAGGTGGTCCAATGATAGAGCTCTGGGTCTGGAGCCTGGAAGACTCTTCCTCCTTCAAATTTGTCTTCATCCAATGTCTAGCTGTGTGACCCTAGGTAGGGCACTGAACCCTGTTTGCCTCAGTTTCCTCATCTGTAAAATGAGATGAGAAGGAAATGCCAAACCTCTTTAATACCTTTGCCAAGAAAACTCCAAATGGGGTTAACAAACAATTAGACACATGGGGTGACTAGGTGGCGTAGGGGCAGCTAGGTGGTGCAGTGGATAGAGCACTGGCCCTGGAGTCAGGAGTACCTGGGTTCAAATCCGGTCTCAGACACTTAATAATCACCTAGCTGTGTGGCCTTGGGCAAGCCACTTAACCCTATTTGCCTTACAAAAATCTAAAAAAAAAAAAAAAAGAGTTGGACACAACTGAAAATGACTGAACAAAAAGAAGAGAATTGAACAAGACAGTCTCTGAGTTCTAGTAGGTCTGATTCTATGAACCTATAAATCAATCTAGTATAAAGACTATGATGTTCTAAGAATTGTGCAAAGGCCCTATGACACTTTCTTTAGAACAGATGGGGAGAATGCCCTGATATTCACCATATGAGTTATTATGATGCCAAAAGTAAAATGCTCCAATCCTTCATCTACCCAGGATAGAATCCATATGTTTCAGTCACTTAACTATTGGATAAAATGACCTACGCACAGAACATAATAAAAGAATGCTATAAATCAAGAGAATTTTTAAGACTGTGCTTGGTAGGGAAGTCTGAATACAAATAGGCTTGAAAGTGGGCTCTCCTTTCCTAAAATTTTACAAAATGAATAATAGGTCTTTCTCTTATTCCATCATGAATACAAATGATGCTCAAAGTTCAGATAAACAGAAAGGCAATTTTGTTGTTCAAAACTCTAATGTCTTCACTTAGCTTCTGATCCATACAATGAGTATCATCTTTCTCATGTGCAAAATATTTTTGAGTCATTGGACAAATGGGGGGTATATTAAACTATATAACTATTTTTACTTTGAAAATATTTTGCTTTTTAAAAACTATCCAACTTAAAACTATGGAGTGAATTAAGGAGAGTCCTATTTGAAGTTGGGGAGGCAGTGGTCTTTATTTTAATAGTTATGGCAGGTGTCTGTACCTGCCTTAGTTAGTGTCTGTTCCAGTAAGATTGCAGTGGGAATAGAGATGACAGGATCATTGTAAGAGATTATAAAGGAGATAGAATCAATGGAAATTGGTAACTGATTGGCTTTAATAATTAAGAGAGAAAGATGAGACAAAGAGAATTCCATGACTAGACCCTCACTAGTGGGCTATGTTGGCAGAGGGATTCTTTTTCCAGTTATGTTTTGGATTAGATAGCCAATAAGACTCCTGTTTAGAAATTCTGTAATTCTGTATTATCATGCTAAAGTCCTCCTTTGATGCTTCCTTATGGTCTGGAGGGGACCCAGGGCTTTTTTAAAACCATTCCAATGGAGTATAAACTGTCACAGGTTCTATCCAACTGGAAAGGATTTGAGTTTGGGCCCGGGGGGGAACTTGTAGAGCTGTCACTGGAGGAACCTCTAGCTACTTCATGAAACTGGCTCAAAGTGAGGAGCTCATCAATCACAGAACCTCCCCCAAACCATTGACTGTGTCTGCTTTGTGATGTTCCCCACAACTCCATAGTGTGAATGACTTTGAGCTTCCTAGTTAACTATAAACTCTAAAATATTAGAGACTGTGTCTTTTAAGTAATTATCCCCTTCCTCTAATTCCAGTCCCCACAGTTTAGCACAATCCAGGACATATAGCAGAGAGAGATTTAATACATACTTGTCAAGGTGACTGTAACGTTATTACAGATGGGGGTGGGGAGAAAAGAAGCATCCGATTCATTGGGAGGTAAGCATGGAATGATCAAGGGCATCCAGTTCATTGGGAGTAACCAAGAAACATTCCAAACAGCCAATTGATTGGGAGTAATCATGGATCATTGTAGGGCATTCAGTTCATTGGAAGTAACCCGGGAACATTTACAGGCTTATTATGGATCAAAGATGGGGTTAAGAAGCAGCCCAAAGGGGACGCTAGGTGCCACAGTGGTTAGAGCACCAGCCCTGGAGTCAGGAGTACCTGTGTTCAAATCGGATCTCAGACACTTAATAATTACCTAGCTGTGTGGTCTTGGGCAAGCCACTTAACCCCATTTGCCTTGCAAAATCCTAAAAAAAAAAAGAAGCTGGCTAAAGAAAGATCAAACAAGAAGAAAAAAACAGTCTCTGCCCTCAAGGAGTATTCAATGGGAGATAAAGCATATAAATTCTTAGGTATATCCAAGATATCTGGAAAGAGAAGGCCTTAACAATAGGGAAACTGAGAAAAGTTTTCTGTAAAAGATGGGCTTTGAGTTAAATCTTGAAAGAAGCCAAGAGGTCCCTGGATCTATATATAACATGGGAAAGCAACTTAATCTCTCTGGCCCTCAGTTTCTCCACTTATAAAATGGGAAGATTGAAAGATGACTTCTGAGGTCCCTTCCATCTCTGAATTTACAATTCTAAAATCTGTACTCTTGAATTTCCCCACTTGGTATTTTTATTTGATGGATTTTTCTCTCATAGGAAAAAAAAATACTTATTAAAAAGAGATTCCTGGCTAAAAACCAACATTGCTGAGAAAGACCCTCCTGAAGAAAATTAAAAATCGAATAGAATCCAGTCGGATTAGATTCAGGTTTAAGAAAGATAAAATGGAGCCAATGAAGTTGAAAACTTTAAAAGTACATGTTAAGTTAAAAGGTGGAATAGGTTTGGGATAAATAGGACTGTCTGGTCTTTGGAGGAAAAAGCTATAAATTTTGTTTGAAATGTTGACTCCTACCTATACTGAAGTGCCCTTTTGTCTGCATGCCTCCTTTAGTATACATTTACTGATTGGATCTTTTGGGATGGGGAATAGTTCCTCAGGTTCAGGTTGTTCTGTAGTCTATTTTCCTAAAAATAGGACTTATGACCCCCCCCCCCTTTTTCCCACCAATGTGTTTAACCTTTCAAAAGAGGATAAAGCTAATTTTATCAAAGAAAAAAACAAGTAAATGATTTAATATAGGCATCATAAATTATGATCACCATATCCCTTACAAAATTAGGACAAAATTTTCTACAAACATAAATACCTTCAGGGGAGAGAGAATGAGCATGAAAACAGATCATGCATGGGGATCTACATGTGTGAAGAATCTGTGAATGGGCAAGTTGCATGGCTGATGCTTCAGTTACTTTTGAGATGTTCCTTCATACTCATTCAGGGACCTGGATCCTTGAGGGAACTATGTGGTTTCTTTTTGAGGCACCAGAACTAAAGGTTTCATTGGGGTGGGTAACCTCTTTTAAACAAGGCCTTCATGCAGATTGGCACCTGCCTTGAATATTTAATGTTGCTCAGTTCATTGAAAGGCTGAACTCAGGTCTTTTTGACTCAGGCTTCCTGAATCTTAAATTTTTCTATCCTTTTTTGCAAAGTCCACCTCCTCACTGCTTTTCTGTTGAAAAGAAGATTTTGGGGGTTGTTTCATTTATTCTGACCTAATAACCAAAAACCTCCTTACCTAGACCTGTGATTTTAAATAGGAAATAAATGAATGTGGGCCAGGAGGAAAGCAAGGCCCAGTATGTAACCACTATTGTATTAAAGAACATTAAATTACAAATCAATAAGTGACTTGAAAGAAGATTAAAATTTGTGTTTTGTTGGTCTATTTTTAAACTTTCCTTTTATTAAGCTGGGAAAGGGGGTTAGAGAAAGTTTAGCTAGCCCTTTACAAGATAATCTAAATGCACCTCTTTTCACCTTATGTTCTTAGATTTGGCAGTGAAAAATTGTTCTGATCGTAATTTCTTGAAGTATAATTACTTTGTCAAAGAAAATATAATTAAAACTGATATTTTTAAAAAAGGTACTATAATTGTATTTAAAGATTTGATAATTTGCTCACGTAAGAAATGTTCTGTTAATTTAGCAACAGCTAACAATACTGGAGTCAAGAAATTATCTGACAGTTTTCCTCTTTCCTGTTTTTAAAAATACCATCTACTCTACCCTTTTGTCTGTTCAAAGCTAGAGGGAGTCCATTTCAGCTGTGAACTGAATTAAATGTTTGACACAGCATTATGTGGTTATGAGCTTCAAGTCCATTCATTTTGGCTGCACCCACTATTTTCTATGCTGCATGCCCCACTACTGCTGCAAAATGATAAGAAAAATTATCTTTGGATCTTCAGAAGTCTCTTTACCATTTATTGCAACTTGCCCTGATCCATTCCCTGTTTCTATTCTTCCCAGTTGCCCCACCCTGGCCTTACTCTCTCCTCTTTAAGATAGTGTTTCTCTTCTTTATTTCTGAAACTAGTTCAGAAGCCATTAAATTATTTCCATTTAATTTGATTTAGGCCAATTCAGCACATTTATGTTGTCTTGTTGTTCAGTTTTATCTGACTTTTTGTGATCCCATTTGGAATTTTCTTGGTAAAGATACTAGAGTGCGTTGCCATTTCCTTCACTTTACAGGAGGAGGAAACGGATGCTTAAATGACTTGCCCAGGGTCACAGAGCTAGTAAGTATCTGAGACCAGATCTGAACTCAGAAAAATGAGCTGACTCCAGGCTTCTAGCCTGGAGGCTTTGCATTGGTTGACTCCCATGATTGAAATGCTCCTTCACTTAATCTCTGACACCATCCCCTCCATGTGAACTAATGTCTGCCATCAATCACTGTGTTTCTTTAATGTATACTGATTTGTATATATGTTGTCTCATTTACTGCAGCTCTGCCTAGCTACTAAGCATTTAGGTTCTCTCCTAGGAGCTGGGAACACCAAAACAAGAATAGGAGTTCTTGCCCTCAAGGAGTTTACATACTACTTGCATTGAAGCAGTCAAACAGAGCTTAAACTGATGTCAATTTAAAGTAGGCAGATGCATAGGAAATGTTTCCCTGGGGCAGGTAGGTGGCGCAGTGGATAAAGCACCGGCCCTGGAGTCAGGAGTACCTGGGTTCAACTCCCGTCTCAGACACTTAATAATGACCTAGCTGTGTGGCCTTGGGCAAGCCATTTAACCCCATTTGCCTTGCCAAAAAAACCTAAAAAAAAATACAATGTCAGGAAATATTTCCCTAATAACTGTGGACTTAGGTAGACCTCCTGGAGAAGGACCTGGGAACTTAGATTTCATGAAGAAAGGAGTCTGCTTGATGAGATGTTAGCAAATAGCCCCATTGGGACCACTTAAATAAATTCTTTGGTATTAAAAATATTTCTTTTTGGGGGCAGCTAGGTGGCACAATGGATAGAACACTGGCCCTGGAGTCAGGAGGACCCAAGTCCAAATCTGACCTCAGACACTTAATAATGACCTAGCTGTGTGACCTTGGGCAAGTCACTTAACCCCATTGCCCTAAATTAAAAAAAAGTAAAAATATTTCTTTTTTTTTGCACAAGATTTTGGAGGCTCTTTCAATCCATTCTAATAATAATTCATAGACATATAGCCCTTTAAGTTTTTCATATATGCAATAGAAAGAGTATTGACCCTGGAGTCAGAGGAGCTAGATTCAAATTCTGTCTCTTATTGTATTTTCTTCCTCAGTTACCCTGAACAAGTCACTTAATTTCCCTGGATCTTAGTTTTCTCATCCATAACATGAGGGAGTTTGATGAGATGGATTCTGGACTCCTTTTAGATCTTGATAATGTCATCCTATAATTGAACTTTTACAGATAAAGAAACTTAGCTAAGTGACTTGTAGTATGTGGGTCTTATTATACCTGGGGTCCAATGATGAACTTGGATGCGAAAAAAATCACATCTTTATTTTCACTAACTTCTTACTGAAATTCAGCATTTCCTTCAACTATTTAAAAAAAAACATTTCCCTGAGAAAGGGTCCATAGGCATTGCCAGTTTGCCCCAGCAGTCCATGATACAAAAAGGTTTATGAACCACTGAGCTAATAAGTGTCAGAGATGGGATTCAAACTCAAGTCTTTTAGACTCCCAAGACCCCAGTGATTCCATGAATCTAAGATCAAATTTCAGGGAATAGTCACTTGGATGAAAAGATTTTAATTAAGAATTACTTTCCTCTGAGACTGGAATGGTTAAATTAAAAGTAGAATGGAAAGAAGCAGAAACTTTAGACCCTCTTCCCCACTTTACTCAAATCATGTTTGTGTGCAAAATTCATAGTTTGAATCCAAAATAAAGGTATAGATCTAAGACCACATTTATCTGAAACCTTGGCTGACTAAATGCTTCCAATAAGGAATGACTCACTTTTTGGTCCAGTGATTATGTTCCTCATCTTTGGGTTATCAGATAAATGTTTTTTCTCTTCCCCTTTCCTAATTGAAACAAATAGTGTCATGGTTCTTCACATGATTTGATGTCTCATCTCTAGACTCAAGGCTTTGCACTAGTTGATTCTCATGATTGAAATGCTCTTTCCTTTAGGACTCAGTTCAAGCCATCAGCCATCTCATTCATGTGACCTAAAATCTACCTTCAATCACTGTATTTCTCTTATATCTAATGATTTATGTGTATACACACACACACACACACACACACACACACACACACACACACACACACACATACAGACATTTTCTCCTTTAAATTGTAAGCCACTTGAGGTTGGGGACTATTTTTCTTTTGCACAGATAAGAAAAAATAATAAAATGTTTGTTAACTGATTGGTCATTTCAGAATCCCTTTAGACTAAAGTGAAAGCTTTTTTTTTTCTTTTGAACATTTTTGTTCAGATCTATAATTTCATTGATGTAAACAACTGCAGAAAAAATCCTTTCTACCAGTCAGTGATTCCCTTTCACTTAATAGTCTTAGTTAGTTTCCTGGGAGGCACTGAGAGGTTGAAGGACTTGTCTAGGGTCTCATAATCAAGATGTGACAGTCAAACAGGACCTGAAGCCAGGTCTTCCAGAGCTCTGCTGCCTCACCTGAGCAAAATTATGTGTAAGATGATAGACCTAGAAGGTGCAAAAGAGTATTCAGTCTCATTCTCTTCCTCTGTTCCCCCTTTTAAAATGAGGATACCAAAATCTCAAAGAAGTGAAAGTGATTTGTCTAAGGTTTCTGTTGGTTTTGACTCTTAATGATACCATTTGGGGTTTTCTTGGCAAAGATGCTGAAGCAGTTTGCCATTTCTAGCATTTTACAGATGAGGAAACTGAGGCAAACAGGGTGAAGTAATTTGCTCAGGGTAGACCAGATTTGAACTCAGGAGATGAGTCTTCCTGATTCCACCTAGCTGCCCATTGTCTAAGGTGTGTTGTATAACTGTTTCAGTCATGGCTGACTCTTCCTGACCCTATTTTGGGTAGGTAGTAATTAATAGAATCATTATTTGAACCCAGTCCCTCAGACTTGGTCCTCTTTCATGTGCTCTTTCAGTCCATTATTCAATCTCCCAAGGGATAAGATTGTGTGTGTGTGTGTGTGTGTGTGTGTGTGTGTGTGTGTGTGTATGTGTGTGACACACACAAAATCTGTGTCTCAGAATGGAATCCAGTTGGCCAACCTGACTTTTTGGGTGGCAAAACAGTCTATTATGCATGAGAATCTGGCTTTTTATTTTTGTAATTTCCCATCTTTCATTCTTTTTATGCCTTTCATTCACAGTCATTTTGCTATTGATTTGCCAGAGTAGAATGCACAGGGGAAAAAAGGCACAACAATCAATTTTGATAATTAAAATAACTTAGAAGGAGAAAGGGATTCAATGATGACTTTAGTTGCCATATAGTAATGAATTTTTGTTCACAGTATACATAGTGAAGAACCAAATAGATAAAGCAAGCCCAGGCTCCCCTAATCATGTCTTGCTTTATCTAAAACATTGACATTCAGGTCATGAATTGACAATATTTCTCACATTCCATTATTTCTCCTTCAGATTTAAAGACTTCCAAATAGCAAAATAGCCTGCGTGCTTATTGCAGAATGGTAATGACAGATAGAAGGTGAACCTGTGGGCAACTCTAAGGACTCAGCTAAGGAGGGATTTCATTGTTAGCCCTTGAAAAGAAGTGCTGATCATCTCCCTGTTTTAAATAGGAAGGTAGTACCCAGTTCAGACTGTCAGAGTTGAACCTTGTTCTCTTCAGTGAGGACTATAACTTCTGGGGAGTGGGTTACTTAGGTGTGTCAGTCAACTTTTCACATGACACATCTCTACCCTCCCCTATGTTGGCTGTCTCCACCTCTTTGCCACTCTCCATCTCTCATAACTTGGCTTCCACCACTTCAGGTCATCAGTGAACTTGTCTCTTTCCAAGGTCACAGTGATCTCTCTCAATGGCCAATCTCAATATCCTTTCCTCAATTTTTATGCTTCTAGTTATTTCTTCTGCATTGGACCCTGATGATCACCTTAATATATTTTTTTTCTTAGGCAGCTAAGTGGTAGGTGAATATAGTGCAGGGCTTGGAATCAGGAAGACAGAGTTCCAATCGATAGCTTGGGCAAGTCACTTCATCTCTGCCTCAGTTTCCTTAATTACACAATGGGATTAATAATAGAATCTATATTCCAGGATTGTAGGAATCAAGGGAGCTAATATTTGTAAAGCTTCTCAAAGAGGAACAAAATGACATCACTCCATTGGGTTCACATAGTAGACACTTAAAAAATGGGTTTTTTTGTTACCTTGGTCTCTCAGAGTTCTCTGTTTCTTTTTCAATTTTAGAGGTTCATCTTTTAGAGTAGGAATTTTTAATTGTTTGTGTGTGTGTGTGTGTGTGTGTTTGTGTGACAAAAAGTCAAATAATGGGAGACTGTCAATGCAAAATGCAGTGGATGAGCTTAGCATCTTTAATGATCCACCAAGCTCCAGGAGCACCCCAACACCTGCTTCAGTCATTTTCATGTCAGTTGGAACAAATTGTTCTCATCCCACTATTTTGCCAGAAGTCTTTGTATGTTTGAGATGACCACCCCACCAACTCCTAGCCTTAGAATAATATTTTCAAAGGAATAAGATTAGAAAGAGAACAATTTTATTGAAATGCAATTATCAAACTATATATTTTTTAAAGTTTCTAGGCCACCTAGCTTAAGAATCCTTATTTATAAGTAGCTAGGGGAGAGGAACAAGTTAGAGATCTTGCCTTGAAATCAAGAAAATTTGAGTTCAAATCCCTTTTTAGTTACTTACTAAGCTTTATGATGTTGGGTAAGTTACTTAACATTTTTGGTTTCATTTTGCTCATCTATAAAAGGGGAGTCATAATAACATTTATCAAAGGACTATTGTGAAGATCAATTGAGATTGTAGAGTAATCCTGTACTATACTACTTAATAGCTCTAGGGTTGCTTTTTTTTTGGGGGGGGGGTGTTACAAGACAATGGGTATAAGCGACTTGCCCAAGGTCACACAGATAGGTTATTATTAAGTGTCTGATACCAGATTTGAACTCAGGTCTCTTGATTCCAGATGCTCTTCCCCCCCCCCCCCCCCCATAGTTTTATATAGTAATTCTGCTATTGTTCAGTCATTTCACTCATGCTCAACTCTTTTGTGACCGCATTTGGAGTTTTCATGGCAAAAATGGTTTGCCATTTCCTTCTCCAGTTCATTTTACAGATGTTGAAACTGAAGCAACAAAGGGTTAAGTGACCTGCCCAGGGTCACACAGCTAGTAAGGGTCTAAGGCTGGATTTGAACTCAGGAAGCTGAATCTTTTTGACTCTTCAGCATTCTTTGCACTATGGTGCCACCTAGTGGCTCATTATATAGTACTACTGTATAGTTTATAGTACTAAATAGTATTGCATAGTAATGTATAGCAAAGTATTGCTTAGTAATGTATAGAAAATAGTACTACGTATAGCATAAATAATATATAGTTCTATACACTATATGATATTATATAATTTAAGATAACAGTGTAGTATATAGTAATACCGCATTATAAATATAAATTTACTGTATTATAGAAATAGCAAATAAACCATAAATAGTATAGTATATACATTATAATGATAAATTTCCTATATTAAATGAATATAGTACTCTGGAATGCTGTAGAGTACATAGAAGTACCATAAAGTAGATAATACAGTATTCTCACCTGTAGGTAGGAGAAGCTGTCGTGTGACCCTGCATTTACCACACCCTTATCTCTGCACCAGGTTGAAGGTTACTGATGGCTTTTACTCCCATTGGTGAGTTGGTGGGATGATCATCACAAACATACAAAGACTTCTGGCAGAATAGTGGGGTGAGAACAATTTGTTCCAACTGACATGAAGATGACTGAAGCAGGTGTTGGGGTGCTCCTGGAGCTTGGTGGATCATTGAAGATGCTGAGGTCATCCACTGCATTTTGCATCGATAATCTCCCATTGTTTGACTTTTGTCTTGCCACTGGACTTCAATATCTCTGGAAGAAAGTGAGGCTGATAACTTTGTCCAATTCTGCCTCACTTAAATCTAATTCATGTCCAAGTCAAGACATTGCCCTCACAATGTCAAGGGTTTTCTTCAAAAATGAAGGATGAATAACTGCCACACATAGAAATGCCACATAGTATGTGGTACATGGCAATGATATATAATGGTGTATAGCAATACTGTATAATATGAATTACATATATTATAATATTATATACTATATTAGGTAATATTGCATATTATAAAGCATGACTATATATACAGCATATAGTATTTTATACTCTAAAGCTTATAGTAGCATATGATATGTGGTAATAATATGTGGTACAGTATCATAGAATAATAAGATATAACCTATATCAATATATAGAATATGAATTTTTTATAATATACACAATATATAATATATTTATTTATATAAAATACACAATATAATATATAACATACCCATTGTACTATAGTATTACACAGTTTATTAGTATAATATATAGCATTTGACCTGTAGTACTGTCACTATATAATAATATTGCAATTTTGTAATCCTTAAAGCTCTGTATGTATTAGTATATTACTGCCACTATTACTACTACCACTTCTACTGCTGAAGCTGCTGCTACTGTTACTTCTACTTCTACTACCACAAGCACTACTACTACTACTGCTACTACTACTTCTACTACTACTACTACTACTATTCTTGCTACTGCAGCTGCGACTACTGCTACTACTATTACTACAACTACTACCACCTCTAATATCTTCCCCTCAAAACCCTAAATAGAAGTGTCCTCTAAGGGTCCATCTTTGACCACTCTTCTCTCTCTCTCTCTCTCTCTCTCTCTCTCTCTCTCTCTCTCTCTCTCTGTCTTCTAGACTCATGCTGTCAGTTTATACTGGGTGAGACTGGAATCAGAATCCAAGATGAGCAGCAGCTCCTCAGATTTCGTGGTATGACTATCACTAGATCTCTCAAGGGTCAAGGTTTCTGTGGGTAGGCCCCAGATCATAGTGTGAGTTACAAGGAAGAGGACAGGAAAACTCATGGACAGTCTAGCTGAGGTCTTTGTCTGGGGAGGAAGGCTTTGGAAATGAAAGAACAGTTCAAATGTGTGAAGTGGACACTGAGATGGAGAACAGGCAGGTAGTGCTGTTCACAGATGCAAAGAGGCCAGAAGCCAGGGCAGAGCCTGTAATGGGGACTGACCCCAAACAAGGAAGACAATCCAATCTAAAGAGATTAGCAGAGAATGAAAGGACAGGAACCAAGGAGTTGCATAAGAAAAAAGGTGATGGGAAAAAATACTCACACTTGATTTTCTCTGGCCACTGTGAATTGTAAAGTTTGGCAGCACCCAGTAGGGGGATCCAATTTTTCCTGAATCCTCTCCAACTGGAGAATTCTTCACATAGTAATTTTGGAGAAAGGAGATTTCGAGTCCTGACTCCAAAACATTCTTGGCCAAAGGTCCCAGGTAAGTCATTCAAAGACCTTGAATCCCTCTGTTCTCAATCAATTACAATCTGCTTATAATAAACTCTTATAAAATACCTACTATGCACAAAATCACTGACCTAGGTGAAAGATATGTAAAGACAAAAGATAGTCCCTAGCCTTCAAGGAAATGATATCCAAATAGGGGAATACTATATGCATCAAGATCAATAAATATGATACAATTTGAGGAAGGTGGGGGCTTTAACAACTGAGGGCTTCACGGAGGAGGTTCCTTGCTTGGACCTTGTAAAGAGGGGTAAGAATTCTGGGATGTAGAATTGGGTTTGGGGAGGAATTTGAAGGGGTATTCCAGCTTTGAGAAATATTTTATTCAAATGGCAATTGGAGACGGAATGCTTGGTTTGAGAAAGGGCCAATTTTGTTGGAAGTTAGAATGTGTGAAAAGAATCAGTAAGAAATAAGGCTGATGAGGTAGATTAGAGCCATTTAGAAGGATTGGAATTTTATCTTAGACCCAGTAAGGAATCACTGAAATGGAGGGAGAGAGTAAGATTGGTCATAACTGTATCTTAGGAAGATTATTAGGATAAATTGAAGCGGGCGGGGGGAGAGATCGGTAGCAAGGAAACCTATAAGGAGTCAATAATAATAATAATTCAGGCAAGATAACCTAAAAGAGGATGATGGCTTCTTGAGTGAAGGTAAGTGAGTGGATGTAAAAAATGAGATGAAGGTAGAATGAACAAGACTTGGTGACTATATTGGGGAAGTAAGACAGAGGAAGATTTGAGGATAATTAAGGGGATGGTGGTGGGTAGGTTTCTCAATGGATCGAATGCTGCTTCTGGAGTCAGGAAGAACTGAGTTCACATTCAGCCACAGATACTAGCTGAGTGACCCCAACCAGTCACTCATTGCTATATTTGCCTTGGTTTCTCCATGTGTAAAATGGGACTAATCTATCTCTCAGGATTATTATAAGGACATTTGAAAAGTATTTAGTACAGTGCCTGTAGGTATTATATAAATAATAGCTATTATTATTCAAGGTGGATGAACCAAATTTATAAGCTGTATGACATAGAGAGAAATGTTGAAGAAGGATAGTTTTAGGGAGAAAGGTCATGAGTTTCATTTCAGATGTGTTGATTGGAATATCTAGGTGAGAATGTCCAAGAGGCAGTTGTTGATGTAAGACTGAAGTTTAGGAAAAAGTTAGACCTGGATATACAGATCTGGAAGTCACCTGCATAGAGATGGTGATTGAATCTGTGGTAATTGATGCAATTACCAAAAGCTGAGAAAGGAGGTGAGAATTACAGAAAGAGATTGTGGTGTTAGGACCTAGAGGAGCTCCAGATCTCCCAAAACACCTCAGTAAAGCTCTAAAAATGCAACAGAAGAAACAATCAGTTTCTCCCTTGGAAAACTGAGGATAATGATAGCACCTACCTTCCAGTTTGTTATGAGGATCAAAGGAGGTAATATTTGTAAAGTGCAAATCCTAAAGTGCTATATACAATGTGCTAGAATTATTATCATTATTTATTATTATTCATAGTAATGATGATGATGATGATGATTAACCTAAGGGATTGATTGCATCTAGTAAAGTTGCCAGTGATTCGGGTTTGAACCCTTAATATCATACTAGTTTTCCTCCTCCCTTCTCTAATCTATAATCCCTCCCCACTAAGTTCTATTAATACCACAACCTCTCCATCTGTCCCCTTCTCTACCCTCACCTTACCACTATCCTAGTTCAGGTCTTTGCTGCATCTTTTCTAACCTGCTGGAATGATTTGTGACACAGTCTTCCTGACCTCTCTTCTTTCTAGACTATCTCCACCCCACTCTCCCCACAGATGCTGATTTAACCATCCCAATACACAAGCCTGACCATGGCCTTGTATTCTAGAAGGTTTGCAGCCTCCCAATAGTAGCTGCTGGCGTTTTAGGATGAAATACAAACTCCACAGCCTGAGTCCTAAAGTCCTAGAACATTCAGCTTCCACCTGCCTTTACATTTTACATTATTTCTGTCACTTGCTCCATTTCAAACTGGATGACTATTTTCTAATCTTAACACTCCTTTTCTTCCAAGCCTGGAATGGAATGTTCTCTTCTTCTTTGTTTGTTGGAAACCTTCTCTTCCTTCATAGTCCAGCTAAGTACTATTCCTTCTTCTTCTTCATCCCCTTTTCTTTGCCTCACCTCCACAAAAGCCAAAAGCAGCTCTTGCCTAAATCTTCCTAGAGGACTTTAACTGGCTCTTTCTCTAACCTCTATCACTTTTACCATATAGTTATTTACCTGTGCCCCTGCCTAGCTCCTTTATTAGATAGTAAACTCCTGGAGGGAAGAGCCTTTGTTTTCTTTTTCATATTCCTATCCCCCTGTATTGTTAACCTATAGTAAAGAAACATGAATAGAAGAAGCACCTATTAGGATCTTACTTGTGTGAGAGGTTGCACACTAAGGGCTCGGGGTCTCGTACAGGCAGACCACATGGTCTTATTCTCTAATGAAGGAACACAACACATAAAAGAGAGACCAAAGGGTGAGGGGGTCCAAGGACATTGTGAGGAGATGATCAGGAACTAACATGGAGGCCTGGTTCTAAGCAAAATAAGAGAAAACTTATTTTTCAGAGCCCAGAATTCTAGCAGAAGAATACAAGTTGTGTTTTTGTTAATTTTTTTTTCCTGAAGGAGGGGAAGATAATGTTTTAGTTAAAAAATTAAATATTTACCCCCCGCCCCCCAAAAAAGATTTGAATAAAATTTAGTACAAATTGTTATCTGACTTCAAGTCATTGTTAAGTAGACTAGGAAAAGAATCACAATGGATGGGGAACAATTCCTTGACTGGTGTCATCTTTGGCAGAGATGAAGATTTTAAAAAGTGATCTAGATTAGTCTTTACCAGAGCTAAGAAAGTAGGGATTGGTTGATGGGTCAGTGAAATCATTGTGGGCTGGAATCTGGCTAGAATCTAGACCTCTGGCTGAATCATTTTGTCATTCATTTACATTCTGGACACCATCTTCAGGTAACTGAGATTCACTCTCAACAAAATGACCGTGGCAGATTGGCAAACATTCTAGAATCAAAGTGTTATTAATTATATTGTTTTGTTGACCTTCACAAGGGAAAATTGGAAAAAAAAATTTTCCCTTTATTTGAATTTGTTGCCTTAAGCTTTAGAGGTCTTGCGTGTTCCAATACCTTAGTTATTAAATACTGTATATTACTTCATACCAAAGCCGTCTATCATTTCTGCTCAACTTTGTTCCACTGGAAAATAGTCTGGGTTATTCCCTGAGAGTTCTCTAAATGAGGGAATGAATAAATGAATGAATGAAGCATTATTAAGTGCTTACAGTATACAAAACACTATGTTAAGTTCTAGGAACACCATCAAAAAAATCAGATAGCCCTTTTTTTCAAGGTACTCAAATTTTAAACGAGGAGGCAATATATTTTCCCCTTTCAGGTATCAATTGCAAGTCATATAGAAAAATCCCATGGTCTTTAGGGTCTAGCCACAAAGCAGATGGTAATACCTCTTCTTTAATGGAATTTCCACAAGTGGGTTGGATCACAGCTGGCAATCATGATCCTCTATGGGAATAAAGAACAAATAAACAACAACCATTTCCACAACAAAATCACATCAATATCTAAGTTTCCTGATGTTGAACTATTTGATAGTGCTGAGGATCTTGGTGACAAGAACTTTCCTTCCTGGGTCTTCAGTAACTGCAAACGGATGCTAGGCTATGTTTCCACCAAGATTGCTTCCCAGAATGATGGTGGATGATACTAAGCTGGAGGTGCAGCAGATTGGATGTCACCTAATTGCCTTCATAATTTGATTCAGTAAACAGATGATTGACACTACCAGTCTTATGCTAGTCTCTTTCACTTATCAGCATCTTAAAATCTTGAAAGAACCAAGAAAATGTGGTGCAGCTAAACCCTATCTAATAGGAAGGGGTGGTCTGCAGGTTCAAAAGCTCTGGAGAAGTCATGGAAGTTGATGTTTGGAAAAAATTTCACTGGATTAGAGGATTAATAGTTTGCTGATTATTGAGCAAAAATACAGGAAAGGAGATAATAAAAAGTTGAGAGGAGGGTACAAGTTCAGAAAGAAGTGACATCGCTTGTCAAAAACTTTTTTGTTTTCCCCAGGAGATCAGAAGTAAAAGAAAGGTAAGAAGAGTGATGGTAATTGGATCAGATAGAGGGTCAGGATAAGTTTGTTTTTAATTCAATAGAAATGAGCATATTTGGAGATAGTTGGAATCTAGTTGTAAGGAGAAATATTGAAAATTCATCAGAAAAGACTTGTTGGAGAAAGGTTCTAGAAGAATCAGCAAGGATTTCTGTCAAGGTATAGGTATACTTCTTGTGGCTAGGGAAAGGAGGAGAGAATGAAAAACTTCAGCATGAGGAAGGAAGCAAAATGAGCTTCTTTTGGGGGGGTGGATTTAATTTTCTTGGTGAAGAAGGAGGCTAGGATATATAAATATGAGAGGTGGAGGATTGGTAGAGAACAAGAAGAGAGAAGGAAGAGATTTATAGTAAATGGTGGGAAATGTCACAGGTTCGTCCACATGGGTTAAGTAGAAATGAAAGGAAGTCTGGCAAGAACCTAGATGAGGTCATGTACCATCAGTTTGGAGTGGGTGAAATCAGTTTGATTTGATTCCTCTGTCCAGAGAAAGAGGAATGATTTTTAGATGAGTTGCTATAGCTACAGATAGTTTGGGATGTGTTCCTGATTAAAGATGCTCCAGACCCAATAAGGCTTTAGTCTGGGATCTAAAATACAAAATAATTTGCATATACAATTTCATAAATTTATTACAAATTGGACATTAAGTTCCCATTCCATTGAGAGTCTTAATTCCGAAGACAAATAAAAAATCCATTATAATTGAGCCTTTCTTTTGGGAATTTATCTTTACTCTAAATATTGATCTAGGATCCCATGATCTCATGCTACAGATTCACCATTCATGTAACATCTTGGGCAGTTTCCTTCTGGCATCCCAGTGGCAATTTTGAGGTTTCCAGCTCTATTTTGTCCATATCCAGGAAACAAAAGAAAGGAAGAGAAAGAGTAAGGATTCCTTCCCAGTTCCTTGGCCATGCTATCTCTCTCTCTCTCTCTCCCTCACCTGCCTAGTGTGGTATGTTAGTCTTCTCACTGGCATGGTGCTTTTAAGTGACTCAGTTCTTGGTTGTTTTTTTTAAGCACTCTGTTTAACATGATAATTAAATTTTAATCCTGTCACTTTGCAACTTTTGAGACTTCTGTTTTTGATACCAAGTGAATAATAAACAAGGGTGTGCAAAGAAGAAGGTGGTAGGGAAATGCTTCCTGAAAGGGTTGGTGGTAGAGAAATGCCCCATAAGTGTCATTGTGAAATACAGAGTAAGGCAACCTATTGTCTTGGCCCTGGGAACCGGAAGAAGGTGAGAAGGGTGATGGTGTAATGTAGAGGACTGTTCAGGACGTGGTGTCATCATGGGCAGCCGGTTCAGTTAAAATGAGGAAATAGAAGGAACATCACTTGTAAAGTTGGAGGATCTAAAGAGATGTAGAGAATCTACTGGGGGCTCTAAATGTTTCAGTGTAATGGATGCAAGAGATGAGAAAACAAGCTTGCAAGGGCTGCGGGCAGAAGTAGGGTTGATTAGAGAATGGGGATAAGGATTTGGGCAAGGTCAGAATGGGACTTCACCTTGCAACTATTAACTGCAGTCAGTGTGGACAGAATCCTCATGTAGAAAATGAAGACGCTAAACTAGATGAATTAATGAGATCTCTCCCAGATCAGGAATTCTGGTTCTATGAACTAAGATGGTGAAACTCATGTTACACTCTAAGTTTAGGAAACTAGTACAATGGGAGACATTAATATGGCATGTTCATTCTGAAGATTTTAGGTTCAATTCTTTCTCTAACATTTGTCAATCACAAATATAGATTAGAATTACAAAATATATTTTTAAAAATCTGTTTCTTCCCTAGAGTATCCAGAACAGTATGAAATCTTGATAGAAAGTCAGAGTGATTTATAATTCATGATAATGTGGCTCAAATGACCATTATGTAGTCAAGGTATGACTTCTTTAAAGAACTGATTTGGACAGTGGGCTAGTGGGGAGTATGCTGATTTCCTCATTTGGTGGGCCTAAATGAAAAGGAGATATACTGCAGATGGTCTGTGTATTGCCTGGCAATCTCCTTTGGGAGTGTGGCTCAAGGTTTAAAATCATAAACTATATGCCATCCTGGTCCCAGCTACTTCCAATCACACTATCCATATGTGCCATCTCAGGAGGTCTATCATTGTAAGATCTTCAGGTTATAAATTGGGGATATGACGGTGAAGGTCTTCAGACTCCTTTCTCAAGGACTCAATTTTCTGGTAATAAAACAGCTTTAAGTTGTTTTCTTCCCTGGGAAAATCCACAGTTTAGTTCTGAAGCATGAACCCCAGTCTAGTGTTGTCATAGAAAGTTTAGAAATGGGACTTTTGAAAATTCTTTGGAAGTAGTTTGTTGTGTAGTTCAGTAATTGTTGATTATAACTGTTACCAACTCTTAGACTTTGCCTGTGGTTTTAATTAGTTTTAATGTATATAGTCCCCCCCACCCCCCATTTACCTATTCTCAGGTTTAATATTCAGTAAACTGTCTCCTGCTGGTGACTCATGGATTAGCTGTTGGGCACTCTCACTGAGGTGAAGGGTATTTCCTTCCCTTGGAAATCCAGATCCATTTAACAGAGGTTTAGGATTGCAATGCCAATCTGATGATGAAGGTTAGACAAAGAGTTAAATGCTGATTACTGTCCTTGAAACCAAGTGAGCAAATGTGCAGGTATCTTGGGATTGAAGACTTAGCACTAGAAGGGGCCTTAGATGTTTCCTAGTGTAGTCCTTACAGGTTGTCATTGTCAAGGGCAGAATTTGAACTCAGGTTCCTTGACTCCAAAGCTCATATTCATTCCAGCAGCTCTGGATTTTTCAGGATCATAGGATCACAGGTATTGGCCTCAGTTTCCTCATCTGTAAAATGAGGGAATTAGTCTAAATGACCTCTAAGGTTCTTGTTAGCTCCAAATTGATGGCCTTATATGCTACAGAGCTACAAGTACCTTAGCAGCTTTCTAATGTTGCTGCCTTACAAGGGTTCTTTGTTCCTTTGAGGACTTACTGAAGAATAGGATGAAATGTTTCAGTTGAACTAAGAAATACAGGTTTAGGAGCCCTTTTAATGGTACCACCTAGAGTTGAGTATACCTTATAATGAGATCCTTCTCATCCAATCGGTATAAGGCAGAGCTCTCCTTTATGGAGTTATAATCTCTAATGAATCATATTTTATTGTTCCAATATATGTATTAAATTTTAGAAAAGTTATATCCCATCCATTTCTAGGTTAAAAAAACTGAGTACATGTTATATATAAACTAGTTATATATATGTGTGTATAAACTATATAGAATATAATATTTAAATATTTAAATATATTCCAAATGATGTTACATATGTACATCATATATAACTAGTTTGAATGACAGATACTAAGTGTATTATATTTCTATTTTTAGTGCATATAGATGTAGATATACATGTGCATCTATAATATATACATATATACATATGTATACATGTATAGCTATATACACATGTAGGCATGTTTATACATAGACACATAGATATTACTAATTACACTAAATATATTTAATGTATTATTTACTAATATTTAAAATATATAATATATTACTATGTAACACTATTCTATATACTATATACTATACTATAAATTCTAGATAATAAGACATATTAATATTACTCATCAAAATGGTCTTTTGGATCTCAGATAGTATCACCCAAGCACAAAGCAAACTTTATTTATTCGTTCATTCATTACTTTATTTATTCATTTGTTTATTTATTTATTTTAGGTTTTTGCAAGGCAATGGGGTTAAGTGGCTTGCCCAAGGCCACACAGCTAGGTAATTATTAAGTGACTGAGGCTGGATTTGAACTCAGGTCCTCCTGACTCCAGGGCTGATGCTCTATCCACTTTTCTACCTAGCCACCCCTTTATTTTTGTTTTCGCAAAGCAGTGGGGTTAAGTGACTAGCCCAAGGTCACAGAGCTAGCTGATTATTACATATCTGAGTCTGGATTTGAACTCAGGTCTTTCTGACTCCAGGGACAGTGCTCTATTCACTGGGCCACCTAGCTGCTCCAAAACCATTAAAAAAAAATAATTATAAGATGACAGACAAGGAACAACTTTGAAAATCAGAGAAAATTCTGCGTTGCCTTTGCCTGATTAGAAAGCATGATTTAAGGTCACATTTGCTTATTAAATATAAAATATTAAATATAAAACAAAACAAGATTTAAAGGTTCAGAGATCCTAGATGATGATCAGTAATTGAAATCACATTAAAACCAAGAAGAGGAACCTCACTATTTCCTAATCAGTTTTTATTACCCATAGACTGTATTTTTTTGTTGTTTATTTGTTACAAGAAACTGATATAACCCCAGGCTTCTGCAAAAAAATGTATTTTCCTGTTTGGTTCTAATGGATTGCAAAATGGCCGGATCTTGTCCGTGACACAGTTGACTTGAAATATAATGAGGTTGTAGGGAAAGGAGTTGAGAAATCCACTATTGATGTTACCGATGAATCCACAAAGCAGCAGGAGTTTTGAGAATTGAACAGATATTAAGAAAGTAAAGGTCAGCTCCGTGTAATAGTGGAACACAGAAATATCCACTCAATACGGTTTCCCAAAGAGAAAAGGAGCTTTAGGATGGAAACCATTGTTCAGTGAAATCTGCAAATGAAAAGCCAGCTCTTAGGGAAATAAAAAGGACTGGAAATTGAAACTGAGAAAAACAAAACAAGTTGTCTATTTAGGTAATAAAAGCAAAGTGTTAGTTTGAGAAGAAATAGAACCGCAGAAGGGAAAAAAAAAAGTAGGTAAACAGCAGTAACCTCTAAACCCCACTGCTTAGGGTTTTGTAGCTTAACCTTCTAGAAAGTACCTGCCAGGTAAGTAGGGTGTAGAATTAGACACATTATGATACCATAGGTTGATCTCTATGAAAATAAAAATTTCCCTGGATCTGACCAATTAGGAGTTGGGCCTTCACCACTGGTCCATTTTGTTCATTCATGGAGATAGGCAATTGCAAACTTAGAGGAGCCCTTATTTTGAGCCAGGCTTTTGGGACTGTAACCATACAAACCAATCCTCAATAGTGGTCCAAAGCAACATGTGGGATGTGGTTCCAAAAGGACAAAAAGATCTTCCTTCTGAATGTTCTGAGGATGAAAAAAAGTGTTGCATCTTTAAGCATTCCATTCCAATGAATGAAAATCCCTTGGAAGGTTGACTCTCCTGAAGTGTATCTGACATGGAAATTAGAGCAATCCCTTCATCCCGAGTGAGTGGGAGATAATACAGATGAAACAAACAGGGTGACTGATGAATATTCATTGCAGTAGTCAAGCTTAAAGGAATGCTTCAAACCCCTGTTTCTAGATTTCTCTGATCTATACAAGACTGAATTATTTGGTTTACTGTATGACTTTGTGCAAGGGCAGTTAGGTGGTCAGTGGCTAGAGACCCAGATTTGGTGGGCAGAAGACTCATCTTCCCAGGGTCAAATCCATCCTCATTTCACTTACTGTGTGACCCTGGACAAGGCCCTTAGCCCTACTCGTCTCAGTTTCCTTTATCTGCAAAATAAGCTGGAGAAGGAAATGGTTAGTATCTTTGCTAAGAAAGCCCCAAATGAGGTCATGAAGAATAAACTGAAAAAATGACTTCACAAATGACTTTGGGCATGTCCTTTCTAAATTCTGGGCCTCAATTTTTCATCTAAAGTGGATTTGACAAAATTCCCTTGAAAGCTCATCTTGGATACCACTTTCCTGCTTTACCTCATTGTTTTTATTCTTTCCTGCCTCATTTACTTATTTATCTATGTATAGGTTGTCTTTTCCCATCTACCCTAGTAGGCCGTAGTAAACTCTTTGAGAACAAGTCCTGGTTTTTTTTTTTCTTCTCTTTTCTTTTTATGACAGGAGAGTAACAAAGTAGACTAAATGCTAGTCTTGGAGTCAGAAAATCACTTAACCCCAATCAGCCTCAGTTTTCTTCCTCATCTGTTGAATGGAAATCACAATCATGCCCATTTTACAAGGTTGCTATAAGAGTTACATGAGAGATAACAAATGTTTTGCAAACTTCAAATCATTACATAAAATTCAAATCATCACTATTTTACAGTGCCTTGGATGCAGTAGGTACTTGATAATGATAATTGTTGGATTGAAACTTTAAAGAGGCACCGATTTCTTTAGCCTAATTCAGTGTTCAGTGGTACAGTCCCTAGAACTTGTGACCCATTGGGTGGTCAAGGCTTGTTACTAGGTGGGAAGAGCTCACCTTCAAGTGGGTATTTTTACCTGGTTCAGATTAAGTAAAGGACCCAGTGAGAGCCAGGGAGATAATCCAAAGATCTCCACATTGCTTATTATGCCCTTGCTGTCTAAGTATGTTAGTTCTGTTCTTACTCAATTTACCCTAATAATGTAAAACTTTATCTCATTCTTTGAAATTACAAAACTGACAAGCATCATATGGTAGATTGATTCCCAGTGATCAGAAAACATGGTGAACAGCCTCCTAAATCTCTAAGTTAGAGAATTCAATTGTTACAACTATTGCTCTTGCACTGTTTTAATGGAATAGTGAAATATAACTCTTCTAAGTTTGATTGAAATCTTCCTATACCTAACTTCATCTTACATAAATATTAGATGGCTTTTATATGGCATCTTCACTGTCTTCCTGTCCACCATCTATTTTCCCTATTGCTATTATCTCCTCTTCTCCCCCCCTCCACTCCCCCGGGGTCATTTCCATTTAGTCCTTCCTTTTACTGCCAATCTCCTCTAACTGGTAGCGCTTTCCTTCTTTACTATCAATTCTTTCCAATAAGCTGGCTCCTTTCCTTTGTACTTTTTAAAAATGACAATCAAGAAAGTAGCATTCTTTTGCCTATCAGCAGAATGACACCATTCCTTAACCATTTCTTTCTTGAACCGTTCTCCTCCCTCTCGTTGCACTCAACTCTTTCTCTTTTGGACTTTTCCTGACTCCTCTATCTCCTCTTGATATCTATGTGGGCTTGATCCTCAAGGTTTATTCTTCTGGCCTCTTTTCTTCTCTCTTTTTATTCCATAGAGCACTTGGTTTGGAATCCAAGGCCTGGATTTGAATCCTTTTTCAACTGTAGAAGTCACTAAGCAAGGACTTAACCTCTCACCTGAGAATAATAATAGCTCCCATCTCTTAGGATTATTGTGAGAATCAAATGAGAAAAGAGATCTAATGTGCTTTGCAGACTTTAAAGAGCTGCATAAATGTTAGTTATTATTTCATCTACTTTAATATCATTATCATCTCTGTGTGACCTTGGACAAGTCACTTACCCCTGACTGCCTCATCACATCCAGGGCCATCTCCAGTCATCCTGATTTATATCTAGCCACTGAACCCTGATGATTCAGGAGGAGAAAGTGAGGTTGGTGACAACATAGCACTCCCCCATCACATACAATTCTCTTGCTTGCTATGGCATCAGCTTCCTGATGTCACGGTCTTCTTTGAGAATGAAGGACAAACATCATCTCTGTAGAGGTCTTCTAAATCTCTGTCTCTGGCCTCTCATCTCCGGTTTTGCACTTCAGGCTACTTGTAGGATCTCTCTGTGGGATGTTTCATCATTGTTTCAAATTCAATAGTCCATTCAAAATAATAATAATAATAATAATAATCTATAAACATAATATATTCAGTGAGACAGACAGGAGGAGTAGGAAGGAGAGAAGGGAGAAGAGAGTGAAGGGAAGAGAGAAACCAAAACAGAGACAAAGAGAGAAAGAGACAGAGACAAAGACAAGTAGAGATAGAATGACCAACAACAGACTGACAGACACCCTCAGACACCCACACAGTCCCCCACCCCCCCACCCATCCACATACGCATCCATGATGACAGAGAGACAGAGAGCTATCAATCTAGCTTTTTTAAAGTTTACATACCAAAAAGTGCTTACATGAGTTAACTCATTAGATCCTCACAATAACCCTGAGCTAGTTGCTCTCATTATGCCCATTTTATGGATGAGGAAACTGAGCCTGAGAGGTTAACTGATCCCCCTGGGGTGACAGAGCTGGTAAGTGTCAGAGGATTTGGATTCAGGTCTTTCTGACTCCATATTCAATATTGCTGCTGAATCAATCTCCTTAGCTCGAAATTTAGGTTCAATTAGTTTTGTAACAATGATTTACTTCCACGCTACCATTTCCAACCTTCTCTCCAACTCTTCTCTTTTCTTTTTAAAATTTAGTTTTAATTTTACAATTTCCCCCTAATCTTGCTTCCCTCCCCCCCACCCCCACAGAAGGCAATCTGTTGGTCTTTACATTGTTTCCATGGTATACATGGATCTAAGTTGAATGTGATGAGAGAGAAATCATATCCTTAGGGAAGAAAAATAAAGTATAAGAGATAGCAAAATTACATAATAAGATAACAGTTTTGGTTTTTTAAAAAAAATAAAGCTAATAGTCTTTGGTTTTTGTTCAAACTCCACAATTCTTTATACATTACTAAAATATTTTTGTTTAAAAGTAAACATAATGCCCCCTCCCCCACAAAAATATAGAAGCTCATGAGAAATAAAATAAAAGAAAGAGAAAAAAATGTGCTTCAGTCTGTGTTCCGATACCATCAACTCTGTCTCAGGTGGATCACATACTTGAACATAAGTCCATCACAGAAGTTACTTCTATATTTTTCCAGTTGTTCCTGCTGATTGCAATTCCCTCTATCCATTCCTCCCCACTAGCATCTATTATATTTTCTCTCTCCTTTCACTCTGTCCCTCTTCTAAAATGTGCTGTAGGGTAGCTGAGTGGCACAGCGGACAGAGTACCAACCCTGGAGCCAAGACTCCCCCAAGCTGAGACCTGGCAAGACCTGAGATCCTGGACAGGTCACCCTATCCCAGCACCTTGCAAAAAGTAAAGAAGAAAATGTGTTATATCTGACTATTCTCTCCTATGATCTACCCCGTCCTCTTATCACCCACATCCCCCCTTCCCCCCTGTCCCCCTTCTTTCCTTTTTATGCTGTTTCCTCTCTGAACCATTTCTGATGAGCTTCTCTCCAACTCTTGATCTTCTTAAACTGTTCATTCCAAGCAGCCTTCCTTTTTTTTGCCTTTTTTTTGCAAGGCAATGGGGTTAAGTGACTTTCCCAAGGTCACACAGCTAGGTAATTATTAAGTGTCTGAGGTCGGATTTGAACTCAGGTCCTCCTGACTCCAGGGCCGGTGCTCTATCCACTGCACCACCTAGCCACCCCCCCCCCCCCAACCAGCCTTCCTGATCTCTAGCCTTTCTTATTCATAACTGACCCCTGACTGCCCAAGCTTCCATTGTCCATGAGCATGGCACAAGAAGGAGATGGAACTGAGGTTTTATCCTGAGTCACAACAACTGGACTTGCATTTTGCTGGACCTGAAAAAGTAGGCAAGGTTTCTGGAATTTTTGGCTTGATCTTGTTTCTCATCTCCCTCTTCTCTCTGGATGAAAATAAGAGACTCTCCGTTTGGTGACAGAGGTGATTGGAAATCTCATGGCTCCCATGGAACCTTTCACTGGAGGTGAGCCAAAGGAGGCATTGCTCTGATTTTTTAGATTCTACTTCCTTTAGATGTGGTTCAAGAGCAGTCATTTCTGAGCATTGTTCCTTTCTCTTTCTTCTTAGAGGACAAGGAAGCAGGGACTTTGTGGTTTTCCTGCACTTTGGGGGGGGGGGCATGGGACAGGCTGAGATCGTTTTCTGCTGTGCTTCTGCAATCTTTATAAAGCCTTGACTTGCAGTCTTAAAAAACCATTTCCTCTCTTCTTCTAGAGATTTCCCCCTGGGCCTAGATGACTACAGAGGAGAAACTGAGGCTGTGACTTTGCACAGCACTTCCTCACTTAAATCCAACTCACACGCAGATCATAGCATCACCTTCCTGATATCATTGGGTCCTCTGAGAACGAAGGACAAACCACAGCAACAACCATAAGAATGAGGTCCATGTGACTTTATGTTCAGGGTCGTCCCTTTGAGACAAGAGAAAAGTCTATTGATCTATTAATAATTGCAAATATTATTATGTGTTTGGGATTATTGTTAAATAATTAATTCCCATTATTCCGAAGTCATTTTGATAGAGCTGTCTGCTTACTGTTGAATTATGAGTTCATGGGCTTGGTAATTCAACTAGACTGGCATGTTCATTACTGAGCCAAGAATTCCCGAGCCGAATCTATGCAGCTTGTTCCCCCTCAGTCTCTCCTTTTGGAGCAACGTTGGGTTAGTTATTTCGTGTGATTAAGCTTTGCAGCAGAACTGGAGTCTAAGACCTGAAGAGATCCCAGGAGTCCTGGCTCTTGGTATAGTTGGGAGTACACTAGGTTTTCTTTCTCTCTTCTCACTGTGAGAACAATAGGCCATACAACTAATTTGTTGATTAATCATGCACTGACTGGAAACAGCTTTTCTCTTGTCATGAGCTTTTATTTGAATCAATTCTTGTTCAGCTTTCCATGTAAGTCAATTGAGACTTCCCAGCTACATTATAAACTCCTTGAAGATCACAATTTGCAATAATTACTTTATAATTCTCCATATTGTCATATATGTAATAGATGCACAGAAAATATTTGTATTGTTTATTTGATTGAGATAAGATAACCAGTCATTGTACAATGGAAGAGGGAATTAAAGGTAACTCTCCAACTGTTCTTCCCTCTCTCCTCTTCCTTCCCTTCCCTCCCTCCTTCCTTCCTTCCTTCCTTCCTTCCTTCCTCCCTTCCTTCCTCCCTTCCTTCTTCCCTTCCTCCTTCCCTCCATCCTTTTTCTTCCATCCTCATTTCCTTCCATTCTTCCTTCTTTCTGTCTTTCCTTCTTCCTTCCTTCCTTCCTTCCTTCCTTCCTTCCTTCCTTCCTTCCTTCCTTCCTTCCTTCCTTCCTTCCTTCCTTCCTTCCTTCTTTTCTCTATTCCTTCCTTTCATACTTCTTTCCTTTCTTTCCTCCCTCTGTCTCCTTTCCTCTATTCCTCCTTCCCTTCCTCCTTTCCTCCTTTCTCTTTCCTACCCTTCCCATCACTACAACCTCTCTTCTATTCACAACCTCCCACCCCAAAGGAAATGAGCTTTCTGGTGACAGGACAAGAATCTCTTTTATGGGTAGGTGGGGTTTGTGGCATGATTTGAGAAATGACAAAAGGACCTAGTTGCCCAAGGTACCTCTTCTACATGGTGGAGGTGCCTGAAATTCTTGCCTTAAAACTCGTAACTCTTGCTTAAACCATCATTTCTAAAAAGCCCTACTTCAAATGTAAATGATATTGCCTGGGAGTTGTAACACATTAATTCATTAGCACCTATTCTTCGGCCCTGAGTGTCTGGGCAAGCCAGGCAAATTTTGATGAGAGAATTGGAACAGTAGATGAAACACAGAAGGGTCATAATATGACATGCTATTAGTAAGAGCAAAATACCTCTGATTAGAGTTCATAGTTTATAAAGTACCTTCAAAGTTTTGCAAGATGTTTTACACATATTCTCTCATTTGTTCCTTACAACCTTTTCAGGAAGCATTACAAACACTATTATTCTCCCATTTTATAGAGTAGGAAACATTTTGGAAGAAAGAATTAAACTGAATTGGGTTGAAGTGGTGACAGATTTGAATCCATATCTTTTCTCAAATCAGATCTTTTCTCAATGTTCTATGAGGGACCCTGGGAACCCAGAGAAAGCCTGGAGGATATGAAAGGATAGATGGGAAAATAGTGAAGAGAACATTGGTCTTTTTCATCATTATTTTCAGGGTTGGGTAGGAGTCCAGACTCCTCCTGCATCTTCTCTTTTTTCTAATTGGTGATGTACCATCACAGGTCACGTCAGGATGCTGTACCATCGGGATTACTGTTCTCAACTGAACGGAAGTCATCTTCATCAGATTTTTACCAAATCATACTGTATTTGACAGATATTTGGAGTTTTGACAGGAATTTTTGCAGGTCTGAGTTCACTTTCATTAAACTAACTGTACAGACCCATCTCATTACAACACTTAGCAACATTTCTTTACCTTAGGTCAGTTCTTCCTCTGCTTTGGGAAAGTCATCCTGTAGTCAGGATGGAGAAAAAGGAACCTGAGAGGTCACTAAAAAAACCCAATAAGCAAACAGTGAAGGAGGTTTTCTGAACTTCGGTATTTTTAATTGGAACAAATCCTGCTGCTTTTGAAATGGGGTCCTCCTTTTTCTGTGGTAGGGTCCATCCTCTAATTGTATTTGTGTGTGGCACTTTCTTAGTCCCCATTATCCAAATAGATTTTAGGCTGACTTTGGTTCATTCTGTTGGGCCTCACTCTCTTAGAACCTCACGATCTAGGATTCCATACTTGCATACTCTAGAAATCAGGATTGGAAGGGGGCTACAGGTTTGGGGGTATTGTTTGCACACCGAGTTCAGAAAAATGGATCTCTACTTACCATCATATTAGAAGCTACATTGGAGTTATTCATGAATAGATGAACCAGAATAATTTCATTATGTACAATACACCACCTTCCCTCCTCCCATCTGATGGATTAAGCTGAATTCCCTTCATGCATTCTTTCCCACTGTGCCAGACTATCTGCTGTGATTTTACGTTTCCAGGAAGAGGAAGCTATTTGGTGGCATATTAATAAGCATCTTGTAATTTCAAGATCAGATCAGCAAGACATCCCTGGCAAAGGAATTGCCTCCCTTTAAAAGCCTGGAGTTTCCACATTGTTGGACAATTTTTTACAGAATTATTCTGATAGTTGGTAGAAAAAAACATACCTCCTACAGTTCCCACTTTCTTGGATAAGATTCTTTGACCATTCTGTTGCTTTGATTGCTTTCCCTTTGAATTGGGTTGTTGGGCGAGTTTGCCACCCACCTGTAGTTGGCATATACTGCTGTATTGGGGCAGAGTAGGTGCTTGATATATATTTACTGACTGACTATATTGTGGTCAGTAATTAGGGAATCTTTCCTTCCTCCTATTCCTCTTTCCCTAACTTAGACCACAGATTTAGTGGTAGAAGAGACCTTATAGCCCCTCATTTTACAGAATTAGGAAATTGAGGTCCAGAGAAGGGAAGTAACAAAAAGGCTTAAAAAAAATCACTTAAATTTTCTGTAGTTGCAAAGAGAGCCTTTGATAAATCATAATAGCTATTCATGTTAAAAACATTGGAAAACCATAGGATTCAAAACACATTTCTTTAATAGGATCAAAAGCATGTCTAAAATCAAACATTAGCATAGGAAGTTTGCCAAATAAAATCAAAGATAAGGCAGAGATGCCTATTGCTTCCACTATTTCTTGACAATAGCATGAGAAATGCTAGCTGTAGCAAGAAAAATAAATTAAGATTATAATGCTTGTGAAGAGAAAGCAACATTAATTGAGGCAATTAATCCTTCAATAAAGTAGCAAGGTAAGAAACTCATTTTTAATAGGTTTTTTCCTATTACAAACAAAACTCAGGAGTATGAGATAGGAAGATAAATTTAATCGATAATAAAATTCATTACATATCTGGGAATTTACCTGTTATGATGTATGTAAGACAACTAAATAATAACTAAAAATAATTTTCATAGAAATAATAGAACTAGATAATTGGGGAAATCTTGTGTTAATAGCTGAGACACCAATAGGTGATTTAGTGGATACAATGTTGGATTTGGTGTCAGGGAGACCAGAACTTGAATCCTTCCCAGGCACTTAATGGCTATGTGTCTTTTGGGCAAGTCATTTAACCTCTTCTTGCCTCAATTTCTTTATCTTCAAAATGAGGATAATGTGAGGATCAAATGAGATTATACATGCAAAATACTTTGTAAACCTTAAAAGAACTATTTAAGTGCTAAATTTCATTAAATATTTTTGGGGAGGTAGACTCTTCAAGGGGAATCATCTGGATGCTTATTTGGGCATTTATGTTGTATCAAATCACCAACCATTTAATCCTTGCAAATACTCCTTCCATTGACTAAAGAGTGCTTCTCTTTGGTATGTCCGTGGACATCCTTCAGAAATTTCTATTTTTCCAAATTCTCACAAAAGACCACACAACTCATCACCTGCTGGCCTATCTTTTGGGGGTGATCTTTGAAAGATAGATACACAGTCTGTAATTGAGAATCTACACTCAAAGTCTTTCTGGTTTGATCCTGAAATTATATTCTACCCTTTTTTGGTATATTGAGATACCCTTGTGTCACTAGGCATCAGATCAAGATTCTATTAGGGGGTATAGGTATTATTCTTTATAGATTTTAAAAGGCAAATGCAGGTCAAAGTAGTTGAAGAGCTATATTTCTTTCCCTCTCCCCCTACAAATCTTCCCTCACCATGGAAAATTTAGACATGCACTGATTGCAGAAATGAAATAATTGGAGGGTCATATATGCTGTCATTGAGACCTTGGTCATCTTGATCTTCTGTGTGACGTTTACCTTGAAAAGTGTATCCATAGTGTATCTTGACTTTTTACTTTTATAATTAATAAGCAACTACTGACTGTTAGGTGGTTCTATTGTCTGGGTGACAGAAAACTTTCCCTGCAACAAGTAAACCATAGAAAGCATTGACTATTCTAAAACAAAGGGGATCTACAAAAAACCATCCATGCCTTTTAAATCACCACAAGGTAGGCACAAAATCTGGCAAGCAGTAAAAGTCAGGAAACTTGGTTATATAACTGTTGCTGGTAAACTCTAATTTTCTCAACATGGAATTAAAATAGACTCAATACTACTTTTAAACTTTTTTAAAAAATTTATTCCTATAATTTAGAATAGGAGACAAACAGAATGCTTTATTAATAATATTAATGTCACTGGGGGAATTGGATAGAGTATTAGGTTTGGAATTAGGAAAACTTACCTTCCTGACCTCAAAACTGGCCTCAGATACTTAGTAACTGAGTGATCCAGAGCAAGTCACTTCACCCTATTTGCTTCAGTTTCTTCATCAGTCAGATGCGTTGGAGAAGGGAATGGTAAATCATTCAGGTATCTTTGCCAAGAAAACCACAATGGGGTCATGAAGAGCCAGACACTTCTGAAACAACTGAACAAATCACTGTCACTATTAGACTGCCTTGCCCAGACTGGATCATTGGATCATAGATTAGAGTTGAAGGGGGTCTCAGAGGCTTTATGCTTCAAGCCTTTAATTTTACAGATGAGGAACTATTTAATAAATGTTTGTTGAATCAAATTGGAGATTAAAACTATGGTTTTGAAGTAATAAGACATGATGCATAGTGTCCAACAGAAAAAAATAATCAATACATTTCATTCTCAATCTTTCTCCATTATCAATCACTGAATAAGATTTCAGCAAGGGAATAGCACAAGGATGGCAATACCACTCATCACAGCATGGCTATGGACCCTTATCAAATTATTTCCAGTTGTGAAAATTAAACACATTTAGTTGTAGAATGGTTGCAAAGTAGACTTTGAGAAAATTCACCTATCTGGGCATTCCTTTCTCATCCTTTTTTAAAATAAAAGAAAGATTTTATTTATTTTGAAATTTTCAATTTTCCCCCCTAATCTTGCTCCCCATCCTCCCCTGAAGGCAGTCTGTTAGTCTTTACATTGTTTCCATGGCATACATTGATCTAAGTTGAATGTGATGAGAGTGAAAACATATCCTTAAGGAAGAAACATAAAGTATAAGAGATAGCAAAATTGCATAATAAGATAATTTTTTAAAATTAAAGGTTAAACTCCACAGTTTTTCATTGGATACAGATGGTATTCTCCATAGCAAATACCCCCCCCCCCCCCAAATTGTGTCTGATTGATGCCATGATGGAATGAGCCAGTCCATTAAGGTTGACCATCATCCCCATGTTGCTGTTAGGGTGTACAGTGTTTTTCTGGTTATGCTCATCTCACTCAGCATCAGTTCATGCCAATCCCTCCAGGCTTCCCTGAATTTCCATCCCTCCTGGTTTCTAATAGAACAGTAGTGTTCCATGACATGCATATACCACAGTTTGCTAAGCCATTCCCCAATTGAAGGACATTTACTTGATTTCAAATTATTTGCCACCACAAACAGGGCTGCTATGAATATTTTTGTACAAGTGATGTTTTTACCCTTTTTTCATCATCTCTTTAGGGTATAGTGGTATTTAGTGGTATTGCTAGATCAAAGGGTATGCACATTTTTATTGCCCTTTGAGTGTAATTGCAAATTGCTCTCCAGAAAGGTTATTCTTTCCTCATCTTAAACAGAATTGACTGTACTGGATAACCTCTAAGTCTCCTTGCTCTATTGTATCATATTATCACTAATTCCATAACTTGTCAGAGTTGCATTCTACATTGCCCAGAGATTCTTTACATATCGTCTATGAACTTGCTTAAAAAGGTATATTTCATTATAATTGGTTTTCTTTATAATTATGTGCATTTTGGCTTAAATAGGGTCAGCAAGGTGGCATAATGGATAGAGAGCTAGGCTAGAATTCAAGATCTGGGTTCAGATTTGGCCTCAGGAGCTCACTGTATGACCCTGGACAAGTCACTTAATCTCCATCTGCCTTAGATTCCTCATCTATAAATCGGGCATAATAATAACATCTCTTACTTATTGGGAGGATGAAATGAGTTCACAGGTGTAAAACATTTTGCATCCCATAAGCACCATATAATTTCTAGTTGTTATTAGTATTAATTTTATGAACTCTGGGGAGACCGTGGCCCATGACCTCAGACTGCCTTGTTTTTATAACAGTACGTTCGATGAATCTGGTTTTTTCCCATCAGTTATAGGCTCTTTTCCCAGACTCTTTCCAGCTAATACTATCCTTTAGATTCCTGTCAACAAAATGCACTAGGAAACTGAGAGACCAGTACTTGCTACTGTTTAGAGTACCCTGAGTCTGTTCAAGGCCAATAGATTCCTCACACCTAGCTTGGCATAAGTATGTTGAAAACCACACAATTATGTGAATACTATTAGGTTTTTAAATGGTGCAATTAGGTAGCACAAATTACAGATGGCATGTAAGGAATAACTCACTGTAATTGAATGTCGTACATATAATTACACAGTATATTATGTACCGACCAATCGATACATGACCAACTAGTACATCATTTAGGACACAAATACCATATTTAGAACAGATGATGATGAAATACTTCTTGTAGGGACAGATGCATTTCCATTAATGTCTAAATAACTTGGGCCAATCGTTCTAATAGGCTGGTACTCACTGAAATCAATAGAGAAGGCAAGATGGAGAATTTGTTTTGCAATGGAAGCAACACATCACAGGGAAAACATCATGGACCTGGGTCCCAAGGACCCCTATTTCAACCTTACTTGTTATTTTATTGAGGGGCAAGTCACTTTATCTCAGTTTTCTGTATATCGAGAAGGTTGGACTGTCCTTATTGTCTAAAGTCTAGATAATCCTTATTACATCCTTGTAAGCTATAGATTCCTGATAATTGAAACACATGTATGGATATTTTGCATTTGATATCTTTGGCCTGTCTTGGTTTTTAATTTCCTTAATCCATTGAGATATAAATCAACAGAATGGGTGGTAGTCATCTGGTCAGCAGTGTTGCCATCACAGAAACCTAGAGTGTTCCATAGTGATTTTGTCAATGTTTTGCCATACTCAGGAGCCTACTCCTGAATGCCTCCAGGGCCATCTTCCCAATACACCATTTTGGCTGTCTCTCCCTTCCCTCCTGACTTGGAAATTTTCTTTGCCTGGTTAAAGTAATCAGTATCTCTGACATATAAGATGAATTTGCTAAGTTTTCTATTTCTCCATTTTTTTCATCTCCTGCTATAGAATTCATTAACTGCATTGAGCACTGGAAAGAGCAGATGAAAGATATGATGATTTTCCATAGAAGAATTCTAGGAGGGCAAAAATGGCACTCACGGAGGGACACAAATATACCAAACACATAACCCATGTTTACCGATTCTACTATTTTTATTTTTAAAGGTATTTTTATTTATGTCTTTTTATTTATCTCCTCAAAAATCTCCCCAATATCTCCACCTCACCCTTGAAGAGTGAAATTCCATATAAAAATATATTTAAATAGAGTTTGATTTTTAGCATTGCATCCCCAAATGTATTTTTTTTTAATATTGAAAATACTTTTGGGGAAGGAAATGCTTTCCTGGGTATGTTTTGTTGTTTCTATTTTTTTCTTTAAGGTTGTGTTTATGTGTATACCAACTTGTTTAATTATTGACCTTCACTCTGGGGAGGTGGGACTCATAGGAACATTCAAGTGAAATGAGAGATAGATTTTGCACTGAGGAACCATGTTCAAATCCCAGCCTACCATTATCCATCAGTCTTCTAACTTCCTCATCTGTAAATTGTGGGATTTATTGTAGATGACATCTATGGTTCTTTTTTTGTTCTAAATTCATGTCTCTATGAATTAAAAGAGTCATGTAGGTTTGTGTAAGCAGGTGCAACTTGAACCTTGGATTTCTGTATAGAATTTACATAATTACACTATAATGAAGACACACTTTCCCTGCAAGTTTCATTCATGAGCACTTATAGAAAGTTTCTTATTATTGCCCAGGATAAATGACCCTTTGAGGAAGAGCCGTATTTGTGGAGCTCTAACCATATCAGTCCTCAGCAAAATTATAAAATAGGACAGGTTGGTTGTGGGATATCCTTCTGGTTTCCCTTTCTATACCTTCCCCTCTCTTCATGATGCATCTTTCATTGTTCCTCTGTTCCCACTACCATCCAAACATGTTCGATATCCTCATGCTAGGGGCAGCTAGGTGGTGTAAGGAGAGCACCAGCACTGGAGTCAGGAGTCCCTGGGTTCAAATCTGGCCTCAGACACTTAATAATGACCTAGCTGTGTGGCCTTGGACAAGCCACTTAATCCCATTGCCTTGCAAAAACTTAAAAAAATATATCCTCATGCTAGTCACAGCAATACTCCACTTGTACTTCCACTAATTTATTTATATTCAATTCCATCCATTTCAGTCCAATTCAGTTCAACCAGGTAAGCTGATTCACCTTGTGCCAGAGGTACTGTGTATACAAAACAAAGACAGGTCCTATCCTTAAGGAGGTGATTGGAAGGCAACCCAACTTACAGATAAAAGAATATGACATAGATTCAAGGAAAGGAGAAGGGTGCTGCAAGTGAGATGAACTTCCAAACTTCCTATTCTTTGACTCCCTCAAGGCAAATTTCACTTCTCTCAATATTCATAGCTTGGTGACATAGTGTATCTTCACTTGGCCTAGAGACAGAAAGACCTGAGTTTATAACTGACTTCAGATGCTTACTAGCTGTGTGACATTGGGAAAGTCACTTGACCTCTGTTTACCTCAGTTTCCTCAACTGTAAAATGGGGATAAATAATTAAATCAGATAGTTGGTGCAGTGAATAGAATAGTAGGCTCAGAGGCTGGAAATTCAGCCTCAGACCCTTATGAGCTATGTGACCTTGGACAAGTCTTCTAACTGGTGTTTGTTTCAGTTTCCTCAAATGTAAAATGGAGACAAAAACAGCACCTACCTCCTAGGGTTGTTGTGATGATCAAATGAGTATTTGTATAGCGTCTGGCACTATATAACTATCAGCTACTAGCTGGACTGAACTGATTTCTAACCCATGGTTGGCTGGAGACAAACAGAGAAGGCTAGAGACAGGAGAGTCAGGAATCAAACAGAAGATTAATTTCAAAGTGAGAGAAACAACTTGCAAGCAAGAATGTGTGGGGGTCCTGTCCCTGGGGGGGGGACCCAAAGCAGTGGGAACAAATTTCAATATTTATACCAATTGCTACACAGTAAAATTATAGTCCCCCAACAATGAGGGGTAATAGCAATAATGAGACAAGTTTGATTCATAGCAGAAATTCCTAGCTGGAACTTCTCTGGAGCTTGTCAAAGCAATACAATAATTATGTGAAACAATTCTGGAATTTTGCTGTGGCTGAGATCATCCAGAGGTGGCCACAAAGGATTGTTGGTATTCTAAGCCAGGACATAGCTCACTTGTTGAACCTTAGCTCTAGAAAAGAGGTATCTTCTAACACTATCATATCTATATCTATATCTATATCTATATCTATATCTATATCTATATCTATATCTATATCTATATCTATATCTATATCTATATCTATATCTATATCTATATCTATATCTATATCTATATCTATATCTATATCTATATCTATATATCTATATATCTATATATATATATCTGTAATTTGTTTTCCAATTATATACAACGGTAGTTTCTACCTATCATTTTTTGTAAGGTTTTGAATTTTACATTTTTCCCCCACCCTCCCTTCTTTCCCCCATCTCCCCACAGAAAGCAGTGTGATAGTCTTTACATTGCTTCCATGCTATACATTGATCTAAACTAACTGTGGCAACTTTTTTTTTTTAAAATGAAGGTAATGGTCTTTAATCTTTGTTTAAACTCCACAGGTCTTTCTCTAGATACAGATGGTATTCTCCATGGCAGTTACCCTAAAATTTTCCCCGATTATTGCACTGATGGAATGAGCAAGTCCATTAAAGTTGATCATCACTCCCATGTTGCTGTTAGGATGTACAATGTCCTGGCTCTGCTCATCTCGCTCAGCATCAGTTCATACAAATCCTTCCAGGCTTCCCTGAATTCCCGTCCCTCCTGGCTTCTAAAAGAACAATAGTGTTCCATAACGTACATATACCACAATTTGTTCAGCCATTCCCAAATTTATGGACATCCCCTCGATTTCTAATTCTTTGCCACCACAAATAGGGCTGCTATAAATATTTTTGTACAAGTGATATTTTCACCCTTTTTCATGATCTCTTCAAAGTATAGACCTAGTAGTGGTTATTGTTGGATTGAAGGGTATGCACATTTTTCTTGCCCTTTGGGCATAATTCCAGATTGTTCTCCAGAAAGGTTGGATCAGTTCACAGCTCCACCAACAAGGCATCAGTGTCCCAGATTTCCCACATCTCTTCCAACATTGTCCTTTCTGATTATATCGACCAATCTGAGAGGTGTGAGGTGATACCTCAAAGATGCTTTAATTTTCTAACACTATCTTGACAGGTCAGCTAAGTGGTGACGAGCCTGGAGTTATGAAGACCTGAGTTCAAATCCAGATTTAGACTCTTACTAGCTGTGTGACCCTAGGCAACTGCTTGCCTCTGAATTGGAGAAATTGTAATCCACTCCGGTATCTTTACCAAGACTACTCTAAAAAAGGGGGGCAGCTAGGTGGCTCAGTGGATAGAGTACTGGCCCTGGAATCAGGAAGACCTGAGTTCAAATTTGGCCTTAGACATTTAAAAATTACCTAGTTTTGTGACTGAGGAAGTCACTTAACCCCATTGCCTTGCAAAACCCAAAACAAACAAGCAAAATGCTCTAAAACAGAGTCGTTTGGAGTTGGAGACACCTGAAATGACTCAGCCATTATAAATAATACCTTCTATCTCTCAGGGTTGCTATGAGGATCAAGAGATAATATATGTAATGTGCTAAGAAAAGTATTTGGCAAATAGTAGGTGCATAAAAATGGTATTTTATTATTATCACCATCCTGCTTTGATAAACTTATTTTCTTATTTTGATGTGTTAATTGTTCCATGATTATTATTTTTTTTTTTGGTTACTCCCTTCACCAGTGCCCATCATCCTATACTTTTCCATTAGGACAATCATCATCTATTTTTTTAGGGACTGAGGGAAGGGAGCATGTAGTTATTAAACACTATGTGCCAGTAACTGTGCTAAGCCCTTTACAAATATTATATCATTTGATCTTCACAACAATGCTGTGAAGTAAGGTGCTCTGATTAGTTCCCATTTTATTGTTGAAGAAATTAAAACAGATTAAATGATTTACCACACATTTAGTAAGTATCTGAAACTGTATTTGAATTCAGAAGTTAGAGATGGAAGGGTCCCTTCCCTCTCTATATTGTACACGACAATTTCCTGTAAACATATTTCTTGCTAACAAAGTCTTTTAATTAAGAAGCAACAATCAGAGTCTAGCTTGAACTCAAAATTTACCTTCTGTGTACTAACAAAATTTAAGGGAGTCTATAGATATAATTCTCCATCAGTATCCTTCTCTTTGAGGAGGTCACCTTCAAAGTCCAACCTCCTGCTTCCCTTCCTGGCAGAAATCAAAGTCTACCTTGGAGAAGTCAGGAAAATGCAGAAGTCTATTCTTACTTTTCTATGAGGAGGAGGATCATATGTGCTCTTCCTGTCCCCCTAAAGCCCCCACCCCTTTCCCTATGGGCTCACAGAAGCACACATGGGCTAAACAAAACAACCATCCTCCCCACGCTTCTTAAAAATGAAATGAACTTTTTGAATATCTAGCAGTTTGGGATCACTAAGCAATTTCTCTCCTTGAATTCTTCCTCCTACTCAGCTCTGGGTCCAGCTTAATGCTCATCAGCATTGCCAATCCAACATATACAGACTGCTTGTTGAGTTACACATTATGCCTTATTGTTTTTTTTTTTTTTTGCTGTTTTGTTTAAACACCCACACAACAGAACAAACTAAAGTAACACCCTATTTCACATTGTTATAGATTTCACAGAAGAAGTTTTGTGGGAGAACATGAGGTGATGCAATTAGGACAATGTCATCTGTTAGTGGTGATAGAGTCATACCATTTTGTTGTGTGTGTGTGGGTGACTTTTGCTAAAGGAGAAGCTCTATTTTGTTCTTTTTGAGCAAAATGCTTTTAAAAATAAATTAACAAATTGTTATTGTTTGGTAGCTTTCAATCTCGTCTGACTCTTCATGATCCCATTTTGGAGTTTTCTTGGCAGAGGTACAAGAGTGGTTTTCCATTTCCTTCTCCAGCTCACTTTACAGATGAGGAAACTGAGACGGGCAGTTGCCCAGGGGAGTGTCTGAGGCCAGTCCAGCTGCCCTAAATTAACAATCGATTAATGGAATTTCCTAATCTTTATACCTTTATATCTCTCTTAATCAATAAACATAAAGATGTGATCTGTTGTAGAAAATGACCTGCAAAACCCCACCCATTCTCTCTTCACATTTTCAGCAGACACAACAGCATTGACATTTCCATATACTCATGAACAAATTTTTAATTTTTTAAATTTAAGGTAATGGGGTTACGTGACTTGCCCAGGGTCACACAGCTAGGAAATAATATTAAGTGTCTGAGGCTGGATTTGAACTCAGGTCCTCCTGACTCCAGGGTCGGTGCTCTATCCACTGCACCACCTAACTGCCCCTACAACTTCATTTTTAAAGCACTATTGCTGCTTCCTCTTAGCTGCAGAGAATCGACAAAATCCATGCATGAGAGGTGCCATTACAATCGGTAGTAGGACCTGGACTTGTGAATGGTGGAGAGAACACCTGGTAGGGAATTACCTTGACCCAGTCAGGAATTTACCTTTTATTCCACTTAAAATATTAGAAAGTTGCTTAGAGGTTAAGTGACTTGCCCCAGGTTACATAACCTGGGTTTTTCTGGTTCCAAGACCATTCTACCATGTTTCCAGTGAAAAAATGTATTGCTCTCAAAATGTCAGCTGACGGATTTCATTTCATGTTTGTTGTCTTTCCAATCACTAGATGGTTTGGGGATGATTTTTAACTTCTGGAAGGTCATTTTCTCTTCAGCTGTGAGTAGAGATTACTCCTAGTCATTCATCTTTCTTGCAATTTTATGGGAAGGAAATAAGCATTTATTAAGAGCCTACTACATGTAATGAGCTTTGTAAATAAATATTCTTTAATTCAGTTCTCACAACAACTCTAAGAAGCATATGGCATGATTATCCCCATTTTTTTATACTTAAGGAAAGTGACAGAAAGAGGGTCACATAGCTGGTAAATGTTCTCAGGTTGCCCTGACTCCAGTGCCTTTACTCTGTCCATTGTACCACCTAGTTCCCTCTATAAATGAGCTTGTAACCTGTTGCCATAGAGGGTTCCAAATCTAATTCAGAGTGATGTATTCAATAGGTGCTTAAACAATTCTCAGTAATTGATTGATTAGCATTTTTCCTAGCAGTTCTAGGTGGTGAATTAGCTAGAGTGCCAATCTGAAAGTTAGGAAGATCTACATTCAAATCCAGCTTCAGATACTTACTAGTTCTTTGATGCCTTGTTAGACTTGTGACCCTGAGTGACCAAGTCACTTAACCCTGCTTGTCCTCATTTCCTCATCTGTAGAATGTAGAAGGAAATGGCAAACCATTCCAGTTTCTTTGCAAAAGTAAATGGGGTCATGGAGAGTTGATCATGGAAAAAAACTCTAATAAAGCATCTTTCCATTTGGCAAAGAGACAATATTTACAGACTGTGACCATTTGTGAACTTCTTCCACTTTCTTGTGGTGGTGATTTATTTTGCATTGCTTGAGTTTACCTAAAAAATAATGATAGTGAAAGTTAACACTTTTGACTTTTTGTCAATTTGTCTTGGTTTTTTTGGAGTCTGTGGTTCAATTTGTGGTTTATATAATTGAAGTGACTTTTTCTCATCTTTATAACTTCTTTTAATTTGACATTTACTTTGATCTTTGTGGTGACTAGTTGTTTCTGAAGTGACTCCCCTGCTAATTGTGCAATTTTTATTAAGCTCTAGAGACTAGTTTGTAGGATCTTTTCAAATTTTTTCTACTACATCCATCAAAAGAGATCACAAAATCTCAGAGGCCATCTCATCTTAACCATACTTGACCAAGATTTGCTTGTCCAAACTGATAATGTTTTTGTCCTTTGGTTTCAAAGAAGACCATGAAATCAGGGGAGGTAATGTCATGACAAATACATGAATTTAATTTGAATGAGATGTTGCTGTGCTAAGTCACCAACCTCACTTTCTCCTCCAGAGCCATCTGGGTCCAGTGGCCAGATAGAAATCAAGACTACTGGAGATGGCCTTGGTTGTGAGGCAGTCAGAGTAAAGTGACTTGGCCAAAGTCACGTAGCTAGTAAGTACCAAGTGTCTGAGGCTAGATTCAAATCCTGACTCCAAGGCCAGTGCTCTAGCCACTATGCCATCAAACTGGTTAACAAGCAACTATCCACTTCCACCCAGAAACCACCAGTGACCAGATATTCTTAGCACAGGATCAATACATTTTTAAAAAAATAATTTGATAGCTATTATTATTTATTTTACTTTAAGTTTTTAAAATCTTTTTGGGAATGGGAGAAGGGTTCCACAGGCTTCCTTAGATTACCAAAGGTGTTCATGACACAAAACGTTTAAGAATTCCTGCTGTAGAGTATCCAGCTTATAGATGGGAGTACCTGAGTTCAAGTCTCTCTTCCTACAAATATTACCTGCCTAGATCCTGCTGTGTCCCCTTGGTAATTCCCTAAGCACCATCTCCTAAATCACAGACATGTTCTTCTTTGATAAAAGATTTAGTCAATTATCATTTTTGTGACATCATTCAGGGCTTTGACAGAACATAATCCCTTAAAGGGAAGGACTGTTTTATTTCTATCTTTGTGTTCATAGTTTATAGTTTAATACTTGGCAAACAAGTACTAAATTCATTAATGCTTATATTTAATTAATCTTTATAAAACTTTCTTTTTTTGAGATTTCTTTATCTTTAAGTTTTCTTTTTGAGAGCTGATTTTTCACTATTTCCCCTGTTCCCACTGTGCTATTGTCACTCAGTATCAAACACATCTTGACTTTGCAGGATCTTTTCAAAATTTTCCCTTCTGTATCTTTTAAAAGAGATCACAAAGTCTAGTCTTAGCCATACTTAACCAAGAATCACTTTTTCAATCTGGTTAACAAGCAACCATCCACTTCCACTCAGAAACCATCAGTGACCAAGTGTGGTAGACACATGCCTCAAACCCCAGATGCCTGGGAAGCTGAGCTGTTAGAACTCTTGAGTTTAGGAATTTCAAGATCTAAAAGTGATTGGTGGATGTCTGTCTTCAGTTCATCATTTACATGATAACTTCCTGGAAGGGTGAGGAACCTAGGATATAAAGGGAAGGGGGGACCCACCCAGATCAGAAATGGAGTAGGTCAAGCTCCCACCTGGGTGAGATGGGGGACCCAGTTGAGAGAAAAATACAGGATCAGAATTAGAGAGATAGAGATAGAGGGAAGAAAGAAACAGAGAGAAAGAAGAGGGAGTAAGAAGGATGAGGAGGAGAAAGGGGGATGAGGGAGGAGGAAGGAAGGGAAAGAGGAAGAGAGAAGAATGGGAAGGAAAGGAAGAGAAGGGAATAGAAAAGAAGAGAAGGGAGAAAAGAGATGAGAGGGAGAAAGGAAAAAGAGAGAGGAAGAGAAAAGAGAAGAGGGAGGGAAGGGAAGAGTAGAGAAGAGAGGGAAGAAGAGAAGAAAGGGAGAGAAAGAAAGAGGGAAGAAAGACAGAGACAAAAAGAGAAAAAGAGGAGACAGTAGAAAGGAGAGAGAAGAGAGAAGGGAGAGGAGAGGGAGAGAGATGGAAAGAGAAGGAAAGAAGAGAGATCCAGAGAGAAGGTGAGATTGACAGAGAATAAATGAAGTGCGAGAGAAAGGTAAACCACTCCCAGTGAGGAGGATTTCACTGCCTCCTAAAGGACCTTTAAGGCAGCAATAATTTTTAGGTAGCCATTTCTTATATTGAGCTAAAACCTACCTCTATGCATTTTCTACCTATGTCTGTTCTCTGGGACCAAGTCTCTTGCACACTGCCTGACCTGGTAGGTGTTTAAAAATGCTTGGAGCTGGATTGCTCCCGGAAGTCATCCTTTTAGGACAGTCTCCCACCTGGCTTGGGGTGGGGGTGGGGGTGGCAGTAGGAAGTGAGTTTTGTCAGGAGGGAAAGAAGCCAAGAGCACCTGGGCTCAAAATAAATTCCAGTGCTATTCTTAACCCATCTCAGGATTTCTGTCCCATTAAGGGCACCCTGTTGGTTTGATTGTAGCCAGCAGGGCAAGTGTCAGGAAGAACAGGAAACAGGAGCAGACATGTGATGATACGCCTCTTATGGTAGCCTTGTTATTTGGGGGATTGAGACATTTTCCAGATATAGGAGCTGCAGCACAGTTGTCAGTGTCAAAAGCTCTCTGCCCAAGGGGAAAATTGCTCCATTATTTTCCATTTGGACATAGCATTTGAGATTTAAATGAGGTTTCCTAGGGATGTTGCCCTGCAAGGGCCCTCTACCAATTGGATTTCATTGGTTTAGGTCCTCAATTGACTCAATTGCTGCTATCATTTCTGGGACCATGTGGTTCCCTGATGGACTTGGCTCCCTGAGGAGCCATAAGGACAGGCTTCCTTTCTTCCTTCTGGAGTTGGAACCTGTAGGTCTCTCCTTGTGTGACTGACTTCATAGCCTCCCTCTCAAAGACGAAGTTCAAGGACTCGACTCAGTTGCACAACTTGGTCATGAATTGATTAGTGCTCCTCTGCCTCCAATCAAAGGACCCAGAAGGTGAGTTGAAGGGGATGCTGACAAATCTGTGTAAAGACCGCTACTAGACTGAGAAAGAGTTGCTTTTTGCCAAGTTTTACACCAGTCAAGAGACAAAAGAAGCATTTCTCCGATTATAGTAAACTGTTGTTTGATAAACCCAAAGAGTCCAGCTATTGGGATAAAAACTTTCTCTGATAAAATCTGTTGGGAAAATTGGAAGTTAGGATGGAAGAGACTTAGATTAGACCAACACCTCATGCCCTTTACCAAGATAAGATCCAAATGGTTACAGGATTTAGACATAAAAAACAATATTATAAGCAAACTAGAAGATCAAGCTGTAGTTTATCTGATTAATGGAAAGGGGAACAGTTTATGACTAAGGAAGAGATGGAGAACATCACTAAAAACAAACTAGATGATTTCAATTACATTAAATTAAAAAGCTTTTGTGCAGACAAAACCACTGTAACCAAGATCAAAAGAAATGTAGTAAACTGGGAAACAATCTTTACAACTAGTATTTCTGACAAAGGACTCATTTCTAAAATATACAGAGAACTGAGTCAAATTTAAAAAAAATCATTCCTCAATTGACAAATGGTCAAAGGATATGCAAAGGCAATTTACAGGAGATCAAAGCAATCCATAGCCATATGAATAATTGCTCTAAATCATTACTTACTAGAGAAATGCAAATTAAAGCTTCTCTGAGGTACCACTTCACACCTCTCAGACTGGCCAAAATGATCATTGTCAGAAGGGTTGTGGGAAATCTGGGACACTATTACACTGTTGGTGGAGCTGTGAACTCATCCAACCTTTCTGGAGAGAAATTTGGAACTACGCCCAAAGGGCAACAAAACATGCATACCCTTTGATTCAGCAATATCACTACTGGGTCTATACCTTGAAGAGATGATGAAAAAGGGTAAAAACATCACCTGAACAAAAATATTCATAGCAACCCTGTTTGTGGTAGCAAAGAATTTGAAATCAAGTAAATGTCCTTCAATTGGGGAATGGCTTAGCAAACGTGGTATATGGATGTCATGGAACACTACTGTTCTATTAGAAACCAGGAGGGACAGGAATTCAGGGAAGCCTGGAGGGATTTGCATGAACTGATGCTGAGTGAGATGAGCAGAACCAGAAAAAACACTGTACACCCTAACAGCAACATGGGGGCGATGATCAACTTTGATGGACTCACCCATGCCATTGGTGCAACAATCAGGGACAATTTGGCGCTTTTCTGCAATGGAAAATACCATCTGTATCCAGAGAAAGAACTGTGGAGTTTGAACAAAGACCAAGGACTATTACCTTAAATTTAGGAAAAAAAAACCCTGATATCTTATTGTCTGATCTTGCTATCTCTTATATTTTATGTTTCTTCCTTAAGGATATGATTTCTCTCTCATCACATTCAATTTGGATCAATGTACAACATGGAAACAATGTAAAGACTGACAAATTGCCTGCTGTGGGGGGTGGGGGAGGGAAGTAAGATTAGGGGAATAATTGTAAAACTCAAAATAAATAAAATCTTTAAAAAAAAAGAAGCATTTCTCAAGACCTCCTCAAGCCTTCCTTACTATGGTTATTAGAAGTGAAAATAACTTACCTTTGCAGCAAACTTTCTCTTGGTAATTCATTTATTCACTCAGTGAACATCTAACAAGGGTTTATTTTACACTTGGACTGTGCTTGTCTCTGGGAATGCTAGGACAAACAGAGGGAATTTACATTCTGATGGGGACAAAAATAAGGTCATCTCTAAGTACAGGGTGTCCCAAAAGTCATAGTGCCAAAGCATAAACCTAGGCTAAGTTTTTTGGGATATTTGGTGTATGTAGACAAAATATAAAAAGAATAGATAAAAAATAGTTAGACTGATTGGGAAGGCATTAACAGTTGAGAATGGTGGGAGCTTGAAGAAGAATACGAGTCCATATTTAGACTGAAGGGTAAGAAGGACACAGACGATGGTCAGTACAGAGGCCCCTGCAGTCCCATCCAAATGGGAATTCATGATTCTTAGGCATCACCTATACTATAATGTGGCTATTGCTTGGGGTTAAGAATTGTGCTCTGGTTAGACATCAGTTCATTAGAAGGGCGAATCTGTGATAGTTTGGAAACAATTTAGGCTGAGTTCCTAGGAGACAAAACCTCAAAACAAAACATTTAGCTGAGAGTCTTTTCTGTACTCCTAGGAGTTTTTTGAGAGCCTAAAATGCCTTACTTCTAATTTTGAGGGTGTGGACTTTACATTAACCTTTAAGAGTTAGGAAAGTACTCATTTTACAAATAAGGAACCAACATCAAAACTTGGGGTTGGGCAACAGTGACAGGGTTGGGCCTTGAACCCAGATTTGTTGACTCTGAACCTGAACTCTCTCTCTATTGACTATGAAGAAATCAAGAAAAAGATGGCCCTTAGCCATTTTAAAGTAAAGACAAAAATGAGTTATAGAATGGAAACTTGATATTTAGAGGAACTGGATCTTGGATCCCTTTTCAGAAAGGGTATCTATAGATAGCAAACATGGAGAGTCATCTATCACTGTCCTTTCAAGTGACTATTAATGTTCATGTATTCTCTCCTTTCCATTAAAGAGCAAAGCTCTCTGACTTCCTGGGTCAACTGTTTGCGGGTAAGTCATGGATCTGTTGGTGGTTTTAGGGACCTGTCTAGGGCCCTTGGAACTTCCTGGCTGAATGAAATTGGTTCTATGGGGCTATCTAGTGAGGGATAGACAAGGCAGAGAAAAGTGTTGGGCCAATAGACAGATCTGGTCAGCCATGTCAGTGTTGATACCAGGGTTCAAGACTGAATCCATAGGTGAGGGGCCAGGCAGGCTCAAAACAGGGGGAGGGGGCCTTGAGGTGATTGTAGCTAGGTCCCTCGGGAGTGCTAGGATGAGGAATACATGGTTGTTGAGGATAAAGGTGTATAAATATAAGAAGAGACAGTAGCACATTGGAAAAAGTGATGGGTTTGTATTCAAGAAGAACTCAGTTCGAATTCTAGCTTTGCCACCTGTGTGACCTTGTAACAGTCCCTGGGTCTCAGTTTCCTCATCTGGAAGTTGGGAGTGTTAGACTTTGTACATAGTAGATGTTCAATAAATGCATGTTGCCAGAGATTGACTGAATTCCTTCTAGAGCCTCTCTTCCTGCTTTAGATCTCTGTTCTGTGAGGTTTTGAGAAAACAACTGTTTCTATAACCGAAGTAGGTCAACTCTACTGGCAACATATTGTTCAGATAGAACAGCGGATAAGAGTGCTGGATCTGGAGTCAGGAAGATCTGAGTTCAAATCTGGCCTCAGATTTTGTGGTCCTTAGCAAGTCACTTAGACTTGTTTGCCTCAAATTCTTCATCTGTAAAGTGGACGTGAAGGAAATGATAAAGTAGTATCTTTGCCAAGAAAATCCCAAATGGGGTAGTGGAGAATCGGACATGAGTGCAGTGATAGAACCTTAGCTTTATATATCACCTTGTGTCTAAGGAGTGAACTTTGAAGGCAGTTTGTAATATTAAAAAACTGGATTTTCCAGGTATGGGAACTGATTTATAAACATACTTTGCAATTCTTTATTTAGCTTTGTTCATTTCCTTGTTTAAACCTTAGAGACAAAAAGTAAATGAATTTGAGATGTCTGGTTAGTTAAAGAATTATGTAATGGGGGTGGGGAGATTATCACACTAGGATGAGGAGGACACAGATTCATAAATTAAAGCCTTGAGGAGACCTTAGAGCTCCTCTAGTCCAACCTCTTCTTTGTACAGATAAAGAAACTGAGGCCCAGGGAGGTTAGTGACTTGCCCAAGGACTCACAGAGCTAGGATTTGAACTCAGGTCCCCCTTAAGACTTGTTAATGAAAACCTAGAATGTTTACTGTTGGGGCACAGGATGAGTGGATCCTGGGTTGAAGAGAAAATGGGAAGCAGGTGCTAAGCTTCCACCTGTGGATGAGCAGGGGACCAGGTAACTGGACATCAGGAAGGGTACATTTCCTAACTCAGAGAATGAAGTTGACTTGGGGGCCAGAGGCTCAGTGCTTCATTTTAGATTCACATATCCAGGAATGAGACAATGTACACAGCAGTACAATGTTATTGGGCTCCAGGGGCTGAAAGTAGCTTCCCTGATGCAGAAACTGGTCCTACGAGAAGCTGCATGAGAGGCAAGTGTTTGAGCCCTTGCTTCTTTTCTAGTGTGTTTGTTTGGGGTATGGAGATTGATTAGTACAATGTCTTCTGGCTGTTTGATGGTGAGTCTCCAAAACTGACGCCACTCCATTGCATACGTCTGTAGGGGTCGGGTTTGTAGCCCAAGACAGTTTGGGATGAATGAAGACCCAGGCGAGTCCTCTGAATGTAGCCTATGGGAATGTGGAATGTTTTCCAGTTTAAGACAAGATGATATTCTTAAGGATGTGTTTTCTCTTCTGCAGGGAGGATGGGAAAGAATGTTTTATCCTCGGTTTTAACAATCTGATTCTATCTTAAGGACACCTCAAATAACCAAGGCAGAATAGTTACTGTGATTAGTTTGACTGGCTTAAACAACAGAAGCTGATCAATTCTGATGGGGATTGGCTGTTAAGTCTGCTGGGGGAAAAATTGATTTTTGGTTCATTTGAACAAGGCGGAGAGATTTCATTGGGCTCTCCTACACTGGAATTAGTTCCCCAACGTAGATTATGGATAAGGGGTTGAGTATAGTATCTGGGGTGTGTGTGTGTGTGTGTGTGTGTGTGTGTGTGTGTGTGTGTGTGTGTGTAAAGTCAGGGTTGAATCAGTTCTCCATAAATTCTATACTTTCCTTGAGTGTAGGATTTCAGTTTCCTTTCACTAATAACAATAGCTATTTTAGCTTCTCTTGGGCTATTCATTTACCTATGATTCCGGTGGATTTAAATTTCAAAGCTCTGCAGTTTTTTTTTTTTTTTTTGCAAGGCAAATGGGGTTAAGTGGTTTGCCCAAGGCCACACAGCTAGGTAATTATTAAGTGTCCGAGACCAGATTTGAACCCAGGTACTCCTGACTCCAGGGCCAGTGCTTTATGCACTGCGCCACCTAGCCGCCCCGAAAGCTCTGCAGTTTTAAGGGTCATTTTTTTTTTTAATCTTCTCTAGGTTACCACTTGGGGCTTGATTGCATTACATTTCCTTGATTAAATTTTTTTTTAAAATTTTGGCTTGCCTGAACAAACACAACTTGTTCAGGCTTGAGAGGAGTCTTCTCTTCCTTGTTGGAGATTATTTGTCTTTTTGTCATGAGATCCCAGAGTTTACCAGTCATCTATGAAAAGGAATGTGGTATCATAGAAAGAGAGCTCAGTTTAGGAGACTGGATGCTTTGTCACTTTGTCACTTGGTCACTTTGGATTCTTACTTGCTAGCTACGGGGCTACATTTTTTTTAAATTTACTTATTTTTTTCCAATTATATGTAAAGCTATTTTTCAACATTCACTTCTGTAAAGTTTTCTCCTTCCCACCTTTCCCTTAGCCACCCTAAGATAGCAAGTAATCTGATATGTTATATATATAGATATATATATCTATATATATGTACAATTGCCTTATACATATTTATATATTAGTCATTCTAAGAAAGAAGAATCAGAACAAAAAAGGGAAAAACTATGAGCAAGAAAAAACAAAAAACAAATTTAAAAAATAATGTGCTTTGATCTGCATTTGGATTCCACAGTTCTTTTTGTGGATGTGAATAGTATTTTCTATTGCAGGTCTTTTGAGAATTTTCTTCAAAGAGCTAAGTCTATTATTGTTGCTCATCTCACAATGTTACTATTAGTGTATACAGTGTTCTCCTGGTTCTGCTCACTTCACTTAGCATCTTCATGCAAGTCTTTCCAGGTCTTTCTGAAATCTGCCTGCTCATCATTTCTTATAGAGCAATAATATTCCATTACACTCATATACTTCTACAGCCGTCCCCTAATTGTCTGGGTATCCTCTCAACTTCCAATTCATTGCCATCACAATAAGATCTGCTATGAATTGGGGCTTCTTTTTAAGTATCTATGTTCGTAAAAAGGGGTTAACTTATTTTCATCTTTCCCCCCAAAACTACATGAGGGATATAGTGTTACTAGTGTCTCCATTTTCCTGAATTATATAATGTCTACTTCTTCATTCATTTTCTTAGAGGTATCAGGCTTGAATTTAAATACTACCATCTCCTGCCTTACAAAGCTGCTATGGAGAAAACACCTTGAGAATGATGAAATGCTGTTTAAATATACATATTATCATTACCACCACCACCACCACCACCACCACCACCACCACCACCACCACCACCACCACCACCACCACCACTACCACCACTACTAAATGATAACAATTTTGATAATTATAAAACACTGACCCACTAACTATTCTATTCCCCAGAGGATTACCTTAAATTATGAAGCCTTCTAGCTGGGCTTGGAACCAATAAGACTTGGATTCAAATCTCATCTCAGAGACAATGAACTGTTTGACTTTGAACAAGTCACTTGACCTATGTTTGCTTCAGTTGATTTATCTTTAAAATAAAAGGATTGGATTTGACGGAAGGACTCTTCTATTCAAATTATTTTGTATCTCCTCTCCTCCCTTTCCTTCTCCCTTTCTCTTTCTTTTTCTCTTTTTTCCCTCGGTCTCTTTTCTTAGCTTCTGTCTTTCTCTTTGTCTCTCCTTTCCTTGTCTCTTTCCGTGTTCATCTGACTCTCTCCCCTTTCCCTCCCTCCTTCTCCTTCTCTCTCTTTCCTTCTCTCTCTCTCTCTCTCTCTCTCTCTCTCTCTCTCTCTCTCTCTCTCTCCCTCTATCCTTCCCTGGTTCTTTCTCCTCCCCGTCTGTTTCTCCCCTTCTTTCTCTTTCCCTTTTTGCTCCATTTGCCACTTTCCTTCTTTCCCTCTTTTTCTTCTTCTTTACTTATTTTTGTGTGTGTATATATATATATATATATTTGCTTTTGAAAACTTTTGATTTAATTTTTGCTTCTTTAAAAAGAGAAACATTATTCTTGACTCCTCACCTCTGATTCATTTTCCCCAGATAGTATTTCCTTAGTTCTTAGATTAACAAACTAAGGAGCCCTTTCCTCTTTCACAGCAGGAGAAGAAGATGTGAAACTATTTATTTTGAGAGCCCTAATTGTGTTACTGTTAAACCATTTAAATGCTTTTAAGTGGTTTTCATTCTGGGTGGGTGGGAGGGGGGCAGAAGGTCCTGGAACTGGTCTCTGACAAGCCTCTCCATTTCTCCACCATTCTTTCATGGGGTTAGAAAGGCCAAAGTCTTGGCATGCTTTCCAATGAAAAAGAGTTTCTAGTTATCTTATTTGTGATCTTAGAGAATAACTTCTTTGTGGGGGTAGGCTGCCTCTGATAGGATTGACAGTGTTCTCTGGGGAGCTGAGATTCATAGGCAAAACCCTCTAGTGATGATGCATCCTGACATAAGGGTGAATTTTAATCAACAAGTCATTAGTGAGGAGAGATTTTGAGTAATGCATGCATAGTGACTCTGTATTGTTATTGATAAGAGTAATAGATGGACATTCAGACTATATAAGCTATATAGGTACATAGACTATACCCATTCTGAGCCTGGGTATGGAATTCAGTATTTCTCAATCTGGCAAACGACCAAATAATCATAATCAGCATTTCCACAGTACTTTAAAGTTTGCTAAGAATTTTATAAATGGTATTTTACTTGATCCTTACAATAACCCTGAGAAATGGGAACTATTCTTATCTCCATTTTATGGACAAAGAAACTGAGACTGAGAGGTTAAAAGTGACCTGTTTAACATCAGACAGAACATAAGTATCAGGGACTGGATTTGAACTCATCTCCCTGATTCCAGATTAAGCCCTCTTTCAGGGTCTTCATTTGTTAAGTAAGGGAGTTAGACCACAAAAGAACTATTAAAACCCTAATAACTTAAATTCCATGAGACTTGATATTTTATCTATAAAAAAGGACAATAAAAATTGCCACTTCTTTTTGAGGGGACGTGGCTGGGATGAACACAATGCTATTTATGAAAGATTTAGAGCCCCGAGAGAAAGGCATTGAAGTAGTAAAAGTGATTAATCAGTAATCTAAATTCCACAGGGTCCCAGACACTCAACCTTGTCCCTGTTCCAATGCTAGCTCTTGCTCCTTTCCCAGGTCTCATGTCATTGCCCAAGAGCTCTGCCACTTAAATAGTCTTCCTGGCATAGAACACATATTCAATAAATTCTTGCTGACCAGCTGTTCAGTAAATGAAGGAGGTAAACTGTTGAGCTACTGGGCATCCTCAGCTACTTGGTAAGAATCTCCCGAATCATTTCCAAATTACATTATATTTTTAATCCTTTTTATCTTTTTTACTATAAACAATATATTTCAACAACTATGAATGCAATATGATGCTTTAAGGTTTTTCAAAGTGCTTTATAGATATGTTGTCATTTGATCTTTACAACAACCCTAGGAGATAGGTGCTATTTTTATTTCCATTTCACAGATCAGGAAACTGAGGCAGACAGAAGTTAAGTGACTTGTCCAGGGTCACATAGCTAGGAAGTGTCTAAGACTAGATTTAAGCTCAGATATTCTTGATTCAAGGTCACTACAAAAACAACAAACAGATTACATAGTTTTTTTGAGTGTATATTCAATTTAATACAATAACACCATCACTAAACTACTGGTTTCTGCCTCCTGAAGTTCCTTCTGTTCTCTTCTATTTTTTAATACTTCATAAATATTCTTTTGACAGTATTATTACTAACCATTCTTCTACCTCCAAACTCTGTCCCCTACCCCCAATGAAAGCCCTTTTTGGGTAGCAAATAAATACAGTCAAGCAAAATAAAGCCTCATATTGTCTGTGTCTGAAAATTCATGTCTCCTTCCAGACCTCCAATCCCTCACCTACCTCTGTGCCTAGAGATGGGGGGGGGGGGCAGGTCCCAACAGTTTCTGAAGTTGTGATTGGTTATAACATTGACCCTAGTTCTTAAATCTTGCAACATCTTCTTGTTTTTCCTTGAAATTATCCCAGTCATCATGTGCATTATTATCCTGGTCTTGCTCTTTTGTCTTTGCATCAATATATTCACATTCTCACAAATTTCTTTGACTTTATCCCTTTCATTATTTCTTACCATGCAGGGATGTTCCATTACATTCACAATCCTATAAGTGCTCAGTCCTCGAATTAAGGGTTCCCACTTTACTTCCATTTATTTTCTACAACTAAATTTGCTGCTGTAAATTTATTTTGGAAATATTGATCTTTTCCCTCTGTTTTTGGCCTCTTTGATGGGGTCCCTGGGACAAAGGGCATATACAGTTTAATAACTTTTGGGATATAGTTATGAATTGCTTCCCAGAATGGTTAGCTCACTTCTCAGCTCTCCTGAGCTTGTCTTCCTACAGCTCAACATTTGTCATTTTCCTTTTTTTTATCACCTTTACCAATCTGGGGGTGCCAGAGAATCTCAGAGTTATTTTAATTTATATTTCTCCTTATTATTCATTTGGAATATTTTTTATAATGATAGCTTACATTTATTCTTTTGAAAGCTGCCTGTTTACTGAATATGTAAATTAAGTTAGGTAGTAATTTCTCTCCTGTTAGTATGACTCTTCCATGAATAATTAATATTTCTTCATTTCTGAGACAATTGAGATACAAAAATGCCACATCTGCCACATCTACTTAAAGACCAATGAAGACATCATCTTGGACAATAGGATTAGTGAGCCTCACTAAATTGACTATTTTCTCAAGGAAGAGGGAGAGAGAGATTTAATGGGTGATGGCAAATGCATTATTATTATTATTATTATTAATTACTACTACTACTACTACTACTACTACTACTACTACTACTACTACTACTACTGCTGCTGCTGCTGCTGCTGCTGCTGCTGCTGCTGCTGCTGCTGCTACTATAATTAGTCATCACCTGTGATTTCATGGACATGACCAGTTCCTCCAGAAGATAGCAATACATCACCTGTTCTGTAGTGAAGATCTTGGAGAGTTTTCTACCACTTAAGTGACTTACCCATAGCCCTTGAAAGACTAACCTTAAGCGACTGTTATCACTTTGGTTTGGTCAGTTCACAAGGCAGAATCCACAGACCCCCTCCTATCTTCCCCCTGAAGATTGAAGATAATGTTGTGTCTTTTTCATTGCAAGTATGGAGTCAGTATTTTTGCTCCAGGGGAGGTGTCTTTTTCTCTTTTTTCTGTTTTTTCAGAAGTCAATGAATCAACACGTGTTATTGATTTTTTTTTTTAAAATCACTTTAATTTATTAATTAAAATAATTTATTTTAATTTATTAATTAAAGATCTTGTGCTAAGCAATGGGAATAAAAAGAAAGGCAAAACTAGTCCTAGGCTAGCAGGTGCACAGTAGGAGCTTAATGAGCTCCTGATGATTGTTGGAGATGTTAAGAAAGCAATGGGACAGAGCTTAAGGATATTTTAAAAATGTAGCCAATCAGACTGACTTTATAAGGTGATAATGATTTTGCCTTGCCCACGATTCTTGAAGTGTTTTGAGAAATCACGTGTCATTTCAACTAGAGGACTAGCTTAGAGATCAGAAAGACCTGGATTCAAGTTCTACTTCAGATGTATTCTGGTTTCATGACAGCTGTCAAGTTGGTAAGTCACTTAACCTCTTAGTGCCCCAGCAAAGCTCTGAAGATTATACATTTCATTGAACTGTGGAAATCACTGATTTGGAGCTTTTTGTATCCTCCCCTTCTCCCTCCCCTCCCCATCCTCCTCTACCTCCCTTCCCTTCCCCTCCTCTCCTCTCCCCTCCCTTCCTGTCATCCTCTCTCTTTCCCTCCCCTCCCCCTCTTTTCTCCACTTTGCCCTAACCCTTTTCTGTCTCTTTCTGTCTTTGTGTCTCTGTTTTTTCTCTCTCTCCTTCTTATCTCGCTTATCTTAAAGAACATAGATAAACTTATGAGACATATGCCAGTGCAGGGGCAACCAGTCTTTGGGAGTGATTTGAAGAATAATCATCTCCAACCCACTTTGGACCATGCCTGTGATGTTCTCAACTGAGCTATCGGAGACTTGTTCTTGGTCAAAACTCCCTCATCTCTGAAGGGGGTAACTTAAAGATTGCAGCTCTCTTGATTCTATCCTAACACCTTATTAACATGATGTATCCAACATTTCCAAAGCACTGACCTGCTGCAGGCACAAAGAGTCACAGGAGAGGTTGATATTTAATATGGGATAAGAAAAGAAGAAATCCATCATCTAGTCACTAAAGGGGATGTATGGGTTCGGGAAGGGCACTGGAGTGAAACTGGGTGGTCTATGGGCTGCTAGATGACAGCTCTGGATAACTACCTGCTCCTGGTAATAGAGTGTGTCCAGAGGTGAGAGTCATCCTGGTAAGGCAGATAATTTTGCCCAAGATTTGCCCTTAAATTTCAAGTTTTAGGAAATACTTTTGGCTCATTCTTACTTTCTTCTTGCTTATCTCTCCCTTGCTGTCCCCCCTGCCATTGCATACTTATAGTATGGGTTACTGATCTGGGAAAATTTCCCAAGATGATTATGCCATATTACCCCACATTAAAGTATATAAGGGTATAAACCCAAGGACTGATGGTTCAAAGGTTGAGGATATGGCAAGATAGACTTGGATTCAGAAAGAACTGGTTGAACTCCCTCTTCAGATACTTTTTGCCTATATGACCTTGGGCAAGTCATTTAATCTTTTTGGGTTTCTGTTTCCTTTGCTCTAAAGTGAGAGGATTGGACTTGAAGATGTCTGAACTGCTTTTCAGCTGTGGGATAGATCCTGTCATCTCAAGGGTGGATGGGGAAGGGGCAAAAACTAAGGTTGAGGAATTAATTATACACTGTTGTTCAGTCATTTTCAGTTGTGTTCAATGCTTCAAGACCCCATTTTGGGGGTTTTCTTGGCAAAGTGACTGAAGCGGTTTGCTATTTCCTTCTCTTGCTCTTTTTATAGCTGAGGCAAACATGCTAAGTGACTTGCCCAGGATCACACAGCTGGAAAATGTCAGAGATCATATTTGAATTAGAAAATGGGGCTTTCTGTCTTCGGGCCATGCACTCTAAATACTGTACCACCAAATAATTAGAAATAACTTTAAATAGTAGCCCTTTAATGTTGAACAGGGTGACTATAAGCTGGAGAATTGGAAACAGTTGTGCACTATGTATCCCACAGAAACAATTGGATGTGCAGACTTTGAGTATGGAAAGAGTCTTAAGCCAGAGGTATATAACCATATAGTACAAATGGGTATGGGGAAAGGGGTAGACAAGAGTCAACATTAAGTAAATCAAATCTGGGGGGGGCATTTTATGATTTGCTTCATTTAAAGAAAAAATACATATAAATATTTGCTAGATGACATTTCCTCAGACCCTTTAGGGCTTAGCTCAATTCTTCCTTTATGAATTCTTTTCAATCACTTCAGGTGTTCCCCCCTCCCCCCAACAAATTACTTGAATTCCCTTGGATGAACTCTGTATTTACTTATTTGTGTATATACTCCCCACCCCCTCACTAGCAGAATGTAAACTCTTTTAGGGAAGGGATTCTTTCACTTTTTATGAATTGCCATCCAACAGACACTTAACAAAAAGCATGTTAAATTGAATTAATCAAATTGGATGAAAGCCCTAGAAATATTATTGAGTGTAATAAGAAACCCCAAAATAACCGAGAGAGAAATCTGCCCTCCAAATTTATAATGTTTCGGTTGACCCACACTGGCTCCTTTGGATGCTTCATAGTCTGTGCACGTTTGCAGAATCTGAGAATAGAATCAGTTGAGTTGGAAGGGATTGTTGCAGGCTATCTAAATCCGTTGCAGAGGACCAGGGCAAGATTGATTTCCTTTTTGCTAAACCATCCCTGATACCCTGGACTCTATTTGGCTCTCAACTTCATCAGAGAGAAGGATGCCAGTACGGTCCCTTGTCTATTTGCTTCCATCTCCGAGTAACCCACTTTCCCCTCTTTTAGCTTACTCCCATTTCTTCTCTTCTTGCTGATTAATGAAAAGAATTGATTCTGCTTTCTAAGGCTGTGTCTATATGAGTCTTTCACCAATAGAAGGACAAGATGATGCATTTGCTGCAGTTTGTTTTTTGAAAATGAAGCAATGGATATGTCAATAAATTTATGTAAAAATCAGGGAGATATATAGCATAGTCTGTGTGATAGTAAAGAGCATATTTTATTTATTGCATCAAGGCCAACTTTAGTAATGTGGTTTTATTTTTAAACTGTCATCTGGTCTCTCTCTGTCAAAAGACTTACCTTTTAAGGTGGGTTTTCATCTAGAGTATGTGTCTATAATTCTTGATCAAAACCATTTGCTTCTTTCAAATGTTCATGTTATGGTGGCAACCTTGTCAACTTCAAATCATAACAGTGGCTGACATTTATTTGCTACTTTAAGGTAAGTATTATTATATTCTCTCTTTTGAAACTCATGGCAGCCCCTGTTAGGCAGGTAGGATGGGTGTCACTTTGAATGTTTTACAAAAGATGAAACTGAGGATCACAGACCTAAGCTGTCTTCTGTTTTTCTCTGCCAAGGAGACTGGCTTTTGAATAAGAAAAGAGCGAACAAAAATGTCTAATGGGGAGTTGAAATGCAAGATAAGTAGAGAGATTTTCAGAGATGAATTCAGGTCAGCTGGCCCAGATAAAATATGACCTTGGTAACAGAAAAAAAAAAACTGGCAGGAGTAAAGATATGATTGCTGATTGTTAGCGATCTTTGAAACATCTTGAATGCAAGAGAAGTTCCTTTGACTTTGGGGAAGGACAAATACAATGATTCTCAAGAAAGGGGGAAAAGGGCAAAGCCTTCAAGTCCACTGAGTTTGATGTGGACTCTTGGAAAAATTCTAGAGGGTGTTATTACTGAGATATCTGGAATCTCATCAATCTGGAGGGTCTTCCCAAGAATACAAATTTCAATCCATGCACAACTGCCCACATGGAGTTCGATGCTCATTCACATTCTCCCCAAAGTTTGCCTCAGGGGATTCCTCCAGTGTGATACTGGCCTTTCCTATACTTTTCTGACATTGTGAGAGTGCCAGAAGAACATTCCTGCTTTCCTCCCTCCAATCCCATAATGTGATTAGCTCATTTTTCTTGCTATTATGTCATTCCTTTATGGCATGGGTGGGAACTTCTGGCCTATGGGCCATTTGCCAGATGCTGTTATGGCAACCATAGGTGGGACTCAAAATCCAATAAATCTAGAAGCTCTATGGGGTAAATTGATTGTTTGACCAAATATAGCAGGTGAAAAACATCATAAATATGAAAATAGCGTTTGACAGACCTCCCCCCCACCCTTGCATCTTTTGTTCCTCTTCTCTGGGATTTTCTTTTGGTTATATACTACAACCTGTTCATTACCATCTACCTCTCCATTGTGCTCTTTATGATACTCAGTTTTGGCTCTTCAGAGGAAGTTGTTTTCCATAACTTGCTCCCATATAGTAGCCCTGGTAAAATGTATTGAAGAGATGGGCTTCCTTCTAGTGCTTTTGTGGTTATTCAGTCATTTTAGTCATATTTGACCCTTCATGATCCCCATTTAGGATTTTCTTGGCAGAGATACTGGAGTAATTTGCCATTTCTTTCTCCAGCTCATTTTACAGATGAAGAAACTGAGGCAAACAGGCTGAAGAGACTTGCTCAGGATCACACAGTCATTAAATACCTGAGACTGGATTTGGACACAGGCCTTCCTGACTCTTATCCTAGTGCTCTAAATTCTGCACCTAGCGGGGAAACTTGGCAAAAAAAAATCTTGGTCGTTTTCTGAAAGTAGTTCATCTTGCTCCCTTTTTCTTTAAATCTGGGCTCATCTTGACCATCTATACTATCTATCCAATATGTGTATATATATATATATATATATATATATATATATATATATATATATACACATATTAGATAAACTCTACAGATCACTGATATAAATGTGTATTGAAACATGGTCAATAGCCTTTCTTTTTATCCACTTGATGTTTCCTATGTGGATGGCAGGCCCACCTCTATCCAATTATTGCCTATCTCTTCCAGGAGGAGGCTCTACAACATTTAGCGGCTTAAAGCAATCTGTCCAATGCCACTGTTAAACAAGAGAATCTGGAAGACTTCATTAACCATGGGGGATTCCTCCTTGATCTACAATCACAGAGGGCCAGTTTGCCTTCAAGAACAGTACATGCCATTTCATATTTTGAAAGGGTTACTAGAAGATTGATCAGGGAAATGATAGATCAAGGGGATCAGGGGAATGTAGAGAAAGTTTCCTTAGATTATAGGATAATAGGGCGGCTAGGTGGTGCGGTGGATAGAGCACCGACCCTGAAGTCAGGAGGACCTGAGTCCAAATCTGGCCTCAGATACTTAATAATAATTACCTAACTATGTGGCCTTGGGCAAGCCACTTAACCCCATTGCCTGGCAAAAACCTAAAAAAAAAAAATAAAAAAATAAAAAGATTATAGGATAATAGATTTAGAGGCAGAACAGACCATAGAAATCATTGTCTAAAGCCTCCATTTCACAAATATGCAAACTGAGGTTCAGAGAATTCTAGTGATTCACCTACTCTCACTTAAAACATGAATGGCAAGGCCAGGATTCAAACTGATGACCTCCAATTTAAAATCCTTCAATTTTTCCCATTTTACCACTTCAGCAAACCAATTAACAGATTTTCTTATAGTATTATTGTGGTCAAGAAGGAGAAAAGTGAGCTGAATGATAATAAGCTTGATTCAGGACTGTTTGAGTGAAGATCAATCAGTCAATCAACATTTATTAAGTGATTCTACATGCCAGACACTGTGGGTTGCAAAAAGAGGCAAAAGATCGTCCGTGCCTTCAAAGTGCAGACATCTATCTGATGGAGAGACCAAAGAATGTTCACTGAGAGTTCTCTGAAAACTTGACTTGCCCATTCATCCTCTTGTCCCTTCTAGTGACTTAGGTAAAGGCTATCTCCTTTACAGAGGACACAAAACTAGCCAGAAGTCAATAAAGTCTCAACATTGTGGCAGACTGAATTAAGTCACAGATGAAACTTACTAAAAATAAGCTGGAACTTAGGTCTAAAAATTACTTTTGCCAGAGGAGTGGTATTCTCAGGAATTCTAGACTTTAAGACTTCCAGACTTCGGGAGTTAGTGTGTTCTTAAGATTTGCAGAAAAGAAGAGCACAGAATCCTTCTGTAATTCATTAGAGTGGTTAATAATCCCTACCTTTTTTTTTTTTGTAGAATGTGTCCTGGTAAATATTTAACATTTGACTCCCTCCAAAATGTACATAGAACGCACCTTTAAGTTCAAGCTGCATTATTAACATTTTCTGGATTGCATTCTTAAATCTATGTGTCAAAACACAGCCCATGAGTTGAGTGCAGCCCATAACACTCCCAAGTGTGCTCTGAACCAGACTAAAATGTAGTTCCTATCTGATTTTAATGTGCTGATGTATTAATAAAAAAAGAAATATATATAAACACATGTGGTTTTCTAAGTCAATATGTGGCCGGTGGGGATCTTTATGTATAGTTTAGCGGCCCCAGTTCCTATTTGAGTTTGGCAGCCCTGGTCTAGACAATCAACACAACAATAAATCAGGTTTTGATTTTTTTTTTTAGCATTAGCTGATTTCTAAGGTGTAAATGCTCACTCAGAAAATTTAATAGTTAGTTGGCACAAGCTGGTTTGAATTGGCTCTAGCATATCCTTGCTTATATATTTAGCCTCTTTCCCTTCAGGTATAATTTCAGCGTACTATTTTTCTTGGTGAAGAAGGCGAGAAGCTGTTGGACCTTGTCCAAATGAAATTCCTTTCCTTTATACGTTAGATCACCCCAAACCTTCTCTGCTATAAGCAAAGTAATGACAATTTGTTTAAATTTATTTTTATGCTTGCTATTCTCTCTAAGTGCTTTCTATGTCATTGTTTTTAGTTATTATTTAAAATGTCAAGTGATGCATAGAATCCTATGAAATTTTTATAAAATTAATAATGCATGGAAGAGTTTAGATCCAACATCAAAACCTTACTAACTTCGTGACCCTGGGCAAAGTTCCTTACTCTTTCTGTTCCTCAGTTTCCTCTTCTGTAAATTGAGGACAAAAAATAGTATCCATCTCCTAGGGTTATTGTGAGGATAAAATGAGCTGTAAAGATGTAAAATTCCTTACCAAGCCTTTTTTAAAAAAATTATTTATATAAGGCAATGGGATTAAGTGACTTGCCCAAGGTCCCTAAAACACTTCATCACTGTTGGCCATTGATTCTGTACTGATCCCTTCTGTATATAGATTTATAAAATAATGTTGTTGACCCCTCTCTGTCCTTGATAGGTCATCTCCATAGGTCCTTGTGGTGCCTGAATCTCCCACTTCTACCTTCTGTGGTCATCAATTCTTTAGAGATACTTTCTGAACATCTTAGTTCCCATCTGTTATGGTACATCTTAGGCAATATATCTTTGATTAGGGCAGGCTAATAGTTATTTATTCATCTCTAAGCTATGAGCCCTCAGCCTCAGTTTGCTGTTGGTAAGTTACTTACAATTATATCTGTCTCTTCATGACCCCATTTGGGGTTTTCTTGGCAAAGATAGTGGACTGGCTTGTCATTCCTTCTCTAGCTCATTTTATAGATAAGGAAATTGAGGCAAACAGGGTCACATAGCTAGTTAGTGTGTGATTTTTGGAAGATGAGCCTTCCTGATTCCAGTCCTTGTGTTTTATTCACCTAGCTACCCCAGCTAAGTCCCTCTAAACCAAAAGTCAGACAGTGCCCTTAGACTAAGGTTAGGACTAGTCTTTGGAGTGTTTGTATCCCAAACTAAAACTAAATCTGTTCCTACGGTGACATCTCTCTGACTTAGGGTAAGAAATTACTCCCCATACCTATTTAGCTCTTTGCAGGAGACTCTACCTATAATTCATTTCTTAGGGTTTTGTCAGATGAGTGAAAACTGGGACTTTAAAGCCTCCAGAGAGCCCCTCAAATTTTACATCTAAATGAATCTAATCAATCATTAAAGCTAAGGAGAAGGCGAAGTCATCATTCTCAATCTCACTGGTTCACATTCCTGTCTCTGTCTTGGTTGTCTTGCTGAATTCTGATTCTTGCTGAGCCTCCCCATCTCCTTAAAATTCTGTTTCTTGATTATGAAATCTGATATGATTCCTGTTGATTGTTTTGACCATTTAAGATGACAAATATGTTAATAACATATCCCACTTACTGGGAACTTTATATTCTGGAACGAGCAAAAACTGTACTGGAAGCAAACCAACCCAGTCAAAATGAGTATTTCTTGAATCTCTATAGGGGACACAATTGAGACACCCAAGTGGTATAATGTGTAGTCAGGAAGCCCAAAGTTCAGCTCTGGTCTCAGGGACTGACTAGCTGTATGTCTCTGGGCAAGTGACTTAACTTCTTTCTGTCTCAGTTTCTTCTCCTGTAAAATGAGGATAATAATAATAATCACCTAATTACCAGGGTTAGATAGTTGCCAAACATTTTATAAACTCTAAAGTGCTGGTTAAAACAAGGATAATGATGGTGGTAGAGGGGGAACTGTAGCAGAAGACATGGACATTGTCTTCAAGAAATACTCCACTGTTGGGGCGGCTAAGTGGCGCAGTGGATAGAGCACTGGCCCTGGAGTCAGGAGTACCTGAGTTCAAATCTGGCCTCAGACACTTAATAATGACCTAGCTGTGTGGCCTTGGGCAAGTCACTTAACCCTGTTGCCTTGCAAAAACCTAAAAAAAAATACTCCACCCAGAAGACCAGATATGGCAAACACCAAGAATGCAGATAATAATAAACTATAAAAAAGGATAGTTGTTAGCAAAATTTAGGAAATTTCCTCCTGGTCCAGTACAAACAGATAATGGTGCATTTTCCCATTTAATGCCTGAGGGGTTAGTAAATGTAAGGGCCCTTCACTTAAATCAGAGTTGATAAGCCGCCTTCCCCCTTTTTCTACTTCTTTAAGTCAGAAGTTAATTACCTAGCCTGGGCAATTATTACCAGTACATAGAGTCTTGTGGTCTATAAGAACCTCATCATTACATGGGGGCTTTTAGCAATTTATATGATGTGGGCTTTGGGCCAATTTGAGAAACACTGGAAACCACTATCATATGTCTGAGAAATACGTTGCTCCCTTTTTGTTACATTTGGAACAGTAGGTTACTATAAGGTTATGAAATGCTCATGAAATAATTGGACATTCAACTTCATGCCTTTATGTGTTCTAGAGCAATCTTTGAATGTTACAGGGTGAAGGGAAGGTTTCTTTTTTCTGTCCCTAAGAATTATTTTTCTCTAATTAATAGTTGTTCCCTCTGGTCTTGAAATTTTCCTAGCTAATATTAGAAAAAGAGCTCCAGAACAGATGTTTGTGACATTCCCTGGGATGTTTCCTGGTATTTGATTTCCATATACCTAAATACGTATTGTGCACACATGCCTATGCACATACATAAACTCACATGTATATAAATATAAATGATACACAGTTACAATGTACACATGTATGGCTATTTGCATAAATACTTTCCTTCTGCATTAACCCTGGAGTCAGGAGGTCTTTAGTTCAAATGTGACCTCGGACACATAATACTTACCTAGCTGTATGACTTTAGGCAAGTCACAGTGCCATTGCCTTGCAAAACAAAACACTTTCTTTCCATATATATATTTACATATAGTATAGTTATATAGTTTTATATTACTTTATATTTTAGATCTATATATAATATATAAACAAATATGTTATTTCTAATGCATTAATATATATTAATATATTGTACATCATATGTAAGATGTGAGAATATACTTATATTTATGTGTATATATATATGTATATCTCATATAGATTTATATATGAAATAATATTTATAAGACACAGCATTAACAGTACTCTGGCAAGTAGTAGATGTTTAATAAAGGGGCATTTCCTTCCATATGTACACATATGTATGCATATATATATATGTTGTTATTTTTGTTGAATCATTTTAGTCATGTCTGATCCACTGTGACCTTATTTTGGGATTTTCTCTGTAATGACACTGGAGTGGTTTGTCCTTTCCTTCTCCAGATCATTTTACAGATAAGGAAACTGAGGCAAATAGGGTGAAGTAACTTGTCACTTCAGTTACATGGCTACAAAGTATCTGAGGTTGGATTTGAACCTAGGAAAATGAGTCTTCCTGACTTCAGACCCTCTAATGATTGTGGTCAGCTAACTGCCCCACCACATATATAAACACGTGTATACACACAAATGAACATGTATGTATATCTATTTATAAATGTACATATGTATTTACAAATGTATATATATGTGTATTTACACAATTATATTCACAAATATAGACATTTATTAAGTGGAAGGCACTATGCTAATTATTTTACAAATATCTCATTTTGATTTGTACAACAACCCTAGGAGGTAGGTGCTGCTATTATTAACATTTTAAAGTTGAGGAAACTGAGGCAGAATTTAAACAATTTGCCCAAATTCACACAGTAAATGTTGGAGGCCAAAACTGAAATCTTTTATTTGTACCCTATTACCACCCCTCCCCCAGCTGTCTCCCCCCTTAGAGTGTAAGCCTCTAGGGAGCAAAGCTATGCCACTTTGGTCTTTTATCACCTACACAGTATAGAGTCTGGAACATAATAGGGTAATACTAAAAGCCTATTGATTGAACCTTTAAGGAGGAAGTCTTATGGAAAGAAATGAAAATGGAACAATGTGGACCTGTGATTAGGGAAGGGAGTATTCATACCAATAAGATCATGGACATATCAAGGAGACAGTATGCTATTAGTGGAAAGAGCTCTGATCCAGAACATCAAGCCTCACATCAAGTCCTTTTTCTCCATTTATTAGTTACATGACCTTGGGAAATCAGTTTCCCTCTCTAAGACTCAGTTTCCTAATCTTTAAAATGAAAGGATTAGGATAAAATATTTTTTAATGTCTTTTCAAACTCTAAGCCTGATTGGAATAAGAGCTTTTGTTTTTGGAACTTTAAGGAAACATAGAAATCATCTTCTCCAACAGTCTCATTGTCCAAATAAGAAGACTTAGATCTAAAGAGATCTACCCCCACCCCATTCCTGCCACCCCCTAAGTTCACACATTGAGTAACAGAGACAGTCTTGGAACCAAAGTCTTTAGATTTCACATCTAACAATTCTTTCATTGCATCATGTCCTTTATTTGTCCTATTCATTCTCTGTCGCCATCTGTCTGTTGGTTTCTCTCCCTCCCTCCCTCCTTATCTATTTTCTATCTATATGTCCATCTATCCATTCATCTATCATTTATTTTTGTATCTATCTAACATCTATCATCTACCCATCCATCCATTATCTCTCTTTTCATCTGTCTTCTAGCTTTATCTTCCTATCTGTCCACCTATCATCTACGTCTATCCATCCATTCACCCACCCCATCCACTTAACATCTATCTATGCATTTACCATCTAGATCTTCTCATCCATTCATCCATTTCTCTATCCATCTATCTTCTATCTGTACCTTTTTTATCTACCCACCTGTCATCTATATCTATTCATCTATTCATCCTTCTATTATCTACCACCAATCTATCATGTATCTAGATCTATCCATTTATATATCTATCAGAGCAGCCATAGCACCCTGGCCAAAGAGCAGCAGGGTGGAGATTGTCACTGGATCACAGAGTAAGTGGAAGGTGGGGTGGGAAGAAGATGGGTCCTGTCACATGTAAAGTCTGGAAAGGTGAGGAGAATCAATTGGAGATGTGCAATTACAAGTCAGGAGAGAAGTTAGGGTTGGACAAGTTATCTATTTATGAATCTGTCTATTTATCTATCTTCAACATCTATCATTTAGCAATTTCTTCAGTCATTCATTTATTTTTGCATTCATGTATTTAGTTAGTTATGAGTATTATACATGGCATTTTCTTTAATTTAACTATCATGGAAGTTAAGAGTCATTTTGAAATGTGTCTCAGTAAGCAAGGAGTAGTTTACCTAATTTGTTTAGTGATGTCTGACCTTCCCTTCCTTTTGACTCAGAAAACAAGAACCTAGGATTGAGAGAAGCAGGTCTTGTTTGTTTTCTTTTGACTTTTTTCTTCCTTAATTCCAATCTGTTTTCTCAATATAACTATTTTTCCATCTAATGCCTATTCCAAAGATATTATTGTGTGACATTACATATTTTGCCCTCTATAGTTTCTTATTAAAATGCAACCATAGTCTTTGTGAGTAATAGCTTGGTTTCTGGCATACACACACAAACACACATATGCACACTGCAAACACACACACACAAATATCACACTTCTGATTAATTGCTATCTCCCTCCATAGTGATTCTGCAGAAGGACAATATATATTCACCCTGGAAGAAAGAAAGGGAGGAACAAAAAATCAACCACCATCCACTTCAAACCAAGCCATCCAACTCCCACGGCTCACCAATTAACCAAGTGCCATAGGGAGCCTCTGACTCATGAGTGACTTTAGAATCATATGGGAACTCAATGTTTCAGTTGAGTTCACCATTTGACACCTACCCTGCCATGCAGAGGATTTCGCTCCAAGTCCATTGTTGAAATGTGTGTTTTAATGTCCTTGGCTCCATTATTCAGGATTGTGCTTCTCTCCTACCTTGGAAGAGACCCTAAAAAATAGAACACAGGCACGGGCTTTTAGGCAGGGGAAGAGTGTGGAGTTCCTTCTGTCTCAGAGGTGCCATAGAGAATGTGTGAGGAGCCATATTCATGGATGCACTGAATGTACCCTGGGATTTTTTTTCTGCCCAATAAAGAGAACTGCTCTTGGATAGCAAGTGATAACCATCATTTCCCCAGGTGGCATCTCAAAGACCTTCTTGGCTACAGTGGGGGATCTGTGCTATGAGAGACTGATGAGAAAATAAAAGCTTGTTACTTTTTTTCTTTCTCTCTTTCTCTAAAGGTACTCCAGACTTACTGCAGAAGCAATTCTGTGACTTTGGAGGCCTCCAGAGGGATCTGTTTGGGGCATTGTGATGAGGATGGCAAAGTGCTATCTCATCACTCTCAGGGCTGGCTTGTTCTGATTTAATTCAGTGATGTGCTGAAAAGACACTTCTCTGATTTGAGTTGGTTAATCTTGTTGTTCCAGCTGATGCTCACAGAAAAACTTCGCCTGCTACAGTTCCTGAAGCTACAATAAAGGGGACTCAAGATGAGGAAGGGCGGACTTAGGAAAACCAAGGGGAAAAGAAATAACTACTCTAGATCATCTGTTGCATGAATTGTAGCCAACTGTCAGGTTTGCAAAAGGCTTGATCTTCTGCAGAAAGAATAGAGAAAATCATGATATGTTAACCCCCCACTCCCATCTATGTCCTTGGGATAGACTGTCCCTCTTTTCTGCCCCCTAGTCTTCCTTTGAGTGTCAGTTCAAGTGTTTTGACACTTACCAGCTGTGTGACCTTGGGCAAGTCATTTAACCCCGATTTCCTCCCATCTAGGGCCATCTCCAGTCATCCTGATCCATATCTGGCCACTGGACCCAGATGGCTCTGGAGGAGAAAGTGAGACTGGTGATTTAGCACAGCCCCCCCTCACTCAACTCCAATCCATGTGCTTGTTATGGCATCACATGATGTCACGGTCTTCTTCGAGATCCAAAGACAAACATCAGTTCAAGCGTTTAGTCAGTCATGATTACTATATTCTAGATTCTGTGTTGAATTCTTAGACTGCAAAGAAGACAAAAGACAGTTTCTGCTTTCCAGTAGTGACGATTGGGGGGACCACATGCACATGCAAATAACTGTACATCAAATGGGCCAGGCTTATCCTTCTTAGGTACATGATTCAGAACTACTTCACCTGGTATCCTCAAATGTTTCAATTATCTTTTCTAGCAGTTTCCATCATTTTGTTAATGGCACATGTCTTTTTTCTTATATTCAGCTGCCAGGAAGTAGATTGGAAATAATCATTAGAGGGAAGGCACTAGAATTAAGAGATTGGGAAAGTTTTCCTCTAGAAGGTAGCATTTTATCTGAGACCTGAAGGAAGTTAGGAGGCAGAGAAAAACTGGGAGAGCTGAGGAACAGCCAGGGAAAATTCTTATAATTGAGAGCAAGCATGTTGTTCAAGGAGCAGCAGGATGGAGATTGTCACTGGATCACAGAGTAAGTGGAAGGTGGGGTGGGAAGAAGATGGGTCCTGTCACATGTAAAGTCTGGAAAGGTGAGGAGAATCAAATGGAGATGTGCAATTACAAGCCAGGAGAGAAGTTAGGGCTGGATAAAAAGATATGAGAGTCAACTACATAATGACTGATTTTAAACTGCGAGAACTGATAAGACCTCCAAGTGGAATAGTATAGGAAAAAGAGATGAGGACCCAAGAAAGAGTCATGGGGGGTTGTCCTTGGTCCCCAGGAATGATGTGGACAAAAAGGTAGGAGGAGAAACAACTGGAATGAGTAGTGTTGCAAAAACCTAGAGAGAAACGAATATAAAGGAGAAAAAGGTGACCAACTGTGTCAGTCTTCAGACAGGTCAGGGAGGGCGAAGACTGAGCAAAAGCCATTAGTAATTTTTGAGAGAGCATTTGTGGTTGAATAATACAGTTGAAAGTCAGATTATAGAGAGTTATAAAGAAAGTGAGAGGAAAGGAAGAGGAAATACCAGTTCAGATGACTTGTCCACCCATCACCAAAGCAACTTGTCCACATCTACCCCCCAAGAATTTATTAAACTTTTATTGGTTCATCTTCATCATCATCATCATCATCACCATCATTGTCATCATCAGTATCATAAATACAGAGAAAGAGAGAAGACGATGGTTCTTGTTCTCAGGGAGTTTACAGTCTACTTAAAGGAAGAATCTTATCTATGCATTTCCTAAAGTTGCTCATGGGGAGCCACCAGATACATATGCTTTGGACCTTTCTTATTTTCTCTTGACATTATGAGAATTCTAAATCAAAGAGCATTTATTGAGCACTTACTCTTTTTTTTTAGGTTTTTGCAAGGCAAATGGGGTTAAGCGGCTTGCCCAAGGCCACCCAGCTAGGTAATTATTAAGTGTCTGAGGTCGGATTTGAACTCAGGGACTCCTGACTCCAGGGCTGGTGCTCTATCCACTGTACCGCCTAGCCACCTCGAGCACTTACTCTTTACCAGACACCGCTGGTAAAAAAAAAAAAGATGATCCTTGGCCCCAAGGGGGCCAATGGGGAAAGAAAGCACATAAAAGGAAACTGAAAATGGTAGAGGAATGCCTAAAGTGGGAGGATGTGGGGGAGGAAAAGTGAAGCATGTGAAGAACAGGTTGGAGAGGAATGAAGGAAGGAACATGGGTGGCCTTGGTCCTTTCTTAAAAATGAAGATTCCAAGGGCCAGCTAGAGGTACTGTGAGTAGAGCACCAACCCTAGAGCCAGGAAAATTTGAGTTGAGAGGCAGTCTCAGACACTTACTACTACCTGTGTGACCCTGGAAAAGTCGCTTAATCTCATTCTCTCCAAAAAAGAAAAAAGAAAAATGGAAGATTCCAGGAGAGATCTCTCATTCACTCACTGGGATCTCCAAGAACGAAAAGGCTGCAGGGACTTTATCAAAATTTGATACTTTAAAACCAAAATCTTTACACTTCTATTTCTCCTCCATGAGATGGGGATACAGTTGGGACCAAAGGTCTGGAGTGTATATCCTGTTTTGCTACCTGTATCACCTGTGTGACCTCAGACAAATCACTTCTTCTGATCCCCATTTTCATCATCTGAATAGGGTAATGGAAGGGTTGGACTAAATAAATTCTACCTAGCTCTAAATCTATGATCCTATAAGCCTACAATAGTATTTTTGGTCCAGAGCTTTCACTGGTATTAAAAAATTGCAAAGAGGAAATTCCCTCTACAATGTATATTAGCAACTATTCTGCAACTTAACATCTTAGTGAGTCTCCTGGGAGCAAGGAGAAGTTAAATAGTAAATAAATGTCTGAGACAGGATTTGAATTCATGGCATTCTGACTCCTAAGTTTGGGGTTCTGAACACCACACCATTTCACTAAGAAATAGAGAATGAGTGAATTGTTCTTTTCCTGTCTGATTCCAAAATGGAAGAAGAGTTTTTCCAAACTTGGGAGTTACAGGAGGTTTTGGTTCAAATGCTGTATCTATTGATAACTGATATCAGAAAAAGAAATATGCTCCATTAACAAAATGGTGGGACCTAGAGGAAAAGGTAATTGAAACAATTGAGGATGCCAGGTAAAGTGGGATGGAATCATGTAAATAAGAAGAATAAGCATGTACCATTTGAATAAATGATGTTGGAGACATAAATATTTAAAGAAGTCAAACATAAAAGCATATTTTATTTAACTTGCTGCAACAATTAAATCTGTCTTCCAGGGAGTCTGAAGCCCTTACACGTGTTGGTTTCATGAGTTCTTTGGCGTAGCCATGAAAAAGGTAATAAGCATTATCTTTATATTGCAGATGGAAAACATAAACTCCAAAGAGGAAAGCATGATTGGAGGAAAGTTACTGAATAAATGAGAGGTGGATACTCAGCCAGACTGCTGCGTGATGCTCTCAGCAAGTCCCTGCATGTCCTTGTCTCGTGGGAGGAAGAGGCAGGGATGCCAATGCTGCCAGTGACCCCAGTGCTTTGAAAAGCTCCCACCTGGACCACTGACCATCTCCTGGAGTGACCTAAGGGATAAAACTAGATAATGATTTTTGAGAACTTGGATCTTTTTATTCATCATTTATTCCTTTTGAGAAATAGGAAAAGGATTTGGTTTTTCCTGGATCAGTCCAACCTCCTGGTTCAGGGACCACTATGGGAGAGAGAGTTGCCCGCTAATTATTTCTAAACAACTTTAGGGAATTCTTAGAAGCGCCATCCCAGTAGGGGACTCGGTGGTAATGAGGGGATGTGTTAGAAAGATCACATGGACTTGAGGCCTGAAATGCTAGACATATTTCTCTATTATTCTAAGCATCCTTATCTGTAAAAGTCAGATAATTCTATTGCCTACCTCATAGGATTTTTACAAGAGATAACAAACATAAAGCACTCTATAAACCTTAACGCATTATATTGTTGATTATTCTTATATTATTCCTTTCTAAGACCATGGTCAAACCCTTCCGTTACTGATTATGGTTTGGATAATTGTTTCCTGGAATATCTTGAGGCAGGGATGGATTTGGTGTCAAAGGATCTAAGTTTAGGTCTCACTTCTCATAATACTTAATAGATGTGTGACCTTCATAACAATCTCTATTGACTTGTTTCCTTTTCTGTGAAGTGATGGGTCTGATGAAATGATTCCTAAATAAGTCTCCTCCAGTTTGAAATGACTTCATGAGTCTGTGTTCTTGAGATGAGCTTGTATCCTGCTATGGCCACAGAACATACATCTGAATACTGTTTGTCCCTTTTAAGGCATATGATGTTTACAAAGGACACCTTCCGAGAAAGACCTCTCTGGATTTGCCTTATTTGTGTTTTTGCTTATGGAGCCCAAGGGAACATAATTAGAGGCATTAATACATTGGCCATAGCACCAGGAAATAGACTGAAGGGATCAATTCTTGAACTGGAAGGGATGAAACTGCACCCCTTTTATTGCTGATTCTAAGATTTATGATTTTAGTTAGAACACTATACCAACATTCTGCTAAAAACACATGCATTTTTAATAGAAGCCTTTTTCGTAATGAAAGGAACTCATGTTTTAGCAGTATCTACCATCAAAATATTTTTGTTAAAATCATATTTGCTAAGGGCATGGATGGTATAGGGAGGGTGAATATTAGTGTCCAACCTGGAGGCAGTGTAGTTCATGGAAAAGAATGTTAGATTTAGAGGCAGTCAAACTGGGGTTCAAAATCTGACTACTTGGGGCATCTTGGACCTGTCCCTGAAAAAGGAATCTAGAACCAAATACTGGGTTTGCTCCCTGTTTGGTTCTCAAAATTACAAAGTTCCTTTTCCTAATAGTAAGCATAGAATGTGACTTTCGACAAGTCTACCAATTTCTTGGCCTCAGTTTCTAGTTCTGTAAAATAAGGATGTTAGATTGTATAGTTTCTAAAGTCATAGGAGTATAGATTTAAGCCTTCTGACTCAAATATAGATAATCTTATGAGAAGGGGTTTCATCCCCCATTTTGTCCTGACCACCGAATTCCACTAAAAGAGACATATAAAGTTTGTCTTTAGATAATCCTCTATGTTGGTTGCCTCATCTGTAGAATGAGGTGGTCTTAATAGAGAACTTTGAGTCACTGATTGTATTAGAAGAGAAGTGGTCCCCATCCTCCTGGAGCCAGCAAAAATATTAACATGTTTCGAAGAATTGGGCAAAATATTTCCATCAAGGCTATTGAAGGACTTCTAAGGGACTTCTAAGAGGTTGTTAGGCACCCAGCAGAGGATGCTGAGAGGAGGCTTCTAGAGGAGTTCTGCAAATGTGGAGCCAGCTTGAAGCTGTTAGACACATTAATTAGTGCCAATTATTCTCAAGTACAAAACCCATTGCTTCAATTGAGACTGACTGTACCCCATCTGCTCCTTTAGGAAGGAACTTCATTCTTCATTTAATGTAGTGGATGGGATGTTATACAGTAAAAATTGGAGGAGTTATCAGAAATTTTCTTGCTATGTCACCTCATTTCAAGGGCAGGGAACCTCCTGCCCATAGGCCATATTGGTCTGGTGTTGCCAAGGCAATGACAGGTGGGACTCAACATTCAATAAATCTTGTAGCTGTTTAGGGGTGAATTGATTAAATGCGTGATCAAATATAGCCCATGAATGGTGTTAGAAATATCAAAATGGCTTTTGGTTGAAGTTTCATCTGGGAAATAGAAACTAACAATGAAAGGAAGTTATTGATTTTTAAAATTTAATTTATTTATTTTGAATTTTACAATTTTCCCCCCCAATCTCAATTCCCTCTCCCCCATCCACAGAAGGCAATCTGTTAGTCTTTACATTGTTTCCATGGTATACATTGATCTAAGTTGAATGTGATGAGAGAGAAATCATATCCTTAAGGAAGAAGCGTAAAGTATAAGAGATAGCAAAATTACATAACAAGATATTATATTTTTTAAAATTAAAGGTAATAGTCTTTGGTATTCAAACTCTACAATTCTTTCTCTAAATGCAGATGGTATTCTCCATCACAGATATCCCCAAATTGTTCCTGATTGTTGCACTGATGGAATGAGCAAGTCCATTAAGGCTGATGATCATCACCCCCATGTTGCTGTTAGGGTGTACAATGTTCTTCTGAAGAATTATTGTTTTGGAGCTTTTCTTCTACCCAAAAGAAGACTGAAAATGTAACTTTTGAACTCAGGATTTTCTGACTCCAGGACCTGGGATCTATACTCCTAGATGCCACCTAGATGCTGTGAAGTATAATGGAAAGAGTCCTGAGCATGGAGGCTAGGAAGAACTGTCTTCCAACCTCACCTCTGGTATATATACAGTTAGAATTTGAACCTTTTAAAAAATTTATAAAATGGGATTAATAACATTTAGTATTATTATTACTCTAATAATGATTACTAGATTAGATAATAGATATTGTGAGAACTAAATGAGATCATGGGACTAAGTGCTTTGCAGAATACTATTAGGTGGCTCACACTGGGACTGAAGGCAAGAACTGAGTTTAAATCTGTCTTTAGGCACTTTTTGACTGTGTGACCCAGGGTAAGTCACTTAACCCTGTTTGCCTCAGTTTCCTCATCCATAAAATGAACTGGAGAAGGAAATGACAAACTACTCCAGTATTTCTGTAAAGAAAGCCCCAAATGAGATCACGAAGTCAAACACACTGAAATGACAGAAGAACAACAGCTGATCACTCAGTGGATTGAGTACTGGACCTGCAGTTGAAATAGGCCTGAGTTCAAATCCAGCTTCAGGCACTTCTAGCTTTGTAATTCTAAGTCTCAGTTACCTCATCTATAAAATGTGGGCAACAGTAGTACCTACCTCCCATGGTTGTTCATATGGTAGATGAGATAATATATGTAAAGTGTTTTGAAAACTTTAAAGTGTTTTGTAAATGTTTAGTTTCATAACTGTGATTATTCTGATAAGAGAGCTGGATGGAATTTTGGTCCAGCCATTGATTTGAGTTCAATTTCAGCAATAACAGAAAGCCTATGAACATTGTGCATAATTTGTACTTTGGGAATCATTTTAATTTATTGACAGTTAGAAGTGTATAAGTCCATTTGTTGTTTGCTTGGGGGTAAACCTGGACTAAATGAGCAATGACTTTAAGTGAGAATTTAAGTAAACTTCAGGAGCATCTTTTTTTCAAAGAGGAAGGCCAGTTTGTGGGATCCCCATGGGTGGATTTATTGGGGCAAGGGCAAGAACTGCACAGGATGGGCATACAAGGAAGCCCATTAGCAGGATCACTCACTGGATGGAAGGAGCACCTTCACTCATTTTGTAGATGAAGACATCAAGACCCAGGAAATCTAGTGGTAGGTTTCAAAGTCTTATGTTTGAGCATATTTTACGAATATGCTGAATTAAATTTACTCAAAGGTTTCAATATTGCTGGAGATATTACAATAAAACCTTAAGTTTGGGGGTTCTAAAGAGATTTAGTCCCAATAGAATGCTATTTGGAACTAGACAGTTTTGCATTTTCTCTGGAGCACGAATAAGGTTTTAGCAGATTCCTGGAAAAAATCTCTTTAGATAAATTAGAATTTTTTTTAAAAAACCAACTTCAGTGATTCCTCTAGATAACCTCACTTTTAAGTATTTTGTCACATTCATTTCCAAACCTTTATTTTGGAACTAAAACCTTCCTCCTCCTCACTACACAGAACTGTAGAACACAGAAAAAACAAATTAAGATCCGTTTACTTGGGGCAGATGATGTACAGGTAGGTTTTAAGAGAGGAACACTGCAGATTATTAAAGGTTTTTTTCCATCCCTGGGAAACTTTAAGATTCATAGAAATGCAATTTGTGGGAAAATGTTTTAGAAATAAGTCAGAGAGAAGTGAGAAAAATTTTGGAATTCAAAATTAAAAGAAAATAAATGTTAAAATTGTTTTTTTATATGTAATTCAGAAAAAAACAAAATATGTTAAAAAAAGAAATAAGCTAAGCCAGATATTAAGACCCAAGGTGTGTATGCAGACATAACAATCTAGAGCAAGGAGTCTGTGAATTTGGTTTTTTTAAGAAAATTTTTGATAGCCGTATTTTCAATATGATTGTTTTCCTTTTTATTTTCTTGGGTGCATTTAAAAACATCATTCTGAGAAGGGGTCTTCATCAGACTGCCAAAAGGGATCCATGGTACAGAAAAGGTTAAGGACTATTGTTCTCAAACCAAATGGAATTTGGTATCCCCATTGAAAGTATTTGTGCTTACGGTTGGGGAGAAAACAAAAAAATTAAGAAACAATAGACAGAATAAGAAATGGAAAGACTTAGAAAGAGAAGAACTATCTCTGATACTTTGTAGACTTGTGATCTTGGGGAAGCCACTTTACTTCTATCTGAACCTCAGTTTCCTCCTTTATAACCCAGAGAAGATGATGACAGGTGCTCTACCTTGCTCAGAGTATATTCATTTACTTAACAAGTATTAAACACTTATTGTTCAGAGATCACCATGGAAACATATAAAATTTAGAAAGGAAGATATCTCTGAGGATCAAAGGAGATGATTTCTATGAGAGGGCTTCCTGATCCTCCATTGCCCTTATTTATTTATTGTCTCCTCCATTAGAAGGTTCTTATGGACAGAAATTGTTTTTCTTTTGGATTTTCATCCATAGCACCAAGTCCATTGCTAGGCCTATTGTAATTGCTTGGTAAATGCTTTTTCATTTGTCTATTTATTCTCTAAATCAAAACAATACAAAATAAAAAAAGCCTAGTGCTATGTCAATAGACAGTGTTATTAATGGTAGAGTAGAAGTGGTTGAACAAATAAAATATGCTATAAACTCAACCAATGTTAAAATAGCCTTGTCTGTCTTTCATAAAGGCTAATGACAAAATTCCCTACTCTAAAGGTTTCATTACTAAATAATTGATGATGCATTATAAATCAGTATCACAAATAATTAGAGGTAAATAATTAGTCCCTCTGTGATGGGGAAGTGGTAATTGTTTTTAATTACATGCTTTCACTTATGGTACTTGCTAATCCTTAAATTTGTAATCTCCAGTGTTCACTTGGTCATTAGTATAAATTAGCAGTGTTGTACTGGTACCAATGGATTGGCTGAAAAAAGAAAGTTAGGTGGAAAATACTGTAAATAAGACTTTTCAACTCAATTATGGGGTTTTGGTGCGCTACTGCAGGTTTTGAGGAAGAAGTAATTGACTAAAACAGGGAAAAGCCTCAGAGTCCAATCCCAAAAGCATTACACAGACAAAATTTCCCTTATTTTTCAAAGTGCATTTGGATGCGTTAGGAGTCAGGAATCAGCACAAAAAAAGGAAAGCTATGTGGGAAAAATGAGTGTGATAATAAGTAGCACCTGTGATGTGTTATATAGAACATAAAAATCTTGAGTGACTAATGCAATGTAACATAATATAAAATACCATAGAAAATAATGTGATATAAATTAATAGTCAACACATAACATTTTGTGATTAGATAACATTTATATAATTTTTTAAACATTCAATTTTATTTTATTTTAAATTCCAACTCCTCTTCTTTCTTCCACCCACTCATTGAGATAGCAAGAGAAACCAAGTCCATTACAGATACAAATAGTCATGCAAAACAAATTCTTATATTAGTCATGTCCATTAAAAAGGCAGAAGAAAAGAAAATATGCTTCATTCTGCACTTTGAGTCCTTCACTTCTCTAAATGGAAGGAGATAGCATAATTTTAACATCCACCAGGGGTAAAATAATAAGACACAAAGTAATAATCTTGCCCTATTTGAGCTTACCCTTTGGCACACAGTTAAATAAATGGCAGATTATTTGAAGAACTCTAAAAAGCATCCTTGCAGAGGGTGGAAGACGAATGGGGTCTTGAAGAAAGTCAGAGGATTAGGCACAGGTGAAGAGAGTGTAGTCCAGGCTTGAAGCTTGAGCAAAGGGGGGATGCTGTAATATTGAGTTCTGAGGACAACCTGTGAAATCTTTTATTAGCATCTAGAGAGTGCAAAATGAAATTATTCTGGAAAGGCCAGTGGGAACCAGAAAATGTAGAAAACTTTAAAGGCCTGGAAGCAATCAAACTCTACTGGAAATTTTGACAGCAGGGAGATCTATGTTTTAAGAGGACTAATTTGTCATCTATGTGAAGGATGGATTGGAGAAAGGAGAAACTTGAATCAGAGAAATCTATGAGGAGGCTATTAGAAAAAAGAAGATTTGTCAGACTGAGGGTTTAAATTAAGGAAATTTAAGATTAATTAAGTTAAATGGAGAGAAGATTGATATAGGGAAGTTGTGGAGGTAAAACTACAAGGAGAGACTTGTAGGGAAGCTGAGAGTCATCAGGGGTGGAGTAAGGGTAAATAGGGAAAGGAAGAGTCACCAGCATGAATTTCTGTCTCCATTTCTGTCTCTCTGTCTCTATCTCTTCTGTCTCTGCCTCTGTCTGTCTGTGTCTGTCTCTCTCTTTGTCTCTCTGTCTCTCTGTTTCTGTCTCTTCTGCATGCATGTTACTTGGGATGAGCTCTATAGTCTCATTCAGCCTTTTTACAAACTGGTTAGAGGCAAGTATGAAGGGGCAGTCATCAATGATGTGGAAAGAAGCAGGAATGACTTTCATTTTGAAAACTAGGGTGACAAGAAATAGGAAAGTTTGGAGGGAGCACAGGTTTGGGAAGATGGCAGTAGGGATAGACAATGTAGAAATCAAATTTAGGTAAGAGATTAAGGCTGTGTATTCAGATTTAATAGTCATTTAAAGAGATGATAGTTGAACTTATTAGAAAAAATGAATATCGGGGAAATGTTAATGTATTTTTTTCTGATTAATGTGTGAAGGAAAGGATTAGAGCTGATTCTTGAGGGTTATTCATTTGAACAGTGTTCCCGAAACCAAAGGTGGAAGGTGTCTAGGAAGAGTATAAAGTCTTCAGGAATCAAGTAAGGCTATTTGATGGAAAAATCCAAAGATGGAAGCCAGATTGTGATAGAAAGTCAGACTGAGAAGTGAATGGGAAGTAAAGAAATAAAGCAATGAGTGTAGATGACTGTTTTCCTGTGTTCGACTGTGAGAAGGAAAAGGAAAACAGAAGAATTATTTGAGGGATTGAAGGGGCTCAGGAGAATTTTTTAAAAATAAAGAAATGACATGATCATATCTGAATTTTAGGGAGATCATTGTGCCACGAGTTTGGAGACAAATTAGAGGGGAGAGAGACTGGAAGCAGGGAGACCAATTAGGCAGTCATTGCAGAAAGTCCCAGTGATAGATGATGAGGGTTTAAATTATGATGGTGATTTGGTGGGTGGAGAGAATGGGCTGGATGCAAGAGACATTTTGTAGGTAGAATTAGCAGGAAGATGGGGACAATTTTGTTTTATTAAGAGGCAAGAGGGAAGGAGGCAACGAATAATGAGATGTAATAGGGTCTGACACATTCACAGTTGTCTCAAATGACATCTCTCTGCTTGACCGACAATGGGGAGATTGCTTCTGGGAGAATCATCATGACGTCTAATGAGAATGTCTCATAGACATCGGAGAATGTGTGGACATTTCTCATCTAGTTCCAGTTGGTGGTTGGGAAGAGCTTTGTTCTGCATAGTCTGGATGGTTGGAGTCTTCAAAAAGGCCTGAGTCGGTTTGGGTTCTCTCCTTCCTTTATTTGAGGCTGCAGGAACTCAGAGACTCATTCATGTCATTTGTTGGGGTGACTTTGAGGGTTATGTCCTCCTCTCTCTGAGGCTATATTGGTGTGGTGTGGGTCTCTGACTTTTTAATTCATTCTGGGTACAGGGAATGAAATATTCATCCACAGGGGAGAGAGAGAGAGAGAGAGAGAGAGAGAGAGAGAGAGAGAGAGAGAGAGAGTGAAAGAAAGACCAATATCAATGTTCTGAGGATATTAGGAGTGACAGTCAAGATCCCAGCCCAGTGGCATGAGTCATCTGGCAGTCATGCCCCTTCTGAAGGTAAACTTGATGGGATCTGTACTCTATGGGAATAGGACTCAGTTTTGTGCCTAATCTGCCATCAGAGACACAATGGGATATAAGGAGGATTATACTCTCAAGGTATTGGGGAAAATGTTCATATGTTTGTTTTTGCTATATCTGTGAAGTAAATATCCCATTGTAAAAACCATTTGATATTAAGTGGTAAAATGAAATGGGAGGAAGGAGATGCTGGGCACTTGGACTCCACAAATAGGAGTAACAGCAGCAGTGGGACTTGAGCCAGTAATAAGAGTATTAAAAAAACACCCATATTCCCTTCAGGTTACAAGAGAACTCCAAAAGGATATGTAGTGAGGCTGGCTCTGGGAGAGAGATCTGTAATATCCACAATGAGGAAGTGGGAGACAAGGACAGAGTAAGAGGAAAGACAGGAGAGATAAAGAGATACAGAGGCGGAGAGAATAATTATCATTCCTGTCTTGTGTTAGTTATGAAAACCCACTCTCCCCACAAAATTTGAAATAGTTTTAGAAAGACATTTATTTGGCCAATTAGTAAAGGAGAAGCCGGATGAAGGCGGCTCCTTAATGAACCCTTGTGAGTGACATTATAGAGATTTCAGACAAGGGCTTAAGGATAATGACTTGTTGACTTCACATGGGCCCAAGGTGGTTTCTAGAGAAGGGATATTTGAGATGTAAAACCAGGAGGTAAATCAATCTAATTTGGAGAACCCAAAACACAAACTTTTGGTGGATCCAAAACAAGATGTGAGGGGATATAAAACACATACTCAGTGAAATTCAAACACTTCTTATAGCCACTTGCTTCCCTGGAGTGACTTGGAGATCAGCCTGACCTTGACAGTAAGCTATGGGGTTATCCAGTTTTCTAGTTATATAAAGCTAGATTCAAACAATATTAATAAATGATAAATTATAGTAAAGAATTTTCCTACAACTGTTAATCTGTCTGTGTGTGAGTGATTTGAATGAATGGACAGATGATTGAAAAATAGACAGATATATGATATAGACATTTAGATGACATATGGCTGTCAGAATGATGATTAATAGCTAGGTAAGTAGATGATGATGATGATGTTTGTCCTTCGCACTCAAAGTAGGTGATACCATGACAAGCATATGAATTAGATTTGAGTGAGGGGGCTGTGCTAAGTCACCAGCCTCACTTTCTCTTCCTGAGTTATCTGGTCCAATGATAAGATATGAATCAAGACAACTGGTGATGACCCTGGATGTGAGGCAGAAAGGGGGAAGTGACTTGTCCAAGGCCACACAGCTAGTATCAAGTGTCTGGGGTCAGATTTTGAACTCTTCCTGACTCCAAGGCCAGTACTCCATCCACTGCATAATCTAGCTGTCCTTAGATAAGTAGATGGCAGAGAGAGAGAGAGAGAGAGAGAGAGAGAGAGAGAGAGCAAGAGCATTTATTCAGTTCTTATTATGTGCCAGACACTATGCTAAGAGAAAAAGCAACCAAGTGGGCAGGTTCTCAGAAGAGATGGTGTAGGGAATGAAAAAAAGGAGGGAGATCATCTCTTTCTCAGAGACTGGTATAAAGGAGCAGAGAATGGGGGATGATATGGGATGGAATAGGGAAGAACAGAGAGACATTCACAGAGTACAGTCATCATCTCTGATTTTTGGAGGTCCTCTGCTGACATGAGAGAACAAGTTTATAATAGTTATTCTAGTAATTGTGATGGATGATCAGAAAAGAATTTTAAAAAATCATGCTGAGGGTAAAAAAAATTCAAAGCAGAAAAGAATTTGAATATCATATCCGCAAAAACATATGAAGGAATGCTTTCTTTAGAATATAGAAATAGAAAATTTAGAAAAATATGTAGATTTTATATACACATATAATATAGATATAAAATAGAAAATTATAGAAATAGAAAACTAGAAATAAATGCTTCCAAAACATTCATATTCATAAAACTTAGAACTGTAAGAGAACTTAGAAAACTTCATTTTACATATGAGAAAACTGAGGCCCACCCAGGTGGGAGAAATGGGGTTTGAAACATTCATTATCTTTTGACTCCAATTCCATCATTCTTCATTGCTATTAAATGGCAACTAGATGGTGGAATGGATAAAGCATTGGCCTTTGAGTGAGGAAGGTGGGAGTTTGCATCCAGCCTCAGACACTTGACTCTTACTAGCTGTGTGACCTTGGGAAAGTCACTTAACCCTGTTTGCCTTGCATCCAGGACCATCTCCAGTCATCCTGATTTATTTCTGGCCGCTGGACCCAGTTGGCTCTGGAGGAGAAAGTGAGCCTGGTAACTTAGCACAGCAACCTCTCATTCAAATTAAATTCATTGCCTTCCGTGGTGGGAGGGGGGAAGGAAGTAGGAACAGAGGTAAATTTGTAAAACTCAAAATAAATAAAATCTTTCATTGAAAAAAATAAATAAAAAATACAAAAAAACAAATTAAATTCACGTACTTGTCATAGTCTCTTTTGAGAATGAAGGACAAAAATCATTTCTTTTATTTTGCAAGGCAATGGGCTTAAGTGGCTTGCCCAAGGCCACACAGATAAGTAATTATTAAGTGTCTGAGGCTGGATTTGAAATCAGGTCCTCCTGCCTCCAGGGCCGGTGCTCTATCCACTGTGCCACCTAGCTGCCCCCCAAAATTAATTATTAAACATATACTCAATATGTGTTGGGCTGATTTTGCAGGAACCTGTAGGAAAAGATGGGACTATCTACTTATTTGAATTTTTCCAAAGCTAGGCATGGCGCAGGCAAATGTCAGACTAGAACTGAGAGGCTTGGCTCTTTTTCTGCATGAGGGGAATGACAACCTTCATTTTATCACCTCCCTTTTATCCTCACACATTTAATCTCACTCAGAATCCAGGTCAAGAAATAACTGGTAAAACTAGACTGTCTTCTCTGTCCGAGGTTTAGGAGTTGATGGAGATCCTGTTTTGTTGGACATTGTCCATGACAATATGTTTTGAACCCCCAGATCTGTGGCAATCTCTTAGGAACCTGAAGCTCCCTTCAGTCATCCTCGGATGACTTATGTTATATTCCCAGAGGCTGTCAGTTCACTGAATTCTCAATAGACAATGTCTTTGTGTTCTACTCGTATCACCCTGAAACCTAAGCCTTCCTTTTGGACTGAAAAACCTGATTCTTCCTGATCTGAAGCTTGTCATTTGCCGGTATAGTATAAACATCATTTCGCTCTCCGCAAATGATTTTGGCTCCCCTTTGCAATTCCCTTGAATCTGAGATTTATTGCCAGGGTATTTAAAAAAAAAACTTTTTTTTAATCTTATAGAATTATAGATGCTCAGAATTAGAAGAGTTAAGGGAATAAAAGGAAGCATAGCATTTGTTAAGCTGAGTTTCCTCATTCCTTTCTTGGCTTGAGGCAACCCTTGGGTCTGTTCTATATTGATGACTTTGGGGAGTTCGCTCAAACATCTAAACCTGAAAGGCGTTTCAGAGAATCTGTCTTTACTATCTTTGGAATCTCAGAGCACCCCAAGCAATAGAGAAGGGCATGGTGGATGAAGGCTACTTTCTGTTGTCATTGGTGGAGAGGCCTGTATGGTTAATGCTCCTGTGGAAACCTTGTATTTCCCCTGATTGACAGATCCTTTACACTGTTCTCTCTTGCCCTTTTAAAATGAATGAACTCCCCTAATATTTTTCAAATAGATGCCTAGAGAAAACCTCACCATTAATAACAAAACCTTTACTTTTTCTAAAAGATGAAAGGGAGCAAAAGGCTCTATATAACTAGTTATATAATGGAGGTAAAAGAACATTTCTGAGACCTTTTCAGGTCATTTTTTCCCTTGCAACTTCTATCGAATTAGAGACTTAAGCTTAACTTAACCCTTTGTCTTGACCTATAGCATGTGTTAAAATTATGACACCCAAACTAAATTTTGGAAATGGACCTTAAAAGGTAGCATGGGTAATAATGGAACACCAGAATTGGTGGAGATTTAGGCTTGTATCCTGATTTGGAACTTCCTAGCTTATGTGACTTAAGTCACTTAACTTAAGTCACTTAACTTTTTTTTTCTCATTTCCCTCATCTGTAGAATGGAGATACTGATACCCACTTCCCAAGGTTGTTTTGGGGATTAAAAAAATAATAATTTTAAAGCACTTCACACAGTGCTTAGCACAATGTGGGTGATATATAAATGGTGGCTATTATTAGCATTAATTAATCTCTCTGGACCCCAGTTTCCTTACTTGTTAAAAAAGAGGTGGATATACTTAAGGATAGACAGGGTGTTTATTATCCTTAACATCTGCAAGACAATGTGCTAATCCCTGGGGTTACAGATACAGCCAGAAAGGCAGTCCTGATGTTCTGTTTTAATGAGGGAAGGCAGCTCCTAAATAGGAGCCGGGGAGGGATACCTGCATTAGGGTAAAGCTGCTGCTGAGGTTGTAAAATCTGGAGAGTGAAGAAGTAGAGTCAGAACATTCAAAGTCCTTTGAAGCTCTGTATTTTTTTGTATAATAGCCCAGTATTTTTTTAAACATAAAGTATAATACAATTGTTGCCTCATTTTGTCCTCATAATAACCCAGGGAGGTAGAGGTAAACAATTAATCAGAGGTTAAAAAAAAAAGACTTTTAAGTGAATTGTTCAGGGTCATCTACCTAACAAATATCTGAAACGAGATTTGAATTCAGGTCTCTTCCAACTTCAGTTCCAAAGCTCTAGCCACTATGTTGCCTGGCTGCCTCTGAAACTCCTATAACCCTTTTTCTGGTACTTCCTGTGGCATGCCTAAATACCCTTTGGGGACTGCTGTGGACGCTTTAATATTGCAGAGGATCCTTGGTTATCTTTAATGCACATAGTTCGATCTATAGTGAAGTCAATCATAATGACTGTCTAGTGGATTTGACCAATGTTCTGGAGATTTCATTATTTTTCAGTAGCAAGAAACCCATGAAAGTCAAACCAAGGATTTGATCCCTAAAGGATTAAAAGTTAATTTTATTTTTTTCCACCGACAGTTTTGCCCCAAATTCCAGGTCTTGAAGGGGAGAAAAGGTAATTCTTCCCTTTTTTTTTTTTACTGGGAAAAAACCCGAAACAAACCCAAAACAACCCAAGTTGAGAGAATAAGTCATTAGAATCTTGTTCTCATTCGAAGGGAAGCATTTTCTTGGGAGTAGAGAAGTTGGAGCTTCTTATCAAGGGAAGAAATGTGTCTCCTAGTATCCAGGCCTGGATACTTTTTGGGGAGAGGGCAAGTCAAGACCTCTGCTTTTATTATACACGGAACTGTAAATGTGCGGTAAATTAAATTGGTTCAATGGATGGACATTAAAGCACTTCCTGTGATGAGTCCTGGAAACAAACACTCCCAATGCAACTGGGCAAGCCATTTATAATTTATAGACTAAGGAGAGTTTGCTGGGGCCCTGAATGGTTAACACCATCCAGGGTCACATAACTTGTATTTTCAGAGCAGAATTTGAACCTACATCTTTTCAATAGCAAGAATGGCTCTCTGTCCTCTATGTCACAATGTTTCATGGAAGTTGAACATACTTAGTATTCAAATATTTCAGAACCATGTGAATTGTGTGTGTGTGTGTGTGTGTGTGTGTGTGTGTGTGTGTGTGTGTATGTTTTCTTCTCCCCTACCTCCCAATTGTAGCAGGGTAATTCCGTGAGAAGAATGCTGGTTTGGGGGTAAAAGGAACTGGATTTCCAACTTAGTTCTATCATTTATTTTCTTTGCAGCCTTGGTGACATTACTCAATCCTCTCTGTTCTCATAATGTCCCCTTAGTAAAATGAAGTTATTGAAGGAGATGCCTTCTGAGGTCCCATCCAGGTTTAAATCTATGACCCTATGATTCTTAATAGATCATCATAACATGACTATGGCCAAAACTTTTGGGTTTTCTGCAACCAACCAAGTGATGAGCTTCTAACTTTCTCCAAATGATTCTTGGATAACAGACAAGACAGTGAGATGTCTAGGTCTGTACATACAACTTGGTAGGACCTGACAGAGAACCTTTCTGACCTGCTGCTATAAGTAGCCTGTGGGAATCAAGGGTTGACTCCATACAGTAATGAGGTATAGGAATAGGTCTTTGGTGACTTGCAGGAGACAGATAGAGAAACCATTTATTAACATTTATTGTTATATGTCACACACTGGACCCAACATTGGTATACACAATCCCTATTCTCAAGGAACTTAACCTTGTAGAGGAATACAGAGATGGGGAGCTAGTAGAGGGAGGAATGGAAAGAGAACGTTTCTGGATAAGCAATGCAGACCAGAGAGTAGGGAGAGGCGTCAGAAAGACAGTAAGTATGACCCAGACTCCTCATAGACTGATAGGGGCCAGGGACTCACTAATCAAAGGAAGCTTCCAAGTGGAGGTAATGCTTAGGTGAGAAGGCTGTGGTGAGGAGGTGAAGTCCAGAGTGTGAGGCACATGCAAGGATCCACTGGAATATTAGTACTCTCAATTTTCCAGAAGAACCAAAAACCTTGTTCTTTCCTAAGGTGTTTATTTTTAATGGAGGAAAAAGGCAGGTTTTTATGAATTTTGTAAGAACTGAGAAATTCAAATCACATAATTAAGAACTTCATTATTAGCCCACAAATCATATAGATCATAAAATAAGACAAATCTGACAGATGTGGTCAAATGGTATTACTTAATTAACTTAGAAATATATTATTCATCTGTTATGGTCTGCTATTATAGCTGACAATTTTGCTTCTCCTCAGGTCTGTTAAGGATTTTTGGCAAGCAACACTATGGTAGGCTTCAAATAAGTGAACACAAAACAATTGTTCCCATTCCAGGGGAGAGGTGAACCATGGAACCTGCTGGATTTTTCTTCTTGAATTGTTGTCTTCATTTCCATGAAAAATTTGAACTTTAACTCAGTCAGGATGGAGAAATATTTTACATTGTGTTGTCAGGTAATGATGTCTGTTCTCTAGAGTTTTTCTCTTAAGTAATAGGGATAATATCTCAATAAAAGAAATACAAAGGACCAAAGAAAACCTTGGTTTCTGACTGTCCACATGAGGCCATCGTACCTGGGTCACCACCATTCTGTTAGAATTGACATAACTGAATGTTTTAATTCAATTAACTTGGTGGTAGAGCCAATGGGACTATAATTATAGCTTTGTATGATTATGAATTCTTTTACTGCTTGTCAGAGAGAATTGTGGATCTTAGTGAAATTTCTTTCATTTCAACTGGCTTATTAATATGAGAAGGACTCAATTATACCTTTAAAACATTTTTATGCTGCCTAGAGTTTCTATTATTTTTCCAATTTTTGTCAATAACTCCTTTAGAACTTCTCTCTTTCCTTACTTTGAGAAAACAAAGACAATTTAGTATTTGTAGCATATTCCAAGTGGCTTCTCCATTGTAGAGGGAAAATCTTATTGAACAAATGTTGTTTATCCTTTGTTCTCGAAGAAGCTTGATAACATAATGATGGTGTTGTCTTAACTTGAGCATGAATTAGATTTAAGGAAGCTGCAAAAGGTCATTAGTCTCACTTTCTTTTCGAGAGTGATCAAAGCCCAGTGGTAGGACAAAAATCAAGATGACTGACAATAGCCCAGGATGCAGTAGATGACCTTGGCATCGTCAGTGCCAAATAAATAAATAAATATTTAAAGTTTTCTTAAAAGTACTCAGGAGTGTGATTACTTGAAAAAGACAACTTTGGGATAACTATAAACCAACTACCTAGACCTTGCTACCTTCTGCTATGGAGTAACTTTCTGAGGCCTTGAAATCACCAAGGGTGATAATGGGCTGTGTTTTAAGCTCAGAGCCATATTGTCTTCTGTTGAGTAGGGTTAGGGGGTTGGGGTGGAGGAGAAGGAGGAGATAATGGGACTGATTCGTGTGGGAAATTAATTGGCATTATTCAAAGCACCATATTCTTCCCTCTAGGTGACTCTTCTGATATTGTATCTTGTAGATTCCCTTTTGACTTTGGATTTGATTAGCTGCTTCTGAACTCATTCCAGCTTTTCTCGTCTATCCTCTTTACCACTTTCCACATCTTGATAATTGTATTGATTTCTGACTCTGTTCTTTGGACAATACCCCACTATAGGCTACTTGTTTGTGAGAAGATGATAGGGTGAGCATATGCCATTTCAAATGCTACAGATTGTGTGTATAATTTTGTACTTTAATGTTCTTTCCATTACTCCTTGCTTCGTTATCTTGTTACCTCTCACTCAGTAAATATTGATGAACTACTATTAAGATTCAGGAGGGGGATCAACTATCTGAGAACTGGAGGCGAGAGGATACAACAGAATTGACTAGAGAGTGAGTGAGACACTTAGTTTACCTACTGGAGACTGTGGAGATCTTAAAAGAGAGAAAATGTAAGGGACGGTGGCCCCAAAATGAAGAACAAGAGCAGGGATTAGATATGAATGATTAAAATATCATTCACTTTGAACCCTAAGAGACTTGAGAAGAAACTGAATCTAACCCTCTCATCATACAGATGAGGAAACTGAGGCTTTAAGTCTAACTCTACACCATAGTGCCTCTCTGACATATGCTGGTAGAGGCTGGAGGAGACAGAACATTAATATGGAGGGGAATGCAGGAGAAAATTCCATGGGGCAAGCTGGCCAACTGATTATCATTATTTTCTTTTATTTTTAAAATTTTATTTATTTTGAGTTTTACAAAATGGTAATATCATTATTTTCTATGGATTCTGATATGAGTTCTTTCTGTCTCATAATTTGAGTCTTGTGAATTTTTATGCTTCTCAGGCTAGAGGTTGATGCATGTATGTGAGTTATTAGGCTTCCCAGATCATTTGGGTGAGTTAATATGCCAGAATAGTGTAACCCGCAAAATATGCTTGCCCTTTGTGTCAATAGGGAAATTCTGACAAACAGGGTATATCAATATAATCTGTAATCCCCCCCCCTCTCTATTTTTATTTTAGTTGTTCAGTCATGTCTGACTCTTTGTGAGTCTATTTAAGATTTTCTTGACGGAGATAGTTTGTCAAGTAGTTTTCCATTTCCTTCCCCAGCTCATTTTATGGATGAGGAAACTGAGGCAAACAGGATGAAATGACTTGCCGAGGGTCATATAGCTAGTAAGTGTCTGAGAACAGATTCAAACTCAGGAAGATGAGTCTTCCTGACTACAGGTCCATCACTCTATCCACTATCGTGCCACCTACTCCTCACATATTCTAAGTACTTACATAATTGTTACTGACTGACTGTGTTTTGATCTGTGTTTTGTTTTGAGGACACCAGTCTTTAAAGATCTAGTCCAACCTGCCTTCCCTTCATTGATAAGCTCCAGTTGTTCCTGTATATTTCTTGTTTGTCCACAGTTGTTTGCACACTAGGTGGTGAGCTCCTTGAGAGCAGGGTCTGCCTTTTGTCTTAATTTGTCTTCCCAGCATTTAGCACTTTGTCCTTAGGGGCCTAATAAATAGTTATTGACTGAATGAATATGTTCCTAAAAGTAACACAGAATAAAGAAAATAGACTAAGGAAGGGGATACCATTTTTGGAAATGGAGTGATCATCAAAAACAGTGACTCAGGGAGCAAGCCACCATTTTAGTCACCAAGCTTTACAATTCCTGCCTTTTCATCAAAGGAGGATCACCTCCAGATTAAGAGGAGACCATGAACATAATGGGGAGGAGATAGATCCCTTTCTCCTTTTCTACTGAGTAGACGTCTGTCTTTATCTGGGATAAAGTGCAAAAAAATTTGAACCCTAGGGGACAATTTTCCCCCACCTATCATGGAACCCCAGGGCCATTTTGAATTCTTGAAAATTTCCTTTTAACATTAAAAAAATTCAATTATATGTCATGGAAATTTTTACCACTAGGAGTGATGCAGGTCTATCATGGTCAATTTAAACGAGTCCTTAATGACTGACTTAACATTCAAATACACTTATTTGTTGTTTTACCTGTTTTGGATCATTTTCCCCACTTTTAAAAGATCATCAGCTCTTTAATTTTGAAATCCAAACCTCCAGGGGACAATACAGTCAGGGAGTAGCTGTGATTTTTCAGCTGCTTCTAGCACTTTGCCAAATGTTTCCTACACTTATCAGGAGTTTTCACTGATTATTTTCACTAATGATGCTTAGAGTTTACTGTGACTGGATAATTTCACTTTATCTTGATCACCCCTTTCTTTTAAAATTCTCCCCATAGGACAGGCCTTTTTATGATTATTTATCAACGTTAGCAGTTTTGTTGTTTGGTAACCTTCAAGGGGGCAATTTTAAAGGGCCATGGGCTGGATCTCTGCCTTCATTTCTATGGTGCATGGAGTAGAGTTTCTTCTTAACTAGCCATCATCATGGAAGGAAGCATTTCACGTGGGCCTAAATACACAAACTGTTCAATTGAAACCTGTGTAAATCATCTTGGGTTCAATTATGTTTATTCCATCTGTTTTTATCATCTGCTGCTACAACAATTTATCATTCCTACATAATATTAAAATGTAAATGAAGCAAGAGGGGAAGCACATCTGTAGATCAGTTGGCTTACTTGCTGAATTCAGGTTTATTAACTAAGTCATAATAATTAATTAAATTTCACTGCCCATGTATGCTTGTAATTGTATATTTAATGTTCATTTGCATAATCACATAATGGGATCTATATGATTCATGCTTTGCTGAGTATAATCTGGATGCACAAATGATAGCTGTTTGCAAAGCCATCATGGGGTCGTTCTGTTTTCCTCAGGAAATGATCTATTGGTAAATAGAGGAGAAAAGAGACTTTCTCCATATTAGTTACGCCTATTTGAAGGTTTGCTTATTATCTTTTGGGAAATGTGGATTACCTTATATAGAGACCCATATTACACTTTTTGATCTTACCTTTTAACTGACCTGTCTCCTCTCTAAGCCTCACCAGGGTAATTTGCTTTCACCTGAAGATTTCCTAGTGGGAGACGAATTATGACCATCTGATTAGGGTTAGGTCAAAGGCAGGTTGGTAGTCCTTTTAAAATGTCTTTGAACCTAATCTGTTCAACAGTTCTGTTGATTAGTGAAGTAGTGTAACATTAAAAAGAAACAACCAAAACCCAAAGTTGTTGCTTGCCTGAATTAGTTCTAGGTTTATGAGATTCTGGTTGTCCAGCATTTTTTATTAGGCATCAGCTTTATGTTATGCCAAACATGAAAGTCTGAGCTGATTTTCAATTGCTTGTGAATAGGGGAGTTTTTGACCGGCTCCCACATTTGAGATTGAGCCCAAGCTATTTGTTGGTTGGTACCTTTTGTTATTCCTCTATCTCATGAAGTCTGGAAGTCCAGGGATGTATTTTTGTCATTTGATCACTTGAGTAAATTCATACCAAGTTGTAGATGACTGAAAGACTCCAATCCTTGGAGACTATAGGTGAGAACAATTTTGGAATATTTATGTCATGCTTGTAACTAAAAATGGTGGAGATTGCCATATGGAGGAATAGAGAGGGAAGGGGACCAAGCATACAACGATACTGAAATGTGCACATTGAAGGAACCTGAACAAGAGGAGGATGCTTTCATCAGAGAGGTAGGTGGAGCCCCAGAAGAGCTCAGAGGAATAATCTGAATTAGTTGATTCCCTGCTACAGAGATGTTAAAATAGATGAGAATCAAGAAAAGTCTTTTAAGAAGAGGGAGATCTGAGCATGTTTCTAGATGAAAGAAAAGGAATCTGGACTAGGAAAGTTTGAGTAAACAAGAGAGATTGGAGACAAATTGATGAATTGACATCAAATCAAAGGAGAGAGAGTAATAGTGGGTATTCTGGAAATCACATGAATATTTTGGAAATCAGCTACAAATCAGTCTTAAATACCCAGTGAGTTTCCAAGGTAGGCTTCCAACTCACCTTTTACTGGCTCCAAGGCAGAGCTCTACCCACAAATAAAAACAAGGAAGGACAAGATAAAACTGTATGGGCTAAAACTACTGCCAAGTCTTAAATTATATAGCTATTTTTAAAGCAGATTAAAGGATGTTCACTTTTAGGGGAGAATAACAGATCAGAAACCCTACTGCCTTAGGCTCCACTCACCTAGATGCTGAAAGAGTAGAAAAATGTCCAGAACCAAAGAAAAAAATTGATATTACTTATCATTTACATTCTATTAATACTGTGGCTCCAAATTGCATATAATCTCTGCTAGTGTGTGTGTGGGGGTACATATAGGAGATGTCATCGGCACCAAACACTTATAGAGACAACGAATAATTCATTATTTTAGTGCTCCATTTGAGCTATGGAGATGATTTGTCAGCCTCACTTTCTGTTTATATTCTGATATATGATGAGCTTCTAAATGTGTCTGTAATTGCAGTTTTAGTATCATAAGAAACCTACCTGAAGACTTAGGGAAAACATTTCTATTCATTTTATGACCTCAGGATCATCCATTTATTGCTACAGTGGATTATGTAAATCCAGTTGCCTCATTTTACCCACTGGGAAAAATTTCCCTAAGGGCACAGATGTAATAAATAGCAAAGCAGGGATTGAACCCAGCTCCTAAATGTGTACTTTTCCATTACAGTATGGCAGAATGCAGTTCTGGAATTTATCTTAGTTTACAGTTACTTTTAAATAGTGCACAGTTAGCTCATTTCTGGCCATGAATATCTCTCCATAAGGCCCAAACTATTGCTTCCTTTCTCTGGCATCATCAGGTAATTAAGTGTCCAAATAAGTTTTCCAGATAACTGGAACTTTATCCTTCAAGAACCAAAAGCACTATTTATTTGAACTGTTTTGGAGAGTGAAATGCACTGTGTAATTCTCTGTATTCTTTTTGTTTGTTTGTTTGTTTTTGCAAGGCAGTGGGGTTAAGTGACTTGCCTAAGATCACATAGCCAGGTAATTAAGTGTCTGAGGTCAGATTTGAACTCAAGTCCGAGGGACTCCAGGGCCCATGCTTTATTCATTGAGCCACCTAGCTGTCCCTAATTCTCCATATTCTTAAAGGACACTGAACATAATTTGGACTTTCTTTAATGATTCATTCATTCAGTAATAAAATAAAAGTACTTTCTATTGGCCCAGTACTGGGGGGGACACAGAGAAATGAGAAATGATTGTCCCTATCATCAAGCATCTTCTATTATTATGAATATCTAGTGGATATGTTGGGAAAAAGTAATATTGAACTTGGAATCAGAACAACTAGGTTTTGTCACTAAGTTATGTGACCTTCCATAGGTCTGTGGCAGAACTTGTTCACCAGCAGAATGAGGAGATTGGCCTCTGAGGTCCCATTTAGCTGTAGAGGTTTGTGATACATCAGTGCAGAGGGTGGTCAGATGTTTGGGTTTGTCCTTTGTTACTACTTCGACTTCCTTGATTTGTCCACCAGCTGCCATGGTTTTGATCCTTGTCTTCACTGCCCTCACTTGAGAATGTTTTGTGCTCTGATTTGCTGTGGCTTAAGAAACCCAATAACCAGGTTGATTAAATGAGTAAATGTAATCCTGGGTGAAGCATGGTTCTAATGCTTAGACCTAGGGAAGCTCTTTGGGGTTTCTGAGGACTTTCTTTCTGGAAGCTCCCTTCCCCCCATTATAGCATTCTAGGTTCTAGGGGAACTGATTTCAATCAATCAACCCAAGATCTGTAAAATACATTGTGCCATGCACTACTGTGGGATACAAAGACAATTTAAGAAAAAGAACTCTAAAAGAGCTTGTATTGTTATAGGAGAAATAACACAAATATATGAAAGTATATAAACATTACAAAAGTTTTAAAGTTTAAAACTTAACTAAAACTTTATTTTTGGCAGTGGGAGTAGCTAGATGACTCCATAGAATGCAGGAAGTTAAGGAGACCTGAGTTCAAATGTGACCTTAGACACTTATTAGTTGTATGAACTTAGACAATCATTTCACCCTCTTTGCTTCAGTTTCCTTATCTGTAAAATGAGTTGGAGAAGGAAATGGTGAATCACTTCAGTATCTTTGCCAAGAAAATCCCAAATGGGGGTTTTCGCACACACATACACACACACACACACATTTCTTCACTAATAATTTCAGATGAATCTTTACATGTTTCTCTGAATTTCTCATAGTCATCAATCCTTTTTGGAGTAATAATATATTTCATTAAGTTCCCCAAATGATGTTTATGTCTAATTCTCTGCTACCACAAAAAGTCCTGCTGGGAGTATTTAAATAGTGACTATTATATGCTAGACACAGTGCCATTTATTATTGTTAATTGATGTTCCTTGGGTCCGACTCTTTGTAGGGGTTTTCTTGGCAAAGATAATGGAGTGGTTTGCCATTTCCTTCTCAAGTACATTTCACAGATGAGGAAACTAAGGCAGACAGGATGAAGTGACTTGGCCAGGATCATAGCCAGTAAGTGTCTGAGGCCACATTTGAGCTGGAGTCTTTTTGTCTCTGTGCACGATGCACCTCATACCATTGTGTCACCTAGCTGCCCCCATGCAAAGTATATTATAAATATCTTATATATGAGACAATTCTTGTTTTCAACCTGCTTAGCATTGAGACCTCTGGATCAAACGATTGGAAAGTTTATAACTTTTCTTCCATATTTCCCATTTGTTTTTCACACTAGTTACATGAAATCATGTTAAGTAAGTTTTTACCAAGTGTCAGCTAGGTGACATGCTAGTGCATTAATATCATTTCATAAATATCATTTCAGTTGCTTCTCAGAACTCTGGGAGGGAGGTGATGATATCCTTTTTATTTCCTTTTTACAGATAAGGAAACTGAGGCAAAGAACCTTGGGGTGGCTTGTCTAGGTCACACAGTGAATAAGTATGTGGGACTGAATTTGTACCCAAGTCATCTGGATGCTGTCAGATACCTAGCATTCGTTCCGCTGCCTGTCTTTCTGTAGACTCTTAAACATTGTCTATGTGTTTTGCCATTTTTGCAAATTTATGGGGTATAAGAAGCCCATCTCCATCTGTGTGATCTTGGGTGAGTCATTTCCTACCTATCTCCAGCTCAGTTTCTGATTTTATAAAACAATAAAATTGGACTAGACACTTTCTGAAGTCCCTTCATGGTATAAATCTGTGATTTAGGATCTTAGAGTTGTTTGAATTCATATTTCTTTTATTATTAATGATTCAGAGCATTCTTCCTTCTGGTTGTCAATAGTCTGCAATTTTTTAAAAAAGAAATGTTAGTTGATATCCTTTGTCCACCTGCTTATTGAAGATAAAACACATCGCTTTCTTACCTTCTGCTAGTCCATTGTCAAAAAGTGATATTTTCCTAAAGAGATACTTAATCTTTTTTAAGCTCAGAATTAAAGAGCAGATTTGTACCCTAGACAGATCAAAGAAAGAGGAGAAGAATACACACACACACACACACACACACACACACACACACACATATGTATATTCATAGCAGCTCTTTTATTCTACTATAAAAGAACGGGACAATAAGGACCCTCAGTTGGAGAATGGCTAAACAAATTATGGTATATGAATTTAATGGAATACTATTGTACTGTAAGAAATGATAATGGGAACAATTTTAGAAAAACCTGGAAATATTTGTATGAACTGATACAGAGTAGGTTGGGGAAAAAACCCCAAGAACGATTCATATAACAACATATGAAGACAAATGACTTTGAAGTGCTTAAGAACTCTAATCAACGAAACAATCAATCAACAAATGCCGAATCATGATTTTAGAGGACCCATGATGAAACATGGTGCCCATCTCCTGCCAGAGAGGTGATCAAGTTGGGTTGAAGACTGAGACAAATTTTTTTTTTCACATAGACAATGTGGGAATTAGTTTTGCTCGACAATGCATATTAGAATTTTTGTTTTAATTTTTTCTTTTTCTTTTCAATAGGAATAAGAGGTGGGAGAAGAAAAATAGATTTTTGTTACTTGAAACAAAGCTAATGTTTAAAAAGCTGAGCATTATTTTTCATGATCACATCTTATATAACCATAAGCCAAGGAAGTAGAAAGAAAACATTCTCCTTCAGATCTACAGCATCCTCAACACTCTTCCTCTTCCTCTTCCTCTTCCTCTCTCTCTCTCTCTCTCTCTCTCTCTCTCTCTCTCTCTCTCTCTCTCTCTCTCTCTCTCTCTCCCCTACCCTATCCCAATCACATGTAGGTTAAGGCTGCTAAAAGGTAGTTATTAAGAAGTGAAAATATTTGCCAACCACCCTTGTCAAAATCATTTTGGAGTTTAAATGACATTTGGTTGGAACCAGAGGTAGGTTTACAAAGTAAAGGATGACACAGCTTTTCCTGTCCCAAAAATGTTAGCTGAAAGGCACCATTCTGAGTTCTTATGAATGCAAATTGACATTGCTTTCATTATGTACCATGGTGGGCTGGAGGTTGGGCCTCTCATGCTTCATTCTCTCAGCAGGCCTCAGCTCCTCTCCCTCTGACTCCTCAAGGTTAAATGATTCTCTGCGGTGCCTTCAGGATTTCAACAGCACAAGTCTGTGGGAGGCCTCTAGGCGAGTCAAATTCCTTACAAAGCATCTTCCAAACCCAAGACAGGAGAAATCTAATCCAAGCTTGTGACACAAACAATCAATGGGAAAACCCAGACCCACAGATTTTGGGGATGGTTTTGCTGAGATTTACTCTTTGGAAGCTGCTAAAGATTCATGTTTCTGTGACGGCTGTTTTTGATCAGTCATCCAACCTCTACTCACTATGCCTTGACTTATAGTCACAGTTGGAAGTCCTTCTAACACATACTTAATTAGGAAAAAAATAACTCATTTGTACATAAGAGTCTCAGTTCTAGGCAGATACTCTGTTGATTTGGCTAAAGCTAAAATGTGGTGGCACTTCATTTTATTTTAATAAAGTCATTTAAAAATTTTAAAATTTGTCATATTTTTATGATATCTACACACATATTTGAATATAGTAAACTTGCTGTTTCCCCTTCAAAGTGAGGTTTACCCTTCAACTGCCCAGCAAGGGTTTGAAGGAATTTTCCCCCTTCAAACAGAGCTTTCCCCTTCAACTGCCTGGCAAGGGTTTGAAGGAATTTGTCATTCTCTCTTCATTCTTCACATAGACAGGAAAGGATTTCTGAGAATTTACAAAGTAGAACTCAGTCCTAACTTCCCAGATTGCCCCCAGGAAGTTAAATGATTGAGAAACTGGGCGGAACTTGACTCAGTGTCTTTTGAAGACATCTGTGCCAGTTTGATGAAAGCTAATAGGTAAGAAGTAGGTATACTCTTCCTCTTTTATTTAAATATTGTGCAAACTTATTAGGAAGGCTTATTAGCCTCTGAGAATGTCAAAATTTCAATAAATATTAAAACAGAGGTCTTCCTCTAATAATGCTGAGGTCAGGTATCAATTCATCTCTGAATTTAGAAATGCCCCTTCCCAATATCTTAATGTTACTCCATTGTTCAAAGCATGAGAGGGTTTGTTGGTTTGAAAAACAGACTGATACTCAGAATCCAGCTAAGAAATCAGTAATGATAGTTTTCGTATTCTGAGTGACTGACATAGTGATTGGCAACTCCTTCCCCTTTCTGGGACAGGATCTAGGATTTATCAATTTTCTTTCAATGCAGATCAACTATATTCTAAAAGATGAGTAGGCGGGGCGGCTAGGTGGGGCAGTGGATAAAGCACCGGCCCTGAAGTCAGGAGTACCTGGGTTCAAATCCGGTCTCAGACACTTAATAATTACCTAGCTGTGTGGCCTTGGGCAAGCCACTTAACCCCATTGCCTTGCAAAAAAAAAAAAAAACCTAAAAAAAGATGAATGGGGAAAATAAGAGGGAGAATGATTTGTTCAGACAGTGTGTATCTTGAATGAGAGACTTTTCTTGATTGAGTTCAGATTTTTCTCCATTCTACCCTGGTACCTGTCACATAGGGGTTTCCTTTAAGAAATAGCTAAAATCCATCTTTTATAGAAAAACTTTCCCAATCCCTCTTAATTTTAGTGTCTTCTCTCTACTAATTGTTGTTCAGACCCATCTGCTTCTTTGTGACCACATTTGGGTGGAGTGGTTTGTTATTTCCTTCTCCAGCTGGTTTTACAGATGAGGAAACTAAGGCAATCAAGGTTAAATGACTTGCCCAGGGTCACACAGCAAGTGTCTGAAGTCAGTTTTGAAGTGTGGAATGTTAATGACTTCCCACTTATCCTGAAGATCACTTGCCTTGTTGCCATTTGTTTGCATGTTGTTGGCACTTTCTTTTGTCTCCTTCTGAATCCTCAGCATTTATTTAGCATAGTACCTTACAGGGAGAAGGTACTTAAATAAATTAGTGATTGTTATTCTTCCTAAAGGTCTACTGTAATTTCTTTCTTTCTTTCTTTAACTCTACTTTCTTTTAATTTTTTTTTCTTTTTTCTTCAAGAAAATGGAATTATTCAAGGTCACACAGTTAAGTATTCAGTATCTGAGACTGGTATTGACTTCTACTTTCTGACAGTGAGTGAGCAGACTGAAAATTAATTTATATCCTTGATCTTATAAAAAAAAAAGCCAGCTCATCTAGCATATAATTGTTTCTCCCTTATTTTCTATCCAGTTAACAGTGTCATAAGGAAATCAGAACATACCATTCTTTTGTTTTTCCAAAAGACCTTAGTGGTTTTGGAGTTTCATTTTGGTAGAAATAGTTTGATTTTGAAAAAGTACCTTCTGAATGTCATCCCATCTTCCCTTAGGGTGCACATGTTATGGACAGAATAGCTCTTGTAAGACTAAGAGAATACTACTGTAACTTTTATCAAATATTTCCTTTTACTTGCTTCTTGAAATTTTCAAGTGGAAATGAACTATACACTTTTCCAAGAGACAACCAGAGGGGCCACGGAAGGTATAATCATTAGACACTTGAACTTGGGATGCCGAAGTTCATCTCCCCTTTAGACATTTACTACCTGAGTGACTTTTGGCAAGCTGCTTCGACTCTTATAGTCTCAGTTTTCTCATTTATAAAAATGAGAGAATTGGACGTGATCCCTTTTAGTTTTAAATCTGTGACCCTTTGACAATTACAGATTTCTGAAAGTTCGTGTAAGTGAAAACAGTTGGAATGTTTTCCAGAATGAGAGACTGTTTTTGTAGACCAGTCTTGTTGGAACCTTTATTTATGGAGTTTTCTTGTTGAAATGGAAGCATCTGTGACAGTTTTTGCTTTAAGGGAAACAGTGGAATGAAGGTAGCCTTTGAATCTGGCCATATTATTGCTTCACACTTCAATTTGCAGTAAATTAAGCACTTTTATTGGCTATGTGGCTCCTGACTTGATCATTCTTTCCATTTGGAAATTCCGTTCCATGATTTCTGGGAAGGAAGATGATTTTGATTTTACTTTCCAGTGACAGTACATAGCTCCTCTTTGCCTGTCTCCTGGGCTTATTTTGAGAAAAAATAGAGTGTAAAATGCAAAGAGTCATATGAAATCTTGTTATTTTACATAAGTTGACTCAACTGGAGAATCTAAATGAGATAATATGTACCTTATATACAGTTACTTCACACTCCAAGAATTTTTTTAATTTTTAAATTGATAATCCTTTTAATTTTAAAATCATATTCATTTCTGAATATACCCTCCCTGTCTCCTATATAGGGAAACAATTCTGTAACAAAGATTTAAAAATAAATGAAGCTAAACATAAATAACTATGAAATGTCACTATATGGTCTATTCCACACCTGCAGCACCCCCTCCTCTGTAATGAAGGGAGACAATTGAACTTGGTTATTAAAATTACACTATATTTGGTTCCATTTGAGCAGCAAAGTAATACAGTGGATAGACTACAAGATCTAAAATCAGGAAGATGAATTCTCCTGAGTTCAAATCCAACTTCAGACACCTCGTTAACCCTTTGATTCTGGAAAATTACTTAATTCTATTTGCCTCAGCCTCTTCACCTGTAAAATGAGTTGGAGAGGAAAATGTGAACCACTCCAGTATTTTTGCCCAGAAAACCCCAAATAGGTTCACGAAGAGTCAAGACATGACTGAAATGACTCAACAACACTCATTGTGTATATATGTATTTACTTGTTTATATAAATTTATGTATTATATGTATTATATATACTATAATATTACATAAACGTAATAGCTATATTATAATTATATTACATATAACACAATAACTATATTACATTATTTATAATATTACATACAACATAACTATATTATATATTCTATATTACATATATTATATATAACTATAATATTTCATACACAGCTATATATTATGTATTATAAACACACAACACATACACACATATATTTACATCCAGGACATGAAGGGTTTCTTTATTTCATTAATAATAGGAGTTTTACTTTGGCAACAAGGTCCCTGGTATTGCCCTAACCCACTAAGGTAGCTTCCCGAGTCTTCTCAGACCTGGCTGATTCTTCATCCTGGGTGACTACTTTTACTACCATCCTGGAGTCATCTCTATAAAGAAAAAGGCTAGAAAAGGGAAGATCTTCTCAAACATATATCCTCATCTTGGATTTGAGAAATGTATTTTTTTCAAGTTAAGTGCATCTATTCTTGTATAACCCCTAAGCTTTGTGTTTGGTTAGTCATTATCCCATCCTGATACCTGATGTCAGGACAGTTTCCAGCAAGCAACATAGCCATGAAATTTATATATTTTTTATATTTATATATATTTATTTATATTTTAAATGCAAATTATATATATATTTATATTTTTAAGAGTATAATTTGTGCTCATTTATATCTAATTGTAACCATCTCTAGGGTTGGGATGGGAAAGGAAGAAAAAAAAGAAATTTACATGATAATTTGAAAGATAAGCGAGTTGTACAGTTTCACATGCAATCACCTTTTTTTATTATACTATGTTTGTGAAATGTTTGTTTTATTCCATAAATGAATAATTATAATAGACAGAGAGAAAATTAAAGCAAGGACAGGTGTTTTAGTAATAATAGGTATTTACTAAGCATAGCAAATATCAGATACTGTACTTGTAATGAACTGTGGATAACAATACAAATATCCCAACCTTCAGGAAATGTGTATAGTATGAGTCTGTTAAAATTATTTCAGGAATTTTAAAGATCAGAATGTCCTGAGTCTTATGAAGGAATATATAGGAGGAACAAAGAAGGATTTTTTTTATTGTTGTTGCAATGTTGAATCAAGAATTGTAATGGAGAAAAAGAGCCCAGCTGCTCAACCTTTACTTTGCTTCTATTTTCTCTGCCAAGGAGAAGAATCTTTGGACCAAAAAGTGCAGAACAATAATGGCTAATAGGGAGGTGATACACAAGATAAGGAGGGAGATAGAAAGAGAGAACCTAACTGCCCTTGATTAATTCAGGTCACCAGAGAACTATATTCTCCTCAGTTCCTGAAAGAGCCAAGAGATGTGATAACTGGCCCTGGCAGTGCTATCTTTGAAAGATGTTGGGGAATAAAAGATTTGCCACAAGACTTGAGGAGGACAAATGGTTCAATTTTTTCCCTCCTTAAAGGTAGAGAATGGAACCTTTAAACTCTAGGCCAGGGAAGACTTAACTTTGATTCCTATGAAAAGTTCAGCATGTTTTATTAAAGAGATGGTGAGTGAACATTTCCAAAAGAGCATGATAATCCCCCCCCCCCCAAAAAAAACCCACCAGGACTTCACAACAAACAGGACATCCCAGGCTAACTTCATTTCATTTTATGACAGTTATTATATTTGCAAACCAGGAAATTTGTTCTAGTATAATTCACCTTAGATATCTGACAAAATTTCTCATTCTATTCTTCTTTTATAAAATATAGAGAAAGAAATGGATATATATATAGAGAGAGGTTCAAAGAGGATTTGAACTAGCTGAATGGGCAGACTAAAGGAAGGAAAGGGAGCATGTATAAACTGCCATGTGCCTGACCCTGTTCTCAGTGCCTTACAAATATGAGCTTATTAAATCATTGTAATAATGCCACAAGGTACTGATATTATCCTCATTTTAGGATGAGGAAACTGAGGCAGAGGTAAGTGACTTGCCCAGTTTCACATAACTAATAAGAGTCACATTTGAACTTGGGTCTTTCTGACTCTAGGCCTGGTCCTCTCTCCACTTGACTATCTCTGATAGCAGAGCCACTGTAGATGGTTTATTTGTTTTTTTTTTTTTTGTATATGGAATCTAATATCTGATGTGTTATATGAAGACATGGAAACAGCACTACAAGATGTAGTTGGGAAAAATCAGTCAGATCTGACATATGTAGGAGAAGTTTAGTAGAAATGATAGGGTTTTAAATACATTGCACTATTGATTTCCAAGATGCCTCAGAGAAGGGAAGAATGTAAAAGAACAGATCTCTCTCTCTCTCTCTCTCTCTCTCTCTCTCTCTCTCTCTCTCTCTCTATCTCTGTGTAGATAATACAAAAGTGAAATTGTTCAGAAGGCAGCATAAACCCATATACTCACACTCATCTCAAATCACAAAGCAAATATTTTAGAACATGTTATATGAGAATTTGAGGAACGAATTTACAGGGAGTGCAATCTTTCAAGCAAATTATTTAACAACATTTTGACTCTTTAAATGTGATCAGAACCTTGACTGATTGAAAATTTGAAAAAAGGAAGGGAAGGGAACTAGTGTAGGAAATGCTTCCTAAATTTTAGGGTAAAAAAAGATTTAAAAACAACAGAGTATGATCTCATAGAAGGCACTTGAGGGGAATTAATAAGGGAAACTCACTTCATTTCTGTCTGCTGTTGATGCAGTGAGTGGGAAAAGATAGAGGCATCTAATTTCAGTTCAACTCAACCAATCAGTGACTTGTTTCCTCATTATTAAAATGGGGATAATAATAGAGTACTCACCTCCCAGGGCTGTTGTGAAGATAAAGCGAGATAATACTTGTAAATTACTTTGCAGATCTTAAATTACTTTATAAATGCCAACCACCACCACCACCACCACCACCACCACCACCACCACCTTCCTCTTTCCTTTTCCCCTTCTCTTCTTCCTCTACATCACCCTCTTTATCAATGACAGTAGCTAACATATTCTATATCTGATTAAAATTTTGCAAAGTGCTTTGCTTACAAAAAGTCACAAGCATCCTATGAGATTGTCTCTGTGTATAAAACACTTTAGAAACCCAATCATTTATAGAATTATCTACAAGTATTTTTAAGGAAATAGTTACAGAGATAAGGCGAAATCCATAAGATTGTGAAGATACTTGGATACCAAAGAATTTTGAGAAGTGGGATAACCACAGTTACTTATTTTAAGGGCACATGTCTGATATTCATTGTGTCCAGGAGGGATTTGAATCCATATCTTTACTGATTCTGAGGTGGGTTATACTACATAATTCTGTCTTTTGAACATTGCCTCAAATCATAAATATTTTCCAATTAAAATTCTTACATGCAGAAAAGTATTAGTTAGTTGTTCTCTGGTGCTATGAACATAACAAAAACAAAATAACAGTAGCAATAACTAGTATTTATATGATGTTTTAGGATCTGCATAATGCCTTACAAATATTTGATTGTCATAACCCTATTTTACAGATGAGAAAGCTGAGGCAGGTGTTAAGGTACTTGCCCAGGGTCACACAGCTACTAGATACCTAAAGTGGACTTGAATTCAGGTCCTGATGGGTCCAACATTCTATCTACTGGGCCGTCTAGATGCTAATGGTCACTGTGATGGTCACCGCTGGAGACGAGCAGGATAGGCTGATCCTTGAAGAAGCACATAGAACTGATGCAACTTTTCCGTCCAACCCTAATTGTACGTGTGACAATTAAACTGAGAGGCATGGCTGTAGTTTATTTTTTGTCTGGGCCTTTTCCGAATTCTATCCTTCCTATCATCTTCCTATAGATCGTCCTATCATCCTCAGCACTGGGGATTGGTACTTAATGAATGATGCCCACTAGGCGTTCAGAGGCAGAGTTCTAAGAAATGGTGCTTTGGGTCTGATGTGTTGGTCCAAGCCCATGATCTCTGGTACTGAGACATTGGTGCCTACTACTGGGGTTCATAGGTAGATCACCGGAGTCCAATAGTTCTGAGTAGCAGGAGCCCTAAAGTCAATTGGAAGTCCACCCCAAGTGTGGCACTAATACGGTGAATCCTGGAGAGAGGGGAGCAACTAAGGCTAGGAATGAAGTAGGTCCACTTTCTGCTAATCAGAAGTGGGTCTACTGATTGGATGAGATGGAGAGATCCAGTCTCAAAAGCAAACAGAAATAGAACTCTGAGCACAAAGATCAAAAATAACTTCACTTCAAACTTGTACATCGGACTGGAACTTATTTGAGAGAAAGCAAGTTCTTTTGAAAATATGTGACCCCCACCCCAAGGCTTTTCCTAAGTCCCTTGATCTAATTTTTTCTTTGCCCTTAACTACAACCTTAAACATATATTTTTATATATGGGACATTCCACAAATAAGATATCAGTTTTGGTGAGGTAGGGACTTTTATCTTTATTTTTGTATTTTACCACATGATAGGGCTTCAAATCCAACCTTAGATACTAGCTGTGTGAACTTGAGCAAGATTCAACCCTGTTTGCCTCAGTTTCTTCATCTGAAAAATGAGCTGGAGAAAGAAATGGCAAAACTCTCCAAAGAAAACTCCTAATGGGGTCACAAAAAACTAGACACGATTGGGGGAAAAAAGACAACAAATACTTAGTGTGGGTGTGAGATTAATAAATGCTTGCCAGTTTGGGGGAATAAAAGAGAAAAATGGACATGTATTTGGCAGGCATAGTGTAGTGGAACAAACCTGACCTTGCTCTTGATTCTTACTACTGGTGTGACATCATTTAACTATATTAAACCTCAGTGTTCTCATTTCCAAAAATGAAGATGTGGGACTAGATGGCCAGTAAGGTCCCTTCTAGGTCCAGATCATTGATCCTAAGGGACTGAAACTGAAAGCAAGCTTGAAAATGAGCCCAACCAACACAGAATGGAGTGTTTCAGCCCCACTGCTTAAAAATAAAAGATACTTTTTCCTCTCATGTGCCCTTCCTGCTAAAAGAGGAACTTTTCCTGATTATATATACCTGATTCCCACTGAAACAGGAAAGTGAGCATGTTGACTGACCCCAGGAGATTGGTGGAAGGATCTGATGATGGGAGAATGTGTTTCTCTCCATCCCTACCATTTCCATTCTGCAAAGATGACCAGTGGTGACAAATAGCAAGAGGCAGTTAGCTCTGGGGCAAGGTCATACAGGCAGTTGTCTAGGTGTTGGGGCTTTTTTTTTTGGGTGGTAGAACTGTGATTCACTCATGAGCAGATGGCAGAAGGGAACTGACAGCAAACATCAGGGTATATTTTCAAAGCAGCATGTGGGGTTTTAGCTGTGAGACTTTCATTTGAGACAACATGGTGAGTTGCCTCCCCTCACCATGTTTTCAAAGCTTACACTGTCATTTTGTTTCTAAGAGAAAAGAGAGAGAACTAGGAGGTTTGTTTTGCACTGGCTAAGATTTTTCTACAAGACAAAGAAAAGGCTAAAATTAGGCTTCTTTCCCCTAAAATCAATAGGGTTGCTTGAAGTCACACTGGACAGTAACCTAAAAGTGGGGGGGGTTGTTGTTCAGTTGTTTCTCAGTCATGTCTGACTCTGGGACCCCATTTGGATTTTTCTTGCCATTTGCCTCTCCCACTTTTTTTTTTTAACATACGAGGAACCTGGGGCAAAGAGCAAGGGTCACCCAGTTAATAAATGTCTGAGGCTGTATTTGAACCCAGATCTTTTGACTCCAAGTCCGCCATTCTATCCATTGTACCACCTAGATGTCTCAAAATTGTAAAACATTCATTAAGTCGTCAGACTTGGTTGGTGGGTTGGTCAGTTTTGCTGAATTTCTTTTTTTTGGGTATCATGGGCTGGGGAGGGCCATAACATATCTGAAAATGAATAAAAGCTAATTTTTAAAAAAATCAGGAAGGACTCTTTGCTGGGAGGAAGGAGAGGTAGTTTTGCTATAAAAACCATGACAGCCTTGATTATCTGCTTCCTTCATTCTAAGAAGAAGAAAAGATTTTGAAGAAATATCTTGATTTCTAAACCATAAAATTAATTTTGTGAATACTTTGACTATAATTTTTGTGAATACTTTGACTATAAATGTAACAGACACATGTGACTAAGTTGTCAGAATTCATAAGTCTTTGGTCTAACTTTGTCTTCTGTTTTCAGTGGATTTTATGGAAACTGGTTCAGATACTGCTGCAATAGGAGATAACAGCATGATCCAGTATCTCTTAGCCAGGAAGCTCTATCTGTAACTTGACCAGATGCATGGCTTGGACTTGGCCATTCTTCCATTTTTCTTTGACTCTGCAAATTATCTAATCTTACTCCACATTATACTAGAAATTTAGACCTTGATTCTCTCAAAAGGACATTTAGTTGATGAGGTGGGGGTATAACATAATTTAAAGACAAAAGCCTTAAAAAGCATAAGTGTTTGGTACTGATTAGATGCCTAATTCATGCTTATTAAATTATTTAAAGTTATTTTCTTTGGGTTTCTTTAATATACACATAGGAATTATCCCAGAAGTCTAACACTGTTGCAATGGTCCCCATACCTCATTAGTATTCATAAATTTCTCTAAATTGAAACAGGTCTTTTCTTGTTGAAATGTAACATACAAATATATTTGATGAAGGCCTTGTATAATTAACAGGATTTGGTCATTCTGCCATTTCCAAGATTTCCTAAAATCGAGGTTTTTGTTCCTATTTTTATTCTTGGACACCATCTAGATGAATATCTGGGCAATCTGGACAAGTAGGTGGTGAGGCAGAAAGAACGCCAGACCTGGAGTCAGGAAGATTCCTCTTTCTGAGTTCAAATCTGGCCTCAGACACTCAGTATCTGTGTTTGTCTCAGTTTTCTCATCTGTAAAATGAACTGAAGAAGCAAGTGACAAATCACTTCAGAGATCTTTGCCATCTATGAATAAAAATTGTTTGAAAAATAACTAAAACAAAAATTCTTTTATGATTATCATGTCATTATGAATATAATTAGTAATGATCATTCAGAACACAGTGACATTTTTAGACAATTCAGTCAGGTCTGTGTTAGGAAGGTGAAATAAAGAAGTGAAACAATTATGCAGATGATTCAAGAGAATCCTACTTGTTCATCAGTTAGATCTTTAAATATCCTTTTCATGCCCCAAATTTTATTATTCTATTCTATAGTATTATTCAAAAAGGTGGCATTTTTTAACCTAAATTGTCTAGATTTAGTTGAGGTAACTGATGTGACAGTGGACCTGGAATCAGGAAGACTTGAATTCAAATGTGATCTCAGACCCATTAACTGTGTGGCCATGGACAAGTTACTTAACCTTTCATTGCTTCATGTTCCTCAAATGTAAAATGGGAATAATATTAATTATTTTTTTTTAGGTTTTTTGCAAGGCAAATGGGGTTAAGTGGCTTGCCCAAGGCCACCCAGCTAGGTAATTACTAAGTGTCTGAGGCCGGATTTGAACCCAGGAACTCCTGACTCCAAGGCCGGTGCTTTATCCACTATGCCACCTAGCTGCCCAAACAATATTAATTATAAAAATGAATGGGAGAATTAAAGGGGAACTGTGGGATGCCCACAAAAGTATGGACATATTTATGTAGTGTTTACTATTTTTTTGGATAAATATTATTTCATTTGATTCTTACAACTCTGGAAGGGAGTTGCTGCTGTTGATAGCACAATAATGACAGCTACCTCACAAAATTATTGTGAGGTTCAAATTCCGAATGAGAAAATATTTGTTAAAAAAGTGCTTAGTATAGTTTATGATAGCTGGTACCATATATAAGCTTATATCCTCTTCAGTACTCCCTCAAATCAATCTGGCCTTAAAAAATGTTAAAATTCAAAGTAAAATTCCCATTATCTCTTCTTTGTAACAGCTGTTAAGAAGAGGGGCTGTCTTTTACCCTTCTTTGCATCTTCAGTGTTAAGCATATTGTCTGGTACCTAGGAGGTGCCTAATAAATGCTTGCTGCCTGATGCTGATGCATTTTGTAAATAATCCTCAATGTGTGTTTAGAAAAAGCTAGATCTTCCTGAAATAGATCAAATAATATACTTTGGCACTGGAAAAACAGACCATCACAATTTGCCAAATGGACTTAAGGTCTTAATAGATAAAACATGAAATGTTTTATTCTGTAGAAGAAAGGTGATGGGAAAAGGAAGCCTTGTTTGATTGTGACTTTTAAAAGTTATGAAGTGAAAGTAGGTGGGGGGAATGAAAGAATGAGGGAAAAGATTCATTCACTGCCATTTTCTAAGAATGGGATTGACTGTTAAGGCTAAAAAATGTCCAAGGATTAAAGTAGGGCAACCGGGTGATTCCATGAACCGGGGAATTAGGGGGGAACTATAGGATACCCACAAACATATGGACATAGGTTGTTTACCAGTTATTAAGTGACTCCTTTGTACTAGAGAATGTACAAAGACAAATAGAAAATAGTTCCTGCTGTAATGGAGTTTATATTCTTTAGGGAGAGAAGATATGAATGCATGTAAATGTATATTAACTGTGAACAAGATTATTTGGGGGAGGAGGAGGTAGAGGCAACCAGTGGCCAAGGTTATCAAGAAGGGTCTCTTGTAGGAAGAGGTCTTGAGATGATCTTGGGAGGAAATTCAAACAGAAAATGGATAAAGTTAGAAGTGAGGAAGGAGGACATTCCAGGGATGGGGTTAACAAGCCTGTGCAAAGACTTAGAACTAGTGAATGGACTGACTGTCACATGTGGAAATCATCCAAAAGGTTAGCCTGGCTAGGACATAGTATATTAAAAGTGTAGTACTGTATGAGAAGGTTAGTAAAACATGGCAGAGCCAGTCTGTGAAGGTCTTTGAATGCCAAACAGGGGCATTTTTATTTTTTTTAGAGGCTGTACAGACCCATGCAATTTCTTGTGCTATAGGAATGTGACATTGACAGCTGTGTGGAGGATAGGTTGGAAAGAGGAGATACTTGAGACTAGAGTGTTGTTATAATTCAGGTAAAAGAGAGAAATTGGGACAGATGAGAGGCATATGTGAAGACAGAAGATATGTCAATTTTCTAATTATCCCCCATGTGATGACAATCTGGGAGGGGGCATAATCTAGGAAAGAGAGTTCCAGAGGATAGATCCATGGCTACTCCAGCCAGAACTATGATTAGGAATTTTGGAATTGGGAATGGATGTTTTATAGTACAGTGGGATACTGGGCCTGGAGGCTGGGGCAGGTAGCAGTCAACAAGACCCACTTGTTGCCTTTGAGGAGGTTCCTGCACAGGGTGGAGAGAAACCAGGTGGCTCAATGGGGAGCACTCAACCTGTCTGCTATCAGGTGGTTTCCATTTTGTTAAAGAATGTCTTTCCCTAATTAAGTGATAAGACATGTTGATTCTAGGTTCTTGAAAAGCCTGTAAATGTTGTCAGTTCATTTTAAAAATCTGTACCCTTTATTTTAAACTAAATTTTATGCCACAGGGCAGCTCTCCCACCATCCTGCCTAAGTTATTGCTCCGAATCTATCCCTAATAAAGATCTGGGAAGGGAGGTCTACAGATTCTGACGGGACCCAGAAGAACGCCATTAACTGCCTTAGTAATCTAAGTGGAGTATGATATGCTTGGTCAAGTTTCTTAGTGACTATTGGGAGTTCAGTAGCCTGAGGGTACCCTGTCAGGAAAATAACATATATCTTGGAAAGACAAGTGCCTTTATCCCTGTTTTCTCCGCCACTCCCATCCCTGACTCACCTGCCCACAGCACCAGTAGTGGGAGCTATCACTTCTAATTTACTTGATAAATTTCTCAATTAGGATTTTAAATCCAGGAAAATGACCTGAAATAATCTCCTTTTCCTCCTCTCTACCACACCAGATTGAAAATAGAAAGATAAGGAAAAACTGAGTCCTCTTTGAACTAAAATAGCCACTGGAGGACTTCATAACTGTGCAGTGAGCTGATGATTCTTCTCTCTGAAAATTGTAAAAAAAAAAAAAAAAAAGGAAGAAATCAATGATTCTGTACCTTTCTGTCAGCATTAAACCTCATCTTGAGATAATGCAATTCCCAACACCTTCTCAAATGTGATGAATACCAAAGAAGAGAGGAAAATACATATATTAAGAGCAGGAGAAATATGATTGCAGGATCTGGGTATCATAAATCTCCTGCCGATCTGTGGGTTGCTCCCAGGATGGATCCAAGGCAGAGGAACTCATCTTTGGGGTCAGAATAGGGGGCATTCTTCTGATTGTCAGGGCAGTCACTATTATTGTCCCCCCCCTCATTTTGATGTCAATCAACTCCATCTCAAAATCCATCAGAAAATCAATATCGTTAGTGAATTGAGTCTGAAGGGGTCTGAGGTTGAGAATTGTCTTCCCTCCAATGAACACATCAATTGTCAAAGCCCTTTCGGTTGGTATTTGTAGAAGACATGAATTACAACAGGAGCTGCTGTAGATCTCACTTCTGGCTTCTTGAATTTAATCAGCTTTCTTTGTTGGTTATACAATTAGTAATTTCCTGCAATGCTTCAATGTTGTGATAGAGACATAGACCTTCATGAGAAATTTAATTTTTACTTTGCCTTCTTCCCCTCCACCCCTATCACTACTCCCTTTCTTGAATATTCACATTTTCAAATACTTCCTGCATTTGATCATTTATTTATTTGACTTTACTCTGTTTATTCAAGCTATTCAAGCTGCAAGCAAACTTTTGGGACACCTTGAATATACATTTACTTTGGCATTCGGTCACTTCTCTCCATCATCTGTATCTCCAGACTGGAACACTATATCCCCAACTACCACTTCCAACTAGATATGCCATTTTCACCTCAAATTCAACCTCCCAAGCAAAAATCATCATTTTTCTTCACAAACCTTGTTTCCATGTCTCTCCTTCAGTCTCACAACCCCCATTCATCCAGTCCTGCTAATAGACCTTCAGTTTCAAAGAGGGCTCCACCAATCCACCAAGTGATTGGTGGTAGGAGTGGCACAATGATGTGAGGGGGATGCTGTGCAAGGCAACTTCTCTGTTGCATTTATCAGAATCATTCACCCCATGGCCTGATAGATTGGAAATAGGACTTTTGGAGATGGTTTGGTTGCTATGGGGGTCTCTTCATTTCACTTTCTCCTATACCATAGTGACATCATTATGCTTGATCAGCACCAGGCAAGCACCAGCATGAGATATCTGATGACAGAATGAGATAATCTGGCATATCCTAACCTGTCTCTTGATGGACTAATTATCAGTTGGGCCTTTCCTCATGTGCTTTCCTTGGATTTCCTTGACTTCTCTTTTTCCCATATCACCCACACCAGGCAAGAGCCAGAATGTGACATCTGGCAACAAATTGTGACAACCCAAACTTTGAAGTGGAGAAGAGTTCCATGTGAAGAACTGTTGAACATAGGTCACTTGGTCCTGAAAAATAGGTGAGTATCATTCCGAAGGGATGGTTGTTGGCCTCTTTTGTTCTCTGTCAGTCTAAAGGGAGTCAGGTTCAGATCCCTGAATCTGGAGTGGTGGAGACATTGCCAGTCATGTCATACTGATAAGTAGCTCAAAGTTGAAATGTCCAAGAGGACAGATTGTACTGACAATGAGCTTATTCACCCAACTGACTGGTTCATGACTTGAAGACTAAGTTTGACTCTTGTTTGTTCCCTTAGTCTTATAATATTCAATTAATAAATTCTATTGATTCTAGTCCTACACATCTCTCACACTTGACTTCTCTTAATTTACATCATAGCCACTCTAGTACAGCTCATTATTATTACCTCTGACTTTGGCTATTACTATAGAACAACTTTTCCTGCCTCCATGTTCTCCTTGCTCCAATCCATCCTTTACCATCCTTCCATGCTAATGTGTTCATTGACTCAACAAACTTCTCTCCTTCCTTATTTTGCTGAATGAAGTTTAAACTCTTTGGTCTGACATCCAAGACCTTCCATAATATGGTGCCTTCACATATATCTAGTTGTATCATATATTATTCATACAGGACTGTTCAGTCATCCTGATTCATGTCTGACCACTGAACCCAGATGACTATGGAAGAAAAAGTGAGGCTGATGGTAACACAGCACCCCTCATGCAAATCCAATTCACATGCAGGTCATAGTATCACCTCCCTATGTCATAAGTCTTCTTTCAGAATGAAGTACTCATTTTAAACTCTGGCAATTCTGAACTGATCACCACCCTAATGTATACAGTATGCTTTTCATGCCCTCCTGTGGCAGCTGGTACACAAGGCCACCACACTGAGCAAACCACTTCCCTTAGGTTCTTCAAATATAAGCAATGGAACATGATTCTAGCAGGCATCTGGCTAGTCCCGAGTGTTTCTATTGAAGCATCTGGGGAAAGGGAAGAAAGAACACTAGCACTAGAGTCAGAGGATCTGAATTCAAGGCTAACCTCCTCTAATGAACTGAATGACTTTAAAAAAGTCAATTAACCTTCAGTATCAGTTTCTTCATGTGTAACAATATTATGGGGTTGAGTTAGATGACATCTGAGATGTCTTTGAGTTCTGGATTTATGATTCTTTGATTACCTATTAATGTTCCCTTAGCTGAAGAGATACACAAAGTAATGGGGGTAATGGAACAACACTTTATGAACTTCCTAGTATACTAAGTAATTATTGTTTCATTTGACTCTAACAACAACATTATGAAGGAGGTAAGACAGATAAAAAAGGGAATTTGAAGCAATATGTTATTATTATTGTTCTGATACAAATGTCTAAGGAGAGAGAGAGTGATTTAGAAGTCTATTTTCTTGCATTAGTTCTTCAGTAGGTTGGTTGTTAAAAAATTGTTTTCACTAAAGCTTAGTTTGCCCCCTTTGAAGGCCTGGTTACATGTGCTCCATATGTCATAAGTCCCTGAAACCATTGTATGATTTTCACGGTGTGGACCATTTTTGACCTGGAATTGTTGTAGAAAATTCAATTTTATATGGATAGATTGGGCAAGATTTTATTTTGCTCTTGCAATAGCAGGGTAAAGGAAGCTAATTCCATGGAGGATGCAGTCAAGGTAGATGAAGTTCTTACCCTGGAAATCCCATTTTAGCCTATTTTGACTGGTCAGCAAAAGTAGGAGTTACCTTCTCACCCTTTCCTTTACTCAGATCCAATTTCTTTAAAAAAACTTTAATAGGAAGAAGTAAGAACTGAGGTCTTGTGGTTATGAGCATTTGGCTCTTCTCCTAAGTAGTTGATCTGTTTTGCTAATTGAGCCCTCTGCATTCAACTATTATTTGAAGGATGAGAAATGAAATTTAATTTCTTTCCTTACTCTGAACAGTTCAATTGATTAGTGACATTTTTTTGTGGCATGAAATATTTGGAAGAATATTCAACTGATTTCTTGCTTGGATCATTGATCATTCTAGAGAAATAGTAGAATAATGGAGATTTCTAGCTTTGAATCTCATCTATCACAAATGCTCTATGACCATGGGAAAAATACTTTGCCTCTTTGAGCAAAGGTTTCTCCTCTACAAAAAGGAATAATTAAACTCACATTTTTTTCATTGGAGGAAGACAACTTAAAGAGTTATAAAATGTGTTATTCTTAGCACTTGACTTCTTTTCATAATTTTTCTGTTTAATCTTTTTCATCATGTCCTGCTCTCTGTGAACCCATTTGGGGTTTTCTTGACAAAGCTAATGGAATGGTTTGCCATTTCCAACTTCAGAGCATTTTACAGATGAAGAAATTGAGGCCAGTAAGGTTAAGTGACTTGCCAGCGGTCACACAGTTAGTGTCTGAGACCAGACTTGAACTTATGCCTAACTCCAGGCCCAGCATTAGCCACTATGCCCTCTGGTTGCCCTTACTATTTTCAAAATAATGGTTTTTATTTTGCCTTGTTACTAAGAAAACAGATAAGTCATATTCAAAATATCCAACAGTCTACTATCTCTTCTGCTTTTCCATTTCTCTCATACTTTATTCCCCTTCCTCCCACAATCTTCCATCCAACTCTACTCCAAAATCAGTATTCCACATTCTATCTCTATTCCTTTGTATTGGCTTCCCTGTTTCCTCAGTGTTCCCATATACCCCAAGACTTCCAAATTTTGTTTTCCTTCAAGACGCAGTTCAAATCCTACCTTCTGCAGGAGACCCTCTCCAGCTGCTAGTGCCTTTACCTTTGAGAATATTCTCCATCTCTTTTCTATGTGTCTTAGATACAACTAATTATTTACATGTTATCTCCCCTATAAAAATGTGTGTTCTTCAAATACTAGGATTATTATTAAGGTAGTGACTGGTTTTGTTGATGGTGGCATTTTTGCTTTTCTTTGGATCCCCAGAGCTTAGCAGAACACCTGGTGCATGTTAAGAACTTAATAAATCCTGTTGATTGATGGACTGACTGAATATAACAATATGCTGCTCTCCCTGTAGGGAGAGAGACCCTGCAAAGCATAGTCTTTTCCTTTGACCTTTCTCCCTCTTATTTTGTGTTGCTTTCTCTTAGAACTAAGCATCAACTATGTATGGATATAATCTCTGATCATGCCTCAGCATGATCACTCTTCATACTATCCCATATATTGTTTCAGCCCTTGAAAATTCTTGCCATTAATCTATTAAGTTGAAATGAGATGGTACAGTATAAGAAGGCTATGCATTCAACCCAATTCCCACATTGTCCATGTTCAAAAATGTATGTCTGATTCTTCATCTTGAATTTGTCTCCTTTCAGTGAAGAGGAGGGTTATATAGAACATTATCTACCTCTGCTATCATGACTAGTCATTGAATTGATCAGATTTCTTATTTATTCAAAACTTTGCTTTTCAGTGTTATTTTTAAATATAAAACTTATTCTTTTGGTTTTTCCTCACTTTTATTCATAAATTCATGTAAGCCTTCTAAGATTTTCCTAAACCCATTCTTTTTTGTAATTTCCAGAATACAATAATTTAATTTCATTTATATGCCATAATTTGTTCATTCATTCCCCAACTGATAGATACCTTCTTAATTTCCTATTCTTTTCCTCTATTAAAAATAGCTAATACATTAATATACATATATAAATATATATATATAAAATGGAAAGGTATATATAGAAGTATATATGTATTTATACAAATGTATATAGACACACACACACACACACACACACACACACACACACATATATATATATATATATATGGGTTCATATCTTATCTCTTGATTTCTTTGTGTTATTCATCTCCTAGAGTTATTTTGGGTCAAAGGGTATACAAAGTTTGCTTATTTTTGGACATAATTCCAAATAGCTTTCCATCAACAGTGTATTTATACTTATAGGCAGAGTTCCTTCAACATTTGTCATTTTCCTTTATGCCATCTTTGCCAATCTGATGGGTCTGAGGTAGAAGCTGAGAGTTGCTTTAATTTTAATTTTTTAAATTATTGGTGATTTGGAACATTTTAATATGCTTGTTGTTAACTTGTATGTCTTCCCTTAAGAACTGTGTATTCATATCCTTTGGCCATTTATGTTTGTCCTTCATTCTCGAAGAAGACCACAACATCAGGGAGGTGATGCTATGACTAGCACATGAATTAGATCTGAGTTGGGAAGGCTGTGCTAAGTCATCAATCTCACTTTCTCATCCAGAGCTATCTGGGTCCAGTGGCTAGATATGAATCAGGATGACTGGAGATGACCTTGGACATGAGGAAATCAAGGTTAAGTGACTTGCCCAAGGTCACACAGCTAGTAAGTGGTAAACATCTGAGGCTGAACTTAGCTCCTGTCCTCCTGACTCCAAGACCAGTGCTCTATCTATTGCACTACTTCATATTTTTTATAAATTGAGACCATTCCTTATAGAGCTTAGAAAACTTTTATCAGAGAAACTTGCCAAGATTATTTTCAGTTAACTATCTCCCTTTTAATCTTAACTGCACTGATTTTTGTTTGTACATTTTTTCTAAATTTTATTTAATTAAAACTTTCAATTTTATCTTCAGTGCTTTTCTTTATTCCTTATTAGGTCATGACCTCTTCTTTTATCCCCTTACCCACTCCCACCATTCATAGATCTAAAAGAAAATTCTTCCAGATTCCTCTATTTGGCATAAATTCTCTTGAAACAAATTTTGTTATATGTTGTATAAGTTATATACTTTCCAGTTTTCTCACCAGTTTTTCTGAATGTGTCCTTATTTCTCTACCTGGGATCTTTGAATTTATTGATAAATAAATAAAATTTGTTTGTACATGTTATGTACCTAAAATGTTTCACTGATTGTATCTAAATTTAAAAATGTTAAAAGCCAATACTGTATCTTTTGTGTGCATGGTTACTACTTTGTGTTGAAATCTGGTATAGTAGCTATTCTTTCTCAATGGTGGTCAAGGAATGTCTGAGTTGGGAATGTCCAGGTGATCCATTGATACCAGGAGATCCATCAAGATCATCCGAAGTCCCCCAGACAATTGGGGTGGCTGTTTGGCCTGCTTGTCCTAGCTCAGTAAAACACTTCAACCTGGAAGCCGAGGGAACTGAGCAAGGGAGTTACTGGTCCCACAGCTATGCTACCAGGTGAACTTGGTGGGAATTCAGAGAAAAGGATTCCTAGGAACTTCCCTCTCTATTGGAGAGATGGGGGAGGGAACATTTAGCACTTACTACTCTCCTAAGGGGAAAGAGAACACTCAGTTTTGTGGGAGGTGTTGTTCCGTAGTTCAATTTTTAGTATACTTTCTCAGTCAATATCTAATTTTGCAAAATCTATTGATGTCACCTGCTTGGTATTAGCGAGATAGCAACTGGTTAATTGTCATTGAGGCGCACACAAGATGGAGCTGGCGCATGGGATTATTGAAAATTCCCAGCCCTTCAGGGTTACCTCTAGCATTTGGAGAGAGGATATAATAACTACCTTTTAGAGAACCAACCTGCCAGTGGGAGTTGGAATTAGTAGATGAACCCAGTAGAGATACTACACCTACATAGGCTCACTCAGGCTTCATAACATCTTTGTATAATAAATATATTTGTATAATGACTATTATCTTTCCTATATTAGGTTTGGAGAGCTCAAGTTATTTGTTTGGGATCATAAAGCTAGACTGTGTCAGAGGAAGAACCTGAATGAGATTTTCCCGATTCCAGGTCTGGCACTATATCCATTCTCTCAGGCAAATAAACAGCGCACCCCCCCCAAGGAACTAATACTTGAGTATTTTATATACTGAATGTCCCAAAAGTTTTAGTTCAGTGTTTAGCTTTAATAGTTTAAAATTGAACTAAGACTTTTGCGATACCCTAAAAAAGAAGCACAGTGTTGAAGGGGATCAAGGGCTGAACTTGGAGTTTCAAAGACCCAGTTTAAGTCCTCCCTCTGGGATGAACTGGCTGAAGGACCTTGGGCATGTTGCCTAGTATTTTAGATTCCTAAAATTTAAGACCTAGAGAAGTTTCCGATTTCATTGGTTCCTCACAGTGAGTCAATGACATCACAAGGCTCATCATTATCTTCCTCTCTTTACATATATTACCTAATTTGCATCTCATAACTATCTTAATCCTAATAGAACTGGAGAAACAAAAGATATTATTAGCCCTGGTTTACAAATGGGGAGCCTGAGACTGAAAGAGTAGGGGACTTAGCCATGGACACATTAGGTAGTGAGTGTCAGAAGGGGAGAATCTGAATCCAAGTCTTCCTGAATATTTTTCTCTACATCTCTTCACCTCTATTTTTCAAGGGTTTGAACCCAAGACTACCTATCATTCACTTACTAGACCTCCTGCCTTCCTTTTCATAGCTCTGCGCATTCTGATGTAATTTTTAGAAACATTTGCTCAGAGTAGTTCAGGGATGAATCATTTTCCCACCACCATTGCCCTTCATGTTCAGAACAGAGGCTTCCCTTCTTTCTAAAAGTCCATTGCCTCGCATTCCTGTCTCTGGCAGTGAACTCAACTCAGTATTTTAAGATAAACATGAAATGTGACAATAAGGCAGATACATATTGATTGCTGGTGGATGTTTTAGTCTTTTCTGGTTGATCAATTCATATTTGGAAGCCTGGCATTTGCTTTCATATGGCCTCAGATTCCATTATTCTTTCACCCAACAGCAGTGTAACTCTGTTATATATTTAATGATCTATCCTAATCCTGCTAAAATTTGGCTCAACTATGTGTTGCCATCAGGTTTTTGTGGAAATAAATTCTAGATTAATTTAAAAAATGGATATGAGAAACTAGATGCTGCTTTACAACATGGAAAATCATAGCTCTCTTGGAAGACATCTGTTTTGAACATGAAAAATAGCCCTGTGGGATAGGTGTGCCAGGTTTTATTAGTCTTGTTTTTCAGATAAGCAAATTGAGGCTTAGAGAAATTAAGTGATTTGTCCATGACCACACAGTTAGTCAGAGAAAGAATTTTGTTTAATCCAATAATAATAGTTACCATTTCTACAGTACTTTAGTTTTTTTGAATGCTTTAAAAGTATTACCAAAAATTAAGCCTCACAAGAATCCTAGGAGGTTGGTGCTATCATTATACCCATTTTACAGATGAGGCAGACAGAGAGGGTAAATCACTTGCCCAGGATTACACAGCAAATTAGTGTCTGAAATGGGATTTGAATTTAGGTCTTTCTGTGTTCAGGTGAAGTGCTCTATTCATGGCTCCCTTTAACTGACTCCAAGTCTAGAGCTAAGTGGCAGGGAATGGGGATGGGAAAGGGGTTGGGGAAAGAAAGAAATGTAGAAGGTTTTCTAAGAGGAATGAAATTACAAACCTTCAAAAGAAAACTGGATTGCTTCTCTCCCGCTCCCATCCCTTCAGGCCCTCAAATTCAGTCTTCCAAAATCTAATCTAATCAGCTCAAGGCTTCATCATCTCTGTCTTATTTCTTCAATCATCCTTTAATTCTGTTTTATTCTTTTAGAAATACTTAAAAAGATTAGACATAATCCATAGGAACTCAAAGGGAAGAACTAAGATCAGCAGGTGGAAGTTATAGATAGACCATACAGAAATAAATCAGGATAAGGAAGAGCTTCTTAACAAAGAGAGATCCCCATAGTGGAAGGCACCCAAGTGAAAGAAGGATGATCTTAGGGAGGTTGGTGAGGTTTATTAAGATTTAGGCTAGAAGACCTTTCAACCTCCCCATTGCTGGGATTTGATAATTCCTAATCATCAGTGCAAAATTATAGGAACTCACCTATGCTTGTTTCAGATATAATACAATTGAAAACCCAATGACCATCATTATCAATTGAGACTACATATTTAGGAGTTGGAAGAAAAATCAATCACCATCTAGCTCATCCCTTTCATTTTACAGATGAAGGGGCAAATCCAGAGAATTTAAGGGATTTGTTCAAGATCAGACAAGAAATGAGTAGCAGAACTGGGATTCAAACTCAGGTCTTCTACTTCTTGGGTAACTAGGCAACTCAGTGGATAGAGAGTGAGGCCTGGAGTCAAGAAAACTTCTCTTCTTGAGTTCAAATTCAGCCCAGATAGTTACTAGTTGTCTGACCCTGAGCAAGTCACTTCACCCTGTTTGCCTTAGTTTCTTCATCTATAAAATGATCTAGAGAAGGAAATGGAAAACCTCTCCTATATCTCTACCAAGAAAACTCCAAATGAAGAGAGTGGACACAATTGAAATGACTGGATAACAGTATCTACTTTTTAAATCATGATGATGATGATGATGATGATAGTCAGCATTTATGGTTTCTATGGGCTAGAAGACCTTACAAATGTTATCTCATTTGACCCTCACAACAACTCTGTGAGGGGGTGCTGTTATCCCTGTTTTATCATTGAGAACCTGAGACAGTAAGTGTCTGAGGCTGAATTTGAACTTGGGTCTTCCTGGACTCCAAATTCAGTGTTCTATCTTTTGTGACACTTAACCAAACCTATGTCAGCTAGTCTCATGCCAGACAGTTTCATTTTAAGGTAGAACCTTAAAGCATTAAACCAAGTGTTCAGATGAACTTAGTTCAGATGAAATGAAAGTTTAAAACTACACTAAGACTTTTGAGATACTGTGTGTGTGTGTGTGTGTGTGTGTGTATGTTACTTTAATTTTGCTTTATTGTAAAATCTCAGTGTTCTGAAAAGATGGGTTAAAATATCACTTTTTGACCAAATGTTCTGGTTTTGCTCAGGTAGCATGGATGCAATAGATTCATGACAAAATTTCAGTTTGGTGAATCAGAAATAGCATAGAAATACCTCCATTAATTTAGCCAGTCAGATAAACCAGTTGCAAAATCAGGAAAAAGGGAATAAGAGCTTGATAAAGCTTCTCTGAACTAAAAGTATGACATTATAATGAATATTTTTGTGCTGTTGCTTATATGAAATGCTTCATTTTTCTTGGCATACATCTTATAGAAGACATAGAAGAAGAAATGGTAATGATTGCCTCAGTCCAATCTATAACTCTAGTTTGATTTTACCTCAGATAATCTTAGAGGACTATAGAAAAGGTATTCAGAAATGACCAGCTTTATGTAAAGTCATTCAGTAATAAATATGCTTTGCAGATTTCTTCTGGAGATTCAGGTTTTATTAATTTATTTCTAAACTCAATTAGCAATTTAGATGTGGACAGTTTCCAATGCCAAAAGCAGTTACATGAATGTAGGGTCAAGGTGCCGGTGAACTTCTTGTACTTTCATTTGACTTCATTATTTAGTCACTTGTGCCTATTCCTCTGCATGATTATTAGTTCATTTGAGTTTCAGGTGAGAGTTTGAACATGAACTTGGCTGTCTAAAAAAGGGTCAAACACTTAGCAGAGCAACAGCTAAACAATTTTTCTTTTGAGAGAGTTCCCATCCATCCTAAATTAAAGTATTTCTTTTGAAAAATAAAATAAAAATTTAAATAATATAACCAACACATTATAAATGCAGATATTGACATTTATAATTATCAATACAGCATAGTTGAATACATTTTAAAAGAATCAAGGCAATGTTCTAAGATGTATAACAATAGGTTCCAGGACCTGGGTTTTAGTTCTAATTCTTCCCACTTCCTATATGACTGTGGACAAATCATTTCACTCTTTGAGTCATCTTCTTATCCATAATAGGAGAATAATTTTTTTGAGGCTCAAATATTTTTTGAGAGAAATAGCGATGTTCCATTTATTTATTTATTTATTTATTTATTTTTGCAAGGCAGATGGGGTTAAGTGGCTTGCCCAAGGCCACACAGCTAGGTAATTATTAAATGTCTGAGACCGGATTTGAACCCAGGTACTCCTGACTCCAAGACCCGTGCTTTATCCACTGCACTACCTAGCCGCCCCCCTGTTTTATTTATTTTTGAATCTCTCCTAGTGGCAGTGGATCATCTTGAATATAGAAAAGAATTGACAAACTTTAATGACTATTGGAAGCAAACAATATAACTGACTCAGTGGTCTAATATGTCAAACCTCCCCACCCCCCACCCCCAAAAGTGAATATACTAGGCTGCATTAAGACAAGTTTGGCATCTGAACACAGGCCATAACAGCCATTTCTTGGTCAAATTATACTTGGTGCTCTGTTACAGGTACCATATTTTAGGTGGGGGGGATTGATGAGCTTGAGATCACTCCCCCCACAAAAAAGGTGAATGTGATCCTAGGTAACATTAAGACAAATATGGCATCTAGAACCAGGTGATATTAGCATTGCCTTGATCAAATTATATCTGGTGCTCAGTTCAGATTCCCATATTTTAGTTGCATATAGATAAATTGAAGATTACCCAAAGAAATTTGACAGTATCCAAAAATTATTTTATGTCTTTGAGGAAGACAAAAATCACTATATTCAGGTATTGGAAGAGCTGCTGTGTGAAAGTGGGATGAGAATTATTTTTCTTGGCTGCCAAAGGTAGAACAAGAAATGAAAGTTGCAGAGGCAGATTTAGGTCCCTAGTAAAAGGGAAAACTTTCTAACAATTGAGAGTTGTCTGCAAGAGAAATGGACAACCTTCATAGGTCATGTGTTCTCCCACACCAGAAGCTTTTAGTACAAATTGGTTATGTTGTTGAGATGATTACCTTCTTAGTGATATATTAGAGTAGATGGACTCTGCAGTCCCTTCAAATTGTGTGAAATGAGGTATGCATAGGAAAGCACTTGGAAAAATCTTAGAACATTATTGCTATTAACTCTTTTCTTGTGCCAGAAATGGCAGATATGCTTTATAAAAGTTTATCTTAAATACTTCTCTAGAGAAGAGCCTCTAAACCTACCTTTGGTTTTCCTTTCCTTATCTCCCCACAGAAACACGCGCATTCTCAAAAACTTTAGGATATTATGTGTCCTTTATAGGAAAAAAGTTTGGATCCAAGTCGTCAACAGTTGTTATTTAAAAAAACCTAGAAACCTTGAAATTACTCTAATATTTTGATCTTTGGCCTCAATTCCAAAGAAAGTAGGGTCTAAGGACTCTTCCACAAAAAACCAGCAACAACAAAGAACTTTTAATCAAGTTCACATAAGTTGTCATTTAATGAAGATATGAGAAAATCTGAAAGGATGACAAGGGATTGACTTGTCTAAGTAGGACATTGAAAAGTCACCTTCACAGAAGTCCCTACCTGGTGGCATGGAAGTGACCCTGGCTCCTGGAGATTTTGCCAACCAAGTACAAGGTCTGGCAAATTCTACTGCAAGAGATTGAGTTTAATTCCATTAAATTCTGGAAAAAACCTGAGTGTAATTCCAGCAAAGCCCTGAATCTATTATCTGTGGCTGAGTTTTTGTACAGTAAGACTCATCACAAGTAGGTTGCCTACCAGGTGATGAATTCTTTGTTCAGGACAGCCCATGGAACAAAGAAAAACTCACAATCATGCTAGTTATCTTTTGCAATTCTCTTCTGCGTTTAAGGGTCTGTGATTATGTAAGGGTTCTAAGGTCAGCAAATTTAGATCCTCTGTAAACATTGCTATTCTAAATGTGAAAACCAATGTGTTGACATACTACTGGGAGAATGAAACCATGTCAGTATTTACAGTCTCATCATAAAGAAAACCAGATTATACAGGTTGTCTCAAAAGTCTAAGGCTTTTCTGACATTCTGTACAAAGAAAGTTGCTACTAAATTAAAGGATAGCTTGGGTTTTACTAGAAGAGGAAAATTAAAAGGCTGGTTGATTTGATTTCAGTATGGACCCCAAAACAATACACTGCCTTATGGGACATTTGGTCTCCTTGCCTTTAAATATTCTTAATAAGCATGGACAAAAAGAGAATTGTAGAAATATTTGCTGATTCTATACCAGTGTGATTGTGAATTCTGAGGTAGACAAATCCTTGAGAGAACTTGATAAGATACTCCAAACTATTAATATAAACATTAATGTTCAATGATTAAGTGCCAAAGTGAAACAATAGGAGGAAAGTGAAAATATATTAGAATACATAGTTCTTGATTAAGAAATGAAAAAGATTAAAGGCTCATAGCACAGAAGTTGCAGTCTACGGATCATAAATATTTTCCTCAAAAAGAGAATCAAGGGTCATTGGACATGGGAAACAGAGCAACATTACCAAAGTATTCATGGTAAAGAAAGAAGTATTTATTCACATGAGCATCTTTTTATGAATCAGCTGCTTATGTCTTTAGTTAGATTACTCACATGGATAGAGCAAAGACCACAATCAGCAGCCATTTAGAAGAAAAGATAAAAATGACAATAAGTACATAATTAAATCCAACTTGAATAATACGAATAACACTCTGATGATGAGGAATCAAAAATAGATAATGGAAGAGACATTGAACAAATTTTCATCTATTCCAACAAAAATGGTATATTCATTTTCCCAAAGAGAATGCCTAAAATAGCATGGAAATTGCTGCAGTCAGTAAAGTCTTGATCTTTCCAGGTTGAAAGGTGTGACAAGTGAAGGCAACACTAGTTTAGAAAATGATCTCATTTGCAAAACCTTGTAGAGACAAATGGTGGAAAATTATGAACAGTATCCCATCATATGATAGTGAGAAGTATTATAGGAGCAAAAAGTTTGTGAAAAGTTTAGCAAGCTGTCTACTTAACCAGTTCATTTCAAGGACCTTCAAAGAGAAGGATGAGAAGATATTACACTGATAAAAAATAGAATTGTTCTTTCAGCACTTCTATACTAAACACTCTAATAGTACTATCTGACCTCCCATACATGGACTTTAAGATCTGGCTCTGAAGTGCTCTATGAGGAAGGAGAAATGATTTTAAAGAAAAGAAAGATGGGAAGGACAGACATGTTGGATCAAGTTTACTCAGATGAGGGGATGATATAGAATAAGACTGTTAGATTTGGTGTTTAAAGACCTGAATTATGTAGCTAATAACTTGTGACATAATATTCAACTAACTTATTCTCTCAGTTTACTCACTTGTAAGTAAAGGAGTGAGGATTAGATTATCTCTAAGATTCAGTTCATTTCTAAGTCACATGAAACACACTGGGAATGGCATAGTTTTGAAGGTGCCAAGGGACTGACTTTCAAGACATATGAAGAAGGAAGGAAAAGTTATTTTAAAAATTACAAATGATATTTCTTTTAAGGATGTTAATGAACATATCTGTGATTCTATGCTAACTTTTTAATTTTTCTAAAATTTTTATTAAAATAATTTACAGAAATTTCAAGGAAGAATGTCCTTAATGAAAGCAGGAAAAAGGGATGGGCAGGATTTTACTAATTATATTCTAAAGCAGACCACACATTTGTATGCCACACAATAGACCAAAGAGTGTAAAGGATATGATACCACTGTGCTTTTGTTGATTATTTTAAAAATTGATTGAATGAAAAATATTCAGCTTTATAGTTTCTCCTCCAAAGAAGTGCTATATGAATCCATTAAAACCACAAGAGAGTCTTTGATAGATGTAGATAGTTTTTTTTAATTGAATCTTCCACAGAAGGAGATAAACATTCACAAAAGGTGCTTGCCACTGTCATAGAGGACATCTAGAGTTTTAATAAAGGGATTAGATGGTAGAGTTCTTCAGATACTCTTATTTGTGGATGAAATTGTGACCATTGAATCTTGGTCACTTACAAACATAATAAAACCTTCTAAGTAAAGTCTATAACCAATCAGATGAATCGTCCAAATTACTCACACAGGAAAAACCAAAGAAATTTGAAAATCCTGTCACCTAGATTGTGTCATACAGTGAAAACTATGACCCATTGATTTGTTCTATTAGTAGACTCCCTGAGGGGAGCGATTATTTTGTTCTTTGTATTTGTATCTCCAGTACCTAACACATAGTAGGTGATAAAATAATAAATCCTTATTGCTTCAAATACTAGGTTGACACTGCCAATGCACAGTGAATCAAGCATAGAAATGAATAGGAATAAGAGGAAGTCATATTGGATTTGGGAATTGCACATATTTTAATACTGCGAAACTCTTTCCTGAAGCAAAAATCTATCTTTTAAATACAAATATCCTTCTGTGGATACCAAAAAGCTGCACTACTTTCTCTGAAAAATCAAAATCGCAATAAATTGCATATTCAATGTATTCCAGAAGTCTTAGCTTTAAGGTAGGAAAACTTGAACAGTCAAAAGCTTTTTTTTTTATTTATTCATTTTCAGTTGAGTCTGATTCTTCATGACCCCATTGGGGTCTTACTTACCATTTGCTTCTCCACCTCAATTTGCAGATGAGGAACTGAGGCAAACATGATAAATAATTTGCCCAGGGTCACACGGCTAGTGAATGTCTGAGATCATATTGGGACTAGATCTTCCTGACTTGAGGGCTTGGACTTCATCCACTGTGCCACCTTGTTGCCCCTTGTTTAAAGTTATTAAAACTTGAAAGTTCCCTAAACCTTTTGGAAAACATATGTGTGTACGTATGTATGTATGTATATATACATATATATGTATATATATATCTGAGAGAGAGAGCGAGAGCGAGAGAGAGAGAGAGGGAATGGAGTGAGTAGTCTGTTTTGTTTTTAACAATGGTTGAAGTTCAAAAAGTAGAATAAAATTTTTTTGTCCAAGAGACATATGTTTAAAGAAGGAGGTGAACAAATTATAGTGAGAGGGAGGGTTAACAGAATAATCAAGACTGAATGATGTATTGGCCCACACACAAAATGGCAGAAGATAGAAAGGCTTCCAGTATATATTGGGAAGACCCTCAATGGAATCTTTATTGGAAGATATGGAAAACAGTTTCATTATATGAGGAGGCATGAATAAGGCAATAATTTACTCCGTGGAAGGAATATCTATATCATGGAAACACTGAGTTAATGAAGTATAAGGATGGCAGAAATGACTGACCAACTGAATAGAGGATGAGAACCGTGTATATACTGCATAGCTCTGGAACCCCAGTCACTCCCTTAACAAGAAACACTTTGTTTAAAAGAAAAAAAAACTATTTCTCTGAGCAAGTTCATAAGTGAATTAGACTTAACAAAATGAACCTATTAAATGAGATTATGTAGCTAGGGGAAGATGAAAGTATCAGATGGTAACATATAAATGTATAATGCCGTTGATCCTGTTTTGCTCAATAACAACAGTTTGGTGTTTGCTCCAATTATATAAAATCTGAAAGAATTTGTAGACATCCTTTAGGAGTGATAACACTTTTTGTAAGAGGCCTTTCATCTAAATATTTAAGTCTTTCTTGCTCCAATGCCTAATCATTGCATCTATGTGAACACAGACCTACATTCTCAAACACTTATTTTGGGGCATATAACTGTTGATCCTATCAGAAAGGAAGGTTATAGAGTTTGGGTCTTGTGAGGAAATGTCAGAGAAGGACCAATCTAATTCAGAAGGTTGGTCAATGGATAAAAAAATTTTTCAACCAAAGGCACTCAAACTATTTACAAGAATGTAAGAAAATTGGCCCTCTCCATGAGTAGAGGGAGTAACTATACCAATGAACCACAGATCATACAATTATGAAAATAAGTCCTTCCTATAACTGACCAAGTCAATTTTCTTTAAAAAACAAAACAAAACAAATCTTCCTTGTGTTCTTAACATAGTTTCTTCATTAAAATAATAGCCTTCCAGAAAATATAGTCTTCCTTATAGTCTTTGCATTTAAGACCTTTTGGTCATATATATCTTCCTTTTTTTGCTTGAGAGTTTTACTTTCATGTATTTAAATCAAATTAATTAATAAACACCTCTTAAGTAACCGCTATATAAAAGCCAGAGGAGAAGCATGAGAGACAGATGGGAAAGAAATCATCAAGCTCTCAGTCTTGAAATGGTATGGTTAAAAAGTCTGAATGCACATGACTTTTTTCTTGGCCTCCCCAAAACCAGTCATTCATTCAGTCAATGGATATTTATTAAGTGACTACAGAAAAGGGTAAGAAGCAGTTCTTGCCTTCAAAGATCTTAGAATTGAAAAGAAGCAACAAGCAAACAAGTATGTACAAATAAGCTATAAACAGGAAAAATGGAGATAATCTAGAGAGGAAAAGCACTAGAATTAATAGGAATTGGTAACTATTATGGGTAGAAGGTGGTATTTTAGTTGAGACTTGAAGGTACGTAGAAGGCAGAGATGAGTAGGGAGATCATTCCAGACTTGGGGGAAAGATACAAGGTTTTGCTCTTCCTATTCCAGACTGTAACAAGAGTCAAAGAAATAAGAAAACTAGATTCCTGTAAGACAAAGCAGGACATCTATTTTCTTCAACTTTTTCATTCTGCTCACAGAAAGGAAAGTTTAGGTTGAGTTCCAAGAGGAGTCGCAAGAATTCTAGTAACTGCTTCAATATTTCTCCTTCACCATTTGTCTTGCCTCACCTCCCAAGGGGTATTAAATTGAGAATTATAAAGAAAAAGGAAACTAAACCATCCCTAATATTTTCCTTTCTTTTCTCAGAGAGGACAGTTTATTTCAAGTGAGCCATCATGTAAATCTATTAGTAGTTTAATTACACCACTGAAGAGTATACCACAAATGTGGGGAGGGGAAGAAAAATGGGGAGGAGGAACATTTCATTTTCCTCAAGAGTAAAATGAAAAAGTTGAAATAAATGATTACTCAGAGTTCCTCCAACTTGAATATATGGTAATTCTTCCTTTTATTTAGAGGTTGAAATAGTGGACAGCCTACCCCAGGAAGCACCAATGTAGAGAACATTAAAAACCAAGAGGCTACTTTCACAGATCATATCTAAACATCGGTTAATAGTGGTAGAATTTCTGCTGTAAATGAAGCCACCTGAATGAAATCTATACATTCTATATTTTTTTGCAAATAGAGTTTATGATCATGGAATTGAACCAAATTGAACTATTAACAGAAAATGACCATTTTGCTGATTCTCAAGCCAATTCTATATGTTGCATTTTCATTGACTCATTTATCAAATCATTTTTTTTAAACCAAGAAAACTCCAGTGAGTTTCTTAGAAATAGGACTTTTTTTTTGCACTTTCTAAAACTGCTCAACCAGTATGAAACTGTAACATTAAAATGATATTCTCCAACAAGAATCACAATCAATCTGCTATTGCATTTGACTTGTCATTATTTAAACCACTGAATAGTAAGCAGGTTGCAAGACATTATAAATGAGAAATTAGGCAGGGAAAGATGTGTAAAGGAGGCTGTAGGAGAAAACTGTGATGGGAAAACATTTATGGAATGGTCAAGAACAGCAACAACCAGGTGGGAAAGAGAATGGCCCTTTATTTATGTATCACCTAATATGTGATTGGCACTTTCCTAAGCATTCTGCAACTACAGTACAGGTTAGTATTTACATAATATTTTTGTTCAAGTATTTATATAGTACTTTTTTCATGATCAGATCTGTTCTATAGGAAAGTCACTTTTGTGATTGAATTGAGGATGGATTAGAATAGGAATAATCTTGAGGCAAGCGGAGCCACCAGCAAGCTAGTCCAGGGAGGAGATGATGCCGAACTGAAGTAGAGTGAGTGGGGCAGTGAGGGAAGAGAAATGGGGTGTATTCAAAGAATGTTGCACATGTGAAATGACTTGACCCTGGTAACAACTTGGATATGGGAGGTGAGAGTGAGGAATCCACATCAGGTTTCGAGCCTGTTGGACTGGGAGAATGGTGTTGTCTTTTACAGTAATTGAGAAGGTAAGGTTGTAGAGGGTTTAGGGTGAAAGATAATGAGTTCAGTTTTTGACATGTGTTTAAGATGGGTTTAAAATTAAATCAACTAATGAGATAACCAAGAAAATAGTGTAGAGATAGAAGAGAAGTGAGATCAGAGTAGAATTCTTAAGGTATATTGTGGATGAGGATCTCACAAAGAAGACTGAGAAGAAAAATCTTATGGCTGGGAAGAGAACTGGGAGAGAGTATATCCTGAAAACCTCAAGGGAAGAAAGAAATCAGTAGGCTCAAAAGGAACAGAATGCTCTAGAAAAGTGAGGACTAAGAAAAGGCCATTAGATTAGACAACTATGAGATCATTGATAACTTTGGAGAAAGCAGTTGCAGTGGAAATGATAAGGTCAGAATTCAGATTGTAAGGCATTAAGAAGACAGTGAGAACAGACCTATCATAGATGATCTTTAGAAGTCTACAAAAGTCAGAAAAGAAAAGATTGATAGCAGGAATGGAAGATCAAGTGAGAGTTTTTGAGGATGGGAAGACATGGATGTATTTGTAGGCAGTAGAGAAATAGCTAATAGGGAGAGATTGAAGACGTTTTGAGTGGAAATCGCAGAAGGGACAATGTGTTTGAGGAGACAGGGTGAAGTGGCATCACTCGAATAATTAAAGGGGTTAGCCTTAATAAGGAGAAGGAACGCTTTATGGAAATCAGAGGTGAATGAGGAGAGATTGGCTGAAGGCATCTGGGGGTGATAGGACTTGAGGAAGAAAGGAGAAAAATGATAGTGGGGTAATGAATTGATAAGCAAAAGGATAGCCCAGGTGAGACTGTATAAGAGAAATTTGCATTGGGGGAAGTCAAAATAGTTCCATGACTTTCTCCACCTTCATTCAGGAGCATGTACATAAGAGCAAAGATGGGTAATGGAGGGAGTGCTTCAAGGCTAGTTTGTTAGGGCATAGACAACAGTATGATAAGGGGGCCATGGACTCAATATAAGATGACAGGGTAGGATAGCACTGGTTTACCAAAGGGTCCAAATGGGGAAAAGAAGACAGAGTTGCAAATAAAGGGGAGATGACCCATGAGAGAGATTTCAAGGAATTGAAGGTTGATGAGTAGGACTTGGTAAAGGAAGGCAGAGGGAGAAATCAAAAGTCATTAGATTACAATTAAAAAAGGGGATTTTGGAGTGCTTGTGTTCATTTGTGCATAATTATAAAAGATTTTAGTAAAGAGTATGTTCACATCAATACAAAATGTACAACAGTAACATTTCAGTAATATATGTTACTGTTTGCAGCTTTTGAATTCATTTAAATAATTGCTGAATGTAAATACCTCCTACCCTCACCCCCTAACTAGAACTTTTTTCTTTATGCTTTCCTTTCTTTCGAACAGAACTTGCTTCAAGTGCCACATGGATATGTTTATTCATGTGGTTCATATTGATTCATGCACTTAACATACTTGTTTATATTAGTGCCACAGTTGATATTGTAAAATATAGGTTAGTCTCCAGATTTGAAACTGCTGCCCTTCAAAAAAAAAACAAAAATGAAAACAAAAGCAAACAAAACAAAACTCTTTGATCATCAGGCCAACCCACTGGAGTCAGGAATGAGTCAACATAAGACTGATCAGTGTCCTAAACCTCACCCCCCCTATTAGATGGGCAGAGGAGCTTATTCTGATGATGGCATGATTTATGAATTTAAGCAAAAAACTTAATCTTTTTATGATCTTTTATTTCTTGGTGGATTATTACCCAATTTCTTCAGCAACGGCAGAAACAAAATATTGTGCTGGGGACGGGGGGGGGATCAGTCTGATAGTGACTTTATTTCTTCTCTTCCTGAGATCAAATCTGGCCTCAGGCATTTATTAGCTGGACGACCCTGGGCAAGTCCCTTTACTTTGCTTCCTCAGTTTCCTCATCTGTAAAATGAGCTAGAGGAGAAAATGACAAATAACTGCAGTATTTTTCCCAAGAAGATTGGGGTCACCAAGAGTCAGACACAACTTAAATGACTAAACAAATAATCTTAACTACCCACCTCCCATCTGATCATATAATTGTGATTTATTAATACATAGTATGCCCCTCAAATGGTTCTTTAAATGGGAGATTAACACAATAGGGGTCATCTGATAAGACTAATAAGGAATTGGTTTTCTAACACTCTTTCCTATGATTGGATTTAATTGTCACTTGAGTTCATAGATAAATCCTGGCTCTAGAAGAGATCTTGAGAACAACAAAAGGAATCTATAGCACATAGAACCCAAATCCTGGAGTCAGGAAGACCTGAGTTCAAATCCAGCCTCACACTCTCAATAGTTGTATGACCCTAAACAAGTCACTTAACCTCTTTCTAACTCAGATCCCCCCCCATAGGGATACAATAATAGCCTCTATATCCTATGGTTGTTGTGAAGATCAAATGAGATATTTGTAAAGTGCTTTGAAAATCTTAAAATAGAAATTACATATTATATAATTATCTATGTTTATTATTTTATAATTATATATTAACAATAATAGTTATATTAAACTTAATAATAATGAGGAAGGGGAGAGAGAAGAGGAGAAAGAGAGAGGGAGAAAAAGTTAGACAAAGAGAGAGAGAGAGAGAGAACACTAATGATTGTCAGGATTAAGGGGTAAAAAGCATTAAGTAAGAGTGGACTATGGATTTCTTAGTTGAACTTTGAAGGATGAAGAAAGGACAGAGGTTTATAGTCACATTTTATATACACTGAAATATTGGAGGGTCCTGAAAACATCCTTCGTTAAAACATAGTAATTGTATACTTGTATTTTACCTCTGTAGTGGAATATAAGCTCCATGGGGTCAGGAACAACTTTTCACAGTGCTTTGAAGTACTTCAGTTGGGTACTGCATTGTTGAATTGTGAATGTTGACTCTTGATGTTAACTTCAAATTTATCCAAACTCTTGTATTTATGGGACTCAAATATTTTTTTTCTCTCATTCTCCCTATTTATGGAGCAAGCAGGGGAATGGGATTTGGGGTGAAATAATGCACTGCAGCAATAAGTTTATGTACTATTTTAAGATAATCTTGTGGGAGCCTTACGGAATTTTTTTACCTTTGGGAATTATTCAGTGTGGATGGATTCAGGGAACATTTTCTTGGGCAGCCTTGGCTTCTGATTGATGCCTGCTGTTCCATTGTGAGCTCTGTTCTATTCCCTAATTCTTTTGATTTTGGGTATGGTGTGGAGTTGGCCTGAGTGGGTGGTATGCTTGCTTGACCAATAGAAAGATAAAATTTCATCACAAAAATGGACATTTCACTGAAAAACAGTGCTACCAGCTATTAAAAAAGCTGCTTTTAGTTTAGTTGGGTTCTTTCATATTCAGCATAGGAAATAGTTAAATATGTATCATATTTATATCTGGAACTTGAATTACATTTGAGTGACTTGCTGAATAAGCTATCAATATTACATCTGCCACAGAGGAGAAAACTACATATATGGATGAGTAGAATACTTGCATGGGGCCTCAGATGTGCAATACTCCAGAGAAGGTCATAAATCCAGGTGACATCTCTGGCTGCATTTTATATCCCGATCTCCGAGTTCTGAAAAATATGTAAAATCTTGAGTAGACAGGGAGTGGATTGACTATACATCTGGGAAAGTAAGGATGCCCTGCTCTTGGAAAGTTCATCTTATTTAGATGCTGGTTCCCAGGTATGTGAAGGCAGGATGTGAATTAGTCATGGATAGGCCTGAAATGTCTCTCTCTTTTCAAAACCAATCAACTCTTGAACACTGGCTTACTGTTTTATGTATAGTCTACTAACCCTTTTGGCATGGGTATAAAGAACATTTTTTCCTTGGCTAGATCCTACAGTTAGACCTTTGTTGTAGATGAATGAGACATAGAGTTATTAGTGACAAGAACCAGAATTTCCTAGCTAGCAATCCAGTCTTTTGGATTGGAGCAGGACATTTCTCACATTGCAGAGGGTATACACATAACTGACATTGATGGTGAAAAATTACCAGATAACACATTTATTTGGCTGGACCACTAAAAAGGCAGATGGCAAATCTTGGGGAAAGAGGCTGACATGCTTAGAAAAGAGGGGGATGATACAGTGTCTAAATTCTTCATTCAAAATGATTTTTTTGAGATAATTTATTTTCATTAGACAAGTTCATCATGAAGCTGGGTGAAGGCTAAGATGAGAAAAAAACAAATTGGACACTATGATTCAGGAATAAAAAATGAGAGATGCCAAAGGTTTATGAAGCTCACAGAACTCTTGTACTGATTCATTATGAATGTTCTAGAACATAGTCCCTTGGCATTTCTTCTTCTCCTTCTTCTTCTTCTTTCTTCCTCATCTTCCTCTTTCTCTTCCTCCTCCTCCTTCCACATAGTAAGGGATAGAGAGGTCTTAGACTTGTGATTTCATTGGCGCAGGGAGCGGACATTGAAGAAACTCTCTTGACCAAGGCAGATCAATATTTTCCTAGCAACTTAGTCTTAAAGAGTTGCCTGTCCACTGAGAGAGACTAATTTGCCAATGGCCACCTAGCTGGTATATATCAAAGGTGGTACTTGAATTCAGGTTTTCCTGGTTCCAAGGTCAGTTGTATTCACAACAATCATTGGAGAGAGTGCTAGCATCTAGCCTGAGCTTAATGATGGATGGATGAAAGACTCAGATAAGACAAGAGCTATATAAATGTCAACCATCAGTATTAAACACAACTTTAAGTTTTAATAAATGCATTCCCAACTAACTAGCTTATTATAAATCATTTTAAAGTGAAAAGGGAAATAACTTGTGATATCATTGGTCTCCAGTAGGAAGCTCCCTTTACCAAAGCAGTTCAAGAACTATACTCTTGGTGAAGGTGTGACTTGCCCAGTGTCATATAGCCAATTTGTGATAACAAGACTGGAACCCTGCTCATTCTGGCTTCAAGGTCAGTTTCTGTCCACCATATCATGTTGCCTCATTATAAGTTATATCTTAGCAATAGCTAGTTGTATTATACTGATTAAGTCATTTCACCCTCTTTGCCTCAGTTTCTTCATCTGTACGATGAACTAGGGAAAGAAATGGCAAACCATGCCACTATCCTTGCAAAGAAAAATTTCATATAGGGTCAAAGAGAGTCAAATACAACTGAATCAATTCAACAAAAACATAATATATTGGTGTGTATGGTGTGGCGAAGCCTATTCCCTGATTGGAATAATGTTTATTAATAATTGGATGAAAAAGTAAATTACAGTAAGAAGTTAGTGAAAATAAAGATGGTCTATTTTTCCCATCCAAGTTCTTGTACCCCTAGCCATCCATGGATCCCTTGGAGGTCCATGAGTTTTAAGGTTAAGAAACCTTGGTTTTAGGCCATCAGATTTTTCAAAGAACTTTATACTTTTCTCATTTTGGCCTTGTAGCATTTCTGTGAGGTAAGACTAGTCACTTCTAATACCAGAATACCTTCTAAACCCACTCTATCATTGACCTAGCTCTGTGTTTATAGTCAGGCAAATTGAGTCCAAGGGGATTAAGAAAACTGAGTGGTTCTGAGGAATAACCAAAGGAAAATGTTGCAGAGAAATGTTTCCAAAATACCAAACAAGAATTGGTTTATGAAGTTCTGTCCAACACATTACTTTTCTCTGGCATGTAGCTAAGATGATGCGTAGATAACTGTGAATTTGACCGCTGAAGTTCACACATCATTAACTATATAATTTATTTCCTTGTGAATGACTCAAAAGGGGGGAAAAGTTGACTCAGATTTTTTTTATTATATCATTCTTTTTCACATTTGAAGCTGACACAGCTGACCAGTAATCATTTTTATTTTCCTATTGACTAATGGTAGAGACTTCCTGAAAACTGCAAGTTTTATCAGCTACTTTTGAATCTCCAAATGCATCAGTCGAACTTTCCCTACTCGCCGCAAACTTCTGAGAATAGCAATTAATCCCGGCTTCTATTTTAGAACTAATCAGACGAAGCCTTCCTGATTTCAAATTCAGGTGTAAAGCCAAAGCGAGGATCTCTTCAAGCAGTTTGAATTTCAGTGAAAATGTTTCACAGGGGTCTAATTATAAGAAGACTTCTCTTTCCGTTGTGCTTCATCGTTTCTTTTCAGTCCTAGAAATGGCCACATACATTTTGAACACAATAGTAATTATACGCAATGGGGCTCAAAAGTGATTTTATACTAAAACTAATTCTAGAAATTGGAGGGAGAATCTAATCCCAGAAGAAATTTGATATTTGAAAAGCAAAACAGAAAAATTTTCTTCCTTCCAATATGACATGACAGTGAAACTACAAATGGGAGACACAATGACATCTTTTAAGGATTCTTTGTCTCTAAAGTTGATCTGAATATCGAAGATGTGATTTTTGTCAACATAGATAGTAGCTGGATTTTGAGTTAGAGGATATCTTGGCCCAATCTCTTAATTTTTCAGATAACTTAGACCCAGAGAAAGAAGGCAACTTGCCCAAGTCTCAGAGAGGTAATTATCAGAATCAGGATTTAAACCTGAGTTCTCTGTGGAGGCTGGCAGTACTTTAAATTGTAAACATGTAGTACAGATTTAGATCAGAAAGTTTCTTTTTAAGAAAGTCAGGAGTTCTTGAGGCAAAATATCATTCAAAGTTTTCAAGTTCATGGGTTCTCAGGTATTAAAAGGTAGTTAGGTGCCAGGGAAAGAGTCCTGGATGAGCTGTCAGAGGACTATGTCCTTTCAGTGACCAGCTAATGTGAACAGCTTTTCTAGGTCAGTTTGTTCATTTGCAGATTAGAATTAATAACTGACTCTTGTTCATCCTTCATGGGCACTGTCTTGACTTGTTCTTGACAGGATTCAATGAAATCATGTATGAGACAGTGGTGTGTTAATGGGAACACATTTTACCAGTCATGATGGGCACTCGATGATTTTTTTGGTTTGTTTTGGCAAGGCAGTGGGGTTAAGTGACTTCCCCAAGGCCACACAGCTAGGTAATTTTTAAGTGTCTGAGTCCGAATTTGAACTCAGGTTCTTCTGACTCCAGGGCTGGTGCTCTATCCACTGCGCCACCTAGCTGCCCCCTGGGCACTAGACTTTTAAACTGAAGGTCAGTATGCTCTCTTGCTAGGCTTCAGGATGGCTTAGGGCTCTGGCAAGCCAGAGGGGAAGGAGGGAAGGTTTTTGATCATCCACTCTGCCCTATAAACAACTTTGATACAGAGAAGGAGTGAAAGTAGCCTCATAAATTCTAAGCCCATGGTGATGTCAGCCTATTTGGTGGAAATGTCTCTTCTGGTGTGTTTTGATTTACTAGTTGGTTTATTAAAAACATTTTGACAATTTTTCATTTTCTCAGTAGAAACTGACTGCCAGATACTTTGACCATTGTGATCCCAAGACAAAGAAATTCCTTTGAATAAAATAGAAAGGGTAAAATCCCCACTAAATTCCATCTTTTGCTCCAATTTTTGTGTATGTTAACAGCTTTGAAGTTAGATATGACTTTAGACCCTCTTTTTCCTTCTCTTCCTTTGGGTAGAGTCCTTGAAATTGGATATTAACACAAGAGGCTCTGTTCTCAAAGCCCTAGAAATGCTAACGGGTCACAGGTAAGCTCTATGGACAGCATAATGGAAATTATACTTAATTAAAACAACTACAAGTGTTTTTTACTATTTAGGTGAAAGATTAAATTTGTTTATATAATGTTTATCACAACTAATGAGAGAGAACAAAAAAGACCCCACTTTCTATAATGAAAATGCAAATCCTAGGATTATATAGTAAAGCAGAAAAGCCTATTTTAGTTCATAATCCACAAAACACAGGTTTCACAAAGTAATAAATAAATATAAACTTCTACATTTCTATAAAACGTCTAGTGAAAATTAATCCACCTTTCACAGGAATATGTAATTATCCATGTTTTAATTACTAGGAGTAGTTGAAGATAACCTAATTAAAAGTCAGGTCCTTGTTGAAAACAAAAACATTTTTATGGAAGCAAAGAAAATACTTTTCTAAAATCTAATGATAGTTGGCATTTTTGAACAGAAGAGACAATATTAAATTCTTCGGTTAATGAAAACCACAAACAAGTTTAGGTTCAAATTTGTTAAAATTATCATCAATAAATGGAAGCAAATAGGATTTTTTTACTTTAACAATTTGAATTATATAGTATTTAAATATAATATTATATCATATACTATATTATATAGTATTATAACACTTTTGTATTTGTCCTTTCCCTCTAGCACATTATTTCATAAAGATCTAGTAAATAGCAAACAATTGACTGAGAAAGGGGAAACGAACAAAAAATTTAAAGCTAAGATGCTGTCATTGTTCTTAGGAAAATTGAACTGATTCAACATAATTATCACTATGAGAAGTCAAAAGCAGTCTAGAAACTATATCAACTACCAAATATTTACTCTCCTTGTCTGGAAGAAAACCACAGCAGTCAAGGGCAATAGTAGTTTAATTTATAAATCATATTCTTTTAAATATCAGTACATAATCATCCTCATATAAAACATAATGTGTTAAAGGATGATAGATCGATCGATATTATCTTACCCAAGGTGCCTATCTCCTATTTGAATAATTTGTTGAATAAACTTCTACTCTGGCTGAAGACTTTCTCACTTTTTTACATTCATCTGGTGTTTCTACTATATTTACATATGTAAAACCTGTATTCCTTGTATTCATAGTATTTCCCTTCAGTACGAATTTGAAGGTGTTAGAACAATGATGAAGGGACTGATGCCTTTTCTTTCTTTTAGATTTGAAGGGTTTCTTCAGTATAAACTATCTGGAGTTCCTTAAGGTGTAGGTTTTTGTTAGAAGCTTTCTCACATTCTTTACTTTTACCATTGCCACAATGATAATTACTTTTATTTAATGGCACTTTAATGGTTACCCAGAAGTTTGCATTTATTATCTCTCAGACTTTATAATTTTTCTGACTTATCAATGTTCTCTAAAAGGCCAGTTTACCCTGAAGACTTTTTAAAAATGTCTTGCATTTTAGGTTTTTTCCCCGAGAATGGTTTTTTTTTTTAGTTTTTTTTTTGCAAGGCAAATGGGGTTAAGTGGCTTGCCCAAGGCCACACAGCTAGGTAATTATTAAGTATCTGAGGCCGAATTTGAACCCAGGTACTCCTGACTCCAGGGCCAGTGCTCTATCCTCTGCGCCACCTAGTCCCCCAAGAATGGGTTATTTTGAAGTTGAAAAATTGACTGAGTCACGACTAAAGACATTTCCACATGCATTCCACACCCCTTCCCCCAAACTCTTTTGTGTTCAGGAAAGTTTGAAGGCTTTCACTGAAGGCATTTCCTATGTTCTTTACATTCACATCCCTTCTCCCTTCTCTCTAGGGAGAATTCTCTCATGAGCATTTTATTTATATAAACATTCATAGACCTCTCTTGTTTGGATTCTCTGATGTTTAATTAGTTCTGCATTCAGTTAGAAACATTGATCACCCCTTTCATATCGATAAACCTTCTTACTTATAGGCTCTCTAAGCTATGTGAGAGAATTTGAAAGCTTATTAAATTAAAAAATGTGCCATATTTCTGGTCTATCTTCCTTTCCATAGTAAATTCTTTGGGGAGCTTGCCTCATGTCTCTATATTCTGATCTCTAAGATGTAGTATTTTAAAAACTCAGGTCCCTGGGAATCATCTCCCATGAATGTTTTCAGTACCGTTTCTTGTAATTTCATTTCTTCAGAAATATCACATGTTGGGATGAGTTCTTTATTCCCCAACCCTGAAAGCCTATGACAAGGATTCTTCAGATCTTAGAGAATAGTAGCAATAAAGGCAGAAAAAAGACTGGAATGCCCAACCTTTGGACATTTATGTCTTTCTATGGGATCTCTTACCTTTCCCTTTATTGTTCCTTCTCTGACTCTTTGAGCAGATCTGATGTGGGACAGACCCAACATGAATCTTGGGTAGAGGGATACTCCTCAGTTGGGGATATTTAACCCTCTCAAAGGACACCCTACCCATTACCTTATTTCTACAAGCCAGAGTCAAGGTCAGGACTAACCATGTATTCTGTACCCATGAACAGGACAGAATTGAAAACTAGGCCCCTGAATACAGCCCCACTTTACCAATCAGACTGTAGCCTACTTTGTGTCATAGTAAAAATCTTTCTTATAATGGCAAATGACATTAAAGGTATCCTTAAGGAAAACATAAAAAGAGAACAACAGCCTTTTGTTGGTGATTTCTAGAGAAAGACCCACCTTCACGGTCTAGTTGGAGGATACAGAAAATATAAAATCCCATTCCACCTACAGATTATTAGTTGAAAACAAATTCAACCAAATAAAATGTGGTATTTGGTTGCAGATGTGAACATACATATATGTATGTCTTGGTAGTCACTCCAGATTAATTTTAATATTTTCAGCAAAAATGCACATATTTATGTAGTGTTTTGAGTTTTGCACACTGCTTTATAAATATTATCTCATTTAATCCTTTCAATGTTATTCCCATTTTACAAATGAGGAAACCAAGGCAGAGAGAGACTCAACATCACACAGTTAGGCAATGTCTGAGACTGGATTTGATATCAGATCTTCCTGACTCTTATTCTTTTGCACCTAAATGCTTCCAGAAAAGATATGTAGTTGAAAGATTCCTTTCTGTTTTTAATTTCTATAATTCTCAACTATTACTGTCTTTACTTCATTCTACAAGGTGTTGTTAAGACTTTTTGTGACCCCATTTGGGTTTCCTTAGGAAAGATCCTGGAGTGATTTGCCATGTCCTTCTCATTTTATAGATGAAGAAATTGAGGCAAACAGGATTAAGAGACTTGCCTGGGGTCACCCAATTAGTAAGTGTCTGAGGCTGGACATGAACTCTAGGCTGGGCATTCTATTTACTGAACCCATTCAATTGTTCAATCTACAAGATAATGAGATTTAAAGAAAACACCAGGACAATTCCTAAATGAATCATTGATTGATTCAAGGAAAAAGGAGGTATTTATATGGGTAACTAATAAAATAGCTCAGTTGACTCTTTTTTTTTTCTGAGTGACACTTTGATAGTTCAATAGTATGTTGAATACATACATTGAATACATTTTTTTTTTTTGGCAAGGCAATGGGTTGCGTGACTTGCCCAAGGTCACACAGCTGGGTAAGTATCTGAGACTGAATTTGAACTCAAGTCCTCTTGACTCCAGGATTTGCGCTCTATACACTGCGTCACTTAGCTGCCCCTATTGAATGCATTTAAAAGAACTTTTAAAAAGCTTCTTGATCCTTGGAAGCCTGCTGATTTATTTCCATGCAAATTAGTTATTTTGTATAAAGTATAATATTAGAATTAAAAATAATGATGGCTTGCTAAAATTAATGATATTAGGTCATTTATTTTCTTTGTAGAAAAAAAAAAACTTTTGGAAAATTTTGTTTTGATTTCTGATATGAGCACTTATACGAATAGGAACAAGTAAAACAAAAAAGCAAAAACCAACAAGTAAGAAAAAACAACAAGCAACAAACAATCACAAACCACAAATCCCAGGAGAATAATTAACCAAAATAGTATCTGTCTGGAGAATGCAAAGACGAAATCAAAATATTCCTTGCCCTTAAGGAAGATCCATTCTATTGAATAAATGCAATAATTGGTAATTGCAAATGATTTACATGCAACTATACCTATGTAAGGTCTTTTTACATATTCAGAGAAGCAAAGGTATTGATCTTACTAAGATCAATCTGTGCTATTTAAAACAAATTTCTGCTTAATATTGTCTTCATTTTAATGGTTGTCAATATGAACTTTTTTCAAGTTTTACTTTCTTACTCTGTCTCATTTCATGTCTCATGATTTTTTGTAGACTTCACATTTGTCATTCCTAATGGCAAAACAATACTCCATTAATTAACAAGATACATTCAGTTTATTTGACCACTTTCCAATTGTAGCGCACCTATGAAATGTTCAGTAGCGAGTGCAACCACACACACACACACACACACAAACACACACACTTTTCAATCAATGTGAGATGGTCAAGATGTGGTTCAGTGATGAAAGGCATCTTGTACCTTTGTAATTCTCTCATTGAGGATACCTTCAATTCACATATAATTAACCTTTCAAAGATTTTGTTTAAATATATTATTTGGTAATTCTTGGTGTTTTCTTATTCACTTTCTGGGAATAAGTGAAGTCAGAGATTATTTCCATGTCTTTTGTTTAATTCCTTGCTAATTCATTCCCACAATTCCCTCTCAATTATATTGCTTCTAGAGCAAATCTCTTTATAATGGACTGCTTTTTATGTCTTTATTTTTTTAGAGCTATTTCTGCTTCCTCAGTAAGCACCTCAGGGATTGTTTTGTTAGGGCCCAAGTGTGGTAGTTCCATTATCTTTATTGGAGAAAATAGTTTATTGAAATAACTTTTCAAATATTTTCCTTTCCTTTTTTTCTGTTTGTTGTCTTTCCTCTTTCATTTTTGCCTGTGATATGACTTTACTTTAAATTTTCTTGTATTTCCAAATAAAATATTTAATTTTTATTCAACTCCTTAACATTACTTTCTATCACATTTCTTAAAGTGCCTTGTCAAATTTTATTTAGACATCTTTTATCCTTCACTACTCTTCTTAGTTTTGTAACATGATGCTGTTTACAAGCCTCTAGTATCTATCCTTCTTTCATAATTTTCCATTTGAGTTGTTATTTTAATCCAGTGTTGCCTTTGGCTCCCATCACTCTTCTTATGAGAGAGATATTTCCTTCCTGATTTCATGTGGGAACTACTATTAAATATCTATGTATTATAAGACAGAAATTATTGAGGCAAAAACAGATTTATTATGCTCAAGTATAGATTCAAGTCTCAGAAAAATCTGAACAATCATGAGGATTCTGACAAGGCATTTAATAGAAAAAAAATTACATCAGAATGGCAGAGAAATAGTTCATTTATATATTGCAATCTTGTACATTCCTCTCAGGCCATAAAAGTTAGATAGAAAATAGACTCATAATCTATACTTTGTTCAATGTCAGAAAAGTTGAATGATCAATTTAAATGGAATTGCAATTTCACATATCTCTCAATGAAACAAATGTTGTCAAACAATAGTTAAACTAGCAGATTAGAGATTAACACATAGGCTAATTGAGGATTGTGAGGGACAATTGAGGTTTTTTGATTCTTCCCCTGGCTTCTCATCTCAGGAATGGTTACGGTTCTTAAGTAAAATTTTATATACCATGGGACAGGTTTTGGTTAGATGAAGTTAATATTAATGAAAACTTTTCAGCAGGAAAGGTCCTGAGTCCCACATAATAAAATGAAAATTTATAACACTTTTCACTTTAAATAACTCAAGTGTTTGCTGATTAAGACACTTTCTGGAACTTTTGGTCACTTTGAAGTAATTCATGTAAATTAGCTTAATTTAGGAATGAAATTATTATAGTCCACACTAAGGTCATTTCTGTTGTCCATTTCTTCTTTTAAAATTATTTCAATAATTTGTTTATCTAATTTAGTGTTGAATCTTATGAGTTGTATTCCTTGTATTTTTTTCTTATCACCATTCTTTTTTGTTTTTATAAATTTTGATCTAAGTTCTAACAAGGTGATTGGTACTTGCCAATCCTTTTGTTGAAATCAATATTCATGATATGGAAGTGTGAGGTGTTTGTAGAACCTGTCAAGGATTGTATGAAGAAAGCTTGAAATAACTAATAACAGTAGGGGAAAAATTATGGGGGAAAACAAAAGCAATAGGGTTAGTAATGGACTGTGGTCATTCTCTGAATTAGTCTAGCCATTCTGGAAAGCAGTTTGAAACCATGTCTCAAAAGTCACTAAATAGATTATATCTTTGATCCAGAATTTTTGAGCCCAAAGGACTCAACAGCTATGGCATGTCAACTAACCATAATCTTACTAGGCAGATATATATATATATATGTATATATATACATATATATATATATATATATGTATATATATACATATATATATCATAGAAAAAGGGTGAAAAACTAAACTATACATATACACACATATAAAACATTCTTAGGAAGTAGATACTAACCTCTTGGGTTCTAGTTAAATAAATTATGGTGTGTGATTATACTGTAAGAATGTGGTATAAGGAATGATGAAATGAACAGTTTCAGAGGAAATTAGGAAGATCTCTAGAAGTTTCTTCAGAGTGTTATAAGCAAAGCTAGGGGAAAAATTATATTTTGAAAACATTATAGGGAAAAGTAATTTTGAAAAATTTTAGAACTTTGATCAAGGATAATCCATGATTGTAGATAATGGTAATGATAAACCATAATAAAATGTAGCATACTACGCATTGTCTGCCGGAGAAATGATGGACTCAAAATGGAGAATAAGGCAAATACTTTTTGAACATGGACAATGTAGAAATTTGTTTTGCTTGACTATTTTTAGGAAGATTTTCTTTCCTTTTGTCTTTTATTATTCAGTGGGGAGTGAATATTTATTTGGAGGAGTAAGATTTAAAATGCTTGCATATTTTTAATTGAGAAAAGAAATAATCTATAAGCTATCAGTCTCCAAAATCCTACTTTTCCATCTATTTTTCCTCATGCTTACTTTTTTTCAATCTTTCTATTTCCCTATGAATTTGAAAATTCAGACTTCTGATTTCTGAGTTGGAGATTTTTCTTAATAGATAGTAGAAATAAACATGTCTTTTTCTTTTGCAATTGCATTAAAGAATGTACTAGTAGTAGCAGATCAGAAAAAATCCCAACAACATATAGATTTTCATCTATAATTTTTTTTTAACTTTGTGGCATGGAGCAAGTAATATCTAATCAAAAACCTTTATAAGGTTGAAAACCATTGCTGAATTTTGCACACTCCAGGGGGAGTGACTTGCCCAGGGTCACCCAGCTAAGAAGTATCTGAGGTTGGATTTGAGTCCTCCTTATAGATTACTACTACTAGGGGCCCTTCCACTTTCTAGCTCCATTCATGGGCAAGTCACTTAACCTGTGCATCTTAATTTCTCCATCTGTAAAAGCAGTTAAAGAAAGATATAACAAACCACTCCAGTATCTTTGTAAAGAAAGTTCCAGAAGGGGTCAAGAAGAGTCAAACATGACTGAAAAATGACTAAACAACCAAAAGGAAATAGATACTAAGTCTTGGAAAGGTATCCAGGCATTTGTTAATCTAAAAATTTAATGTAAAATTTACCTTCATAACATCTCTCTTCTGACTGATACAGGCCCTCATTACTTCATAATTAGACTATTACAATAGACTATTGGGGGGGAGTGGGGTTCCTGGACTCAGATCTCTCCCAGCTCTTGTCCATATTCCCCTCAACTGTCAAATTAGTCTTCTTAAAATATATATTTGACCATGTCAACCCTTGCCCTATTCAGTAAACTTTTGTGACTCCCCATGACCCCTAATATCAAACATAAAATCCTGTTTGACATTCAAAATCTTTCATAAACTGCCCTCCACCTACTGCAATTCAGTGACATTGGCTTCCTTGCTGTTCCTCACAAAAGACACAAAAGGCATTTTCAGTGGCTGACCCCCTATGACTAGAATTTTCTCTCTTTTCTTCATCTCAGCTTCCTGGTTTCCCTAGCTGCTTTCAAAACCAACTCATAAATACTCCATCTTCAATGAGAAGCCTTTTCTGATCCTCGTTAGTATAATTGCCTTTAATTTATCTTATGTATATTTTGTTTCTATGGTGTTTGCATGTGGTCTTTCCCATTAGACCAAGAGCTCTTTGAGAGGAGTAACTAGTTTTTGCTTTTCTTTGTATCATCAGCACTTACCCAGCAAAGCACCTGCATTGTACTAGTAATTAGTACTTGCTACTAGTGATAGTTGTATATTAATGTACATTAATATATTTAATAGCTGTTTATTGACAATATTAAGCCTATCATTCAGTCTGCTTGGCCAAGGTGATATCTGTCCTTATTTTAAATGTCCCATTTATCTGTAACTAATTACAGAATCTTGGACCATAGAATGGCTAAAAAAATGCAAAAGCAAAACAAAAGACCTTACCAGTAAATTGAACTTAGGAGATCTTTAATATAATTTTTCCCCACAATCATACTTAGTAAAGCTTCACCTTTTTGCACTAGGGAAGCCAAGAGTAGTTGACAATACCTGAACATCTCAAATCTAATTATTTCATTGCTAGATATTCTATGGGTCACATATAATGCCGAGGTCTTACATGCAAGAGGAATGTAAGGACACTGGAGTCAGAAGACCCTGACTTTTTTTCTTAACTCAGCTTTTTGCTTCTTGGACCTTGGAAAATAAACCTAATCTCTCTGAGCCTCAATTTCTTCGTCTGTAAAATGTGAGGGGTTGCACTAGATGGTTTCTATGGTAACTTATAGCTCTTAGTCCTCTGATCCCATGAATGACTGGAGTGAGCCAGTTACAAGAATGTGAGATGGAAAGCTTAAGTGATGCCTTGGTAACCAAAAAAAATGTAGAAAACACTTCTATGGTTTTGGGCCAATTTTCTATGTAGCCTGGGATACAAGATGAGGAGGAGATTGGCTTTTTCAGTGGTGGCCTGAAAACCTGAAGTAATAAAATCAATTTATTGCAACCACCAGATAATGCCTATCCTGTCTCGCTAACAAGCCTTTGTGTTCAAGGATAAAAACCATGTTGTGTAAATTTTTTGACTTTCCCATGGTGCCTAAAACATATGAAAGAAACTAGATATGTTATATATATATGCATACTTATATGGTACACACATATATTATGCTCACTGTACACATATGTATTATACATGTATCTTTCTCTCTGTATCTACATCTATAACTACATATTTTTATATATTTCTATTTCTCTATTGCCATCATCTCTATCTTTATTTCTGTCTCTCTTTATTGCTCTGTCTATCTCCTTCTAATTCTGTCTCTATGTCTCTCTCTCTCTCTCTCTCTCTCTCATCTATCTATCTCTATCTCATCAGTCTTTCTCTAGATCTCAGTCATCTATCTGATATCTATCATTTATTTATCTACCTACTGATTTGAATTTAGCTGCATGAACTACATCTCCTCTGCCATGGTTGTTCTCCACACCTGAAGTCATTCCCTTTTAACCTTTGCCTTAGAGAGTCTCTAGCTTCCTTAAAGATTTGTCTTCCTTTTTCAAGGAAGCCCTTCTTGATTCCTCCAACTGCCAATGCCTTCATCTTTAAGCTTACTTCCCATATGTTCAGTGGATAGAGTTTCAACTTGGATTCATGAAGAAGATTTGAATTAGAATCTGGTCTTGGATAATAATTATTAGCTGTGTGAACCTGGGTAAATCACTTGATCTTAGTCTCAGGTTGCTCACTTGTGAATTTAGAATTAGAGTACCTACTTCACTAGAATGTAGTGAAAAGCAAATAAAAAAAGATTCCAAGTCAAGATAAGAAGACGGCATTTGTTAGACACCTAATATCTTCTAGGCACTTACTAAGCAATAGAGAAATCCAAAGAAAGAGGAAAAACAGTTCTTAAACACTTCATCATCTAATGAGGGAGATATGAAAACTGCTATGGATAAACAAGATATATTCAGGCTACATTGGAGAGAATCAATATAGGGAAGGTACTAACATTAAGGAAACTTGGCCAAGCTTTCTTGCAGAGGTTGAGATTTTAGCTAGAACCTGAAGGAAGCTAAGATCCTGGGCATCAGCCAGGAAATTCATAGTTGAGAGAAGAGTGACAGGTGAGGAATAGTGAGGAAGGCAGGGTATGTGGAGAGGAGTAAGATAGAAACAGACTGGAAAGGAAGGATTTTGTACTCTGTAAAGTGCTACATAAATTCTAGTAATTATGATTTAACTATTAAATATATGAATTTATACATATATATGTATATCTATGTATCTATGTATCTATCTATCATCTATCTATCTATCTATCTATCTATCTATCATCTCCATCATTAGGATGCCCTTGTGGGCAAACAACTATTTTTGCCTCTTCTATGTGACCCCAGTGCTTGGCATTGTGTTTCGTGCATAGAACACACGTAGTAAATGTTTATTTATTCCTATAGTGCTGTATTCCTAAATTCCCACAAGACTTTGCCACCAAGTCATAAAAACCTTTTGACCCTGGAAGCTCTCACCACCATGTGAAGTAGCTTCCAACCCTGTGCCCTGTGCCTTTTGATCAATTGTTTCCTTCCATTTTAAGGAATGTGATAAAGCCAAGGAACCAATGTCTACCAGTCTCTCTAGGTATTCTTAATTGTTCATAGGCTTTAATTGTTCATATCCTTGACATTTTGGTACCTTCATCACTCTTCCCCTAATCCCTTTCAGCTTCATTTTATATACTATCATCTGTCATTAGAATGTAAAACTCCCTGAGGACAGGGAGTATCTTTCTGTTTGTATTTATATTTTCTGTTATAAATGGCTCCTGCATACTTAGTTCAGAGTGATTAAAATGGTTTTTTTAATTAAGACATTTTAATAAATGGCACACCTCTGTCAAGTGAGGAGGGGCAAGGAATCCTGGAAATGTTAGGTCTTATGTACAGTTTGAAAGGCTTTGTTCCTTCCCCTACATGCCAGTCATTGGTTAGGATCACAAACTAATTGAAATCATTCATCCCCATATGTTTTCCCTGCCCTTAGCATTATACTAATGAGCAAGAACAGCAACTTCCTTGAGCATGAGCAAAAGAGAAGGACACAGACCCTAGGTTAACTCTGAACTAGGTGGGGCAGACCTGGCTTAATCTCAGTTTTTGATCAGATTGAGGCTAAATCTTTTGTCTGAACTCAGGACCTGCCCATAGGTAACAATATAGGCAGATCCCAGTCTTTGTAATGTAAATTAATAATTTTCCCTTCACATTCTTAAGGAACCCAAATACCCCTATAGTCTTTACATTCTCAACACTTAGCAGAATGCTTAGTGCATATTAAGTGATTAATAAATGCTTGCTAATTGGCTGACTTATTGACAGATTGATTAGTGAAGGAAAAAAATGAGACAGAAAGATGAAAGGAATGACAGGGGTACAATGGAGAAGAACTTGAAGTATGGTCTTGGGCAGATTAAAATCATCAGAGCCCTGTGCAACAATCAAAATATTGCCATGAGTTCGGTATTCTCCTGTGATGAATCATTCCCTGACCCAGGAATGCAGGTGAAATAGAAAAATAGCGATTTATTAAAAAAGAAGTTACGACACAAAGAAAAGCAATAGAGAGGTTAAGAAAAGATTAAAGAAAAGTCACATGTATTGCTAATTAATCTTGGCAGGACAGCTGCCAGGTTAAGCAGAATTCTGGAGGCAAGAAGTGAGCAAGGGTCTACAGGAAGAGGTGATGACTTGGGAATTGCCTAAGTCCCCCAGTGGAGAGTTTTCCTTTTGGGTAGGGGTCTAGAGTCTACAGATTCTGGTCTGGGTTGTCTTGGGTGTTGTTTCAGGGCCTGCATAACCTAGTTTGCCTTACCAATGAGAACATGGCCAGGGTTGGACTGGAGGCCAAGATGGAGTATTTTAACAGTTGTTAGAGAAAGAGTAAAGATTTACAAAATTTTGTTTTCAATTAATTTCAATATTCTCTATGCTCATGGTTCTCTTCATCAAAAGAGGCTCCTTGCATACATTGTGATATCAAATGGAACTTTGAAAGCAAGTCTGGGGGCCCCATAGCCTGAGGGTTAACTAACCCGGAATGAATAAAGCTCTGTCTGGGCTGCTGACTTCTTGAAGTTGCCCCACTTCCTCTTCACAGGGACTTTCATCCCTGGCCCCTGCCCAATGATGGTCCAAAGTGACATAATTCCTAGGCCTTGCTCTGCCTGGAGACATCCTTTGGCTCTTAAGTCAAGTTAATGGTGTCACCTTTGATATCTGTGAGTCAGCAGAAATAAATAGAATATTCCAGTAAAAGTGACAAGGTTGCTCTTTCTGAAGAGCCCATGAGGCAGACAGGAGCAACAGTAAACAGTGACTGTTCTGGGAGTAGCAGCTCCATCTGGAGTCCATCCCAGAGGCACAATCCATCCTCTTTCTACATAGAGCTTCATAGCACATACACATACATATCCATAGCAACCTTTTCACTTGGGATCATTAATGCTCTCTTCATAAATGGACAGTATTCCTCTTCTGTATAATATATCTTCTGCATGCTTACATGTAAATGGATTCATCCCAAGTGTACGGACTAAAGAATGAGTTTTGGATCTGTTTCTTGAAATATACTCTCAGATATCTTGTCCGTGCAGGGAATGAGGAAGTGAGTTTCTACTCCCCACCTTTATAAATAGAAATGCTTTTCCCCTCCCCCCCTTCCCCCATCACTCCCTTAGTTACAGAAAGAAAAATGTGACCAGTGGATGCACCGGCAAATCCAAGTCCACAGGGGTATGTGAAAGGTTCAGACAATGTTTCAAATGACTTCAGAGGGAAGTTCCTATTTCTGCAAAGGCCATATATGCTTTTAGAAGAAGTCTGTTCACTTAGTAAACATCTCTGCTGCCAAGAAGGTTATAGAGACAGGTTATTGTGGCTTCCCTTACATTCCCACCAAACCTCAAAATGTTCAAAATTGTGACATGAACAGAATAGAAATTTTCTATTTACCAACCACTTAGCCACCATTCTGGGAAAACTGTGGAATAGGGCAAAGCTAGGACATCTGTAGATGTGAATTATAGTTAGAACTTGGCAAATGAATTTATAATGATATATTTTACTGGAACTTTCAGGGTATCACAGCACTTAATGAATCTGAGCTTCCCTACCCTGTAAGATTGGGAGTGGAATGTCATGAAAGAAGGAATGGAGAAGAGTTTATTGAATGGATCAGTATAAATTCCCTTGGCATTCAATGTAATGTAGCTAGCATTTGTTAAGTGTCTGCTTCTTAGCCAGCCTCTGTCCTAGGTGCTGAAGGAGAAAAGACAGGCATTATAGCACTGACTGCTATCTTACTCCCCCCACCCATTTTTTTTTTTTGTGGAGATGTATATGTGTGGACTATGGTCATGCACTGCATGTTATGCCTGGCTTCTTATTTAAAAAATAAATTTTAATTACATATACTTTGTTCTATTATCACTTAAATTTCTCTTTGTAGCCTTCCCTTTTTTCCCCCCTCCAAGAAAGTCATCCCATATAACAATTTTTTAAGCAAAATAAATATAGGATAAAGAGAGAAAAAAATTCCCAGCAAAATCAACAGTACATTTTGAAGTATGAAAAATATATGAAATGTTAAATACTGCTGACCTTTCTCTAAAGGAAAGGGAAGGGAAGTCTTTTCTGGTTTCTTTACTCTCCATCCTTCTTTTCTGGTTTCTTTACTCTCTAGCCTTGCTTGTTCTTTGTAATTCTTTGTGTACTTTTAATTGTTTTGGGGTTCTTAATTTTTTTAATTTACATATAAGTTCTTGTATTTATTTTTCATTTTAAGATAAAGATTAGACTTGATAAAGCATTTATAAAGTACCAGTCATGTTCAAGGCACTGTGTAGTTAAGAGACAAAGATGAAGAAGGAGAGCATTCTAGGCTTGGATAGCAGTCACTGAATTAGGAGATTATAAATCATTCTAAATTCCTGTAATGAAAAGACCTGCAAAAAGATAGACATACAAAAAAAGATAGTTCTCATTCTTCTGACTTCTCTTCAGCCTTAGACACTCTTGATCATGGTTCCTCCTTGATAATCTCTTCTCTCTAGGTTTTTGGGGCACTACTCTGTTCTGGTTCTACCTGCCTGTTTATGTCTTCTCAGTCTACTACCAGTTCATGCTTGCTAATGCTAAGTGTTCTGCAGAACTATTCTGAGTTTTCTTCTCTTCTCTACCTCTTTCATTTGGGGCTGTCATCATGTTTCAAGTATTTAATTATCATCTCTATGCTGATTATTCTTAAATCTATTTATTCAGTTATAACTTCTTTTTTACAGTTTCAACTCTCCAACTGTCTATTGAACATCTTAAACTGGTTGTCCAATCTACATCTTAAAATCAGTATAATCAAAACTTTGCTTTCTCTGCAATCTCTCCTCTTTTCTTAATATCTTAATATAACTGAAGTAATTGAGAACACTACCATACTCCCAGTCACCTAGACTTGAAAGCTAGGTTTCATTATTGTCTCCTCACTCTCTTTCACCTCCTCCATAACCAATCTGTTCCTTAGTTTTGTTGATTCTACCTACCTAACATCTCTCCCCTGACATTGTCATATCCTCATCACCAACCTCCTGGTTGGTCTACCTGCCTCAAAAATCTATTTAATCCAGTCTATTTTCCATTCAGTAATAGAAAGAACTTCTCAAAAGATATATTTGACTATGTCACATTCTTTCTGCTGGCCCTTCCACCCTACATCCTCTTCAGTAGTTCCAGTGGGATCCCTATTGTCTCCAAGATGAAATAGAAAGTCCAAAGTCTTTCATTCCATTTCTTATCTTTCCAATCTTCTTACCTTTCTTTAAGAGCCTCTGTGGTCCATGATTCATTGACCTCCTTGCTACTTCTCAAATATAACACTGCATCTTCCCACTCTGATTTTTCACTTGTTTCTGGAGTTGTTTCAGCCTCTGAGATTTACTGGTGTCCTTCAGGTCCCAACTAAAACACAACTTTCTAACAAGAAACCTTTCCTAGTAACCTTTAATTTTTACCACCATTTCTCTATGGATAAAATCTGATTTATCTGGTATATGTCTTGGTTGCACCTAGTCAATCTGTTCCATTAGATTATGAACATCTAATGTGAGAGTAGAGACTAGTTTGTCTTTCCTTTTGTGCCAAGAGCTTAGTACATTGTCTGGCATATAGTAAGCAATTAATAGATGCTTATTGAAAATGGATATTTTGCTGTTTAATGTCAGATTTAAAACTGTATTGCTCAGTTTTAGTCAACTGCCATTTCCTTCTTTTTTATTCTTTGTTTTAGGGGATAGATTTTTGGTAGAGCAAAGGGAGAAGGACATATAGGTGATGTAACAAATAAAAGATATCTTTAAAAAAACTCCAGAAATATCCTCTGCCCCCAAGGATCTCATAATCTACTCAAAGTAGTTATACTTGGAACAACTACTTTTTAATCTAAGTAAAAAGAATAAGCATCCATGCTCCCTTCTATGTAACACAAACATACACATGTATAAACAAATGCCTTTATGTGATATGTCACAGACACATACAGTGGTCCCACTTAGTTTCATAGAGTCTGAGTATATGTCCGATTTCTGAAAAGCAAAGAAGATTATAGCCAAGATGGAAGAGAGTCAGTATTGTTATAATTTTTTCACTTCTTTTAGGTCAGGCAGTGCTTCTGCTCTGTCTGTCTGGAGTTAGAGGAAGGCAGATTAAAAGTGTGGAATGAGGCCTAACTCTCCTGCTTATTACTTCATGACTCTTGCTACTTGTGGAGTGATGGAAAAGAGAGAGCCAATCATTGAAGAGAATTATATAGGGCAAATAAACCAGTGGGAAATTGGGAAATCAAGTTTCTTAGTTGTGGATTAAAAAGTCAAGCAGCAACATAATGGCAACTATTGTGGGTTCTGATTATGAATTCTATGCTCCCATGTTCCTAATGGAATCTTGATTATGATCACAGTAACTTTCACCACTTTCAATGCCAAGGAGAGCTCACTGGTCTTTGGAAGAGCATTTTAAAAATACTGCTGTGAAATGGTTAATTATATCAATCTAATCAGAAGCAGAAGACAAGGTATTGTCAAGATAACTTTCTCTTTTTTTTAAGTATAAGCAACCAGACTAGATTTTGATTAGATGAGAGGATCTTACCTTTTTATGTGTGTCACTGATGCCTCTAACAGTCTAGTTGGATAAAAGCCCTTAGGGCTCTTCCCAAAATAATATTTTTAAAAGCATAAATTAAAATACATTGGATTATGAGGGAAATATATTTCTATCAAAATATTTTAAGTCAAACTTATGGATGCCAGGTTAAGAATTTGTGGACTAGAAAATCCTTTCTTTCTTTCCTTCTTTCTCTCTCTCTCTCTCTCTCTCTCTCTTTCTTTCTTTTTTTCTTTTTTTCTTTCTTTCCCACTTCTTCCTGCCAGTGGCACTTTCCTTTCTTCTACTTAATTCTGGAAAAAATCAGATCTGACCTTTATTGATTCTCAAAATAATTGTTCTATGACTCAATGTTAAAAAAGGTCTCACTACACTGGTCTCATAAATCTTAACACATGTTGTCTTAAGAGAAGATAAGAAAGCAGAATTGTGACGTAGAGAGAGTTTTAGTTTTATAGAAAGAAAATGGGGATTTCTTAGAATATCAGAACTAAAGGCCATAACATCACACACACACACACACACACACACACACACACACACACACAAACACACAAACCACACGAAGGCAGATCTTTGTTATTTCCAACATCATCCAATCTAAGTTTCTTTAGCTCCCATGTTTTGAAAAAGTTTCCTTATATGACATCTAGGTTTTCCTTTTCCATTTCCCTCCTAGTTCTACCCTCAGGGGTTTAAGAAATATAATCCCTCTTGCTTTTCTTGCCCTTCTGACTCAGACACTTAGTTTGTCCAAGTCATTTATCAATCTGGGTCTCACTTTTTTTTTAATCTTTAAAAGACTCAATCTTAAATCAATTCATCAATAGACACTTTTAGTGTTTATTATATGCTAAGAGCTATACAAACATGAAGGACACAAAGAAAGGTAAAAACATAATCCCTGTCTTCAGGGTGCTTACATTTGAATTGAAGAAACAATGTAAATATATGAGCTATATAAATCAGTATATACATGATTAATATAAGGTATTTGGAAGGTGGCCTTAGAAGGGAAGTGACCAGCAGATAGAGAGGCTGAAAAAGTCCTCAAGAAGTGGCAACCTATCAGAATCTTAAAGCAAACAAAAGATTCTAAATGATATAGGTTAGGAGGTAGAGCTTTCCAAGCATGGGTGACATCAAGTTCAAAGGCATGGAGATAGCTCATAGTGCTACATCTATGGTGCCATGATCTTTCAGATTCTTGGAGAGAGCTATCAATCCCTTTTATAGGTCTATTCTCTCCTAGGCCAAATACCTCTGCTTCAGATAGTCCCCAAATTACTTGAACTAGAGGTCTTTGATCATTCTATTTGTCTATCCCTTTCTGGAAACCATCCACTTTATCAGCGCCCTTCCTTAAAATATTACAGCCAGAATATAACTCACATTCAGACTCTGAACTTCATAATTCCAAGCCCTCTTGCTTCTTCTATAACTTAAGTTGAATCACCCTCCCCACTGGCTCCTTTGACTCTTGTGTTCCTATAAACTTCAGAAACACAATGAGACAATGTGAATTTGATGCTTAAGTCTGCCACTTGTCAGTTGTATGACTGGACAAATTGCTTAACCTCTATTAGCTACTAAAAATTTATTACTTCAATGAATTGTTTTGAAGTAAGTCATATATGAAACATGAAATAAACAATTGCTGCTGTTAGTAGGAAGGTACTGAATTTGGAAAGCATCAACAGAAAAACAAGGAGGGTGCCCTAGAGAAGTAATCTTTCCTTTGATAATAGTTTGAAAGCTGTTATGCCTCACATGTGTTACACTTTCCAGGGGGAAGGGAGGATAATATTTTTTATTTAATTTTTATTTTTTTGCAAAGCAATGGGATTAAGTGACTTGCACAGGATCACACAGCTAGTAAGTATAAAGTATCTGTGTTCATATTTGAACTCAGGTCTTCCTGACTCCAGAGTCAGTTCTCTATCCACTGTACCACCTAGATGCTTGGTGGTGCTTTACTTATAGAACAAGATTCTACCTAGAAAAATCAAACTGTCTTCTCCATGTGCATCTATTGTTTAATGGTTTTAATATAGCTATGTCTAGTAAAAATGAAGCATCTGAATTAGACTATTAAGAGAGTCACTCTTGGGGAATTTTCTTCACTGTTCAGAACATGTCTTTAAGAACCTAGTTAGCTGATAACAGCAGTCTGACTTCTAGCTTCTGGAAGCATCCAGGACTTTAAATAAGTGTCCTCATGTCTTTTTTCATTGTCTTATGAATGGCATAATTCTTGCCAGTTAACTGGAAAACAGAAGAGTGCCCCCTCCTAACCTTCCCTTTTTATAGCCTTTTGCCTTGTTCACCTGTCACAATGATGATGGTTAAATGGAGCTTGAGTTCAGTCTTGATAATTGCTATTATATATCTCTTTCTGTATGCAATTTGGCAAAGAAATCCTTTCTACATGTAGAGTAAACAGTGTGAACACAGTCATCCAGTTTCAGATCCCATCTCTCTCCTGTCTTGCTTCAAAGACTATTGTTGGCAAAGGGCTGGTTGTCCATCAGGAATTAAAAATGTTATCTAGCAAACCATGGATATAAGGTAGGTATACAACTTAGGATATTATGTTTATTCTTTTTTCTTTTCTCTAGGTGAAAGTACGTTATGCCTAATGTATACAGTGATCTCTGGTATATTGTTAGACCTCCATTAGGTCTGTCTTAGCATAGTTTGGGCATCTAGGTGGTTCAGTGAATAGAGAGCTGAACCTGGAATCAGGAAGACTTATCTTATTGAATTCAAATCTGGCCTCAGATAACTTACTAGCTGGGCAAGTCACTTAATCCTGCTTGCCTTAGTTTCCTCACTCCAAAGTGAGCTGGAGAGGGCAATGAGAAGCCACTCCAGTATCTTAGCTAAAGAAGACCCCAAATGAAGTCCTAAAGAGTCAAACATGACTGAAAATGACTGAACAGTAAATGCAGTTTTAATTCAAACTGCTCAGTAAATGAAGATAATCTTAACTACTAGAGAAGTTTCTGAAAGAAATTTAGCTGGGAGCTAGGCAGAACCAAGGGAACAATTTATACAATGACAGCATCAATGGAAAGGGAAACAACATTAAAGGATCACACAAACATACATCTCTCTTTTCATTAGAGAGATGGTGAACTGCAGGGGTGGAATTAGGCAGATGCTGTAAGATGATCTGAAAACCCTTGGTGATTCATCTTAATTCTGAATGTTCTACAAATTACTCCATTCTTTTCTCTCTCTGTCTTCTACATTTCATCTTCAGACTCTTTCTCCCTCAACCCCTTTTATGTAAGTTAATAATATATGATTCCTTTTCCCAATTTCCCAACATGTCTATTTAAAAGGGTCCAGGCTTAACACTAGGGATTCAAGAATAAAATGTCCTTTGTACTTGAGAAAGTTACATTCTACTGGGATGAAAAAGAGAATTATCTTAGTCAAGACTAACTCCAATGAAATTTCTTATCTTGAGTGGCTTTTTTGAGGAAGAATAAGGAAGTCATCTATTCTTTTTTATAAGATAGATGGGAGTAATTGAATTGGGATGCCTAGGGAACCACAGAAATACACTTAGATATTAATACCCCTCTGAGTGTTCAGTCCTATAGACAGATCCCATATAGAGTCCTCCAAATCACATCTGTACTGACACTTGTACTGACACCACCTTGCATTGCCGTTGCACATTCCCATGCCATACTTAGCTGTGTAGTTATTGTTCCTAAAGCACTTGGTTGGAATGGTATCCTCATGGGACCCAGCGGAATGAACACATCTGGTTTACAAATCACTAGTGAAACTTGTCTGCCAACACTGCTTTTTTGTATGTTGTTGATAATTGCCTATCCCTGTTTTTCCCTCCTCAGGGGTGTAATTACTGACAGATGACCTATGAGTAGGGCACATTCTCTCATTCCACCTGTGTATTTGACAGAATTCATGTTAATGCATGGAAGGTAACTAATCTGGTTCCAGTATATTCTCCATTTACTATTGACATTTAAGAGATTAAGAAATTGAGAAGTAAGAACCCAACTGGCCTATAGTTTTTTTTTGGGGGGGGGAAGATTTCCCTTTCTTACCCTTTGACAACACATAGCAGACATTTTTCAAGTTAATATTTAATTTTGCTGATTTCTTTAATAATCTTGAAATCATGTACCTGTTGTGGTATTTTGTTGGAATTCTTTAGGAGGAGGTGTTCTGTAGTGTGACTTTTTAACTGGACGAAACCTGTAGGGTGATGAACAGCAATAACTTGGAAAAACCTAGATTACCAAGAGACAATTCCTTTGATAATGAAATCAGCAGTGCCAGACTAAAATGCCCATTGGTCTCATTTTATTAGAGTTTCTTTAGGGGCAAATGATAATTATATGGATGGAATTAAATTAGTCCACATTTAATTGTACCTATTTCATAGGATGATAAAGGAACCTTAGGAGTCTTTGGGTTCACTCTTTTCTCCATTTTACAAATGAGAAAACTGAGGCATAGAGATTGAGGTAAGGTTAGTAGCCAAATTCATCTTACTGAGTTCATATCCAGTCTTAGACACTTACTATGTGACTCTGGGTAAGTCACTTAACCCCGTCTTTTTCAATTTCTCATCTGAAAAATGATCTAGAGAATGAAATTGCAAACCATTTCCATATCTTTGCCAAGAAATCCCCAAATGGAGTCACAAAGAATTAAACATGACTGAAATTTCTGAAAAACAGCAAAAAGATTGCAAAGGAGTTCTCTGTACTTTCTCTTTACTATGCAGGAAGACTCATCTACCCTTTGAAAATCATTAAATTGATAGATATGAAATGGGTAATTGGTTAGGATTCTATAGTATTGATTAGGATTTTATGGGGTCATCATTATTGTCATCCCTGATATTTATATAGTGCTTACATGTATATACAAGACATTGTGATAATAAACACTTTATAATTATTATCTCCCTTGATCCTCACAACAACCCTGGAAGCTCATAATCAATTCCAAAGTTCATCAGGGAGACCTTGAGAGTATTCTTTGTATGACTTCTTCTAACCACCATCTGAGTGCTTGCTATGGACGTAGAGATAATAAGGATTCATTGAAGACTCTTGAGCAGGGGAGAAACATGATCATACTTCTGCTTCAAGAGGAAGATTTTGGTTACCATGTTGAGAATGAATTAGAAAGAGAAAACAATTAAAGAAGGCAAGGCTCTTTGACACCATTGCCTCATATGTTGCAAGATGGTTTGGGACTCTGTTAATTTACCTTGTCTGTATTTACCTTGTCTGTAGTTTATCAAAATAGTCCTTGCTCTGATTCTGTCCATCAAAATGGATTTTCAGTAATAATAATAGTAGTAGCTAACATGATACTTTGATTACAAAAGTTAGATAAGTCCTTACTATATATATTATTAAGATTCTTTTTGCATAAAGTTGAAATTGAATGGTTCCTAAGGCCTTGACTCTATTTTATTTTTTACTAAGTATGTCATCTATCCCTTCATTAAAGTCATTGATATACATACATACTATCTATCTATCTATCTGTCTGTCTGTCTGTCTGTCCGTCCGTCTGTCCGTCCGTCCGTCCGTCCGTCCGTCCGTCCGTCCGTCCGTCCATCCATCCATCCATCCATCCATCCATCCATCCATCTATCTATCTATCTATCTATCTATCTATCTATCTATCTATCTATTTATCTATCTGAAAATTAGGGGGGTTTATTCATCTGTTCTATTTGTATCTTTGATAGAAGTAGTCAAACAAAACCACTCAACTGAGTAGATTTCATCTGACTATTTGCAAGGCATCCCCATAATCTCTTCTTCTCTGTTAAAGGGAGGGAAGCATGTTTCCTTCTCCATTCTCTGGGATTAATATCAGTTATTTCAAACACTCAGAGCTTGATTCCTTTTTAATGCTGTTTTCATTTTCATTACTGTTTTCACTGTGTATCTTTTCTTCTGTTTCTACTTTCTTCACTCTCCATCAGGTCATATAGGTCTTCCAATGTTTCTCTGAATTCTTCATAATTATTTCTTGCTGTCTGGTAATGTCCTATTACAATCATAGAAAACAATATGTTCAGGCATTCTTTGATGTGTACCCACTTTGTTCCCAGTTATTTTTGCTACAATGAAGAAGGGTGCCCTGAATATTTTGGTTTACATGGGACAGTCTTTGCCTGCTTTGAAGTCTATATCCAGGCATGAAATTGCTGGGTTAAACACTGTGAACAATGAATTTACTAGAGCTACATGGTTGAAAAAGTACTGGCTTTGGTGTCTGAGCATCTGGGTTCAACTCTCATCTCTGCTATTTGCTACTTGTGACTCTGAGGAAGTCATTTAATCTTCCTAGGTCTCAACTTCCTTTTCTGTAAAATGGGGGAATAGAATTATATAAACCCTAATATCTCTTCCAGCAAGAAATCTAGAGTTTGTGATGTCTGAGATTCCTTTCAGTTTTAAATTTTTTGAGTATATTATGAGACACTTTTTTTTGTAAAATTCAGATTTAAATAGTGATTTCTTAAGACTTCTTGGGAACCAAACAGTAAAATTTTAGAAAACAGCTTATCTTCTGAAAGTCTTCCTATCTCAGCCAGAAAGCTGTGAAATGAATAATTTGCGAGGAGCCCTCCAGAATCAATGTTGATTAATAATCACACATACAGGCTCCCCTTCTCATTTTTCTTCATTGTCTCATAAAGCAGATTCCAGAGGACAGGAAAGGGAGCCTGGCTGTAATCAAATGTTCATATAGATTTATACAAATGCCTGCCTTCATGCGTGTCCCAAGAGATGGAATCAGTGACAGGCTAATCTAGCCATGAGACTAAGCTGCTGTCCTCAAGCCCGATGCCTATAAAGAATCGGATGACAGGCCTAATAACAATCTGTCAGTGAGGCCAAATGAAATGTAACATACTCTGCCCCTAATTTCCCTTCCCCTTCTTTTAAGTTTTCATATGGTCTTACTCTTTTGCTAGAGGTGAGGCAGGAAAATTGTATGTGGGAATCCTCAAGTTGAAAGAGACTTCAAGTCCAATTGAGACCTGTCCTGAGCCCATTCACTGTGTTTTTTTTCCTATCTGTATGTAGGGGGCCCCACTACCTCCCTCCATAATTATATTCTACTTTTCAATAGACCCAATTGTTGAGGAACTTAAATTTGAGTTTTTTACAGATTCTCATCAAAACTGCTCCTGCTTCTGCTGTGAAGGAGAAGGAAGAGGGCTAAGCATTTATATAGAAATTTATGCTTTGCAAAAAATATGTTATCTAATCCTCACAGCTCCCTGAAGTAGGTATTATTTTTATTATTCCCACTTTTACAGTTGAAGAAACTGAGATAGACAGATTAAATAACTTGTACAAGATCACATACCTAATAAATGTCTGAGGTAGGATTTGAACTCAGTTTTTTCCTGATTTCAACTTCTACCCTTTATCCCTTGAACCATTTAGGTGCAACAATTAGATGATCCCTCTTAAGGGTTAAAGTCCTCCAACTGTGGAAAAATACTGGCAGTCATGATCTTGGCAAATCTTTTCTTCTCCAGGCAACACATTCTTATTCTAACATTATATGTATGACATGGTATTCAATAATTTTATTATCCTGATTTTTTTCCTTGGGATCCATCCCATTCTCCTAATTAAAAATGAAATAAATTATGATATTCAGATGTGAACACAATACTTCAGATATTTTTTGATCAGGACAACATATAACAATATTGTAAGCATCTATTCCTGAGAATTTTGCCTCTCCATGCCTTCTTGATCTCTAGAAGATATTGTTGAGTCACATGTGATAGTCTACATGTTGTTCAGCTGTCTAGTCACATCTCTACCACCTCCTATTTGTGAAATTGATTGTTTGAACCCCAAGAGTAAAGCTTTTACATTCATCCCAATTAAATTTCATCCTTTTTTTAGATTTAGCATATCTCACCATTTATAACTTTGGAAGATTTTGATTCTGTCATCCAAGATGTTGGCCATTTCTCCTGACTGAATTAACTATAAATTCTCAAAAAAAGTAGAAATTGGACAACCAGTTGCTGTGGAGGTTCCTTGGATGACCACTAAAGCTTTTATTTTTCCATTTGTCATTGAGTAGTCTTTTTATCCCTTCATCTAAGTCACTGATAAAAATGTTATATATATATATATATATATGTGTGTGTGTGTGTGTGTGTGTGTATACAAACTGACACACATATACATATATGCGTAAATTACAGAAGTTAAATTTATTTGATCCTTTTAGACCTTTGATGGACATAGGAATAGCAAGTGAAATCAAAATGTGAATGAAATCAAAATATGAATTTTCCAGCCCATTTAATTCTTAGATAACATATTTCAACAAAGTATACTTCAGTATTTTGTGACAACACCAGCAGGAGGAAAGTGAGAAATAAGTTTGGACCTCAAGCTTTTTGAGAGTCATATTGCTTTACTGATGACATGTCATCCTGTTTTCTCCTAAACACCCAACTTGTGATATGCCATTTACTTTGCTAAAAGGTACAGTGTGAGAGACAGCATTGTGCAAAGGAAGAGATAGCAAGGTCTGTGGATTTCATCGGCACAATTTTGTTCGGAAAAAAAAAAGCTGCCAGATGCTCCGTGGTATTTGGCTAGGGGGTGTTCCATAGCAAACTCTATATAGGTCACATATTGCCCTCTAACCCAATCAAATCTGCCTTTTACAAAATCTCTTTGTTGCCTATAGCTATGTTCTTCTTAGTAAAATAACAATTACAACAAAAAAAAGAGAGTGAAAAAATAAATGAAAACATTTAATTAAATATTTCCATATGTGTCAATAAATGTAAAGTAATTCTTATTTAATAAATATGCTTGATAATTTGCTAGACATTTAATATCAATATAGATAGCTTGACTTGTTTAGCAAAAACCTCACATTGCATTAGTGAATTTTAATGCCTAATGGATAGCACACTGGGTCTAGAATCAGGAAGACTCCTCCTTTTTGAGTCCAAATCTGGTCTCAGTTCCTCATCAGGAAAATGAAGTGGAGAAGGAAATGGCAACCTATCCAGCATTTTTTGCCAAGAAGACTCCAAATGAGGTCACAAAGATTCAGACATGATTAATTGATTAAACAACAACCAAAAGTATAACAACATGGTTCAGTTACTCCTTGTAACACATTAGAATTTTGTGCCTTGATTCCCATTTCTTTTTTTGTCATCTTATTGTAGTTAGCTTGTAGAGCATTTTTTTTTGGTTTTGCTATCATCTGCTTTGCAACATTTCCATAAGACATAGGATTGCATAGTGGGTAGAGCTGGCCTCAACATCAGGTGACCAGGGTTTAGCTCCTGCCTCTGACCCATACTGGTTTTGTGGCTGGTTCTTTGATCCTTTTACCTTATTCAGATTGCTAAGACTAAAAATAGTCTGAATTCAGAGAGACTTCAGTAGTTACTTTTTCAAGAAATCTGGTCCCTCTACCTACTTCTATTATTTCCACAAGTATCTTGTAAGACTTTTTTTTTTATTCCTTATAGGTGTCAGTCTCAATTGCATTATGAACTTCTATTATATACTACCAGTATACATTACACCCTACAGCTTATTTTTTGATTCTTGATCATTTGCAATAGTTTCAGTTTTTTTGTAGTAACATATAATACTGCTAAGAAAACCTTTGAACAGATAGGTTTTTGGTCTGTTTTTGAGGAGCCTTTGAAGATATATTGAGACTAGGGAAGGAAATAGCAAACACTCTTGATTCTTTGTCAAGAAAACCCCAAATGGGGTCATGAAGAGTTAGATATGACTGAAATGACTGAACAATAGCAATGACAACATACTAAATCTAAGGGTATGATTATTTTTATATCTTTGATAATAACTAGTTTTGTATGGTAATATTCTATATATTAGTACTTGGAAACTACTATCCTAACTGCCTCTTACTCTGAGCAGTGGAGTATGGCTAATATGTACTAGGGATAGTTCTAAGGAGCATCTTTCATTTTTTTTATATAGGTCATGAATCCGATTAGCATGAGTCCCATCTTGATTATTAATTGTGCATTAATATAGTCATCCAACTTAAATGGTGTAACATTTGGAAATGGATATTTACTATAGTGGCATAGTAAGAATATTAAATCTAAAACTCCCCCAAAAGTCTGTGGCTTAATTGCCACAGGTACATGTTGGGGGAAAGTGGGCTCAAGTGTAGAGAACACAGGGAGCAAAAGAATGATTCCAGTCACTAGTTGTTAGAAGTCCCCTTTTCTCCATTTATAGAGCACTCAAGATGTTCCCTTAGGCACAATATTCCTTGTTTTCTGGGATCCTGGTGGAGCCGTAAGTTTGTATCTAGTTTATCCATAGCTTCCAATACTGCCATGACTGCCTACTGTTTCAGCAAAATTGCTATTTTGAGGCTGGAGAAGGAAATAGCAAACTACTCCAGTATCTTCGTCAATAAAACCCTAAATGGAGTCACAAAGAATTGAATATAACAGATCACTGAACAACAGCAATAGTAATACACTGAGTTGAAGAGTATGGTTGGTTTTCTAAATTTGCTAATGATTTTTGATTGTTATCATTATATGTAATAATACACTTACACTAATGAAGATGGAATAGCTTCCAAACCTCTGATATTGACAAGGCACCGGGGGAAAAACCATCCAAAGAGCATCCTATTCTTCTCAAGTGACTTTTTTTTTAGGGTTTTTTTTTTTTGCAAGACAAACGAGGTTAAGTGGCTTGCCCAAGGCCACACAGCTAGGGAATTATTGAGTGTCTGAGACTGGATTTGAACCCAGGTACTTTATCCACTGCACCACCTAGCCGCCCCTCAAGTGACTCTTTAGGAGCGGACCTCGAGAGATTGACTACTCGATCCTCACTCATCTCTTGCTGGACTCCTATCTCTGCCAGATGCTCCCATAACTTAGGTCCCAAGCTGATCTTCAATTTTAGGGATGACCAATAGGATGTGAGCAAGTTTTCTCATTCAATCAGAACAAAGGACTTTTCATACTTCATTAGATTGGTTGATTTTTTTTACCTCATTATGGAATTAATATGTACTTTAAGTATGTGTGGGGATAATAAAGCAATATTATCCTTATAGGTGTTGTCAATATATTTCAATGTCAGAATCAGTGTGGCACAACAGATAGAGGACTGGTCTTTGATTTGGAAAGGCCTGGATACAAATCCTGAGCCTGACATATATTGACTGTAAATCTAAATGGGCAAGTCGCTTTGTTTCTCAATGATCCAAGCAACTCTCTGAGACAATGTCACTATTGTTGATCTGCAACTTATAGCCCTTAGTAATGGGAATTTCCTCTTTAGGGAGTTCTCTATATTCATGAAATTACATCTCCAAATTCCAATCCCATCCCTAAATTTGGTGTATTTTTGTACATTTTTTCTTTTTTTTAATTAATTTTTTTAAATTTATAGCAATGGGATTAAGTGACTTGCCCAAGGTCACACAACTAGGCAATTATTAAGTGTCTGAGGTTGAATTTGAACTCAGGTCCTCCTGACTCTAGGTTCAGTGCTCAATCCACTGTGCCACCTAGCTGCTCCTATTTCTTTTCTTTTAAAATATGTCATATTCTATATGCATTACTTTTATTCCTATTCTATTCAGGAAACTTTTTATTAATATTTTTGAAGGGGAGTCTTAATTCATACCAAAGCATTTTAAGTGAAGTGTAGATACTCGAACTAAAAAAAAATAACAGCTCACAGGTATATAGCACCTCAAAATTTAAAAAAACACTTTCCTTTCAATCACACTTGAAGGTTTGAATTAGAAAACTCAAGTATTTTTGTCCTGATTTTTCAGTCAAGGAAACTGCATAATATGATTTACCCAGGATCCCATACCTAGCAAGGACTAGATTTTTTAAAATTTTATTTTTCTCTGGTTATATGTAAAACCAAATATCAATATTTATTTTTAAAACTTTAAATTCCAAATTCTCTCCCTTTTTTCCCATCCTGCCCTACCTCACTGAGAATATAAGTAATTTGATATGTTAGAAATGTATAATCATTCAAAATATTTCCATAAGTCATGTTGTGAAAGGAAACATAGACCTGACCCCCAAAGAAAAAACTTCAAGAAAAATAAAGTTAAAAGAGTATGCTTCAATAGATACCATCACCTCTGTGTTTGAGGAGGAATAGTATTCTTTATCATACGTTTGTCAAGAGTTGTTTTGGGTCACAGTACTGATGAGAAAAACTATGTCATACACATCTGATCATCTTACAATATTACTATTACTTTATATTCAGTACATTTTACATTGCATCTGATTCATGTAAATCTTTCCAGGATTTACTGAGGGCATTCTGTTCCTCATTTCTTATAGCAGAATAGCATCTCATTACAATCACATACACAATCATTTATTCAGTCATTTCCCAACATCTCCTCAATTTCCAAATCCTTACCACCAGAAAAGAGCTGTTATAAATATCCTTACACATATAGTTCCTTTTCCTTCTTGTTTTCATCTCTTCTGAAGTATAGACCTAGTAGTGGTATCGCAAGGTCAAAAGGTAGGTAATGTCTTATAGCCCTTTGTTCATTCTTTCAAATTGCTCAACAGAATGGTTGAATGATTTCACAGCTCCTCCAACAGTGCATTAATGCCTCATTTTCCCTCAGTATTTGTCATCTTTTCCCTCTCCCATTATGCAATCCAGTAGGCATAAAGTAGTATCTCAGAATTGTAATTTGCATTTTTACAAACAATACTGAATAAAGCATGATGATGTTTGTCCTGCCCGTGTACTGGATTTGAGTAAGGAGGGCTGTGCTAAGTCACCAGCTTCACTTTCTTCTCCAGAGCCAGTTGGTCAGATATGGATCAGTATGACTGGAGAAGGCTCTGGATATGAGGTAGTCAGGGTTAAGTGACTTGTCCAAGGTTATACAGCTAGCAAGTATCAAGTATCTGAGGCCAGATTCAAACTCCTATCCTTCTGATTTCAAGCTCAGTGCTCTATTCACTGTACCATCCAAGTTGTTCCTATCTTTTGATCATCTATCAACTAGGTTATGGTTTTCAGGATGTCAATTCTCTATTTTTGAGAAATGAGGTCTTTATTTGAGAAATTTGTTTTGATAGTTTTCTTCCACAGTTATTATTGCTCCACTGATAATATTGTATTTCTTTCCATCCTATTCTCTTTACTTCCCATTTGTTCTAATCTCTCTCTCTCTCTTTCACCCCATCCCTTCTTATAAGTGTCTTTCTTCTGACAAGCCCCTCCCTTAAACTGTCTACCCTTCTATCACACCTCTCCTTCTCTTATCCCCTTTCTCTCCTATTTTTCTGTAGGATAAGATAGATTTCTGTACCCAAATGATATGTTATTCCCTCTCTGAGATAATTCTGGCGAGAGTAAGGTTCACTCAGTCCCCTTCCTCATCCCCCCATCTTCCATTATACTGCAAAAGCTTTTTGTTGCCTTTTTCATGTGAAATAACTTATCTGATTTAACTACCCCCCTTCCCTTTCTCCTGGTACATTCTCCTCCATCTTTTAACACCATCTTTTAATATATTTTCATTTCATATTTAACTTGCATCTGTGCCTGGTCTCTATATATTCCTTGTAACTGTCCTAATAAATGAGAAAGTTCATATGAATCATTAGTATCATCTTCCCATGTAGGAATATAAACAGTTCAACATCATTAAGTCACTTATGATTTCCCTTTCTTGCTTATCTTTTTATGATTGACTTGAATCTCCTATTTTAAGATCAAATTTTCTGTTCAGCTCTGGTCTTTTCATCAGCAAAGTTTGAAAGTTCCCTATTCCATCAAATGTCCTTCTTTTCTCCTGAAAGTGTATGTTCAATTTTTGCTCGATAATTGGCATGGTTGATTTTTGGTTGTAATACAAGTTCTTTTGACTTATGCAATATCATATTCCAAGCCCTACAATCTCTTAGTGTGGAAACTTCTAAATCTTGTGTTAGTTGTTTCAGTCATGTCTGGTTCTTCATGACACCTTTTGGGGTTTTCCTGGTAAAGATATTGGAGTGGTTTTCCTTTTCCTTCTCCAGGGAAAAATATACTTTGCATTTTTTAAGCAGAGCATTGTTTTAGAAGAAGAAGATGGACTGATGGGCTAGAAAAAAGATTAGTGAAGAAGGAATCCTACAAAATTGTTTTATGACACAGATATAGTGCTAATGCCTAAACCCAAACTAATTTCCTTAATGACTCTTGATGGAAAAAAATTTCAAAGAGATTATAGCAATTTATCACAAAGATCATATACTATGGTAAGGTGGGAATACAGCGATGTTTCAATATTAAAAATACTTTCAGCATAATTGACCATATTAAGAAGAAAACTAAGAGAGATCATATGATTCTCTCTATAGATGCTGAAAAAACTTTTGGCAAAATATTAAAAACACTAGTGAGCATAGAAATAAATGGAGCTTTCCTTGAAATGATAAGCGGTATCTTAAGACCCTCAGCAAGCATTATGTGTTTTGGGGTTAAGAAAGAAGCTTTCCCTATAAGATGAGGGGTGAAATAAGAATTCCCATTAACTCTACTATAATGTAATATTGTACTATAAATGTTAGCTTTAGAATTAAGAGAAGAAAAAGAAATAGTAATTAGAATAGGCAATAAAAAACAAAAGTTATTCTTTGTAGATGATATTCTTTGCAGATTCTTTTGCAGAAATTTAGAGAATTCTAGTGAATCAACTTTAAAACTTCTTGAAATAATTAACAATTTTAGCAAGCTTGCAGGACATTAAATACATCCATATAAATCATCAGAATTTCTATATATTATCAACAGATTCCAGCAGTAAGAGATTGAAAGTGAAATTCCATTCAAAATAATTATAGAAAATTAGGAGTCTATCCTGCCAAGCCAAACCCAGGAACTCTATGAACACAATTACAGAATACTTCACAAAATAAAATTACATCAAAAACAACTGGAAAAATAGCAATTGTTTATGAGTAGGACAAACTAATATAATAAAAATGACAATTCTCTTAATTTACTTATTCAGTGCCATATCAATCAAACTATCAAACATTATTTTTAGAGTTAGAAAAAATAAAGCAAAATTTTTCTGGAAGAACAAAAGATAAGACTATCTAGGGGACTGATGAAAAAAAGGCAGAGGAAGGTGGTCTAGCCATACCAGATTTAAACCTATATTATAAAGCAGCAATTACCAAAGCTATTAGGTACTGGCTAAGAAATAGATTGGTGGGACAGTGGGCTAGATTAGATACAAAATAAATAGTAGTGAATGATTAGTAATCTACTAATCCTAAAGATTCCAGCTTCTGGGATAAGAACTCATTATTTGACAAACACTTAAGAGGAAAATTGGAAAATAATGTGGCAGAAACTAGATATAGACCAAACATCTCCCACCCTATAATAAAATGAGATCAAAAGGTAATACTATAAATCAGGAGAATAAGGAAAATTTTATCTGTCAGATCTATGAAGAGGGAAGGAGTTTATGGCCAAACAAGAAATAGAGAATATTGTGAAATGTAAGATTAATAATTTTGATAATATTAAATTAAAAAGTTTTTGCACAAAGGCAATGTAACCAAAGTATGAAGAAAAGAAGAAATCTGGGAATTTTTTTATAACCAGTATTATTGATAAAGACCTCATTTTAAAAACATTTTAAGAATAGAGTCAAATTTATAGTCATTCCCCAACAGATAGTCAAAGAATATGAACAGATAATTTTCATATGAAGAAATTAAAGATATCTTTAGTCTTATAAAAATGTTCCAAATCACTATTGATTAGAGAAATTCATTTTTTTCTCTTGAGAGAATAGAAATTCCTTGAAGAAAAAGGTTATTTTATTCTTATTTTTGTGCCCTCCTTTCTCCTTCCTTCTGTACTGAGTGCAATACATAGAAATTGTTGAACAAATATTTGTTGATCCATAGATTGATTGATTAAAATTTTTTTTAAATGACAGGCAGGTTTGCCACAGATTAAAAATACATTAAATTAATAGCATATGAACCTTTCTTTTGAATTCTTTGAATGTATCTCACTCTGGAAAAGTAAGAATAACATTCTGCTAGAAATCATTCATTGTGTGGATTACAAATCCTGGTTCTTGTACAGTCCTGTATCATATACCATGTTCTCTTTTCCTCAATCCCTCAAACTTTTTCTAGTTGGCTTTGTCACCATGAAACAAAATGTGTGGATGTGCATTTTATTTACTGTGTATATTTTATGTACTTTTTCTCTCAAATTGGGACTATGCCTTCTTGCAGAATAGAGGTGGAGGAAACCAGATGAATATGGAGTACTAATTGAATTCTCATAATGCTCAAAGACTCGAAGAAGGAGGTGGATATTGGCCCAACCCGGAATGAGAGATAGAAGGACAACAAAGGACAACCCCCATTAATTATGCCATTTTTTAGAGAAGACAGTGATCTGACTACTGCTTCTTTATCTTCAGTGAAATGTAAGAATTGCTGAACTGCTTAAAAAGATCACTGATTGAATGAAATCCCTCTGCCTTACTGGGCAGCAACAAGGTATGAATATTAATTCTCATATTATGTCTGGCCCAAATAAAAAATAATAGAACTGAATTGAAGAAGCATACTTGTGGGAATTTTTATGGGGAATTTTTGAAATGAAGACTTATGCTTTGCTCAAGTTACCCTTTCTATGATATTTATCCTATTTCTTAGAGTTATAGGCAACCAAATATATCTAATTCTTTTTGCATATCACTCAATGGTTTATCATCACTATGGTTAAAAATATAACAACCTATCATGTAGAAAGATATAAGATTGCCAATTACAAATCTTGGGAATTAGTATGAAAATTTTTCTTTATAGCCAGGATCCCTGGAATTGTAGAGATTTAATGAAGAATGTAATCATAATCATCTAAGCAACTACCATTCTCTGGCTTCTGAATTTGAGGTTAACTTATTATAATGGAGGAGAGAGAGAGAGAGAGAGAGAGAGAGAGAGAGAGAGAGAGGAGGGGGGTGGAGTGGGGGTGGGAACATCAATTCATAGAGATGATATAGGGAGAACTTTTTAAAAGCAATTTCCCCAACAAATCCCATATTCTCAACAGCCTCATAGGACTGGTAGAAAGGGTATGTTGCTGTAATCTGTGGGAGAAGTATCAGAGAACAAAGAGGATCAAGTCTATTTTAGATAATGTTTGTTCACACATCTGAAAACTACTAACATTAAAAACTAGTACTCAGGATGGCTCCCAGATTCTCCCTGAGAGGGACATAAGTAGCTCCTGGCATTGGTTTTGTGACATCCAAGGTCAACAAAAGACATTTCATTGAGGCGTTTGGCACCTTATATACAGATTATAGTAAACATTTTCTGAAAGAGACAACTAGGGAAACAAGTTCAATTTATAAAACAACAAATGTGGCTACTGATGAAGAATTTGACAAAATTCTAGGACACACTCAATAAAGTATCACGATATTAAGTTAATGACCTAAAAGGCCCCTTCTAGTCCTGAGTTGACGATCTTATGATTTTGTGATCTAGAATATTCTGAGAATATCTTGAATATTGTCTATGAGAAAATAATCAAGAAGGTGATAGACCTGGTGAGCTCCAAATAGCATGAAAATGAAACCTAATATTTTGGCATTGAGGAGATGCTTAATTTGATTCATGTAGGGCTCATTCATGTCTTAATACAGGCAGACCAGAATTAATAATAAACTAAAAAAAGGATAAAATATAGAAAAAATGATGGTAATTAAATAAAATTGAAACCTGACCTATTTAAGTAAATTTTTGACACTAAAATGGGAAATAGATGCAGAAAAGGACATATACATCAACCATAACAATTTTGTACAAAAGTTTAACTGAATAAATCAATTGTCATAATAAGGAAACTAAAAGAGCCTTCAAACTGCCTTAATCAGTATACACATGAATTATCTTCAGAGTAGAAAGATACATCAATCAAGGGTCACATCAGGTTAGAATATAAAGTTACTTACAAAATCTTTTGGAAAAGGGACATGAAAGATTAAGCAGGATTGGGGAGGCTAGGTGGCGCAGTGGATAGAGCACCGGCCCTGGAGTCAGGAATACCTGAGTTCAAATCCAGCCTCAGACACTTAATAATTACCTAGCTGTGTGGCTTTGGGCAAGCCACTTAACCCCATTTGCCTTGCAAAAAAAAAAAACCTAAGAAAAGATTAAGCAGGATCTTATAACAAAACTGGAGGGGAAAACATGTTTAAAGAGTATGTGAAAGACTCAGCTAAGGAAAATAATCCCAAGGTCATCTGAAGATGAAATTGAAAGAATGGAAAGTAGACAAAAAATGGAAGAAATATGCAAAGGTTTTCAAAATAAATTCTTTTCACTGAGGACAAGAGAGCTAGCATGGTTTAATTCTAAATACCTTGGATGATTTTTTTTTTTGAGAAAAGGGGAATGCTTGTGGAAAAAAAAACCCAAAGGTGGGAAAGGTAACTGAATGAGGGAGCTCAATCCTTGAAGTCACTGAATTTGGGGGGCATTAAGAGATCATTTTTCAATTTATCTGAAGGATGGAAAGATATGAAATATGTAGAAAAAAATCTTAGAGTTTATTATTACAAGACAGCATAAATAAGAGTCAATCCTACTTTCTCATTAATACAAAATATTTTGTGTGTCATCTATACACACATTGGAACAGCCTGGGTGAGGGCATTACTAGAAAAGAGGCAGGGTTTTTTGGTAAGCTATATTCCACAATAGATCATATCTGTGCTATCACAAACTGATAACTGATGTAAAGACAGGAAGAATCACAATACTTAACTGTTTATTGATTAATAACAGAAAGGACTTGATTGCATAGAGCAAAATACTGCCTCAAAGGACTATTCTCAACAATGTGGCTCCCATGTTCATACCCAAAGCTTCCTTCAAAGATACAACAACATAGATAGCTTATTTGGATGGCTGCCTGAAAATTAAATACCAAAGAAGCCAACAACAGGCATCTGTCCATGTATCTCAGACTTTACTGGTATCATGGAAGAGATTTTGCAGAGCCAAAGTTTAAGAGAGATTTGTATTGTAAATGATGAAGTCTTTCTGATCTTTCTGTTTAATGGATGGTTAAATTTTTGCATCATTCCCAAGGGTGCTGTAGAATCTCTTAATGAGCTAATCACTCAAAAGAATTTTGCATACAGGAAAAAAATAAATTGAATGAGGATACCTCCTGCCCAAAGAAAAATAAGATTTGGAAGGACAGCCTGTGGAGTTTTCATCAGCATCTGTATCTTAATTTAAATTAACAGAAGAGGGCAGGATTTCAGATTGCTTTGGGAAAACAACAAAATTCTTTCAAAGATTCTTCCTCCTCAACTTTTTGGAAGGAGATGCTGGTAAATGTTAAACAATGGGCTCTCTGGAAAAAAAATGATTGTAAGTCATGAAACACAACACACTCTGAAGAGTTGAAACCGATGATCATCCAATGGCATAACTATCTTCACTTTCTGCTTCAGATATTTGTTAGCTGTGTGAGGCAAGCTGATCAAGTCCCTTGGCTAATGGTACCTTCCTTAGAGGGTTGTTGTGGGCATTGAATGAGATAATGTGTGTGTGTAAAGTACATTGTAAACCTCATAAAAACCCAATTTTTGTTATTGTTATAATTTTGTTGTTGGGTTGATTCATTACCCTATTTGGAGTTTTCTTAGCAAAGACATTCGAGTAGTTTACCTTTCTTTTACAGTTCATTTTACAGATGAGGAAACTGAGGCAAACAGGGTTTGATTTGCTTGGAGTCACACAACTAGTAACCATCAGAGGCCTGTCTCTAAGCTCAGCATTCTATACACTCATAACTTAGCTTCCCTATTATTATTATTCTGACCCATCATCATCATTATTTAGCCAAAGGTACTGAAGACCCAGCAAAGAAAATTCTCTGTCAAAGTCCTTGACCTCATCACAGCTTAATATTAGAAGCTGATACAGTTTATTAATGGAAATAACACTGATGTCAAATTACCACCTTGCCATTGACCCCTAAGGATCACTGGGACTTTCTATTTGACTTGCAGCTAAAATCTTCTACATGTACTCTCTTCTTCGAATATGAATTTCTTGAGAGCAGGAACTGTATCCCCAATACTTGGAACAGTTCTTTGTACATAGGGAAAGGAGCTGCAGCTGTGATTTCACTGATATAGAGAACTCCCTAATAAACTCTCCTCTATTGGTGAAGTTTGGTACATTCTCTGCAACAGGGACTTGAAGTATTGCCAAAGGACAGTGAGGAGTTAAGTGATTTGTCCAGGGTCTTAATAAGATAAAAAATTAAATTAAATAAAAAAATTCATTATCATCATCATTTCCATAGTAATCATCATCATCAGCAGCAGCAACATCATCACCATCATCAAACACTCACCTAGCACCTACCTATATATGAAATTGACCTGTATATTTTGCAATTTAAGGACACATGTGCAATTTAAGAACCAAATATACATAAAGACATGGAGAAAATTCAACCACTGAATGCATTTCAAAAAAATAAACAAGCCCTTTTAGTCTATACTGATGACTTTTATGCAAGATGTCAGAATAGACAAGGAGGGATGTTACTACAGATACCCTGAAGAAGATTTCAAGTGAGAATCCAAGATTTATTTGAATGGTGCCAGGAAGGCATCTTAGTAAGCTGGACAGGTGAGCATACTCCACTGCTGGGAAAGGAGTTAGTAAAGGTTCACTTGGCAGAATGGAAAAGAAAGTCTGCAAACAGAATATTGGAAGAAGTCATGGACTAGTCAGTCAATACACATTTACTGAATACCTGTCATGGGCCAAAGACTGGAGATACAGAATAAGACAGTGAGTGCATAGTCCCTACCCTTAAGGGGCTGAATGCAACCAACAATGAATTAGAAGTTTGACTTTTATTCAGGATATGATAGAAAATTTTTCTTTCTAAGGAAGTAGAAAGGATAATTTTAGCTTTTCAACTCAAATTCAATTCAAAGAAGGAAAAAATGTTCCCATCTAATGATGGAGGGATTAGGGGGGTTGGCCCTCCTATGATAGGAAAGTGGGGTACTCACTTTAGTTATTTTCATGTTTCATTCATCATGAAACTGTGCAGACAGCACACACACACACACCACCTAAATAGACTTGACCATGCCCTGATTAGACTTTTAAATTCACATACAATGTCAAAGACCTTAAGGTTCTAGGATATAACATGGGGATCACGATGGCTATAATTAGAGAATTTTTTCTTTAGCTGAAACAAAATTTCTTTTATTATTTGTGACTTTTGGTAAATAAACCTTCTAAGATCTTGATGATGAATGTTAACATATTTGATTTAAAGTTGACTTGCTCCATAATAGAATTTAAGGGAAATGTTGGTAATTGTCTATAACAAGAGTATTGTCATAGTGCCCCTTAGTTTTATACCCAAACCTCACTTTTATTCTCAGGATATCAATATACATGCATGCACACACACACACACACACACACACACACACACACACACACATGATTCTTTCCATTGATTTCCCAATTGGAAGTAGAAGTATAAGAGTAAGATTCTCTTTAATGAAAAACTAAAGGAGAGATGCAGAAGTGTGCTGAAGCCAGGTTCTACTGGCTCAGGAGGTTCATGTGAGTATTTACATCTCAGAGATCAGAAAATTCTGCAAATCATGACTTGATTTATTGTTTTGCTCATTGTCTAAACTTAAGGACAAATGGATATAATACAAATTAAAGTCAAAAGTGTGTCCTCTGTATCCCTCTCCCTTCATTTTTTGAGTGTCAGTTGTTAAATTTTTACTGGATTAGCATTTGTTCTCAACCATAGTAGCATGCTCTTGGAAAACAGTATAATGTAGAGGAATTGTTTAGGCGACTATGTGGGCCCTGGTGAGGAAGACCTGGGTTCAAATATGACCTCAGACATTTGCTAGGGTGGACAAATCACTTAATTCTATTGCCTCAGTTTCCTCATCTGTAAAATGACTTGGAGAAGGAAGTGACAAGCTCTGAACTCCCCCCCCAAGGGGTTAAAGAGACAATTACTGCTAAAAATGACTAAATAGCAAACTAATAACAAAAACAACAAAATTATGCACATGCATCAAACTCACAGCTTGTTCAAGCAGCTAGAACAAGTACAACCCACACCACAATAAAATATAATTGAGAAATGTTTAACAAAATAAATAAAAGTATAGTATAACAGAGATAATGTTAATTCGTGGTTTTCTAAGTTAATATATAGTTTACAATCCATGTCTTTTTGAGTTTGATGATACTGGGAATGAACCCTTAGGCAGAATTGGAGAACCTAAATTCTAGCCTGAATCCATTAGTAGCTTGCTCTGTAATTTTGGGTAAAGGATTTTACTTTGCTTTTGTTTTTGAGTTCCCTCAAATTTAAAATTGGATGAATAATAATGGATTTTACTCATATTTACTTATATTTAGAGCTGGTAGAGATCATAGACTTGTAGAACTAGTTGGAGGGGACCTCAGAGACTAATCCCTTTAGGAAACTGAGGCCCTATCCCTCAACAATTTGTTGCCCTTTGCTTGTTGTTGGTAGAAGGCCATTAGACATGGCATTGGGCTTTTCTACAATATTGGATTTCTGTTTTCCAAATAATAGTACACTATTTGGAAAAAGTCCTAAATACCTAGGAATTAAATCAGAGATAGTTGCTAGTTATGAATTCTAGATCTACCCTTTGTCATTACTGACTCAACAGTATATTCCTAGTTCATTCTAAATCAGTGATTCAAAGAGAAAATCTTTCTAGGTTTAAAGCATCAGATAAATTATTTATTGATCTCACAGAATTCTATTATTGGAAGGAATCTTAGATTCTATTAATTCCAACCCCTCTACTTTACCTAAGAGGGAAAAGAAGCCAAAGGATGTTTGTTTCTTTCTCCAGGTCAGTCATTTGGAAACATGATCTGGATAAGATGGGTTGTGGTCTTTATGTAAATTCTAAAGGAAATACAACATTTAAGTTTTTCTTTTCTTTACTCTGTCAATCACCCCAGCATACATAATTAGATTTTTTTTTTGATTTGTCAAGTATGAGTATGAATACTGATAATACCTATCTTTCTAGTGGTTTCACAAAATATAAATGGTTTCCTAATAGATATAAATGGCTATTAGTGTAGCGCACAGCTAGTTGGCACAGTGGATAGAGCACAGGGGCTGGAGTCAACAAGACTCATCTTCCTGAGTTCAAGCGGCCCCACATAGTTGATAAGCTCTGTGACCCTGGGCAAGTCACTTAACCCTATAATGCCTCAGTTTTTTCATCTGTAAAATTAGCTAGAAAACAAAATGGCAAACTAGTCCTATGACTTTGCCAAGAAAATCCCTAATGGGGGTCACAAAGATTTGGACATGAGTGAAACAACTGATCAACACATATGTAGTATGTTATCTTAGCCAACCTCATTATTTTCTAGTCACTGCAGTGAACTATAGTTCTATTTGGCCCCTTTCACCTCAGCAGATACTTTTTTTTTCATTGCCAATGGAAATAGAACATAAATAACAGGCAACACAAGAAGGTCATTTTAGAACCCCAGTTGATAGCTTCTTATTATCTAAATAGTATTTATTTTTCCAGTCTTAAATATAAATGAAAATACATTCCTTACATGAGAGAGATATTCATTTAAATTCTGTAAATGTGATCACTAGAGAATGATTACCTGGGAATTTGAGCAGTTCTGCCTGGACACTTTAGAAAACCTCTTTAAAAGTCTAAGAACAATTCCTAAAAAAAAGGACTTAGAGAATTCTCCCTTACATAGTTAACCAGAGGGAATTGATTTATAAAAATAAGTAAGTCAATCAGTTATGTACAGAATCCCTGGTGTGCCTCTGAAATGACAGTGGCTCAGATTACTTCAGTTTCCATTTTTTTTTTTTTTTTGTATCTGAGCCCAAGTTTAGAGGTTCTACCCCTGGCAAGCTGCATTTGTGTCTAATATTTCTTTGGTCAGCCCATTTGTTCCCTTTTACTTCTTGACTGATTCTACCCATCATTGCTCTGAGCTTTTTTGAAAGCTGTCTTTCTAAAATCTAGGTGCATGTTGGAGTTTCTTCAATGGCAATCTCTGCCTTGATTATCCCAAATGAAAAGATGACCCAATCATTCTCTTCTAAGGTGCTTTATGTTCAATACTACTCAATGAGCATTTACTATGTTCTAATTGGTATAAGACACTGTAGTAAAAGTATCTAAAATTTCATAATTGTAATTGTTATTAATACTATAATAACTGATGACTAGAGGCATGACAAAATGGACAAAAGAACTAGCTTCAGTCAGGAAACCCCAGGTTCCAGGGTCATTTTTTTTTTGCAAGGCAATGGGGTTAAGTGACTTATTCAAGGTCATACAGCTAGGTGATTGTTAAATGTCTGATGCTGGATTTGAACTCATGTTCTCCTGGTGCTTTATCCACTGCACTACCTAGCTGACCCTCAAGGTTCATTTTTAACACTTACTAGTTGTGAGATCATGAGCAAATTGCTTAATTCTCAATGCCTCTAGGCATCTCTCTAAAACTATAAGTCACAGAAAAGGGGTAGATCTACATTGGAGGAGGGAATTTCCTCACTGAAAGTTCCCTCTATGGATGAAACTACATGACTGACCCCTCCCCAAAATCCCCAATAGTAGCTAACTTTGCACAAATTTGGAGTGTTTTATAGGCATTATCTCCTCATCTCAATCGACAAGGAATTAGCAATCTAATTATTTTCCCTCTAAGTAGGGAAGATAAGAAGTAGATATAGATGATACATGCACTAGATAACCTAGAAGAAAGACCTCTTCTAGCTCTAACACTTCAGCATTCTATAAATTAAAAGCATATATAGCAAGATTTGAAAATGTACAAGAGAAGAATTCAGACAAGTGCTACAAAAGTTTGAAGAAGAGAGGGATTCCTTCTTGGAGGAAGGGATCACATTATAAGAAGGAGGCATGATCTGAGCAGAACCTTGGAAGATTGTCCAGGAAAGTCATCATGATCAATAAATTTACACTGAACTGTAAAAAAACAAAACAAAACCCAAAATTGATAAATTGCTACTTTCTCCATAATAGTAATGATAAATTAATAATGATGATGATGATGATAAATTTGTTGAAGTCTGCAATTTCTGAAGTTTATAAACTACCCTAGCATCACCTCAGCAATTTCACCCTTTTTTTAGCTTCTTCTTCCCACCTCCCTCACCTCCCATAATTGTCTGTGTGCAGAAATGGAGAAATACTTAATTTTAAGCAACATAAGTAATAGCACATAATAGCATAGTAAATAAGAATCTAAACTAAGATGAAGCAATTCTTCACCCATATAGGATGGAAATGTACTTTTGACTAATGTGCTAAAGGACAATGGATATTCTTGTCCTGTGGCTTCCATTTTATTTAGCCTCAGTGGAGATTATTTGTTTTTAAAGTCCTATGTTGAATTTAACCAAAAAAGTAGTTCTTTACCAAATAGATGAACTCTATGAAAAGAATCAATATAAAAATGAATTCAAAAGGTTTTTCATAGGTGACATACATAAACTATGGTAACCATATGTCAGTTGTCCAAAATGACATTACTATGTTAGAGTTAAGTCAAGGTGTATTTGACTCTGGCTGATTAGTCTAATATGAGCTTAGAATGCTCTATCACAAGTCAGGCACAAAAAAATTAATGTGGACATTTGAGGTGGAATCTCTAAATTTGTGTAACTCATATTTCTTTTGAGCTATTACAATTCTGCTTTGCTCATTAAGCATAGCACCTTCTCTAATGAAGGCAGTCCTTGCTGGGTGGTCCTTTGCCTATGTCTCCTATGTTTCACAATCAATTCCAGACTTCTTATGAGAGACTTTTCAAGTGTCCTTATATTCCTTTTTTCTGACCACTGTGTGAGTGCCTGTCTTGGATGAGTTCTCCATAGAATAGTCTTTTTTGGTAATTGTAAGTTTGGCATTCAAACAATGTGACCAGCCCATCACACTTGAATACCTTGTAGAAGAGTTGAATGTGTGGTAGTTTGGTTCAAGAAAGGACCTCAGTGTTTGATATTTTATTCTGTCAAATAATCTTCAGAAGCTTCCTAAGACAATTCAAATGGAAGCGATTCAGTTTCTTGGCAACCTGCTGGTAGACTGTCCAGATTTCACAGAAATACAACAATGATGGCAGCCCAATGGCTTCATAGACCTTCCGTTTTTTTATCTCCCATACTTTCATTCAGAGTCTCCCAAACATTAAGCTAGTTCTGGCAATACACATATCAACCTCATTATCAATGTATACAGACCTGGAAAGCATACTGTCTATGTAAGTGAAATTATGCACAGTATTCAAAATTTTTCCATTTTCTGTAATCGATGGTTCCATATATGGATGCTATAGTTCTGGCTGATGGCTTAATTGCTAGGTCAAAATTAGTACAAGCAGTAGAGAACTGATCCACACTTTGTTGCATCTCCACTTCAGAAGCTGAATTGAGTGCACAATCATCTGGAAACAAAAAGTTATGCACCAACACTCCTTCCACTTCAGTCTTGTCTTAGAGCCTTTTCAAGTTGAAGAATTTATCTTCAGTGCAGTAACTGACCTTGATGTTCCTCCTCATTGAAGGTATTTGTTAACAAGATGGAAGACATCATGCTAAAAAGCGTCACAACCTTGTTGCACTTCATTGGTGACTGGGAAACCTTGAGACTGTTGTCAACTCTCCAGATTGTGGGCAAACATGCTGTGGTACAATTGAAGTACAATATTGATAAACTTTTCTGTGCAAACAAATTTTGACATAATTTTTCCAAAAGCTCTCATGATTGACAGTATCAAAGACCTTGGTTGGATACATAAAAGTTGTCTACATACCTCTCTTTTGCTCCTGACGTTTTCCCCTAGAGTTGTTGCACAGCAAACACCCATGTCGACCATTCTTTCATCCTTTCTGAAGCCACACTGGTTCTCAGGTAGACAATCATTTTTCAAGTGATGGATCAACTTTAAGGAGGACTCTGGCAAGAATTTTTTCCAGCAGTGATGAAGAGAGATATCTCCCAATGATTGTCAACAGGACAATCTATTTCCCTTACTTTTATAGAGATGGACAATGGAGGCATCCTTGAATTCTTGGGAAATAACCTCCTCATGCCATATAATCGAGAAAATTTTAATCAGCTTTTGTATGAGCAATGGACCCTCATCTTGTAAACTGCAGCTGGAATAGAATCAGCAGTCCTCCTTTGCCACATGAAAATCTCTTCTTCAATTGGAACATCAGCTAAGCAGGGATTGGTTTCAATCTGAGGTAAATGGTCAATGACTTCAGCATTGATTGATGATGGTCTATTGAATTCATCTCTCTAGGACCATGTCCTTGTCAGAAATCAATGTGACTCTATCAATGCTGAGTAGTTGAACTGCTCCATAGATCCTTGACCCATATATAGCCTTCAGGGCATCAAAAAAGTGCTTTGGATTGTTACTATCAACATAAAAAGGAATTTTGTCTGCCTTCTTAATGAGACAAGAATCCTGCTTGTACTATATTATTGATGGATTTAAATGCTTCCCTCTTAGATATGGATGACTGATCCTGTTGGTAAACCCTGTGGAATTCTTGTTTTTCATTTGGCAGCTTCTGAATTTCCTTATCATTTTTGTCAAACCAGTTTTTATGTTTGCCAGTTTTCTGACTCAGATGTGCAAATGGAGTGCTGTATACCAAATATGTCGAGATGTCTTCAAATCATTTAGCTAATAATCCAGTCAGGGGATTTGTTTATGTATTCAGGACTAAGTCACTGCCACTTTGATACTAAAAACCCCCCTAGCTTTAAACATCCAAGAGTTTCTTATTAATGGAGCTTCTGACACTTTCTCCTCCTGAATTCTTTCTGGGTTTTTCCTGACTATATTGTCTCATTTTTTTTCTACTTACTGGTCCTCAGGTTTCCTTTGGTTCATCAAAGTCTTGCAGCTAGTTGTGAACTTCCCCCACACTTTATTCTAAGCTGTCTCCTCTTTTATTTTTTTTTACTCATTCTCTTAGTGATCTCATCAACTTCCATTGGTTCTATCATCATCTCCTTTCTAATATTCCCAGATCTATGTATCTAGCATTAGTCTCTCTGCTGAGACCAACTGACATTTACACATTTCAAACTGGATGTAAAATGTATTTCTCAAAAAAAGGTAGACCTCATAATATTTCCCCCAAATTTCTCCCTTCTCCCTAATTTTTCTATTTTGGGCGGTACCACTGTCCTATAATTATCCAGGCTCATAAGTTTGATCTTATTTTCCTTTCCTCACTTTCACTCATGCAATACATCCAAACAATTGCCAGTCCTTGTAATGTATTTCTCTACAACATGTCTCACATATGTTCTTTTCTCTCCACTCACAAAGCTACAGCCTTGTTCAAACTCTCATCTCTCACTTGTACTATTGAAATAACCTTACAATGGATTTCTCTGACTCAACTTTATCTTTATTCCACTACATCATCTACTCAGCTGTTTGATTTTCCTAAAATAGAGTTCTGTCAATATCATCTCTCTACTCAATAAATGGGATCAAATATAAAATTCTTTTAAATTTAAAGATCTTCATAACCCAGGATTCTTGAACTTCCAATTTTGTTATATTCTATTCCCCATCAAGCATTCTACAATCTAATCACAATGGCCCATTTGTTCTTCCTTGTATACAAAATTCCATCTTCCATCATCATGTCTTAAACTGTCTGCTCCTCCTGTCTAGAATATTCTTAGTTCTTTCCACAGTGTATGTTAAGACTGAGCTTAGATGTGCTTACCCTGTGGTCCATCTTTTAAACATTAGAGATTATGAAAAATTACATGAGTTTATCTAAGATGATAGCTTATATGAGGTTAGAAGGCTGGATTCTAGGTTAAGAAGTCATATGACAATTCAGAAGGGAATATGGCAAAATTTCCAATGGTATATAGGATCCATGTTTGATAGCTTTGATGGAACTGAATGTGTCTAAACATAATTGGCGATTCTCCTTCCTTTACTTACCACCTTAGAATTTGAATATGTTTATCAATTCATGTCAGTCATAGGAATACAAATGTTGGGAAAAGGAAAGGACTTGGGCGGAGCAGCCTAGCTATTCGTGTCATTAAACTGATGTTGTTGGTAGCTGAAATATGTTCTGATGATTATGAATTTATTTTTTATTAGTTTTAATTCTAAACTAAACTGGAAAAAAAACTCCATGAAAAGGAAGCAACACAAAGGTCACATTCTGCAATTGACACTTGTGGTTAGGAAAAATATTTGGCAGGGGTGAAAAAGAGAGATAAGCAACCAATTACTGGTGCTTCAATACTAAGTGTTAGCATTGGAGAGAGTAAAGGCCCAAAGCCTTGGTTCAGAATGAAGTAGAGGGTAAATTTTCCAAGGAAAGTGAAGATGAACATAACAAAGAAAATAAAAATTCTAAAGTTAATGATGTCATTAAAACAGAAAATATAATCTCTTCTCACTCTGCCAACATCACCCCAAACCTTCTCTTTATGAGGTTTTTTTTTTTTTAAAACACAACATAAATTAGCCTTTTCAGGACTAATTCCCAGAAATACGGAACATTGACAGATTCATTAATTGGGGTCATATTTTTATTTCTATCATCAACTAAAGCATCTTTTTTGTTTAAATTGAATTCTCCTCAGTTTATTACAGCACTTTCTCCCTTTGGAGAGAGACAATAGTCAACCGGGATTTTGTAAGTATAGATGAGCTGAGTTTGAACCATTTTACATTTTACATTTTAAATATTCAAAAGGACATACTGGACAGCATGGTACAATGGAAGGAGCCCTGGACATTGAGTCAGGAACCTGAGTACAAATATTAGCCTATTCTTTACTGTTTGACTTTAGATAAGCAATAATAATAGTAACAATATTAATAATGATAATAGTAATAACGACAATAATAATTCTCAGTTTGCAAAGTGCTTTACAAAATTATCTCATTTGATCCTCAAAATAATACTGGGAGGTGGGTGTTATTTTTATTATCTTTATTTCACAGATGAGGAAACTGAGGCAAACAGGATAAATGACTTATCTAAGGTCACACAATCTGAGACCAGATTTAAGTTCTAATCTTCCTGACTCCAGATCTAGCACATTCTTTACTGCCTTAGTTTCCTTATCTGTCAAAATGAATTTCCTCATTTGCTCAACATATATGATCCTATGAATGGATTCTTTGTTTTGTCAGAAGTTTTTTCAGCATTCATTAAATAATTATATGATATCTGTTAGGTTTGTTATTCATATGGTCAATTATGCTGAGAGTTTTCCTAATTTTGAACCTGAATTCCTATTACTATACTATACTATTGTCATTTATTATTGTTTCTTTTGTGAATGAGTCCTTTCTTAATCCAGTAAATGCCTCTCCTTGAAAGATTGGGAATAACAGAATGCTTTTTGGAGACTATCTAATGCAAATATCTATTTTACAAGAAAAGAACCTGAGACCAGAGTTTGGTCACTTGCCTATGGCCAACACAATTGGTAATTTAATTTCAGGTCTCATGTGCTTCCCAATGTGCCACATGTAATTTATTCAAGTTTACCCCATTGTAACACATAGCTCTTACAAGTTCTGAGGATCCTTATTCTAACTTTCATACTCCCAGACAAAGTCTGGGTCCCAGAGTAAGACTTTATCTCCCTATCAGGATTCTAGGGCATGCCCTGAAGGTCTGGGGGAAGATGGGTTAATATACCTTCACTTCAAATCTCCCACCAGTAGGTTTCCCCTAGCCAAGATTGTCTGTTGAGAATCATTTAGTCATTCGGCTTTGGTTAGCTTCTAGAAAAGGGTCTTGGCAAAGGTCCTACAGTACAAACAATTGGAAAAGACATTTCATCACACATCAGTGTGACACAAAGTCCAAATGAAAGCGAGCTCAAACTTAGAATATGTGCAAAAAGGTAATTCTCAGATCCAAGATGCATGAAAGTCATTTCCTTTTTTTCAGGGGCTGTTCAAGAAGTTTCCTTAAACCCAGTGAATCTGTATACAGTCAGTAATTGGCCCCCAAGGCAAACACTACCACTAGCCACTGCTGTCTCAGGGTGACAATGGTTGGCCATTGAAAGGAAGATGGGAATTCCAAATCTTTTGGACCTTCTAAAGCTCAGAAAACCCCTGTCTGGCCAAAAAATGGAAGGATGACAAAGAATTCATGTCAAGACTGGGGCTAAAAGATCTCCTTCCCTCACCAAAACATTCCTTCTAAGGGGGAGGGTAATTTGATGGAATAAAAACCAGAACGCTGTATTTGCTTCTACCTCCTTAATGACTCTATTTCTAAATGGCTCAATAATTTATAGATGGCCTCTGAGGTATAACCAGGTTTCCTGAACTGTAAAAGTCATTCTAGTTCCAAGGACTTTTCATACTTAGCTATATGTGACATATAAACCCATGATTGATATTAATTGTTTGGACAGTTTATTGTTCACTTATGTGGAGTGGGGGTAATTTTATGGAACCAATCAATCAACTCCACCCTTCCCAATGCATCCCACCAAGAAACTACATTCAAAGAAACATCTCACTTCCTTGCCGGAGTAAATTTACCATGCTTTCAGGTTTGATCTAGAGGATTCAAAAGAATATAAGCACTATGATTAGATGTCAGTCTTTTTTCCCTCCTCAAATTCGGTCTTTACTTTATTGCTTTAAACATTCCATAATTTCATGGAAATCAATGTGTAATTTAACTCTTAGGAAGTAAACTTTATGAGTTGCTATGGTGGATAAAAAAATATCTCTGGAGTTGACCCTTTCCAAAAGGAGTGGAGTTTTTCCTTGGATAAAAGACATCAGTTCACCCCTGTATCCCCATATGAAACATGTTCAGGTGAGCAGATTGATCAAAGTAGATTTTTTTAAAAGAAAATAATTTCAGGCAATTGGTCACATCAATTCTACTTGAGATTTTCTAAAGTCTGTAGAAATTTAAGGAAGAAGGAAAAAGACCATAAAACCTAACAATTCCTTAGTTTCTAAAAAACTGAGTGGTTAGACTAAAATTTCCTTATTTTGCCATTGAGTTAATAATATTTGTTTTAATGATGATAGGTTTCATCTGAATAATTTTTCCACATCTGGAAACTTTTAGATTCTTGAAAGAGTTTTTGAAAAAAACTACAACATAATTCTTTCTATTCCTAATAAACAATTGACTAGAGAACAACAAAAGCCTAAATTAATGCTGATAAATATAAGTGAAATTAGGTGGAGTGACATACACGAAGCTTTGAGCAATTATTATCTGCCACTGAGGAATGTCTTTTGCAACTGGGCTTGATTCCTGGGTTATATGATTAGTCTCATTATTAAAAATAAAAATCATACTAATGGTAGGCAATGATATACTTCATATATTCATATATTTGATCCTCACAACAACTGAGTGAGATTGAGAGCATTATTATTCTTATTTTAATAGATGAAGGAATTCATCAATAAGGTTCAAGGCCTCATAATAAATGGCAGAGATGGTTTGGAACCCTGGTCTTCCCACTTCAAGAGCAGGGCTCTTTCCATTATGGCATGTTCAATTCTAAACTTATAATTTTAGTTTTTAAAATGAATGCAAATTAATTTTCTCAGGAAGACAATCTTACATTAAAATACATGCATACACACAAACAACCTTTGAGTTCTTGATCTAATGAATCCACATTTTTGTGTTTTTGAATATCAGGCTAGTCATTTAATTCGAAAATGATTATCCTCACATTCTATTCTCCTGAATTTTTTCCTTTAGTCTTTATCCCCGACTGCAATCCACTTAAAATATACAAACACATACATACATACATACACACGTACATACTCATACACAAAGAAAGATACACAGACACACACACAGACACACACACAGACACGCAGACACACAGACACACACACCACCACCACCACCAAGCTTCTCCTGTGTCAATCTGAGCTACCCTAGCCTAGAGACCACTAGCTGCTCTTCTCCTTGGCGTATTTAGTTTTTCTGACTTGGTCTATGCACAATTTCACTGGTCTGACCCCAAAGAACAAAGGAAGACTTGTGGTTCTCTCCACAAGCACTGTCTGAAACTGTGCCAATCCTTTACTGTTCTTGAAAGGCATTCATCAAGGAGACCCCTGGAAAATGACTTCCAAAGGAAAGCTGTCTCACCTGTAGTTTAGCAAAGACCTGGCACAAAGACCTGGCTTTTCACCAGGAGAGTTCAAATGGATCTAAAGTGACCAGTTCAAAGACAACTTCAATTAAGCTGTTCTGCTTTTTTGTTCTCAGAGTCTGAAGCTTTCCCTCCTATGTGATTCTTGCTGAACAAGGGAACCTGCCCATGAAAGTAGCTTGCTTGCTGGGTCCCTGTTTCTGGAATGCAATCTATACTTGTCTGTTTGGTACTCTATCTGACCAGTGATGTAACGGGAGTGTGCTTTGAAGATCAATGAATGTATGGTGGGGCCAGTGAGCATCCTTGGAGATTAGAGCAGGAAATGATGGAAACGTGAGTTATTTGTAAGCTGAATGGTGAAACTCTGGCAGGTTCAGAGCAGGTGGCTAAAACTCAGAGTTGGTGATAATATATGGGTGACATCATAAACATTTCATAAATAACAGGCATTATCAAGCTGCTTTCTTCGGCAAAATAATAATGGGTGGATATCCTCCAACCTCCAAGTGCTTAATGAGCCTTAGCAGGGACAGTAATTTTTTTTTATCAGGAACTCAATTAAACTGCAGCCATTTGTAGAAAAGAATGTCAGGGCAGAGAAAAGACTGGGACCCAAACTAGCCAGGGGTGGGGAATAAAAGAAATAAAAATTGTTGGGAAGGATACCAGGAAGGGAGTGCTGACCAAGTGGCGATTAACCACCATCATTGAACCTAGCAGGTTCATTGAAATGGGGCATCTCAGGAAGCTGGTCTTGGGTTTGGGGCTTGGCAGAAGGTACCCATTCAAAAAGATGAAATCATGCAAAGAAAAAAATATACACATTGAGTCTGATACAGATGTCACCACCCTCCCAGAGTATTACCCATTGGCAACCGAGAAGCACCATGATGTTGACAGGGAAGGAAGGGGCTTTTATGATGCTGATATTTAAATGGAACAGTGATAAGATGCACAGTTAATACAACACAGTTAATACAAAGAACTAAGAGAAAAATTAAGAAGAAAATCAGTTGTCTGGAAGGAATTAAATTCCTTCAGGCTCTTGAGGGAGGCAAATGAGACCAGGCTTATTTGTTTGTTTTCTCTACCCTTCAAAAAGTCACAACACCATACAGACATCCTTTTTCACAGCCCAAAAAGTACGATGGAAAAACATGTTGGCTTTGCTCCCAGAGAGCAAGGTTTTAGGCTAGATTTTTTCTGAGACTCAGCAGGGAAGTAGAGACTGCAGAAACCAGAGGGATGGAGTTTCACAGGTGGGCTTTCTTTCCTCCCCCCACCCTCAAAGGCACTGCAGCCAAACGGGCCCCAGGTGAGTAGACTTGAAGCTTTAGCAAAAGCACATAAATTGCAAGGAACAGAAGGACTTCAGAATCCCTTTCTGGCACTCTGCAAGTTTGACATTCTGGGATGCTTTAGTCACAGATATTGTTCAACTAGAATTAGCAGCAGGGAAGACTGGTTCCTAGAATCTATTGTGCGGTAGCAAACTTCAATTTCATTTACCTACACTCATTCTTATTCTTATGCATTTGTACATGTGTGAGCCTATAGGCACAGTCATACTTTCTCAGATCATACACAGCTATCTTTCGCCCTCCCTTGTCTTGCTCCCCATAAATACTCACATTAACTTTTGTCCACATCAATCCATTTCTACAACTCATCCCAACATATCTCTCACTACATTTATCCATCTCTACTGTTGAAAACATATCTTTATATTTAGTAATATCTGAATTTTCTTATGTAAGAGTTAAATCAGTTTTAATTAGTGAACCCCTCATGAATGAGGCAGAATAATTTGGCAGATAGAGAGCTTTCCTCAAAAGTGGAAGATCTGAGTTCATCTCACCTTTGACATACTAGTTATGTGATTCCGGGGAAGTCATTTGACCTTTTAGTGCTTTGCTTTAGGTTTCAGACGTATTAATTAATATGCATTGATAAGGGGAATACTTGTTTGTCTCCCCTTTCCATACATATATCATATTCATATACACACATACACATAAATACACATATATTTCACATACTATGCACATACATATAATGAGATATGTGCATATGTGTCGATATGTGCAGTAAATATACATGATATTCATTAATTTACAAAATGGGAATGGAACAATAAACTATTTTGGGGTGGTTGTAGTGGGTAGAGGACCAATATTAAAATTCAGGGTCATGAAGTTGAGGACTAGAAATTCTAAAAGACCCTCCTTTATAAAGTACAAGGTGTCACAAAAGTCCACTAAGTGATTATGATATCCCTGTAGAACTAAATCAAAGTTAATGGAAATAGGAAGCTGAAAATAAATCAACTCAATTAAATTTTCAATTTCTGAACAAGACTAAGGCCATTTCCCCTGGAAAACAAAAACATCTATCTCTGAATGATCAATGGAATCTTAATCTGTAGTCTATTAATAAATGTTCATTAGATGATTAGATTAGATTAGAATATCCAGCTGTACTCTTACCAGTATCTATATTTGTAGCAGTATCTCTCCATCTATTTATACATCTACACATCTACTTACACCTATTCAAATACCTACATCTATATGCATATCATATTCAAACCTCTACCTTTCTTGCTCCTCATATCGACTTACATTAACTTTTGTCCATGTTCACCCATTTCTGTAACTAGATCCAAACATAGCTGTAGCCAAATCCATACATCTCTATAGTTGACAAATATTTATATCTTTACCTATATTTTAGAGATATCTCAGTCTTTATATCTGAGTTAAGCCAATTTGAATAATTAGCCAAGAAAAAAGGAATAGAATATATGGTAAACCAACAGGATTTAAAAAGCTGGAAATCCTATTTTAAAATAAACCAAATAAATATAGATTTAATTCAAATATTATTTTAAGAACATGTAAAATATAGGATAAGAAAATTGCATTACAATTCAAATATATTAGAGTCTGCCTGAGAAGCCAGTAGTGGGGAGAAGTTTAGACATATTGACGAAAGGAAAATTATTCATTTGAATTTTCACCCCTTATTAATGAGGCAAAATTTAGAGAGAATTAAAATTAAAGAGAATTAAAAGGAGTTTATTATAAATATGATAAGGCAACATAGTGATGAGCTTATCACTGAAGATCAACAATGGTTTCAAGATTTTATAGATAACTTTACGACAATCCTGATAGATTCATTGCAACAAAAGAGATTGGTCCTTGCATCTCAATTCCTCCCCAAGGTAGGAAGAATTTGACAATTTGCAGATGGTGGGATCGTATAGAGGCGATAATACAAAAGCTGCTGGCATGGTGTCTTCTTCCCTGCACTGGTTGATAAGCAGGGTTTGTTGGAGCCAGTCATTAGTCCATTTGCAAGTGTTAAGTAACTGCTAGTTGCTAGATGTTGTACTGGGGATATAAAGAAAGGCCAAAAATTAATTTCTGTTCTCAAAAAGCTCACAGTCTAATGGGGAGAGAAAATGCAAACAACCATATAGAAACAAGATTTATAAAAGATAGAAACAGGTAGATTCTCAAAGGGAAGGTACTAATATTAAGTCTTCTTGCAGAAGGCAGAACTTGAAAGAAACTAGGGGAAACCAGAGACAGAGTTAAAGAGGGAACGAATTCCAAGAACAGTCATAAAAAATTTTATAGACACACATAGACATGCATTATACATGTATACACATATTTATGTCTAATAGTAGCCACATCTAGGGCAGGGTTTGGGAAGGGAAGGGAAATGTAAAAGGGAAAAAATTAATTTTATTATATATTTTAAAGGAATAGCAAGTTGTACATAATAGATTTGTACTTCTATTTGCAATCTTTGTTTTACTAAACTATTTTATGGAAATATTTGTTTTATACCATAAATTAAAAATAGATGAAATTTTAAAAAATAAAATATTTAGTCAAGAGAGGTAGCATCTTATTTAAGGAACAGTAAAAAGTCAGGTCACTGGATTGTGGAGTATAGGTGTGTGTATCAAGGGAGAGCAAGGTATAAAAAACCTGGAAAGATAGGAAGGAGTCAAGTTATGGACATCTTTAAAAGCCACAGAGAGAATTTTATGTTTTTTGTTGTTGCAACTATGAGAGCAGATGAAATCTCCAGCAGAGATTGAAGAGGGAAGAACAAAGGGCATCTGCAGTACCATCAGCATCTCTGTGATTCTCAAGTATGAGCTTAACATTCAATCTTATTATTACTGATATGCTTTAAAATTTTTTATGCCAAACACCTACTATCAGTTCTTCATCCCTGTTGTGTCCTGGAAAAAAGAAATCTACAAATGTTATGAGAACCAATAATTTCCCACAGTGATCAGCCATAACTCTTAAGCCACATGGTAAGAAGAGTACAATCCACTAAATTTTAATGATGCATGAAGTGTAAAAACATCAGGGAAATCCATGATGATAGGCATCATTTATAGTGAAGAGAGAGCCAGCCTTGAAATAAGACCTGGGTTTAGGTTTTACATTTCTCTGTGTGACCCTGGACAAGTTTTTGGACAATTCTTTAAGACTATAAGTTGCAAAAGGGGAGCAACAGGGCATTGGTAGAGGGAACATGTTGGTCCAGACCAAAAATTAAAAGTAACTTTCCCTTATCCATTTCCTATTGGGAAATCTCTTCCATTCACCATACTTAACAGATTAGCTGAACATAAGTCATTTGTAGGAAAGTTAAACCCCTTTGCAGTTGTGGGATGAGCTTGATGGATCATGACCCTTAAGCGGCTTTAGAATTTGCAAGAATGCCATCATCCTATGTTGTTTTAACAGTGACTAAATTTCTATTTCTAAGTGGTGAATTTCAAAAATCTCCTTGCTCTCTGAGAAAGCCTAAAAAAATCCTGGGAAGGGATGATGACCCCAGACATAGAACTAGAGAAACCTCTAGTACATGGCCTATGACCAATGGCAAGAATTTCTTCATCTTTATTGTTTATATATCCACTTTTCTGCAGCAGTGGTCTATAATTACAGTGGCCAAAATCTGTTCCATGGGATGAGTTACAGACTATAGAGTTGCCCCTTTATTTGAAGGTGATATAATATCTCCTGATCAAAATATAAAGTTTAGGGACAATGGCCAAATTTGAATTTTATAGGATCTGGGTTTGTTCCTTCTTGCATCCTATTGGCTTTCCCCAAGAGCTCATTAGATGACCTCATCTAAGCAAACACCGAATCTTCATTTTTGTGATATGATTTGATTCCCTTAGTCTTCAGTGCGACCCCACCCTGCCAAAAGCAAAGAGCAACAGATAGGTATGGGAATCATTTTGTCTAACTGGAAACCCAAAGTAATTTGATAAATTTCCTAACAATATCCCATTTGACTTCCCACATTATACCTTTTATAACCTTTTGACAAAAATACAATTTAGATAAATCACAGCTTTGGAAGAACCTGCAGCTGAGAAATACAATAAGGCAGATTATAGGGTTTTTCATGAACGTCATCCCCAAAGAGTTAGAGCCAAATTATTGAGAACCTGTAGGGGGAAATAAAACTCAGGGCTGCATTTATCTGTAATTTTATTTGTTCCAAAGCCAGCCTCACTACCAAAAAAACAAAGACCTGATGTAAAATACAAGGTTTTGTCAGGAGTTAGAGGCTGAACTGAGTGTGGACTCTCTAGGCTAACCCCAGTAATTAACATATGCACCATAGTCCAGCAATAAAAGGTCATGATTATACAGTGCAAATACAAAATTAGAAGGAATTAGCAGGTAAATTCAGACATTTACACTTCTCACAGCTGAATCAAAAAAATCACTTTTGTTCATTCAACACGTATTCATTAAGTCTGCTAATGTGAGAGACCTTGAATGTTTATCTGACTAACTGTAACCCCGTAAGAAGCTTCTACTTCCACCCTTAGATCAGTGTCAACAGATTTTTGGAGTGAACATGAGAATAAGATATGGATCAGAACTTCTTTCTGGCATGGAACATAGTAGGTACTTAATAACTTACTGACTTATGAAGGGACATCTTGAATGTGCATCAAACTAGAGAATTTTCTGGTCCTAGCCCAACCATATCAGGCAAGTGCAGAGTTTCTGAATTTTTTAGTCATAGACCCCTTTGGCAGTCTAGTGAAATCTAAAGATCCTCATTTCAGAATAATGTTTTTAATTCATAAAACAAATATAGAATTGCAAAAGACACCAATGATATTTAAATATAATTATCCAAATTTTTGAAAAAATGTTCAGGGAGATCAAGTTAAGAACTTCTGCTCTAGTGTAAGTAGACAAAATTTTGCCTACATGATAATTTTCTCTTTTCCTAAAAACTTATTAAAACACTAAGCCCACATTCATTTGAAAACATTTCACATAATTGCTATCTAGTCAACCCTCCCCCATCTTGATTTTGTGATCAGCTTTTCTTTTGATTCAAGTCAAGGTTCTAACTTTTTTAAAAATTTTGACATTGTTTCCAACATGTTATCCTTCCTTCCCAGATATATGCCACCTGGAAATTTGATGAGCAAGCCACTTATATCCTTATCCAAGTCTTTGATAAAAAAAAAGCCTCCAATAGTTGGGTGCCAAGTATAGATTTCTACCTCTACTAGACAATTTTTTTAGGATGTTTGCAAGGCAAATGGGGTTAAGTGGCTTGCCCAAGGCCACACAGCTAGGTCATTATTAAGTGTCTGAGATCGGATTTGAACCCAGGTACTCCTGACTCCAGGGCTAGTGCTCTATCCACTGGGCGACCTAGCCACCCCTACTGGACAATTCTTTAAAGCTGATCTCCCATGATTTTTGCTTTGTCTTTTAAGTCCCAACAATCAGTAGTGATCCCTGCATCATTTTTCTATTTTTTTTCCTATAAAAATAGCAGAAAACTTCATCAAATGCTTTGCTAAAATCTAGGTAAAACATAATCATCACATTCTCTTGATCTTACAGCTTAGTAATTTTGAAAAAAAGAAAGAAATAGCTAACCAGTACTGGAATCCACACTGGTTCTTTGTGATCACCATTTCCTTTTCTAGATATTCCTTTATAGACCTTCTTGATAATACCTCAAATTTTACCAGAGACTGAGTTTAATGCAACATTTAATGCAACATGACTCCAGATTTTAGCCTCCCTTCTTCCCTTTTTAAAAATGAAAATTGGCAAAACATTTGTGCTTTTCCAGATTGGGGGTGTTGAGTTGTTTTGGTCATGTCCATCTCTTTGTGATCCAGCTGGGGTTTTCTTGGCAAAGATACTGGAATGATTTGCCAATTCCCACTTCAGCATATTTTACAGATGAGGAAACTGAGGCAGAAGGGATAAATGACTTGTCTAGTACTAGTAAGTGTCTGAGGACAGATTTGAACTCAGGAAGACAGTCTTCTTGGTTCCAAACCCCGTGCTCTGTGCACTGTTGTTCCACCATAACTGTCCAAGAACTTTGTTCTGCTTTCCTTATGGATCTTTGATATCAACTCTCATTAGTTATTTTTATTCTGGTCTTTCTGGTCCAAAGGAGAATAGAAAGCAAATTAAGCACTGAACAATTTTTCCTTTTATCTCTCCAATTTTATCTACCAGGGACAGTGATCCTTTCATTTCTTTGAGCCTTCTCTTTTTCCTTATTTGGAAGGTAGGGAGAGCGTTTGAGTTTCTTTGTGATATCCTCAGCTTGTCTTCCCAGTCTCACCTTGCTCTGATATTTAGTGGTCCTGACCCTATTTATATTAGACCAGAGAAGATGTAGACTGTCATCTGTTCATTTCTCTATTCTGGATTCTTCTTCAAGGCTTATCTTTAAAAATCTAATTTGTTTGTTGAGTTCCCATGCATCTATATTAGTCTCTTTGTCTGGGCCATCTTTCTTCATTATTGGAAAGCTATTTCTTTGTGGGTTTGGAATTTTATTCTTGAGAAGTTTAATGCTTCTTGGTATTACTTTCCTGTAGATTCCCCCACCTCACATTCATGGTAAATATTTTCAGATATCTAACTGTCTAGATTTTGGCTATAATCTGACCCTCAATGCATTTAAAGAGCTTTGGAGGAAGAGAAATATTGTATTGTAATTTGGTCTTTCTTACAGCTGAGTACTCAAACATGACTTCTATAATCTATACTTCCACTCAAATTATTCTGTTTATTAATATGTATTAAATGTAAAATTAGCATGTTAAAATTAAACATGTACTTAATGGGGGGAAGCAGGAAGATGACACAACAGAGAAAGTGCTGGCTGTGGAGTAAGGAAGATTTTGTTCAAATCCAGTCTCAGACATTTGCTAGCTGTATGACCCTGGACAAATCACTTAACTCTGCCTCAGTTTCCTTATCTGCAAAATGAGTTGGAGAAGGAAATATCTTTGTCATGAAAACTCAGATTGAATCACAAAGTGTCAGACATGACTGAAATGATTAGACAATGGCCAAAATGTACCTAACCTTTTTCTAGTCCCTGGAAAAGAAAGAGAAAAAAATGACAGTCTCTGGAGGGGTTGACATTTAACTGGGTTTGGAGTTAGAGAGAGAAAGTAGGAAGTAATGTTTATAAGATCAGAGATTCGAAGCTAAAAGGCCATCCTCATTTTACAGATGAGAAAAATTAGGCTTAGAGTAGGGTTATTAAAAAGTCAAGACAATTTTGGAATCCTTTGACTTCAAAACTAACATTCTTTCCGGTACACCATTTAGGAAATGATATGTTGACTTACGGGAACACCTAATTTTATAGTTTGTATGGAAAATAGAATGTGTGAAAAGGATAAATGTAAATCAAAAGAGTTGTTATATTTTCTCTCAACAGCACTGAGAAGTCCCTAAGGTATTTGTGTATTGTCAAACTTGTCCCTTTGGAAAATTGAAAAAAAAATATATATATATATATATATATGTATATATATATATGTGTATATAATATACACATATATACATATACATATATATATATATATGAATATGAAGATTGATAAAAGAGAGAAAAGGGGCTAATTGGGAAGACTGAAGAGGAAGATATTATAATAGAACAATAACTGAAGTGGATTAAGGGCTTATATAAGACTGGAATGAGAGGATGCTTGAGAAAATCAACAAGACTTAGCAACTTATTAGATATGAAGGGTGAGTAAATGAGAGGGAAAAGTCAAAGATGAGCTTGACAGTAATGAACTAATTGTCTAGAATGAAATCCATATTTCTGGACATGTTCAATGCTGACAATTTTTATTTTTACTTTTTGTTGACTGTGAATATTCATTAAAAGGGTTTGTTTTCACTATTTTCCCTTTTCAGTGGGGATGGGGAGAAGAGAAATGGTGGGATCAAAAGAAAATACTATTCCTTAAATTAAAATTTTAGGGACTCCCTCCCAAGATGGTAGAGAGAAGTGAAACACTGTCCTAAGCTCTCCTGGCTTCCCATCAGAACTAACATGAATCAAGCCTCTTAACAGAATTTGGATCCACAAAAATCAAAACAGGACCTAGGAGAAAAACATCTACCAACAAATCTGTCCCAGGAGAGTGTGGGCAAGCTGGGGGCAGAGAGCAGAGAGCCAGCACAAGGGTATGGGGGTGAGGCCCAGGGACTAACCTGAGAACAACAATAGAAGTGTTTGCTGGTTTCCTGGATGCATGGTGGCAGGGAGAGCTCTGGCATGGAAGTGTTTATTGTGTGGAATGAGAGAACTCCATTGCAGCAGCTAGATATCAATCTAGTCAGTTCAGTTGGTCTGGAAGACTAGGAGTGTGGTCTTCCAAATCGCATCCAGAAAACATCTTTTCTGATGTTTTCAATGAAGTCTCCATGTTTCCAGTTAAGTCCCCTTCCCCCCCCCCTTCCTGTGGGAGAAAGTGATTCTTCCCAGGACAAAGTAATAGCCCCCAACCCCAGGCTCAGGTGTGGGCAGCAGATCTCCCCCAGTGCTGAGTGAGGATTAAATGAATTTACTATAGAGCCCAAGAGCCCAACTCACTTTGTTCAAGGATAATGCAGATCCTGATACAACCCCCTCCTCACCTCCAGGCCTAGAGAATGGGCCATTAATGAAGGTCACAAACACTTCAGAGAAAGCATCTAGTATCACCTATTGTCCAATTCACTTGAAATTACTAAACCCAGTGAGCAAAACCTCTAGAAATTTCAACCCCAAAAGTCTGTGAACCAGCTCCTCCCCCAACACAAGATCCTAGGAAACTAAAGAAAACCCAGAGAAAAAGGGGGGTGCGAGAGAACTAGAGCTTCAGAGGAGAATATGAATTGATCTACAGAAAGACTTCTTAGAAGAGATCAGGAAGGAGTTTAAAAATCAATTGGAAAATTTGGGAAAAGAAATGCAAGAGAAAATTAACTCTTTGTAAGGGAAAATTGTCATCTTGCAACATGAAAATGAAAATATAATCGGACAAGTGCAAAAAGAAAATAATTCTCTCAAAACCACAATTGGACAAATGGAAAACTCCTTCAAAAACAGAAAATGAAAAAATGGAAAAGGAGTTGCAAAAGGTAAATGAAGAAAATTCTTCTCTTAAAAAAAGATTGGAATGGGTGGAAATTAATGACTTCATAAGACAACAAGAATCTGTTAAAACAAAAAGCACAAAAAATAGAAGAAAAGGTAAAATTCTTCAATGGCAAAACAACTGCCTGTAGAATAAATCCAGGAGGGACAACTTAAGAATCATTAGGCTTCTTGAAAACATTGTGGAGAAAAAATGCCTGGACTCTATTCTTTAGTATATAGTGGAGAATTGCCCTATATCATGGAATCAGAGGGCAAAATAGTTATTGAAAAAATATATCAATTCCTTCCTGAAAGGGGCCACAAATATCAAGGAATATTGTGGCCAGACTCCAGAACTATCTGATAAAAGTGAAAATCCTGCAAGCAGCCAGAAAGAAACAATTTAGATTCCAATGAGCCACAATAATGATTACAGAGGACCTGATAAGGGAGTAAAGGGGCTGGAAAGAGATATTCTGGAGAGCAAGGGAGCTTAGATTGTAGCCAAGAATTCACTATCTAGCAAAACTGAGCCTTCTCTTCCAGGGGAAAAGATGGACATTTAATGAAATAGGAGATTTCCAACTCTTCCTAATAAAAAGACCAGAACTAAATAGAAAATTTAGACTTCAAACAGGAGACTCAAGAGATGCATGCAAAGGTAAAAAAGGGAAAAGAAAAAAACTGTTATCCAATATGATGAAATTGGTGACATTCCCACCTGGGAGAAAGACTCTCATAACTTGAGAGAAGTATAACTCTATTAGAGAGAATATATTTAGCCAGAAATAATGGACACTCATGACTTATTTGTGACTCTGATAGAATAATTTAAAAGTAATATCTCCTTAAAAGAGGGGGCAGTAAAGAGATAGGAGGATGGAGGAGATTAAAAGGGGTAAATTATATCAAATGAAGAGGTACAAAGGACTTATTGCAATAGAGAGGAAGAAGGAAGGAGGTGAGAATTGCTTGAATCTTACTCTCATCAGGTTTGGCTCAAAGAAGGATTAACACACAGATTCACTTAAGTTTAGAGAATTATCTTACCTTTCAAGTATTAAGAGGAAAAAGGGTTGGGGGAAGGAAAAAAGGAACTGACAGAAGGAAGGGAAGAAAGAAAGGGAAAAGAGAAAGAAAGGGGAGGGAGGATGGAAATAAGGGGGAAAATGCACTGAAGGTGGTGATACTCAGAAGCAAAATACGGGGGGAATATGGATAAGGTATAAAAAGGGGAAAATACAAACCAAGGTAAGATAGCATGGAGGGAAATAAAGAGTTAGTAATTATAACTTTGAATGTGAATGGAATGAACTCTTCCATAAAAATAAGTGAATAGCAGAGAGGATTAAAAACCAGAATGCTACAATATGCTGCTTACAAGAAACTCATTTGAAGCAGAGAGATACATACAAAGCAAAGGCAAAAGGTTGGAGTAGAATATATTATGCTTCAGCTGAAGTGAAAAAGGTAAGGGTAGCAATTCTTATTTCAGACAAAGCAACTGCAAAAATATATCTCATTAAAAGAGATAAGGAAGCAAACTATATATTCCTAAAAAGGTACTTTAGACAATGAAGCAATTTGAATACTAAATATGTATGCACCAAATGGTATAGCATCCAAATACTTAGAGGAGAAGCTGAATGAGTTACAGGAAGTCATAGACAGCAAAGCTCTACTGGTGGGAGACCTCATCCTCCCTCTCTCAGAATTAGATAAATGCAACCATAAAATAAACAAGAAGGAAATTAAGGAGGTAAATACAATATTAGAAAACCTAGACATGATAGACCTTTGGAGAAAATTGAATGGGAATAGAAAGGAATATACCTTTATTCCTGCAGTACATAGCACCTAGTACACACCTGTACTAGGCCATAAAAACCTCATAATCAAAGGCAGAAATATTGAATACTTCTTTCTCAGACCTTAATGCAAAAAAAGTCATGTGCATTAATGTACCATGGAGAGATAGACCTAAAACTAATCAGAAACTAAATAATCTAATTTTAAAGAATGAGTGGATCAAACAACAAATTATAGGTAGAATTAATGATTTCATCCTAGACAATGACAATAATGACACAATATACCAGAACTTATGGGATAGAGTCAAAGCAGTTATTAAGGGATATATCATATCTCTAAATGCTTACATAAATAAAATAGAGGAAAAAGGAAATCAATGAATTACATATGCAACTAGAAATAGAGAAAGAGCAAATTAAAACCTCCAATTAAATACCAAATTAGAAATTCTAAAAATTAAAGAAGAAATTAATAAAATTGAAAGCAAGAAAATTATTGAACTAATAAATAAAACCAAGAGCTGGATTTATGAAAAAACCAATAAAATCAATAAACTTTTGGTTAATTTGATTAAAAAAAGGAAATTAAAGTAGTAATTTGGAACTATTTTTGCCCAACTGTATGCCAATAAATTTCATAATCTAAGTGAAACGAATGAATATTTACAAAAATATAAATAGTCCAGATTAAAGGAAAAGAAAAATTAAATACCTAAATAACCCTATCTCAGGAAAAGAAATTCAACAAGCCATCAATGAAAGAAAAAATCTCTAGGACCAGATGGATTCACAAGTGAATTCTATCAAACATTTAAGGAACAATTGATTCCAATTCTATATAAACTCTGGAAAAATAGATGAAGACAGAACTCTGCCTAACTCCTTCTATGACACCAAAATGGTGCTGATAACTAAACCAGGAAGAGTCAAAACAGAGAAAGAAAATTGTAGACCAATTTCCCTAGTGAATATGAATACAAAAAAATCTTAAATAAAATCTTAGCAAAGCAATTATAGCAAGTAATCACTAGGATAATATACTATGACCAAGCAGGATTTATTCCAGGAATGCAGGGTTGGTTCAATATTAGAAAAACTGTCAGTATATTTGATTATACCAATAACAAACCTAACAGAAAACATATCATTATCTCAATAGATGCTGAAAAAGTCTGACAAAATACAGCACCCATTCCTACTAAAATCACTGGAGAATGTAGGAATAAATGAATTGTTCATTAGAATGATTAGCAGTATCTATCTGAAACCATCAACAAATGTTATATGCAATGTGGATAAGCTAGAGGCATTCCTAATAAGATCAGGTGTGAAACAAGGATGTCCATTATCACCACTACTATTCAATATTGTGTTAGAAATATTAGATTCAGCAAAAAGAGAAGAAAAAGAAATTGAAGGAATTAGAATTGGGAAGGAAGAAACAAAACTCTCACTCTTTGCGGATTACATAATTGTATACCTAGAGAACTCTAAAAAATCATCTAAAAACTACTGGAAACAATTAACAACTTTAGTAAAGTCACAGGCTATAAAAGAAACCATCATAAATCCTCAGTATTTCTATATATTATTAGGAAGATACAGTAGCAAGAACTACAAAGAGAAATCCAATTTAAAATAACTTCAGACAATATAAAATACTTGGGAGTCTACCTGCCAAGGCAGACTCAGAAATTCTATAAAAACAACAATAAACCAATTTTCACACAAACAAAATCAGATTTAAATAAGTGGGAAATATCAACTTATGGATAGGCTGAGCTTATATAATAAAAATGATGATTCTATCTAAATTAAACTACTTTTTCAGTCATACCAATCAAGTTTTCAAAAATTACTATAACGAGCTAGAAAAAATTGTAACAATTTATATGGAGAAACGAAATGGCAAGACTATCAGGGGATTCAATGAAAAAAAGGTACAAAAGATGGTGGCTTAAATTTACCAGATCTGAAATTATATTATAAAGCATCAGTCATCAAAACTATCTGATATTAACTAAGAAATAGAGTGGTGGATCAGTGGCATAGATTAAGTGCAAAAAGAGATCACAGGAAATGATTATAGTAATCTGCTATTTGATAAATACAGAGTCCAGCTGCTGGAATAAGGACTCACACTTCGATAAAAATTATTGGGAAAATTGGAAGTTAGTATGGCAGAAACTTGGGTTAGACCAACATCTCACACCCAAGATAAGATCAAAATGAGTGCAGGATTTGGACATAAATGACAATATTATAAGCCAACTAGGAGAACAATGAATACTTTACCTGTCAGATCTATAGAAAGAGGAGCAGTTTATGACCAAGGAAGAGATAGAGAACGTCATTAGAAACAAACTGGATAATTTTGTTTACATTAAATTAAAAAGCTTTTGAAGAAACAAAACCACTGTAATCAATATCAAAAGAAATGTAGTAAATTGGGAAACAATTTTTACAACTAGTGTTTCTGACAAAGGACTCAATTCTAAAATATATATATGTGTGTATATATATATATATATATATATATATAGAGAGAGAGAGAGAGAGAGAGAGAGAGAGAGAGAGAGAGAGAGAGAACTGAATCAAATTTATAAAAAAAGCCATTCCCCAATTGACAAATAGTCAAAGGATTTGCAAAGGCAATTTGCAGATGATGAAATCAAAGCAATTCATAGTCATATGAAAAATTGCTCTAAATCATTACTTATTAGAGAAATGTAAATTAAAGCATCTCTGAGGTGCCACTTCACACCTCTCAGATTGACCAATATGACCAGAAAGAATAATGATCAATGTTGAAAGGGATGTGGGAAATCTGGGACACTGATGCATTGTTGCTGGAGCTGTGAATGATCCAACCTTTCTGGAGAGCAATTTGGAGTTATGCCCAAAGGGCAATAAAAATGTGCATACCCTTTGATCTAGCAATACCACTACTGGGTCTAAACCCTGAAGAGATTAAGAAAAAAAAGGGTAGGGCAGCTAGGTGGCAAAGTGGATAGAGCACCGGCTCTGGAGTCAGGAGGACGTGAGTTTAAATCTGACCTCAGATACTTAGTAATTACCTAGCTGTGTGGCCTTGGACAAGTCACTTAACCCCATATGCTTTGCAAAAAAAAATCTAAAAAAAGATAAAGGATAAAAGCATCACAAAAATATTCATAGCAGCCCTGTTTGAGGGGGCAGAGAATTGGAAATTGAAGTGATGTCCATCAGTTGGGGAATGGTTGAACAAATTACAGAATATGTATGTTATGGAACACTATTGGGATTTCAGAGAAACCTGGAAAGACTTGCATGAACTGATGCTGAGCAAGAAGAGCAGAATCAGAAGAACATTGTACATCCTAATAGCAACATGGGGTTGATGATCAACCTTAATGGACCTGCTCATTCCATCAGTGCAATAATCTGGGTTTTTGGGTATTTTTCAATGGGAAAACTATCTGTATCCAGAGAAAAAACTATGGAGTTCAAACAAAGACCAGAGATTATTACCTTCAATTTTTTTAAAAAGTTGTCTTATGTACTACAAAATTTTACTATCCCTAATATTTTATTTCTTTCTCAAGGATATGTTTTTTTTTAGCCCCAACAAATTGAATTTTGGTCAATGTATAACATGGAAACAATGTAAAGATTATCAGATTGCCTTCTGTGGGAAGGGAGTGGGGAGGGAAGGGAGGTTGAGGAAAAATTGTAAAATTCAAAACATTACAAAAATAATAGGTAGAAACTACCATTGTATATAATTGGAAGACAAATAAAATATTTATATAATAAAATGAAATAAAATTTTATTTTAAAATAATAATAATAAAAAAAGATGAGCTTAAGTTTCAAGCCTGGGTGACTGAGAAAAGGTGTCTTCCTCAGAGATACAGATATTTTTTAATGGATAGGTCCAAGAAGAATTCTTTTTCCTTTTTCAGTTAAACTCATCTCTTTCTATCCTAATTCCTGTTGTGCCTAGTTTCTCCAAAGGACAATGGGATATTATCATTTTTAGATTTATAAAGTACTCAACAAAACTCAAGTCTCTGCCTAATGGAAGAAATGGAGTTTTCTCCATATTGCTACCTTCTTTGTTTTCCATTTCTTTTTATATTACTGTTTTGTTTTTTACTAATGAGTTTTATTTATTTTTAATTTTTAATTTTTTTCGATTTTTTATTATATTTATTTTTATTTTTGTACAAATGATGTTTTTTATACATTAATAAAATATTCTTGTTTAATAGTAAACATAATGCCCATATAGATCCTCATGAGCAATAAAGGAAAGAGAAAAAAATTAAAATTAAAATTAAAAATAATAATAGGGGCAGCTAGGTGGCATAGTGGACAGAGCACCAGCCCTGGAGCCAGGAGCACCCAAGCTCAAATCTGGCCCCAGACACCCAACAATCACCCAGTTGTGTGACCCTGGGCAAGCTACCCCAACCCCATTGCCCTGCAAAACCAAAATAAAAAAATAAAAATAATGATAATAATAATGATAACAATAATAATAATAGTAATAAATGTGCTTCAGTCTGTGTTCCAACACCACCAGCTCTGTTGTGGGCGGATCACATTCTTTATGATAAGTACATCAGAAAAGCTACTTCCATATTTTTCCACTGTTACCATTGCTGATCGCAACTCCTTTCATTTGTACTTCCCCACTACCATACATTATATTTTCTCTCTCTCTCCTTTCACTATGTCCCTCTTTTAAAATGTGCTGTCGGGTAGCTGAGTGGTGCAGCAGACTGATCACCAGCCCTGGGGACAAGAGGTCCTGAGCCTACCTACTACCCCTAAGGCCCAGCAACTCCTCAGCCCTGTGGTCCCAGACAGGCCATCCAATCCTAGTCCCTTGCAAGAAGTAAAAAAGAAAATGTGTTATATCTGACCACTCTCCCCCATGGTCCACCCTTTCCTCCATCACTCACACCCCCTGCCTTCCCCCTGTCCCCCCTTCTCTCCTTCTTACTCTAGATATCTATACCCCATTGAGTATATATGCTGTTTCCTCTCCGAGCCACCTCTGATGAAAATGAAAGCAAAGGTTCCCTCATTCCCCATCACCTTTCCCCCTTCCATATCATTGCAATAGCTCATTGTAATAAAAAAATCTTATTATATGAACTATATTAGCCCATTCTACCTCTCCTTTCTCTTACTCTTTTACATTTCCCTTTTAGTCATTGACTCCATTTTTACAATATATTATATCTTCAAATTCATCTCTCTCCTGTGCTTCATCTATAAAAGCTCCTTCTACCTACTCTATTAAATGAGAAGTTTCTTATGAGTGTTATTAATATCATTTTTCTATGCAGGAATACATGCAATTCATCATCATCATTAAGTCCCTCATATTTTACCCTTCTCCTCTACACTCTGCTTCACCTGACTCTGGTTTTTGAAGATCAAACTTTCTGTTCAGTTCTGGCCATTTTAACAGGAACATTTGAAACTCCCACTGAAAGTCCATCTTTTTCCCTGGATGAAGATGTTCAGTTTTTCTGGGTAGTTGATTCTCAGTTGCATTCTGGGCTCTTTTGCCTTCCAGAATATTCCAAGCCTTAAGAGCCCTTAATGTATTTGCTGCTAAGTCCTGTGTGATCTTGACTGGAGCTCCATGATATTTGAATTGTGACCTTCTGGCTGCTTGTAATATTTTCTCTTTGACTTGGTAGTTCTGGAACTTGGCTATAATATTCCTGGGGGTTGCTTTTTTTGCATCTCTTTCTGGGAGAGATTGGTGGATTCTCTCAACTTCTATTTTGCCCTCTGCTTCTAGGATATCTGAGCAATTTTTCTGCTTTACAAATGATGTCAAGGCTCTTCCTGATCATGACTTTCAGGTATGCCAATAAATTTTAAATTATCTTTCCTGAATCTGTTTTCCAGATCAGTTGTTTTTTCAATGAGATGTTTCACATTTTCTTGTAATTTTTCATTCTTTTGGCTTTGAAGTATTGTCCTGACTTCTTGTAAAGTCAGCAACTTTCTTTAGCTCCATTCTACATCTGAAGGATTTGTTTTCCTCAAAGAGCTTTCTTTTCTCTTTTTCCATCTGGGCAATTCTGCTTTTTTTTTTTTTTAGGTTTTTGCAAGGCAAACAGGGTTAAGTGGCTTGCCCAAGGCCACACAGGTAGGTAATTATTAAGTGTCGGAGACTGGATTTGAACCCAGGTACTCCTGACTCCAGGGCCGGTGCTTTATCCACTACGCCACCTAGCCGCCCTGTAATTCTGCTTTTTAAAGCATTCTTCTCCGCAATAACTTTTTGAACTGTTTTATCCATTTGACCTATTCTGGTTTTTAACATGTTATTTTCTTCAGCATATTTTTGGACCTCCTTGACTAAGCTGCTGACTTCTTTTTCATGTTTTTCCTGCATCTCTCTCATTTCTTTTCCCAATTTTTCTTCTATCTCCCTTACTTGCTTTTCAAAATCTTTTGTGAGCTCTGTCATAGCCTGAGTCCCAATTTCTGTTTTTCTTGGAGTCTTTAGATGCAGGAGCCTGTACTTCCTCATCTTCAGACTGAGTATTTTGATCCTTTTTGGGATCACAGACAATGTATTTCTCAATGGTGTTCCTCTTTTTTTCTCTGTTTACTCATTTTCCCAGCCTGTACTCAGTCTTGGGGTGCTTCCTGAGCTTTTGAATATTATTGGGACATCCCCCCACCAGGATCTCAGTGTGTGAAGTTCTGTCTTCCCTCCTGGTCTGTGAATGACCACACGTGTACCCCTCTGCCACAGGGCTGAGGTGGGGGGACCCCTGCTGTTCTATGGGGGTCCTAGACTGTAATCAGGATCTAAATGTGGTCAGATCCCCAGAATCCTGTTCCAAGTAAAGAGGACAGACCTTGGAAGTCTCTTTCTACTCCCCTACCTTTGGTAATGGCTCCACCTGCTTCCTATTTCTAAATCTGGGCTGGCACCTCTGTTCATTGTTCACTGAGTGCCCTGAGGACTGGGCTTCACAAGCTCGCACCCCACCCCTCCCCAGTGATAATCCAAGTTGTGCCCGGTGCTCCCCAGGGTATAGGTCAGTAAACTGCCCCTGCTGTTGTGAGCCACGGCTCCCAGGTGCCCTTGGGCTGCCTTCGGGAGGCTGAATTTCCTTCACTCCGGTGGGCCATCCCTCTAACCCTGTGGAGCAGAGCCATTCCACTATTTTGTAGGTTACCTTGGGTTGGAAAATTGCCTGACTGGATCCCTCTGTGGGTTCTGTCTCTCAAAAATTTAGTCAGAGTCATTATTTTATGAGTTTTGAAATATTATAGAGAGTACCTAAGAGAGGCTCTTCTCATGTCACTATCTTGGCTCCACCCACAATAATGAGTTTTTAAACTTTTTTTTGGCAAGGCAATGGGGTTAAATGACTTCTCCAAGGTCACACAGCTAGGAAATTATTAAGTGTCTGAGGCCAGACTTGACCTCAGATCCTCCTGACTCCAGGTCCAGTACTCTGTCCACTGTGCAACCTAGCTGCCCAACTAATGAGTTTTGTGTATTTGAATGGGACCATCATCTCCCACTCTCTACTAGATCTTTAGAGAACATTAATTTCTTTTTGCTATTTTCCCCAATCTAATCCAATTTAACAAGCATTTATTACATGTCAACTATATGTGAGGCACTATGTTTTGGGCTCAGAAGAGAAAGAAAAATTCTTTTCTCAAGGGACTTACATTTCTATTGGGAGGGCTGGGATACAGATAAGCATAAAGCTAAATTTCATTTAGTGTAAATAACTTATCCCTTGTATTCAAATCTGCACTATTCAAAGATAAAATTAGGTAAATTACTGTCAATGGTTTCATCCCAATGGAAATATGTGGTTTGTATTTAAGTATTTCACTCACCAAAGGTGAGTCATTATTTGTCCTAGTGAAGATCTAGACATATGCATGATAATATAAAAACTTAAAAAACCATGAAATCATAAAAAAGAAGCCTGTAGGATGTGGAAATGAGCCAAAGCTTTAAATAAGATAGAGATTTGAAGCGGTAAAGGTAAGAAGAAACTTCATTGTTCATATGGTAGATAAGTTGGACAAAGACATTGAGGTTAGAGTTTTCTAGCTGGATTCCAGAAAGAGAATAGTAGGTCGATTTGGTTGGAACATAGAATCTGTCAAGGAGAGGAATGTGAAATAAGACTGGAAAGGCTGGTTGAAGCTATATTGTGAATGGCTTTCTGAGTTGGGCAATTTCTATTTTATCCCACAGGCATTAGCAAAGCCATTGAAATGTTTTGAGCATGGGAAGTGACATGGTATGACATATACTTTTAGAAGATGATTTTGGAAGTTGTAGAGAGGATGAACTGGAGAGAGAGATGTAGAAGCTGGGAGTTCATTTAGAAAGCTATGACAATAGGAAAGATCAACAGTAATAGAATTGTGAACTAGTGTCATGGTCTTGCTGGTGGAAAGAAAGGGATGGATACTGGAGATGCTATGAAAGTGAAATCAACAGGACTTTTACTTCATGTTTCCAACATTTTCTTCCTGGCGGCACTGTGACCTATCAATAATGGTACTTGATAACCACTGACTGGTTGATTCTTAGTGGTAGTTTGGGCTCAAAAGGAAACTCAGAAAAGCTTTAGCATTTTAGTTTTGAAAGGTTTGTTTCTGACTATCACAATGCAGAACTTGAAATCATGGTATTTTGAAACTACAGGCAATTTTCAATACTCTAATGAGTTTTACACATTTGCAATGACCAAGAATGCTTAAATAGACTTTTTTAAAATTAAGGATTTTAGGTTAGACTATGGGTATTATGATGAAGAGATAGGAGACACTTAGAAAATTTTCTTTTTTAAGAACAAAGGGACTTTGAATGTCTTGGCAATCATGAAGAAATAAAACTGAAAGCTCTCTGCTATTTTAGGAGTTGTAAAGTGGGCATAGAGTCTTTTATTTTCTTCTTTTACTGTCCAAATGAGACCTAATTAAATATGTTTAAATATAACTAAGTCATAGAAGATTTAAAGAAAATCTTTCTGTGTGTCTGTCTGTCTGAACATACACACATATATATGCAGATACATAAAAATATATTTGTATCTATATACATATGTGCATAGATGTGCACAAAGGAAGAAAATGAATGTTCCACGAAGCTATTACAAAGAAGAAACAGGCTTTTGTAATTATACCTGGGGAAAAATTTTATATGATGACCTTCACATAGAAATTAATAAGATAATGATTGTCTACTCCTTTGAAGCACTGTCTAAGGAGGGGCTAGCATTATAGGTTATTTTGCTAAGAAGTGATAAGGGGTTCGGAATACAGATTAATCAAAAATACTGGTACAATGAACTTTTGAGAATGCATTTATGATCTTTTCCACACAGCACATTTGCCCAAAAGAAGAGAAGGTAATATTACCCCAAACAAATAAATAAAAATCCCCCACAAAACATTAAAGGGAGTGTGAGCAATGAAGCAGTTGGAATAGTAGAAGAGAAAAAATACTTGTATTTTATATTGACAAGACCAACACACTTGACTGAATGAATTAAAAAACATTCTTAGAGGACTATGAATATTGCAAGACAACAAAAAAGAAGAAACCAAGCATAGGAGAAATAGGGATGTATGAAATAAATTATAAGCCTAAATATTTTGAATAATTAATAAAGGACAGTAGAAAATGTCCACTGATGGCTTGTGATAATCTGAAAGAGTAGAAAGTATATGATGAATTGATTACAAAGGATATTCAAACACTTTGATGGTTGATGGAACATTTTAGGACAACTGTTCTGTGGCCAGGGAAGCAACAAAGAATAATGCAATTGTCGATTATTTGTGTAAAAGTAGGAGCTGAAACTCTATGCGCTCCCTTCAAGAGGGAATATAGCAGGACAAAAGCAGAAGGCTCAAGATTTCCTGAGGAAGCAGCTTTGCTCTAATAGAGAGCTAGATTTGGAATCAGGAAGATATGCATTTAAATCCTGCCTTAGTCACTTATTATCTGTGTGTCTCTGGGTTAATCACTGAATCTCTAAGAATTCCCACCTCAGTTTATTCATCTTTAGAAATGGGGATAATAAAAAAAAAAACCTCTTACCTTAATGATTGTTGTGACACTCAAATGAGATACTTTGTATATATATACATTAAATATTCTTTATGAATCATAAAACACTTTATAAATGTTAAAATTTTCATTTTTATTGCTATTATTTATTTTTCATTTTCATTATTACTATTGTTATTAATTATTTTTTATTAAAATACAAGTAATGGCAATCTGACTGAGACTGGTTGAGACTACACCAGAGGTAGAAAGAAAAGAAGGGAAATAGGAAGAAGGAATTTTGGAGATGTTAGTTTGGATTTAGTAGAGTACTGATTTTCTTTAGTGTACCTATCATATTTTAAAAAATTAGTTTCATAGTTTCATTGGTTTAGGTAAACTTTATTTTTTTTTTTTTAATTTTTGCTAGGCAATAGAGTTAAGTGGCTTGCCCACGGCCACACAGCTAGGTAATTATTAAGTGTCCGAGGCTGCATTGCGCCACCTAGCCGCCCTTAGGAAAACTTTCAATGAGGAAATGCAAATTGATGATTGCTCTTCAATATAGAGTTAGAACAGGGTTTTCTTAACCTTATTGTGTGTGTGTGTGTGTGTGTGTGTGTGTGTGTGTGTGTGTGTATCCACTCCGGTGTCTGGTGAAGTCTATGGAGCCCCTTCTCACAATCATGTTTTTAAATAATTAAATGAAAGGTTCCTTTTCAGCTAGACCAGGGCTGTTCAAAATGCAGTCTGCCTGTGGGTTTACCAAATGCTTTAGTAAATGAAGCCGCAATACCACAGAGCTCTCACTAAAGTGGCGAATCAAAATATATTGTCTATTGTTTCAATAAAAACTTTTAAAAGTAAGGTTGGACAGCCCTGAGTTAGACATTAGTGAAATAAAGAGGTAATCTTTTTGCCTTTCAAGTTCACAGACCTGACAGAATCCATCCACAGACCCATTTGTTAATGAACCCTAAGTAAAAAATCCTTCTTAGGGAGCTGTCTTGGACACAGAAAGATTGATGGATTTGTTCGTAGCCATAGTATTTTTGAGAGGCAGAATTTGATTTTGGACCCTATTTTCTTTCTGCTACCTTTCACATAAAATTCATATTAGAAGGATTTAGCAACTGATATTAGACATTTTATAAATTTGGATGGAAAATAATAATAATTAAAGAGGGCTAGATTTTCCAAGAGAATGGGATCAATATAATTTATACTCTGACTCCATATTTTCAATATACAAGAACCCTATCTGGCCTACATTCCCTATGAGCCTTGTGTTGAATTCAGGGCTAAAATTTCTAATTTGTTCTGTATATAGACCAACTTGGAATGTCCTCTTAGAGGAGGAAGGTTTTAAACTTTATTGCCCCTTTCCATCTCTATCCTCAAAACAAATGTAGCCAGAAAAATGAGGGAAAATGATTTTAAAATGGTTGACAAATATATGCAGGTTATAGAAATCCTCTGTGCTGGTGGGATCAATAACATATTGCTGCTTGGCTGAGAAATGCCTCATGAAAAGTTGGTTTTTGCAAGAATGACTCCTTATTTTAAATTTTTATCTTCAGAGTTCAATGAAGAGTAAAGAGAACTTTATGCCTCCTCCCCCCCTGCTCCCTCCAGGATCTTGAAATCATTTACAACCATTAATTAAGCTTCCCAACAGTCCTGTGAAGTAGGTATTATCATGCTCATTTTGCAAATACAGAAATCAGAGCACTGGTGGTTTAAACAGCTTTTACAAAGGCAAGTGATCTCAGCGATAGGAGACCTGGGAATAACCCAGCCTCTTGAGTCTGTGTGCAAGTCCCTAGATTATATTCTGATGCTAGCACATGTTTAAAAATACTCTCAATTGCTTCCTTTTATTTTTTTCCCCTCTGTGTATTTTCTCCCTTGAGAAGAAAGAGGGAAGGAGAAAGCAAGGGAGAAAGACTTCTTGGGGAGTGTAGGATGATAGCAACCATTACAAAAAATCAGTCCATAAAAGAAAGTTTTACCTATCAGCCTGCAGGCTCTCATCCACATTCAAAGGGGTGTAGGGGACAGTGTTTAGTTTGGGGAAGAACATTGGAAATGAATGGAAATAGATGTAGAGTTTCCTTGTGAGGAGTGGGAAAATGTGCTCTGGTAGCATTGAGCTCTGTGTCTTCCTCTCCCTATCCCCCCAACCCCCAAGTTTATCCTTTCATTTCAGTCACTGTGGTTTGTAATTTCAGAGGACAGATGATATGATAGGAAAATGTCTTGACTTCAGTATAAATTGGATTTAAGTGAGGCATAGTTACACAATCATCAGTCCCACTTTGTCTTCTAGAGTCATCAAAGCCCAGTGGCAAGACAAAAGTCATGACCAGAGATGGCCAGAAATGCAGTCTGGGGTCTTTGATGTTTGACCAAGCTCTAAGTATTCCACAGAGCCTGTTTCAGGACAAACTCTTTCTCATTTGTCCATTCTACCCTGGAAGTCTTCATATATTTGGGGTAGACATCCCCCTAACTCACCAGATGGTTTAAAGCCTTTTGACCTTCGTCCTTTGTGTAAAACCCTTTTGGGTTAGCCCATCTGCCTAGAGAGTTTTTTACCAGTCTGTAGTTACTGTGCATGTTGAAGTCTCTTGGAGCCACAGGTGAGTGTTGCAGGGAAAGAATGATTGATGTGTAGCATGGCAAAGGTCTTTGAAGTCCTTCCACCAGTGGTACTCCTCCTCCCTGAACACTCACTCCTTTAGTTACTAGCTATTTATTAAACCCCTATAATGTACCTGCAAGATACTGTGCCTAAATCTAGGCTACAAAGGAAAACAAACATTGGGAAAAACACAGTCCCTACCCTCAAGGAGTTTACATTATATTGGGGAATATTCCATGTATACCCATAAAAAAATACAGAGAATCTTCCAGAGAGATTTAGAGACTTGGTGGAAATCACTAGTATAAGAACAGGATTAAATAAATCATTTATTAAGTGCCTGCCATATACTTCAAGAGATCAAGACAATTTCTGTCATCAGTGCACTTGTTCTCTATTGAAGAAACACAACCTTTAAAGATATGTGAATGAGGTAAAGAATAACAGAAAACAGTGGTACTGAAAAGAGAGTAACTAATGAAAAGATGAGGTAAATCAATCAGCTTTTATTAAGCTCCTAAGGTTTGCTAGACATTGGAGTAGGCACTGGTTATAATAAGGAAAAAAAGTTAGTCTCTATTCTCAAAGACAACATTCCATGGAAGATATTTATATCAGAATAAAAAGCTGAAAATTGGTGGGATGCACTAGCAGCTGGAGTGATGAGAAAACACTTCCTGCAGAAAAGGGTATTTGAATTAATTCTTGAGGGAATCTAAAGATTCCGAGAGGTAGAGTTGAAGAAGGTATATATTTCCGATCATCTGATGGAAGGGGGGGAGGAAAGAAGGAAGGAAGAAAGGAAAGAAGGAGGGAGGGAGGAAGGGAGGAAGGTGTATAGGAAGAAAGGAAGGAAAGTGTATAGGAAGAAAGGAAGGAAAGAAGGGAGGGAGGAAACAAATGAACTTTTATTAAGCAGTTAACTGTATTTCACGTACTCTGTCAATTGCTTTACAAATATCTCATTTGATCCTCTCAACACCCCTGGGAGGAACAATTTGCAGTTGAGGAAACTGAGGCAGACAGAGGTAAAGTAACTTGCTCAAAGCCACATGGGTAATCAGAATTTAAAGACTAAGATTTGAATGTAGATCTTCCTGATTCCAGGCCCAGGACTCTGGCTACTCACTCAGCCTAACTGCCCCTAGGGAGGATGGACATAGCAGTTCTGCAAAGACACGAAGTAGGGAGTCACATGTGAGAAATGGTAACTAGGCCAGTTTGACTACATTATAGAGTAGGTGAAGAATATTAGTGTTTAAGAAGGATGAGAATATAAAATTATATGACTTAATAAGTAATAATCATTTTTCTGATACATACATTGAGTCACTCAAATATTTATTGAATGACTATGATAAATGGTATATAGAATAGTATGTCAAATTCTATGTACTAACCAACATGACAAAAATTCTCTGCCCTCGGGAAATTAAGATTAGAGAAGATATGTCGATAAATATAAAAAGTGGAATTTGTTAAGGATATAGGGAGAGAAAAAGTAAAAGGAGAATACCCAGAAAAGAGATCACACTGCAAGAAGGACAAGTTCTGGAAGAGACTCATAGAGGAGGTGTCAGCTGAGCTGGGTGCTGAAGGAGAGCTAGAATCTGCACAAATGAGGGTGGTGAGGAAGAAGCTATTCTAGACATAGGGAGTAAATGGCACAGAAGTGGAAAAGCACAAGTATTGAAGGGGGTTATCTTTTGAGTGGAGTAATGTTTATGGAAGCCATGGGAAGTATGTGATATACAAGGCTGGAAAAAGAACTTAGATGGCGGAATGTCAAGCTGGGCAGGGTAGCAGGGGAAGGGAGAGAGAGAGAGACACACAGAGACAGAGAAAGACAGAGACAGAAATAGACAGATGGGTGAGAGGGAGAGGGGAAGACAGAAAAAATGAGAGACAGAGAAACAGGGAGAAAGGGAGAGAGAAAGGTGAGGGGAGACAGAGTGATAATGGTGGGGGGGAGAGGGAGAGAAAAAGAGAGACAGAGAGAGAGAGAGAGAGAGAGAGAGAGAGAGAGAGAGAGAGAGAGAGAGAGAGAGAGAGAGAGAGAGAGAGGAGAGGAGAGATTGATTTAAAAATCATCCTTAGAATAACAACTGAAGTCATGGAGATGGGTGAATTCACTAAGAAACACATTGTAGAGAGAGAAGACCAAGGACAGACTCCTTTAGAATGCTTACCTTTAGAGAACTGGAGAAGGAAGAGGATCTGTGGACACAGAAATAGCTGTCAAAAAGATAGGAAAAAGAGCCATGAAAATACCATAGGAAATTCACAGAGGTCTCAAGAAGGAAAAAGTAATAAGTAGAATAGGACAGTTAAAGAGGTCAAAGAGGATGCAGAATGAGAAAGGACCCTTCCACCTGTCAATTAGTGATCTTTAAGGGGGCAGCCGCAATAGAGCAGTGGGTATGGGAGCTATTGCAAGGGGCTGTAGGGAGAGTGGAAGATGAGAAATTGGAGACAATATGTGTTAAGCGTTCTGTTAAAAAAGTTTAGATAAAGAGGAGAGAGAATACCGACACTCATGAAAATAGTGATGTCAAGGGAAAGTTATTTTAGGATAATTGAAGGATACCTGAGTATAATTATAGGGAGCAAGGAAAGAACTAATAGAGGGAGTTCTAAATTGTAAGAAGCTGAGATGAATCTGGTCATTTAAAGAGCAGCGTTTAGAAGGAGGTGGGAAGGAATGGCATTAAAGGTACATAGATAGAGCTTTGGAAGGAAACAGGATCTTTTTTTCCTAAAAGGCACCAGTGGCAATCAAGAAAAAAAGATGGTACCATGGACATTGTTGGAGCCTTGGGTATGATGGTTTTCAGGCCATAGCAGAGAGATTCTCAATGATCCTTCAGAAGAACCAACTTTGAGCTTGCTACATTCTGATTATGCTGAGTCCTACCTCTCTTCCTACCTCATGCAATAGTCATAGATTTAGGGCTGGAAGGAAACCTAGGGAATATTTATTGATATTGTTGTTTAGTCATTTTTCAGTCTTATCTGACACTTCATGACCCCATTTGGGGTTTTCTTGGCAAAGATACTGGATTGATTTGCCATTTCCTTCTCCAGGTCATTTAACAGATGAGAAAACTAATGCAAATAGAGTTAGTGACTTGCCAAGGGTCACATGGCTAATAAATGTCTGAAGTCAGATTCGAACTCTGGCACTACCTAGCTACCTACCTAATTCATCTTCTTTATCTAACAGGCTAATTGAGTTACAAAGTTTAATAACTCCTTCAAAGTCACATAGCTGATAAATATCTTCTAATATGAAACACATTTGGGTTCTTCGTCTCATCAGGGCAGGAAATAGAGGCAAGCAAGGTCCATAGATCTGATCAGGAAGAATCAGGTTCTCACTCAATATTTGGTTGACTTCTCTCCTTTGGAATCACATGCAGTGAGTTGCTGGGCATCAACTGAAAAATCAAATAAGGTAAATGAGCACAGAATATAGATTTGACTAGAAAAGGCAGGTATATCTAGAGAAAAACACCTGGTACGCAAATGAGCCTTTTGAGTCTCAGATCCAGAAGGGTTTTTTGTTTTGTTTTATTTTGTTTTTTTTTAGTTTTTGCAAGGCAAATGAGGTTAAGTGGCTTGCCCAAGGCCACACAGCTAGGTAATTATTATTAAGTGTCTGAGGCCAGATTTCAGAAGTTTTTTTTAATCACATACTCAGACACAGAAGGAGGGGAAGGGTTAAAATACCTGGAAGTATATCTATCTTTTCTCCATGAATTTTGATCTCCTGTGATATTTTCTTTATTTTAGCTTTTTTATTATATTTCCTTAAAGAATTAATCAATTTGGAATTGGAGGATGGCCAATTCTGAGATGATAAAGGTTTTTCCTCTAAGATAGTGAAAGCCAAGAATAAAAATTAAAGTCTTCATTTTTGGTGTGTGTGTATGTGTGTGTGTGTGTGTGTGTGTGTGTGTGTGTGTGTATGTGTGTGTGTGTGTGTGTGAAGGATCCTGTTTCTGTCCTTTCTCACTATTTGACTGGGTACATCTTATTATCTCTCAGTCAGACATTTTATTTAGTATGGATCCAGCATTAACTAGATTATTCCAAACATAGGTTCTAGCTGGTACCTCATACTTTTGTATGTGCATTGTGCATTTCTAGACTGGGAAATCTATCTGGAGAATTCAACTCTGTCATAATTATCTGGCTAATGATTGGCTTTATTTTTCCTTTGAGAACTGAGCTGTGACACTGAGCCCAGAAAAAGAGAATTTTGCTTTTGCCTCTTATTTCCCACTTTGCTCTCTGGGGATAACCTAGTGAGGATGCTCCTTCTGGGAGCCATGTAAGAGGGAGGCAGGTGGTGTTCTTTGTAAAGCAGCCATTTATTCCCCTGGGAGCTAGACTTAGCACATCAAAGCTTTCTGTGTGGGCTGATAAATAACTATTGAGGACCAATGACTTCTGCTCTGACAACTGACCCTGCCTAGATTTAAATTGGTGTCCATGAAGCAAATGGTATGGCACTGTATCACACAGAGCTATCAAAAGCTCTCCCTTTGAAGAGCAAACATATTTCCAAGCTTCATGGCACTATGGCCCTAGTTAATCAACTCCCTGGTGCTTCTCTTTATGACCTGAGGCTGTGCAGGAGTTGGTATAACAAAGTTTGTCTCTCAAAGGGGCTGTAATTTTATTCGAAGTTTTCCTGCTTTGCTTGAGTTTTTCTGTTTCTTAATATTTATGAATGATGCCATTAACTTGATGGCAGATTTGGAAACAACCGAGCAAAGTGAAAATTGTAATTTGATGCAGCATGTGTCCCTGGCAGGTCCAACTCTTCTAGCATCCCAGATGACAATATAAACAACAATACCCTATTTCCAATTTTATATCAGTGCAGATGATTAGCCCGGGAAATGGGAAATCACGCGACTCCTGACCAGAGGATGAAGGATGGACTTGGGTCACTCGATTGAGAGGAAAATAACCTGGGGTGGAATTCTTACTCTATTGACAACTATAAACTCTGGCAAGTTGTTTTAGGGGAACTTTCAGTGACAATGCTCCCTTGACCAGTAAGGATTGGCAACTGGTCTTTGATTGATAGTTTTACAAAAGGGTTTCTTAATTTTATTTTTCTCACAGTCTCTTCTGGTAATCTGGATAAACCTGTGGAACCCTTCTTAGAATAATGTTTTTAATAATTGAAAGAAATGTTAAAGTTCAGTTAGAGAAAATTAAATGTAATGTTCCTTCTCCACATTCATAGAGTTCTCTAAATCTATCAGTGATTCCAGATATAGAATCCCTGAATAAGAGGATGACCTAGGAATGCTGAAAAAAAATCTTGATAGTTAAGATAGTGATACCTGAATCTGTCTTTTGGGCAATTTCCAAATGTGAGAGATGATATGGCATTGTTGATAGAAAGGTCTTAGAGGCAGGTCTTGGTTTGAATACTATATTTTACACTTATTGGCTCTTTGGTTATGGTGAATTTGATTTTCTTTTCAACCTCAGTTTCCTCATCTGTAAAATTGATGATGTTACTATCTTGTAGTCTCAGCTACCTCACCAGGTTGTTGTGATGCTGAAATAAGATAATAGGAAAAGCTTTGCAAACTTTAATGATCTATAAAATGCCAAGTAATAATATTATTCAGCAGTATAAACATAGTAGGTGATTAATCATTGCTTTTTGAATAAGGGAATAACCCACAATGGGTGATGTTTCATGACCTTTGATTTCTACTATTGATCAGTTGGGAGAGTGACCAAAAAACTCATATAAACATTTTTATACTTTGAAGAAAATTAACTGAAGGGACTTTTCCCTTTTCTCAGGCAGAAAAGTTTTGGGCCAGAGTGAAGTAAACTAGTAATCCTCCCCCCCCCCCTAAATCAGAAGCCCTGTTTTGCCTGTAAAAACATAGCCCAAATGTGCTTAATGTACTCCCAGGGAGGACTGAATCCAACCAGCTGTAACATAACGAATTTAATAAAATAAAACTAAGTTATCTTATCAAGGCTCCTGCTGCTTTTTTATAATATCAAAATGAAAATGGGCTTAATTTGGTGTTAGTGTAATCGAATTCATTACATACATCCAAATGTGGCATGCATTCTTTTCCCTCACTGTTATATTGTGGCTGATTACACTGATCTGAAGGGAGGGAAACTGCTCACTTGCTGGGAGCCTCTTGACTCATTTGGTTCACTGAGATGCTATTTAAGAAAACACAGAAGAAGTGATTTATAAAATGTTAATTTAACCAAATAGTCCCACAATGACTGAAATGAGTTGATAGCATCTAGCAAGTGAACAGTTAATAGTCTTGTCTTCTTGATGATACTGAATGTCTTCAGTAAATAGGGATGCTCTGAAGGAATGATTGAGCTAGTTTTTCATTTGACTTGTATAACAAGTGAGACTCTAAAACCTATATTCTTAGCTTTGCTTTTTTTGAGACCTTCTTTTCTTTTTTAATTTACATTTTTTATTTATTTATACATTTTAAAAATAGTCTTGTAAGAGTTAACATTCTCCCCCCTCTCCCTACATTAAAAAAACTCATGAAAAATAAAATGAAAGAAAGAGAGAAAAAGGTACTTCAGTCTATATTCAGATATCATCATCATCTCTGCCTTTGGGTTGCATCATATTCTTAAGCTTAAATCCATCAGAGATGTTACTTCCATATTTTTACCCATAGTTGCTCTTGCTAATTGTATTTCCCTTCATCCATTCCTTCCCACTTCCATTTATTCTATTTTATCTATATTTTCACTTTGTTCTTCCTCAAAAGTGTACTGGGGGCAGTTGAGTGGTGAAGTGGACAGAGCTCTGGCCCTGGGGCCAGGAGGACCTCAGTCCAAATCCCAGCCCAGACACCCAACAAACACCCAGTCCTATGGTCCCTGACAGATCACTCAATTCCACCACCTTGCAAAAAACAAAAAGTGTCTGCATCTGACTACCCTCTCCCACAGTCTACTCTCTCTTCTATCACCTCCACCTTCCTCCCTTCCCTTGCTCCCATCCCCATCCTCTCCTTTTTCCTTTAGGGAAAAAAAAAGATTTCTATACCCTAGTAACTGTGTATGTTATTTCTTCTCTGAGTCTTTTCTGTTGAGAATGAAGACTCACTCATTCCCCCTTACCTTCTCCCTTCCACTCTTTGTAAAAGCTTTTACTTTACTCTTTTACATGAAGTATCTTAGCCCATTCTACCTCTCCTTTCCATTTCTCCCAGTTCATTCCTTTTTTCATTCATTGACTCCATCTTTATAATATATTGTACCTTCATAGTCAGCTCCTTCCTGTGCCTTGTCATATACATATATATATATATATGTATATGCTCCTTCTAATTGCTCTAATAAATGAGAAGTTTCATATGAGTTATAGTATCTTCTTCCCATACGGGAATTCATGAAGTTCTACATCATTATATCACTCATAATTAGTTCTTCTTGTCTCCCCCTACCCATGTTTCACCTGAGTCCTGTACTTGGGGATCAAACTTTCTGTTCATCTCTGATTGTTTCAACAGGAAAGTCTGAAAGTCCCTATTTCATTGAATGTCCATCTTTTCCCCTGGAAGAGGATGTTCAGTTTTGCTGGGTAGTTGATTCTCAGTTGTAAACCAAGATCTTTTGCCTTCTGGAATATCACATTCCAAGCTCATAGGGCTTTGATGTGGATGCTGCTAAGTCTTGTGTAATCCTGACTGTAACTACACACTATTTGAATTGTTTTGTTCTGGCTGTTCATAATATTTTCTCTTTGACTTTGGAGTTCTGGAATTTGGTTGTAATATTCCTGGAAGTTATTTCTTTCAGGAAGAGATTGGTGGAGTCACTCAATTTTTATTTTACCCTCTGTTTCTAGAATGTTAGGGCAATTTTCATATAGAAATTCTTTAAAAATGAAGTCTAGGCTCTTTTCCTGATCATGACTTTCAGGTAGTCCAATAATTTTAAATTATCTTTTCTGGATCTGTTCTCTAGGTCAGTCATTTTTCCAGTGAGATATTACACGTTTTTTTCTAGTTTTTCATTCTTTTAGTATTATTTTGTTGTTTATTTAGTATTATTTTATTGTTTCTTGATTTCTCATCATCATCTTCCCATCTCATCCCATCTTTCCTACATTTAAAGAGTTGTTTTCTTCAGCTAGTTTTCTTATCTCCTTTTCCATCTGGACAATTCTGCATTTTAAGGCATTCTTCTCCTCATTAACTTTTTGGACTATTTTTTTGCATTTGATCTAATCTGATTTTTAACATGTTATTTTCTTTGGCATTCTTTTGTATCTCCTTCACCAAGCTGCTGACTTGGTTTTCATGATTTTCCTGCATAGCTCTCATTTGTCAAGCTCAATTTTTCCTCCACCTCCCTTACTTGATTTTCAAAATCTTTTTTTGAGCTCTTCCATAGCCTGAGCCCAGTTCCTATTTTTCTTGGAGGCTTTGGATATAAAAGATTAGACTTTGTCATCTTCTAAGTGTGTGTTTCGATCCTCCATGGGACCAAAGGAATTGTCTATGATCAGGTTCCTTTTTTTTCTGTTTACTCATTTCTTGGGCTTATGCCCTGGTTTGGGGCTGTTTCCCAAGCTTTTGAGTATTATTGGAATACCCCTGCAAGGACATCAGTTCCTTCAAGTTCTTATGAGAGGCTCTGTATTCTCGCCTGGCCTGTGCTTTGGTCTGTGGATGGTCACAAGCCTTCCCCTCTGGCCTGGAGCTATGAAGAGGCTCCCTTCTCTGCTATGGCAATGGGGCAGGGGCAGACTGTGACCAGGGTCTGTATATGGACAAAACACTAGAGTCCTCCTGGGACAGAGGACAGACGTTAACAGTCTTCCCCCATCCCTTTACCTTCTATAAATTGAACACTGTGGAAGCAGCTGACAGGTAGCTTCCTCCTGGGTGGTTTCCATGGGCCTGCTTCTGTTTCTTGAGCCAGGTGCCTTGAGCACCACACTGGCTGGGGCTCTGCTCACTCTGTCATAGGTTTCCCCACTGATTTTCAAAGTTGTGCTTGGTGTTCCCTGAGTTGGGAAGTCTAAAAACCTCTCCAGCTGCCTGGAGTTGGCAATCCTGGGAATCCAGGCACCTTGAGGGCTGTTTCTGGAAGACTGGAGTTTGTTCTCTTCCAGACCTTGGTTGCATTGCCACACCTTTTGACCCAGGTGGAACAGAGCCTTCCCATGGATCTTCAAGTTACCTTGAGCTGGAGAATTGTTTTACTTGGTCTTTCTGTGGGTTCTGCCTCTCAAAAATTTAGCTAGAGTCATAATTTTAAGGTTTTTGGAACATTTTGGAAGAGATCTCCTGGGAAATCCTGCTCTCGTGCCACCATCTTGACTCCATCTCCCTCTACTTAGCTTTTCTTAATGAGAATTCACATTAGGCTTCTTGGGTAGTCTGTATATTTTCTTACTACCAGAAGGCATAGTTTTCCTCCTATATTAGGAACATAGGACAGTAGAGTCAAGAAGATTTGGGTTGGAATTGGACCTTATATATATTTACTAGCAGTGTGACCTTGGGCAAATCGCTTTACTTTCCTATGGTTTAGTTAAGTCACTTGTAAAATGTGGGTTCTAGAAGTTTTCTCATAGAGTTGTTATGGGTATGACATGAGACGATGTCTGCATGATTGGTGCAATATAATAATATTATTCCTTTTGTGTTGTTGGTTGCTTACTAATTTTCAAGTTCCTTAATTTTGCAATAGTTTCTGCAGTGATTATATAAATTGTTTTGTAGACACCATCCCTCATCTCTTGCCTGAAACCATGCTCCCCAAACAGGAAATATTATTATGAACTTTTTCAATACCTAAAAGTGGGGAGCTTCTTGTTTATAGCATTTTTTTAAGTTTTTTTTTGCAAGGCAACAGGGTTGAGTGGCTTGCCCAAGGCCACACAACTAGGTAATTATTAAGTGTCTGAGGCTGGATTTGAACTCAGGTACTCCTGACTCCAGGGCCAGTGCTCTGTCCACTGTGCCACCTAGCTGCCCTTTGTTTATAGAATTTTTAAAGGACTTCAAAAATGAACATGATATTGACTGTGATATAGTAGAAAGCAAGCATTTTTTGTAGACATCACGTTTTGATTCTATAGCTGGAGTATTTTCAGTCAATCAATTAACAAGTATTTTAAGTATCTACTATATACTAGGCACTGTGGAGACAAAGTCAAAGACAAAAGAACCCCTTGCCTCAAGGAAGTTCCATTCTTTCAGAAGAGACATATACATGTAGAATGAATAAGCAGTATTTACAAAAAATCCCTCTTAATAAATATTGTATTTATAATAAATCCAATAAATAACTACCTGTTAAACTGAATCAAAGTAAGTCCTCAAATGACCATAGATGGATCTATTTCAAACTCTTGTTGGTGAATTAGTCACCTTTATGGGTCAGTGAATAGATTCTATAGAATGAGAATACTTTTGTGGGGTCTATAACAACATCATGATCTTGCTCACGGAAAAAAAATACTCAAAACCAAAACCAGTCAGAAAATAAGTAGAAAACTCTGTAATGAGATATTAAAAACCATTGTTCCACTCCTGAGGTTTGCCTCTGACACACTTAGCACCTTGTGGAAGTGAATGAAAAAAGAGCAACCCTTTAAAAAAATCTCCCTGGATTCTACTTGCCCCTTCTATATGTCTATGGAGTTCTGTAACCTATGAATTTAAAAAAGCATGTCCTTCAAAACATAGTTGGGAAAATTGGACTGCAGGTATTATGCATCTGGGCGATTTTTCAATATGCCACACTTTGGCTTTCAAATATAGTACACGACCATCTTTCCAGTCTTTTCACTACTCATAATAACATTATCAGTCCTACTAGCTGGTGCTAATATTATCAAAACTACAATCAATATTCTGCTCAAATTCCAGAGTCCCAGAACTTAATCCTAAATCACCCTCCTCAAGAGAAAGTCCTGGACAGTAGTTATAATAAATGACATTTTTAGAAATGATCAAAAAATCATCTCCACTATCTTCTACTGAGTTATTTTCTTATAATTGAAAAGCTGGGGGCTGCTAGAGTTTCTGCTTTTTTTCCCCTAGGTGAAAATATATGGATCTTTGTGAGTGTGTGAATGCATGGGAAAAATGTTAAGAAAATCAATTGATTGCTCCTGGATTTTTCCTCTTTAGTTGTGTCTTTAGATTCAACAAATATTCATCAAATGCTTATTCTGTACCTATCACTGAAGTAGGTAATTTGGAGCCTTCAAATGAAGTAGAAAACATGGTACCTACCTTGCGAAATTTACAGTTTCAGGGAGAGGACATGTGCATAGATGATATAGTGCAGGAAGCAATATTTAATGAAGGGTTACATTAACATTTTCACTGTAAATGAAAACAGAAGTGTTAAAGAAGCTGTATTACCATGGAAGTAGGGTTCATTGAGTCAAATAAAGGAATTGGTATAGATAGGTTTCATTGTTTATTCAAAGGCAACCAGAGATGATACTACAGGACAGTCATACTTAATTTTCTATAGCCACCCCCCCCAAAAAAAAACCCCTTCCATGTTATTGATTGCAATTCATGCTCTAACAACCACTGAAGAGTAGAAACAAAGTAGAGGGAAATTCTTGTAAGGACCAGAAAATTACTCAAGATTTAGCCAATAGTGAATGAGATGAGCAGAACCAGAAGAATATTGCGCATCCTAACAGCAACATGGGGGTGATGATCAACTTTAATGGACTCGCTCACTCCATCAGTGCAACAATCAGGCACAATTTTGGGCTGTCTGCTATGGAGAATACCATCTGTATCCAGAGAAAGAATTGTGGAATGTAGACAAAGACCAAAGACTATTAACTTTAATTAAAAAAAAACGTTGTCTTATTATGTAATTTTTCTATCTCTGATACTTGATTTTTTCCTTTAAGGATATGATTTCTCTCTTATCATATTCAACTCAGATCTATGTATACCATGGAAACAATATAAAGACTAACAGACTGTCTTCTGTGGGAAGTGGGGGGGGAGGGAAATGAGATTAATGGAAAAATTGTAAAATTCAAAATCAATTAATCAATTAATTAATTAAATTAAAAAGACTTAGCAAATAGGAGTCTTGCACCTCTGTCACTAGATTACCAATTTGGTTACAGGTAAAGCAGGGGGGAATGGTGGGATATGTGGTTCACTGTCAAGAACCAGAAGAGATCAGTCTTAGGGTATTCAGAAGCCTCACAGCTAGACCTAATGGATGTCCTCTTTAAAGAGAGAGAGAGTGCACTGGCATAGGGAATATCTAGCATTTATTTAGGATTTATGGTTTGAAAAGTATTTTGATTGTCAAAACAACTCTAGGTGGTGTGATGGGTAAGAGAATGCAGGATATGGGGTTTAGAAGATCTGAATTCAAATTCCCAATAGTTAGTTGATCTGAGAATAAGTTAAGCTAATTTACTAGCTGTGTGTCCCTGAGGAAGTCACTTAACCTTTCTTAGCCTCAGTTCATTTATAAAATGGTGAAAATAATATTCTATTTTCCTCAGGATTGTTGTGATGATCACAAGTTATTATTTGTGAACGTTGAGGTTTCTACACAATGCTAACAGCAAAATGGGTGTTGGGGTGAGGACAACAACAGTGTTTCAGAAGACTCTTGTCCTTTCTTCCACAGATCATTGCTTCCACAGAATGGCATCATACCCCTGAATGTCGGAGGCAAATTCAGCAGTTTGACAAGTTACATTAGGAAATAATCATCAGCCAGTTCAAAAAATGCTCCTCTACTCCGATAGTCTATTTGACAAAATGCAAATTTACAAAATCACTTCTAATCCAACTCTGACAAATCAGTGTTGTTAAAAATTAGTGAGGTTCCCCCCCCCCCACCAGAGCAGCAAATGCTTCATTTGGCAATTTTTCTGTTGAAATTCAGGTAATGTTGTACAAAAATATCCATAGTAGCTCTGTTTGTAGTGACAAAGAATTGGAAATCAAGGGGCTGTCCATCAATTGGGGAATGGCTGAACAAACTGTGGAATATGTATGTGATGGAACACTATTGTTCTATTAGAAACCAAGAGGGATGGGAATTCAGAAAAGCTCAGAAAGCCTTGCATGAATTGATGCTGAGCGAGATGAGCAGAACCAGAAGAATACTGTATACCCTAATAGCAACATGGGAGTGATGATCAACCTTGATGGACTTGCTCATTCCATCAGTGTAATAATCGGGACAGTTTTGTAATGGAGAATTCCATCTGGATCCAGAGAAGGAACAGTGGAGTTTGAACAAAGACCAAAGCTTATTATCTTCAATTTTTAAAAAAGTTGCCTTAAGTATTACATAATTTTGCTACCCCTAATATTTTCTTTCTTCCTTAAGGATATAATTTTTCTCTAAACACATTCAATATTAATCTATGTATATCATGGTAACAATGTAAAGACGATCAGATTTCCTTCTGTTGGGAGGGGGAAAATTGCAAAATTCAGAAAGATCACACATTGCAAAATTCAAAACCTTGCAAAAATGACTTGTAGAAACTATTGTATATAATTGGAAAACAAGTAAAATATTTATAAAAATATGTACATAAAAATCCAGGTAATAAAAAAAGACAGCAGATCTCTTCACTATCGTCTATCAGGTGATTAGTCTTTAGTGGTCTTGGATCTCAATAATTGTTCCTTCAAATCCAATATTCACTAATAGGAGATTCTATCTCTTTCTTTTCAGGTCATAAAAATAATCTATCAAATATTCACACAAGGTACTTTAACTTTTACTTCAAATGTGTTTATAATGTGACTAACCTCCTTGACAGGAGGTATATTTCCATTCAGTCATAAAATAATGATTCTAGAAAAGGCTGGCTTGACTAAACAGCAGTTGATCTTAAAATGATCTGGGGGTTCTAGTGGACCTCAAGCAAAACATGAGTCAATCATGTGATATGGTAGCTAAGAAAACAATGTGACCAGTCACAAATGTGACTAATTTAAGAGAGGTATAGTGTCTAGTAATGAGAAGGCGATAGTCTTACTATATAGGCTCTGATCCAGCATTTTAGATACTGTGTTTGGTTCAGGACATAAAACTTTAGGAAAGACATTGCTAAACAGTAAAATACTCAGAAAAATGCAATGCAATCAGAATGGAAAAGGGTTTTAAATTCATACGTACCTTATCTGTTGGAGAGACTGAATGTGGTTAGCCTGAAAGAAGAGGCAGGATGTATGTGTGTGTGTGTGTGTGTGTGTGTGTGTGTGTTGGTCAGGGGTGGGGAGTGGGTTTCATCTGTAAGAAGGCTTGACTTTTTTCTTGTCGTACCCTATAAAATATAAGTAAGAGCATAAGGTAGATGTTTCAGGGGAACAAATTTAGTCTTTGATATAAGGGAACACTAATTAGAGCTATCCAAAGTAGAATTCAGTGCCTCAGGAGATAAAAGGTTTCCTTTCGAGAGGGGATGCCATGACAAGCACATAAATAGCATTTGAGTGAGAGGGCCTGTGCTAAGCCACCAGTCTCGCTTTTTCCTCCAGAGCCGTCTGGGTCCAGTGGCCAGATATGAATCAGGGTGACGGGAGGTGGCCCTGGATGTGAGGCAATCAGGGTAAAGTGACTTCCTAAGGTCACACAGCTGGTAAGTGTCTGAGGTCAGATTCGAACTCCCTTCTTACTGACTGCAAAACTAATGTTCTATCCACTGCACCATCTAACTGCCCTTTGGAGTTCCTTAGAAAAAACTTAGATGACCACTTAATAAATATAATGGAACAGATTTTTTTTTTTCTGGTGAGTTGGTTGAACTAGATGACCTTGTAACTTCTCTTCCAAGTGGAAAAATCTTGTAATCTTGTGATTCTTTGAACTGTGCATACTCTGAATAGGGAGAGCAAGACTTAGAGAAAGCATAAGAGTTATCGTCAAGTATTTAAAGGGATGCACTCTTCTGCATGGCCCTAGAGAGGAGAACTAGGAACCACAGCTGGAAACATTGTAGAAAGGCAGGTTTAAAATGTATGTAAGGAACAAAAAAGACTTTCTAAGAGATACGAGTTTTATAAAGTTGGGATGGGAGCCAGTAAGTTTCCTTCATTGGAGCTCTTCATTCAAAAACGGAATCATTTTTTGTTGAGATATTGTAGATAGTAGTTTATAGTAAACAGAAATTTCAGCAATGGGCTATTGAGGCATCTTCCAATTAGAACTGAAATTGCCTTTCTGGGCTATTTGTGATCATTTCATCCAAATATGTTCATTCATTTTCCCCCCTTTCTCCCTTCCTCCTTCCCTCCCTCCCTCCCCCTCTCCCTTCCTTCCTTCTTCCTTTTCTTCTCCCTCTCCCTCTCCCATTAGCACCCAGAAGACATTCAATAGATATTGACTTGTGTCATTAAAACCATTCCTCATTGGTGCATATCAAATTCACTTGAAATCCATTATCACACTTCATTTAATTCCTTATAAATTCTTGACAGCATGATTAAAGCATATGGGTCTACCACTGAGTTTTGTTAAATTAGGCCTATATAACTCTTAACTGGGACTTGAAGAAATACTCTTCTGTTTTGGTTACCACATGCAAGAGTCAACCAAGGTGCTTTTTAATGAGGATCCTATGAAGCATCTAACATCATGCTTATTTTCAGTGTGAAGTGATAATTAACTTGACTGTACCTGTGATACAACACATACTCCAATTTATCACTTGGATTCATTGCTATATATTTAATCAGCTGAAGTTAAAAAGCAACTATTCCCCTCTGCTTTTCACACTGAAAATAGGTTGGATTTGTGATCTTGTGAATACAATCCCTAGTCATTCAATAAATCAAGCTTTCATTCAGCTTATCAGTCAACAGATATTTAAGTGCTAGGAATTCAAAGAAAGGACAACCTTGGCCCCCCAACACCTATCCCAGCTCTCAATGACATTGATGGACCAAACTGATACCTACAGATTAGCAAGATTGCAGATTACCCCACTATCCAAATTCTCACTGGGCCTTATATGCGGATTATCCCACTCTCCTAGTTCTAGCTGGGCCTTATATGCATATAGAATACAGATTAGCAAGGTGCCACATGAGGTATAGCTCTAGTGCTGGACTCTAGAGTCAGAAAGACCTGAATTCAAATCTAATTCCAATACTGCTTGTCTGTGTGAGCCTGGACAAATCATCGAACTTCTGTCTGTCTCCATTTTCTCCTCTTGATTCAAAAACCAGTAAACTTTTGCAAAGACTGAAGGAAGAAAATGGCACCAAGATGAAATCAGCTCCCTTGAAAATCATCTATGTTCTATAATTAGCTGATGCTTTGGGTACCATTTCAACCTTCCTTTCTTGATATTTAAAATTATTAAAATCAATTTTAGTGTCAATTTAGTGTCAAGAGAAAGAGTAATAACCTAACCTTTACTCTATTTTTTATTGATTTTATTTAGATTTCTGAACTTGCCACTGTATTCATATTAACAAAAGCGAGTATCTCTCTCTTTTCATATATAGATAGAGAAAACTGCATATCTTTATATCTCAATGCATAGATTGATATTGAAATAGATAAAGACATATATATCCAAATATATCATATACATACATACATGTATATTATATATATGTATATATGTGTATTCAGATAACAATTTATAGCTTGCAAAATGCTTTACAAGTATTAATCACTTATATAACATGCTAAATTCTGAGAAAGACATAAAAATTAGATAACATATAGTGGCTATATTTGTGGAGCTAATATCTAGTATGACATATGTACAAATTTCTTTTTTGTAAAAAAGACAAAAAGGAGGATCAAACCAAATGCTAAGGGGAATTTAAGGTGTGAAGTACCCGGGAAGTCTTTGTGTAGGAGGTGGCATTTCTGGTTGGCATTAAGGGAACTGAAAGGCTTCAACAAGATGTGAGGCTAGTGCACCATGAGGAAAGGTACAAGAATGGGTATTAGATGATTGTGTAGGATTTGCTAAGTAATATACTTTGACTGTATTCTGTTCAGATGAAGAGAATTGGTTTAGGAAAGGTAGGTAGGAACCAAACGATTCTGCCCTAAGGAGTTTGAATTTTATTTGATAGATAGTAGGGAAGTCATTAAAGGGTGTTTGAACAGATTTGTGATGTGATGTGATGAGATGCATATGCAAAAGAAAGTTGAACTTTTCAACAATATTAGGGATGGAAAGCAGGATCAGAGAATGGAATAGATCATCCTTTACAATTATTAAGAGGAGTTAAATTGAAGATTGAACCTAGAATGAAGGCCATGGAAACTGAGAAGGACAAATGAGAAATATATTACAGGAATTGAATGCTAAGTTTTGGTGGATGTGGGGAAAAGGAAAAAGTTTAAGATTATCCCAGGGTTTCAAACATGCAATCTGGGAGAATGATTACTAGCATGGTTTTGGAATAAGATAAAGAATTGCAACTCTGGTGTTTTGAATTTGAGGTGCTGGTAAATCACAGTTAGACTATTCCATTGTCCTTTTCTGGAAAATTCAGGGATGGTTGGAGTGAATGAAACCACCAAGGGAGAGGAGGAAATAAAAAAGAAAGTCCAAGGATGAAAACATAAAAAAGTATCAAATTAAGAGGATCTCAGTGAAGAGAGGCAAGAAGTGGTAATTAATAAGGTAGGAAAAACAGGAAATTGTATTATCTCCCAAACCCAGGGAAGAAGATCTAACTAGCAGCAAGGAAGAGGGTAATTAATGTACCCAACTGCAAAGTCAGTAAGAACATATATACTGAGAAAGGACTTTAGATTTGGTGATGTCATGGATAACTTTTGAGTGAGAAGTTGGATGTTAAGAAATAAATCTGGGGTGTAGAAGGAGGAGGGCAGAGGAGGAATGGCCCTGGCCTGGTCTGGGGTCCCATGACTTTGTGCCCTGAGTCCTTTGCTCCCGCCAGGCTCATCTTCCTCTGGTGCCTCAGGCTGCAGTCCAGTACATACTGGGCCTGGCTAAGTTTGTGCAGCACCTCCAAGTCAAGGAACAGATGGCCTGAGATCCGGGGCCCAACCTGGGTGCACAGCGAGCACCCCGAGGCCTTCCAACTCTTTGTGGCCCTCTGTGCAGTGTGTGTGCCCATGGAGGGCCTGTCCCACCCCGGGCCTCTCACCCTCCAGTAGGTGCCCAGGGCTCCCCAGTTCCTTTTAGCTTTGAAAACAATGTGATGCACGGATATTTTATTCAACCCCCCCACCCCCCTTACAGAGGTCTTTCCAGAAGGAGGTAGTTGCCAGACTTGTCCAGAGGATTTGTGAAAAGAAACAAAAAGAATATCCTGGTTTGGGGTTACAAACTGTTAGAGGAAAATACAATGCCATTGCCAGTCATGTTTTCAAAACATGTCTACAAGTATCACCCCAACATAATAACGGAAACATTTAGCAGCAGGGCCCTGGAGGAGAGGCTTCTGAGTAGGCTAGGAGATGAGAGGGTGATGTATATGTTAGAAGCATCGTTCCCTTTTTATGGTGGTACTCCAAGACAACACTTCTCAGATCTCTGGGGTAAAAATTGATGAACTCTATACAAAAGATTCTGACTTTCCTTCTGGGTTCCTTCAGGAAAAACACCCCAAACAGAAACCAGATGCCTCACTTGACAATGTCAGAAAGAAGAATTATTTCCACATGCACAAAAAAAATTCTTGGTCCAATCAGGCTTGAGAAAAAAGATGCTCAGATTCAAAGACAAGGCCTGAAAAGTTCCTGTGAGTCAGAACCAGAGTAGTGAAGAGGCTCTAATAGACAGACCTCTTCCAGACAGACCTGAAGATTGCTGTGGTCTCAGCAGGGATCTAAGGCTATCAAAGTAGAAGAAGCCAGAACCCATTCAGTACACGCCATGATGGCTCTGTTATACAAAAAGCAATGGGAGGATGAAGAGGAAAGTGAGATTTCAGCAAAGCGGTCAAAGAAAGAGGACTGCCTTCATGGAGAGAAAAGAGATGATCTTGGGACAGGGTGATGAACTCCATGAGAAGGAGTTTAATTCCTACAGCGCAGAGAGCGTAACCCAAACATCAATGGACTTGTGCTCTTCAAGGCATTTGTCCAATGAGAATGGGGAGGGAGGTTTCCTTGAGACTAAGGCTGACCTCCCCCTTTTGGAATATAATGATGAGGATTTAGCATGTCATGATTCTTTAATGATCAAATATACTTGTGAAGGTCAAACAGAAGCTACATCTTCAGAAGAAGGTTTGGATGGAGAGACCAAATAAACCAATGCTATTTTCTCCCACTCAGCAGTACCCTGGGAACAAACCACCAAAGATCTTGAAAAGTACATTTGATTGCAATATATACATTGACAGGAAATGTTTCCTATATTCTGACAACTTCAGAGGATGTTTTCCCATATCATTTCTGCCAAACCATCTACAGAATTCACTCTGTGAGGGTCTCTCTCTTTGTGAGATTACAGAATCTCACTCTGTGAGAAGAGGTTGAAACCATCTACTAAACTATCATTATCCTTTTGAGCAGAAAGTGACTCATAGCAGCAAAGGTCCCTCTGGATAGTTAGTTTTGGACTTATGGCCCAATGGGGCAGTCCCCCTCCACCCCCATGGGATTTTACTGCTAGGTTGTCTCCTGCAAAATTGGAACAGATTCATCCTCCAAGTCCTTACAAAAAAAGAGATGCCATTACCTTACTATGTAGACATAGCTATACGAAATGGAAATAAATAAAATATTTATAGTTTTAAAAAAAGAAATGTCTGGTGAGGAAATGATGAGCTGGGTTTTAGTTTTGTTGATCAGTCATTTCAGTTGTGTTTGACTCTTGGTGATCCATTTGGGATTTTCTTGGTAAAGCTACTATAGTGGTATGCCATTTCCTTCTCTAGCTCATTTTACAGATGAGGAAACTGAGGCAAACAGGGTTATGTGTCTTGCCAAGGGTCCCATAGCTGTTCAGTGTCTGAGACTCAATGTGAACTCAGGAAGATGAGTCTTCCTAACTCCAGCCTCCAGCATTCTATCTATCCACTGCCTTTCCTGTTGGGAAATAGACTATTTTTTAAAGAAGTTTGTGAGTTCAGGGCAGAAGAGAAGTGGAACTGCAATGCAAAGAGAAGGGGATTTTATCATTTGGTTTTTAAGATCAAAGATTTACAGACAATGAAGATGAGGGCAGGGGAATAGGGTGGATGATGAGGAAGGTGGGAGGCCATGGAATCAAAGGCAATGTAGAATAATTAGACTTGAGGAGTATTGCTTTAAACTCACATGATATGATTTTTGCACTGTTGGGAGCCAGGGTCTCTAAGCTGTTTGACACAGTCGTGGCAAGAAGACTCAAGGCAGTCACACTGCCTGATGGAACAACATTTCCTTCTTCAATATATATAGGGATTCCATGTATCCCTATATTTATAGGTCTATTATTGATGGCAAAACTTACTCATCCTAATAGTGGAATGACTATAAAGGAAGGATTTCAGAGAAATTTCTTGAACAAAACAGATTGTGAACTCTGTCCAAATTTAACAGGACTGCCTCTCCCTGAGGCATACAAAAGGCTTCAGCATTATGAAATCTTTGGAAAATACAGAACTGGGAGTTCCAGGGAGACATCAGAATATATACAGGGAAACTAGATACAAGATGGGTCAGATAGAACTCCAGGGAAATTAACAGTTTTCCCCCCCTTATCATACACAGGAATATATGATAAAGATGGTGAGAGAATAGTTAGTATAGGTAACCAATATGTGAACTCTAACAGCCTTAGTTTATTGGGAAAGAATGTAGAATGTAGAATGTAGAAACCGTAGCGTCTACCAACAAGGGCTGAAAGGAAAATTGGCTATTGGAGGAGTCGACGGACAGGTGGACAAACATAACTACCCTCACTATATGTTGTCAAGGGAGCATATCGAAAAACATTACATATGTGATACAAAAACATAAAAGCATTCCATTAAACAAATTATATCAAAGATTATTATAAGGAAAGTTCTGTTTAATTAATAACTTTACTATGCAGCAACAAACTAGGCAACAGGCAGGTTGAGGTCATCACGGTTTGAGCAGGGACAAGAAAATTAACTACATGATTGATAATCACACTTGTAACCACTACATGATCAAACTTGTAATCATATGAACTATATGATTAATGATGAAAATTGTATACTTTTGTAACCAAGGAAATGATTTTAGTTTGCTTGTTTCATATGATTTTTGAGACTATAAAAATAAATCTAAGCAGCTGACAGTCAGTCAACCTGCTCCTGCCTATACCCACTTGTTGACTCAACTCATTTTGCTGACTCTATCCCTTCTGTCAGGTTCCAAGGACCCCGCGGAGGCTGGACCCCGCATTGCACATACCTTTCTTTTCAAGGTTTCCCATGGACCTACTCATCTTTTTCTCTCTAATGCCATAACAAAAGTCTATAAATTTCCTTGTTGGGCAAAAATAACTAAGATGAGTATAGTAGAATCCTTCTGTTTCATTAGTCACCTAGTTGCATGCATCCTCCTTTTTAACTGTCTGGAATCAGAACCTGAATTCAAATCTATATGACCCTGGGCTGATCACTTAATCCCAATTGCCTCCAAGAAATAAAGGGAGAAAGGGAAGAAGGCAGAAAGAAAGAAAGAAAGGAAGGATGAATGGGAAGAAGAGAAAGAAATGAAGGAAGGAAGGAGGGAAGGAAGAAAAAGAGTGGGGAACTGAATTGATGGATTGGGATCAGCCATTTACAGAAAATAATCAATGTATGCATTTTCTGCTTTAATAATGTCTTTATGCTTTCTTTATTCATTAACCCACTGGAATTAATTTTCATTTGGTTCTTTCCTTCCTGTTTATTTACTAAGATATAATGTGATAGAATAGAAAGTGCTAGACAGGGAGTCAGGAGATCTAGGTTTGGGTTCCACCTCCAACACATTAGTTTTGTGATGAAGGGTGAGTCATTAAATCTTCCTGAGCATGAGTTTCTTCCTCTATAAAAACCTCACCGACCTGTGAGGTATGTGCAATATAAATGTGAGTTGCTATTATTACTCCTAGACTGCTGCTAGATAGGTTTCTGGGTATACAGTTTCAATTAAATCAATGTCTTGGGTAGAAATAGAAACCACTTCTAAAACCATTTGTCAAATTTTCTCTTGAATAGACTTCTAGGTCTGTTAAGTAGCCATACATCCATATTGTTGGAAAAAAAGCTGTATGTCTATTTCCCATTTGAATTTTTCCATTGGAAGCCAAAGCACTACTAAAGGTAACACAATATAAATTGCTAGTTTTTTGTATGTTTGACAAGACCTTTCTTCTTTAATTTAAACGAATGTCTTCTAAAAAGTATCTCTTCTTTTACATTCAAAAAGTGCTCCATGGTACACATGAACAAGAAAAGTTATGGTGGTATGAAGTATCCCTAATTATGGGATATTTAAAGCAAGAGATGATATAAAATAATGATTGTAGATGAAAAAAACTGAAGAAACAACTTTATTATATGAAGATCACAGAGATATCAGAGGATTCAGAATTTGGGCCAAATAAAAGTTTTGGTAGTAGGGATAATTTTAGTGGTGAAGAACGAAGACTAATCCCTTTCCCCTCACCTGTAAAACAAAAAAACCTCCTACTGGGAAGGATAGTATGACTTTACAACATCATTGATCCATCTACTGATAGATCTGGTCTTTGGTGTCTCAAAGGGTGAATCTTTGAGCTTGGTAGTTTTATGCAGACTGTATGGCTTTGCATCATCAAGATCCATCTACTGATGTATCTATTCTTTGGTATCCCAAAGAATGAGTATTTGGGCTTGGTAGTATTATGCAGACAGTCTATAGTTGGACAGGTGTGATGTTGGGAGAAGGTGGACCTGGGGAGAGAAAACTCACTAACATTGAAATCCCTGTGAATGGCGATAGCCTGAGGCCAGAAAGTAATGGAGAGACAGTTATGAATATGTCATCAACATGGGGGCAATATTGTGAAGCTCTGAGGACTAGCTGTGGTGAAGGAATGCTCCACTTACCAACTCAAAAAGTCCCTGCCTAGTTATTATATTGAGAAATTTGGTTTGAGAGTTATGCATGTCCTGTTTCTTGTTGAGCATAGATTTTTAGGTGAAAGGAGAGTTTGCCATGTAATCCAGACTCAAAACGTGCCATTCTGTACATCCAGGGTTCTAAAATGAAAGCTGTTTTGAGCAGATGTGGGGTTTTTTGCCATATTTTAGAATGTTATGCCTATTTCAGACTTGATATAAACTTTAAGGCATAAGCAAAACCACTTTCGGTTATTAACTTAATATTGGGGAGGCCTCATGGTAGTGGAAAGATTACTGGATTTAATGTTAAGAAAACTTGCTTTCAAATCCTACCTCTTAGTCATTAACTGGAAACATGTCAAGTCTTTTAACCTTAAAGGGCCTCCATTTCTATAAAATGGCAGCAATAATAGCTGTAATATTTAACCCATATAGTATGAGAACCCATGAAATAATATATAAAACAATGTATACACTATTTACAAATATAACAATTTGAAAAGAGACATATAGATATAAAATATTTTTACTAAATTCTGGCAAACAGAGGATGAAATTTTTTCATTGTTTAATTTACTTTTAAAAATTTATTTAATTATTTCATTGTTTAATAATTAACCAATTATTTTTGGAATATATCTAATGGGCAAGGGGATACAGAAATGTAGCATACATTTGCCTCTAGAGCATGGATAAAGCAAACAATTCAGTTTATGAGGTTTTGTGAGGTAGGTTTTATGAACCTACAGGGTTATAGATTAGTGATTATTTGCTTAACACAATAGGAGTCCTTTAAATAAGGAACTCTCAATTCTTTTAAAACATATTTTGGAATTTTTATAGTATTTATTGCCTGCCAAACCTCTACTTCATTTTGTAATATGAGGTGTATCTGTGCAGGTAATTAGGGTGCAATGCCTTTGTAACATTGATATTGATGACTGCATTAATACCAGCTTCATGGATTAAGTTCTAGCTGGCTTTTGCTGTACATATCTGTCATATTCCGGGAACATCTTTTGACCCAAATTAACCAAATCGTGTAACAATTTGTCTTACAACAAGGTTGGAAATACATGCCCCCAAGGCATCGCCACTTTGCAAATTCTTATAGGCTCTCATTAGTTTGGGGGTGGGGAAGGAGGGAGGGGATGATTCCCAGGGGACAAGGACTCTAGTAATTGGTCCAGAGTGAAAGGAATCATGGAGATGCATCTTGGTTTCCCAGACAACAGTAGTCCTCATGCATGTGAGGAATTTATCAGAATAATTTTAACTAGCCAATTTCAGTTATTGAGGCTTTGAATGATTTCACCTTCTCCCAGTTGTTACCATAGATTTTTCTTATGTGTGTTGTGCTCAATACATTGCTTCTTAAGTTAAAGATAAGGTCTTTGGGGCCAGGAATGCCTTCAAAAGTTTTTGTTTTTGTATTTCTAATCCTATAGCAGTGACTTGCATAAATATTATGTCTACAAAGTGTTTAATTCATGTTTCTTGAAACTGAAATGAAGTCAGATAATAATAAAAGCATCTTTATCTAAATTCCCTCATTAATAAAAGGAAAATATGATTTTTCTAGGTATTTAGTTCAACAATCTTCTTATTTTAAATAGAATTCTAATAGAAATTTAATATCAAAAGGCACTACAGGTAATTTTGAGTCAAAACCTCCCATTTTATGGAGGTAGAAATTGAGGCCTAGAGAATGCAAATGACTTGCTCAAAGACAGTGGAAGAGTAAATAGAAGAGATAGGATTGAGTTTCTTCCTCCTGCCTCTCAGACAAGTCTTGCTTCCCTACAGAGGCCACCAAAGGCAAAAGATTTCTCCTATCATTTGGCAGGTGATAAACTGCTCTTAGCTCTCTGATAGTCTTCCCAGAATAAATGAAGAGATGAATTTTACCTCCTTAGGAATACAGGGTCTGACATTACCAGTAGAAAGTAGCAGATTGCTTATGAAAAACAAAGAGCCTTATTTCATAGTTGATTGTATATAAACTCCAAGATAAATGAATTTTAATACATGTTGTTTACCATATTTGTATTTGATTGAATTCTCTCCAATCCTTGCTTTTTATTGATCTGTCTGGTTCATTTGGTTAAGAATGACAAAATACCCCTTCAAAGGAAATGACAGGCAATGCAAGTTCTATTAGAATAAATATTCAATATTAGCCATTAACAGATAATCCATAATGTATATTGACAGCCCTCCATGGGCGTAGCTCCCTATCCACAGGCATCAATATGTATGTTTGCTCTTAAAATGTATTCTTTCCGTAGCATTGATATTCCCATTTCCCAAGCACATGTTCACTGTGGCCTGTTTGGTCTGCCTAGCAATTTATTCAGCTGTATTTGATGAATGGTTCATCAGATCTTTCACATTGTTTATCACTACAATACAGAAGTAGAGTGAGGCCCTGGGTTAATTTACAACTCTTCATATTGATTTGGACAATGGCTTCTGGCTAACAAGGGCTGTAGGCTGCCTTGCAAATGCATGTAGCTTGCTCTTCCTTTGAATATTCATTATATAAGCAGAACCAGGATACAGTATTTGCAACCAAGAATGAAAAGACCGCCAAGGAAAAACACCCAAGCAAACACACACCAAGTAAGATGAAAACAGGAATTTTCAATAGCATATATCAGTATGACAAGGAGATTCCCTTCTAACTCTAACCCCGTTAGTATTATTGTTTGTTCAGTCAACCAACTTTACTAAGTACTGAAGACTGACTGTGTATTTGCGGTACAAAGAGAAAAATTAAACTGTCTTTACCTTCAGAGAAATTTTTTTTTAATAGGGAGAACAATATAGTCATTGAAAATGTACAAAGTCAGTGCAAAGTAATTTGTGGAGTAGAAAGAGATGATACTTAAGGGCAACTTGGATAGAACCCTGGGTTTGGAACCAGGAGACTTATCTTCATGAGTTTACATTCAGCCCCAGACTATCTGTGTGACCCCGGGCAAGTCACGTAATCATGTTTGCCTCAGTTTCCTCATCTATAAAAAGAGTTAGAGAAGAAAATGGAAAACCACTCCAGTATCTTTACCAAGGATACCCTAAATAGAGTCGTGGAGAGTTGGACACAACTGAAACAACTGAACAATTAAAAATAATGCTTTGACATTTGCAACTTGAGTTAAATTTTTGAAGGGAGCTAGAGATACTAAGAGGCAGAGATGAGGAGGAAGACAAGTAGAATCACATATTTGTGTAACACTTTTTATTTTATTTTGAAAATGCTTTATGATATTGTTTCCTCGTGGCCTTGGGCAAGTCCTTGTAACTTTATTTGGATGTTAGTATCCTCAAATCATTTGTAAAAATGTGATGACAAATGGCTCACACACCATATCTTCTGCCTAGGAAGTGTCTAAATAGGTGCTCATTAAGAAGTTGCAAAGGCAAACTTCTTGGGGTGTTTTCTTAAAAAACAAACAAACAACCAAACAAAAACTAAAATAAAAGAAACTAAAACAGACAGAATTATAACAAAACCTAAAGCATATACTGACATTTTTCTTTATCATCTACCACCCTTGTGCAGCAATTATCTAAATATCTAGATGTATTCTAACTTTTCCTTAATTTTTTTAAAAAAAAGGTATGTTGGGAAGGTTATGTCTGGTGTGTGTGTGTGTGGGGGGGTGGGTATGGGTGTGGGGGTGTTAGTAAAAGAAAAAAATAAATCTTACATTTTGATCTTAGGATCATAGATTTGGAGTGGGAAATAATCTTAGAGAATAACTAGTCTAACAACCTCATAACCTCCTTTTACATATGGGGAAACAGGCTCCAAGAGAAGTGACTTGCTCAATGTTACACAAATATTAAGTGGCAATATTAAGTGACCCTTTGTCCTCTAACTCCACATTCAGACCCTATCAGTATCAGATTTGTTGCCCAAATCATTTCCCTCAGTTGTATTCAAATTTTTACTTGACAGAATCTATTTCAAAAAATAAAAAGAGAAAATATAATGCCTTTTGGAAGGAAGGGAATACAAGTATTATATTGATTCTGAGTAATAGCTTTCTCCCATCCCCCCAATTGCTGACAGATTTTAATTGAATGAATGACCCTGCATTCATAATCTGGCTTTATTTCATGATGGAGAGGTGAGAGAGTTGAATTCTTTTTGCTTTTCAATTAAAATAGCTCTGTCTCATATAGTACATTGATGGAATTGATCTTTTAAATTGATATATGAAAAATGAAAGAATAATTCTCAACATTGGTGAATGAATTGTTAGTGAAATTGTTCTTTGGAAAGTATTTACAGAAGTGTGGCATGAAGGTCTTTCTTTGACTGACTTAGGGCTGATAGAGATATAAATTTTGAATTATGCAAAAAAGTGTCTAAAATGTCCATACTTTTGATCTAAAGATTATAGGTCATTGATAAAAAGGAAGTTCCCATATACATAAAAATATTTGTTTCAATGCATCTTTCAGCTGAAGATTGACTAAACAAGCTGTGTAAATGAATTAATGGAATATTACTGTGCTAGATAATGAAGCTCTGTCATATTTGTGTAAGCAGCAAGGCACCCTGAGAAAGAGACAGGAAGTAGTTAGTATATGTCAGATAAGCTAAATCATCACCATCATCTTGATTATTATCCTCCTTCAAACTTTCAGGAGATCAAAAACAAAAGCAAACAAAAAGGGGCAGTTAGGTGGCACAATCAATAGCGCATCTGCCCAGAGTAAGGAGGACATGAGTTCAAATGTAACCTCAGACACATAAGTTCCTAGCTGTGTGACCTTGGGCTAGTCACTTAATCCCATAGCCTTGAAAAAACGGAACAACAAACAAACAACCTTTAGGCAACATCTCAGGACCTGTATCCAAGAGCTTTGGGAATAGTAGTTCTCCCTTAAACCACCATGCTTCTTTTCCATTTGGCCCCCATACCCATTATTGAAAGGAGAAAGCACTATAGAGAGTGGACCCAATATTTTATCACCACCAGTAATAATAGCTGAATAAATGCTACTAAAAGATGTTTAGCATAGAATCCTGGGATGGAAGCATCCCCCATCCAGACTTCCAGTCCTGCTTAAAATGCAACTCTTACAGTCTTTATTTCCTATGGAGAAAAGATCAGCTATCCTCATCAACTGTCACATCCACAAAGCAGGGAAGCCCTTGTAGCTGAAGCAGCAAAGCATCCTGAAGGAGCAGTAGGAGATAGAATGCACATCGCCATCATCTTAACCACCATCTTTGCTCCCCATCTTCATGTTGTCAGCCCAGAACCCTGAACTCAAATGTCTTGGGGATTATTGTATTCAACCCAGTGCCCTCAGCCATCATCCTGGGAAGCAACTTCTGGGTAAATGCAGCCTGGTAACTGGTCCTGCAGGTGCTACAGTCAAACTAAAGCAGACCTAGAAAGAAGGTCTGTCTTACTATCAGTGTGCTTGACTATGTCCAGTTAATCAATTTGAGAAACTGATGTTATTTTATTAATGGAAATAACATTAAAAAGCATTGACACATGGGAATACCTAATACATAGAATTTTTCCATCTACTTGCAACTAAAACCTTCTATGTGCATTTTTTCCCATTAAAATGAGAGTTCTTTGAGAGTGGGATGAATCTTGATTTTTACTATGTAGCCCCAGTAGTCAGTCTAGTTTCACACTTTTTGCTGTTTTTCAGTCATGACCAACTCTCCATGACCTCATCTGGTGTTCTCTTGACAGAAGCTCATTTTATAGATGAGGAGCTGAGGTTAAATAGGATTATGTAAATTGCCTAGAGTTGTATAGCTAATAAGTGTCTTAGACCAGATTTGAACTTATGAAGATGAGTCTTTCTGATTCTGAGCCCTTTTCTCTATTTGCTTCACTATCTACCTGCACATTTAGTAAATTCTTAATAACTGACTCATTCATTCCTTCATTCATGTGAATTGATGCAAAGTGAAATGAACAAAATCAGGAGAATTACACACACACACACACACACACACACACACACACACACATACCCTACCAGATAAGTGGAAAGCACAACAATAGTAATTCAATTTTTCAATTCAATAAACATTTAAGAATCCGTTATAATAAGAAAACAGAAATCAGCAGGGAAAATACTGATACTGGAAAAGATGGAAGGAAAAAGGGGACAGGAGAGGATTGGATGAATAGGTAGTATCACGGAAGCAACAAAACATGAATGTGGACAGAATTTCTGAGATAGTGGAATATGGAAAACCCTAGAGTGCTGTGGACCATGGAGTCATGAAGAATTGGACATGATTGAACATATTTCTGCCTCTGTGATAAGTGCTAGGATTGCAAATAAGAAAAAGAAAGATAGTCTTTGCTCTTGAAGGGTTTAGAATCTAATGGGAGAAGATAATAGATAAAAGGAAGCTGAAAAGCAAATAAAGGGAAGGCCAGGAATGGGGATATGATGTTCCGTGAAGTCAAAATGAAGCTGAGCTATTGATAGAAAAATGGAGAGTTGCCTAGAAAGTTCTGAAGTTTCAGAGTTCTCTATAAAGGAAAACTAACCTCCAGCTTTCCAATCAAAGTAGAGAAAGGGAACTGGGGAAGTTGAAGTGTTAAATATTAAAAATAATGATAGGATTTTAGCTGATTGGCTTATCTTAAGGGAAGAATGATATTCTGTGGAATCAAAAGCAAGAGAACTGCTGATGGAAAATGGAAAATTACAACTGGAACTCAGTGACACAATATTTAATGATCAGATTTGTCCCCAAAGATGAAATAAAAGAAGGGATCACCATTACATCATTGCAGAGGTGGGGTACCATGTATATGGAATGCTGAATCCAGTGCAATATGAATTTTCATTACTGCCTCTTTAATTTTTTTAAATCATAAAGGATTACTCACTGAGAGAGCAGTGATAGTGACAGATACTTTGAAAAATGTAGCTGATACAAAAGCAAAAGATGTCAAAAGATTTCTTTTTTTTAAGGTTTTTTTTTTTTGCAAAGCAAATGGGGTTAAGTGGCTTGCCCAAGGCCACACAGCTAGGTAATTATTAAGTGTCTGAGGTCAGATTCGAATTCAGGTACTCCTGACTCCAGGGCCAGTGCCCTATCCATTGCACCACCTAGCCACCTTCTTTAAAAAAGATTTTTTCCCAGTATCCTTACTGGTGAGAAGTAAGCATCTTGATCACTCAGTTATTATGAAAAGCAGATGCAACTGATCTAAGGATGGGCTGGGGGGAGAACGGTCATTGAACTGATCAATCGGATTATATTACTCCTTTTAAAGTAAGTGATTATATAATGTGCCTTGATACATCAATCAAGTGGGAACATGCCTCAATCAATCAAATATTTTAGACTATAAATAAAAGAGTCCTTGAAAGCCATTGGATAAACTGAAGGGATGAGAAATCTGTTCAAATTAGGTGAGGTGCTTAGTCATGCTCTCTGGGTCTTGTTTAAAATAACAGACAAATTCATAAAGTAAGATTCAAGTCTTAAAACCAAGAGAGTCATTTTAGCCAAGCCCCAGAGAGGGTCTCTTGAATGGGAGCGGGGAAGAGAATCTTAGCTTTAGCTTTGATTTTCTCCAGCAGAATGAGGACTTTGTGGGTTTCTGTGGGTCTGGAGGAATTTGAACTTCCTATCTTTCCATAAGCATCTTAACATTATCCCTGGGGCAGCAGCATTTATCATTAGTGTCTTCATTGGGAGCCAAAACAGATTGGATGTGATGAGTAAAAGCAATTACAAGGAGCCCAGAATAATTAAGGAGTACATCATTCCTAAAGGAAATTTCCTGAGTATCTAGCAAAGGGCAGAAAAGGACATCCTGTAATAAGGAACTCATAGTTGCCCTATTGCTTCTTGTGGTCTCTCTAAACTTGTCTCTTTTCTGCTGGACTCTGTATGAACTTATGGGACAGAGTGTCACATACTTTAGAGGGATGTTTACCACCATGGTAAATACTTATTTCTAAAAGGTATTTAAATTCGGGTAGCTAGCTGATATCAACTGATAGTCAATGGAAGAAGCACGCTAATGGGGGCTCATGTACTATTCTATTTGAAAGGCGCCCCCCATTCCCAAACCCTCAGAGCAAACCCTGAGACTCTGAGAGGTTTGGGGGACTGACTTACCGATTGTGTTGAGTTTAGTAGCCTTGGAGTCTATACACATTACAGAATAATTAAATTTGTTAAATAATTTATCAGAAATAATTTTATCTATTATCAAAAACCTATCATTTACTTATAATACAGTTGATGACAATAATACATAAGACCCAAGAACGCAGGCATTTTGGATCAGCCCTATGATCCTAGTGTTAGCTGGAAGCCATCAGGAAGGGAGGCCATCTGTTTCTCTGAGAAGAAAAATTACAGAAGTCAACCAGTGCCAAAAAGAAGCCCCTCAGAATTAGTTTCTTTGCTGGCAAGATGGAGTCCCTCGCTTACTTAAATTACTTAAATTCCTGCAACTTGTCTATTTTCAACGCAGGTGTAGTAGCTACCAAACAGAAAGCCAAAATAATCTTCAAGAACTTTTCCAAATAATTCACCATGTTTTTATAGAAAGCAGACAGTGATATTTTGTTAATTATAGATTCATTTTGCCAGGAAAAAACCGATCAATAGTGTTTCCCCTTAGCAGTTTCTTGGGAAGCCCTCCCCTTCCACTTTTCATGAGGTGATTTCAATGCGGGACATGGGACTTGCTTAAAATACAAGGTGTGTGCTTGTCCATGTTCCACCTCTGGGAGCACAGAATCAGCCCAGGAGTCAAATATTAATATTTATTCTTGCTTCAAAGCCCTTTCATAGTCCATGCACATTATAGTAGAGAGAATTAGATATTATCAGCCCTGTCAAAGATTCCTTGTATGACTTGGAAGATGTACTAATCTACCTTTTTGCCCATCTATAAAATGAAGGGATGGGATGAAATCAGAGAATCACAGGAAAAGAGCTTGGAGGAATGCCAGAGGGCCTCTAGTCAAGTGACTTTCTACTCTAAGATTCAAGATTCTTTTTCCTTTGGTCCTTATAATAAGTAATGAGCAGGGTTAACTCAAGAGGAAACAAAAGTAAGTCAAGTTTGTTTTCAGTTATTCACCAATCCATCCCCAATGAGCTCCATTCCCCCCCATTTTATTTTATTATTATTATTTTTTAGGTTTTTGCAAGGCAAATGGGGCCACACAGCTAGATGATTATTAAGTGTTTGAGGCTTGATTTGAACTCAGGTCCTCCTGACTCCAGGGCCTGTGCTCTATCCACTGTGCCACCCAGCAACCCCCCCATCTGTGAGACCTGTTCCTCTCCTTACCACCCCAAGTTACTACAGTTTCTATATACTGTTTTGTTTTTGTCTTTGTATTCCAGTTCCTTACAATATGGATATTTCATAAATGTTTGTGGGATGGAAAGGAGCGTATATAGTGGATAGAATACTGAGTTTGGAGTCAGGAAGACCTGAGTTCAAATCCAGTATTAGACATTATGTTTAGTTCCTCATCTGTAAAATGGGGAAATGAGATTAGCTGGTTGTTTCTAAGGTTTTTTTAAGCTCTAAATCCGTGATCCCATGGTCACTAAGGTGTTCTATGGTCATATGGTACTTATTCTACTTTGTGGATCTGACCAACTGTCTGGGACTTTAGTCAGGGACCCTAATTCCCTCATTTTACAGATGAAGAAATCAAGGCCCAGAGAAGTTGAACAGGTTAAATAACTCACCCAAATGACCCAGGTAACAACGCAGTTAGGATTTGAACTCAGGTTCTTTGACTTCTCCAATCAGGATTCTTTTCATGTACCACACTGCCTCTATGCAGGTGTGCTTTGCAAATTAGGATACTCAGACACAGAGAAGTCAGTTAATTATTCACGGGTACAGAGCAAATTAATGGCAGTTGGAAATAGAACCTAACTTATCAAAGGACTTTTCACCAAATGTCACTTTCTCCCCTGATGCACTTTTGGGAAGCATTGCTTGAAGATGAAATGGTGGAATTTTCTAAATTGGAAATCTGGAATTTTCTAAAATAATTGCAATATACATGGCAACCTATTTTACTTATTATAATTAAATCATTTCCGTAATTTTCTTTAGAAATTTTTGAAACTATAAGATAGTGTATTAAGGATCACTTAAGGAGTGGATGGTAGAGAGTTAATGAGAGGGAAAAGGCGATTGGCATAGGGGAAGAGCAAGGTTATATTTTCACAGCTACTATTGAATTCAATTGTCAAAATTGCTCCAGAAATTGCGTTCGTTTAAGAAAAAAAGCAGAAAGCTAGTCGAATGCCTTTAGGCAGACATTTGAATTTTTGGCATTATGTTAAGGAGTTCCACTAACAAGAATCTCACATGTATTTTGCCTAAATTTGAGATGGTCACCACATCAAGGAACTATTTTTTTTTTTTTTTGGCGTGGCAGGATGTTCAGACTGGCGACATCTTTTTCCCGACATCTGTGAAAGGCTTAGACAAAAGAACTTTCCCATTGGTTCAGTTATTAGGTGTTAGCATTTCCCTTTGAGCCTTTTTTTTTTTTGATGGGGAGGGGATTTACTTAAGCTGTAATTAATGTCAGTTTGGCAAGAAATTCTGCCTGCTTTTGTGAAAATGCATGAGGTTTAATTTTAAAATGTACTATTTTTATATCCAAGTTATTGTTCATGTTCCCTTCACTCCCTCTGACTCCGTCCCTCTGGCAAGCTTGAACAGTATCAGTAATGTATTTGCAGTTTTGTGTCGTGGGGAAAGACGCAAGGGGCCTATGGTCACAATGAAATGAACAAGAAGTCTGCTTGGAGTGTCCATGAAAAGTCAAATGTTCTCGAAAATACCTTTCAGAATTGCTAGCTAGGGTGTCTGACTCACAGGTGTTTAGACATAATCAGCCAGTGTGATTTTGGACCAGAGATTGCAATTCTTATGATTACGCTAGTCACAATAATACTAATAAAGTGGATGTTCATTGTATCTTGGCACCTCTCTAATGTCTCCAAGGATATAATAGTTTTAAACATTCAGTCACTAACTCAACAGTACACCGCTACATCACCTCTTTTTCCTGATATGACTTTAGGATCAGATGAGATTAAGAGGAAAAATGTTGTCTTAAAATAAGTGACAAAGTACAAAATACAGTAAATGGGAAATAAGATGGAAGTTCCTCTTGGGGTATTTAAACATTAGAAATTATGGAAACAAAAGAAACTTTCATTGGTCTATTATTTCTGGAAGTTCTTTTCTCTTCAGTGTTGATGTTTGCAGTCCTGAAGGGAAAAAAAAATTGAAGTTAGGATGAAGGATTTGAATTTATATGACAAAAGGGCAGCAAGGTGGTGCAGTGGATAGTGCCCAGGCCCTGGAGTCAGGAGGACCTGAGTTCAAATTGTCTCAGACAATATAATTGCCTAGCTGTGTGACCTTGGGCAAGTCACTTAATTCCATTGCCTTAAATAAACAAAAATTTTTTAAAAAATTGAGTTTGACTCTTACTTCTTTCATGTTTAATTTCAATGGACCTCAATTTTCTTATCTCTAAAATGGTAGACTAGATGAACTTTGATATTCCTCCTACTCCAAATTTTTTAGTTATACTATTTTCAAATATAATAATTAAGTAGCAAAATTTGTTGACAAAAATACAGAAAAACAAATTTATATATAAATTAAAACTAAAACCAAAGGAAGTTTTTTAAAAAAATATTTATTGAATTTCCACCAAGGGGAAGGCCCTGACTTTCATTAATTAAAAATCTAGTGACAGAGGAATGCATCTGGCATAAGAAAGGAAGGTATATGTACAAATAAAATCATAGACTCTCAAGTGTCATGGCACAGAGGAGCATGGATTCAAGAGTCAGGAAGATCTGAATTCAACTCCATGAAAGTCATTTAACTTCTGTTTGCCTCAGTTTGAGCAACAGTAAAATGGAGATAACATTAGTGTCTAACACTTAGGGATGTTGGGAGGATCAAATGGCAAACTATTTTTAGAAAATACTGAACACATAGAAGGGGTTATATAAATGTTTATTCATGTCTTATCCACCTTATTTGATTAGTTCTACTGATTTATTGAAAAAATTAAAAGAGCTTCAAATAATTTTACTGATTTTTATTTTGGGGTATAATTTGGCATTTGTAATTGATATATGGAGAATGAATCAGCCAGAGGGATAATCAATGAAAATATTGATATTTTCTAGCTTCAGTGATTCTCTAATGATTTTAGGATAAAATAAAATCCCCATATGGGATCAAACTTGTCTTTATAGAGTGATTTCATGATCTCATATCTTATGCTTAATTTTTTTTCCAGACACCTTAATCAATTTTTTTTTAATCACCGAAGATAGCATTCTATCTTTTCCCCTCCATACCTTTGTATAGGATGTGCCACATCCCTAGAATGGGTTCTTCCTTAACCTCAGTTCCTATGACTTCCTGGTTACTTTCAAGACTCAGCTCAAGAACCTCCAACAAAGGGAAACATTTCCAGATCCTCCTTGGTGGAAGTATGGTCACTCTCACTCATAATTACTTTGTATTTTAAATAAACACGTATATGTTTAGAAGGTATATGGACTTCTCTTTTGCTTTCCTCTAATAGAATGTCAACTCTTTGAGGGAAGGGACTACTTCACATTGCTTTTGTCTTCATAGTCCCATCACCTATCAACATGCCATAGCATCACATGTTTATAAAAGAGGAATTGCATGGAATGGTGATACTATTGCTTGAAATTGTGAAGGCAAGAACACATTTTGGTGGGAAGACAGTAAGTCCTTGGGACATATTGAATTTGTGGTGTCAGCAAATTTTAATTTGTATTTAGCATTGTTTTTACTTGAAGGTGACTAGAAAGATTCTTGGGCAGCTAAATGGCAAAGTGGATAGAGCATCAGACCTGGAGCCAGGAAGACTCATCTTTCCCAGTCTAAGTTTCCTCGTTTCAGTCATTTACTAACTATATGATCCTGAGTAAGTCACTTAATCCTGCTTGCCTCAGTTTCCTCAACTGTAAAATGAATTGGAGAAGGAAATGAAAAACCATTTCTATTTCTTTGCCATGAAAACCCCAAATGAAGAATCAGATGAAGAATCAGACTAACAACAACAGGATTTTTACATTTTTTTTAGGTTTTATTAAAAGATGCTCACCTTACAGGTTATAGCTATTGTTCCAGATCCTTCTTCATAGGAGAGAAGAATATTGAATCCTTTGGTATGCAATCCCTTTGATTCTTTCCAGTTTGACCACTGGGAAACTGATGCCATGGACCATTTTTCTTAAGACTTTTATTCTAAATCGTCCCCTGAAATTGGAGCTTGTTGTAGAAAATAGTAATGGATGATATTGCCATTGCAAATAACACACATTAAAAATGACAAACCCTTCTCTAAAGGCTGTGAAGGGCAATGATTCTGAAATTAGTAAAAGGGGTTTGAGACAGATGAGATCAGCTGTTTTATTCTGGAGATTTATATTACCAGAACTATTAACAGTCTCCTCACCAGAAGCAATGATTGTAGCAGCAAAGAAAGCAGTTAGTGGCAGAGAAGAAAAGCAAAACTAAGGATAAGACAGATGGGCTTGGAAAAGATGTCCTCTTCTAAGATATATTCCATATGCTCCTCCAAGAGCTGTTGCAGGAAATTTTTTTCTTTCTCCTTTCTTCTAAAAATAAATATTTCTTTAAAAAAACGATGGAGCAGAGGAAGGTAGGAAGATGCAATTTACCCACTATTGCAAGCTGTTTTCTCTATAGGACATTCAATTTCCCACCTCCATGCATTTGCTTAAGTAGGATGAGACTAGAATATACTCCTGACTTTGATTACCTTCAGAGCTCAGTTTAGGTGATATCACCTATAAGAAGGCATTTCGTGATTTCTGAGACCCTTCCTTCTGCAAATTAGTTTTGTATTAGCTAGGATCACTTGATATTGATTTGTTTCAGTTGGATCTAATTCTCTGTAAACCCATATGGAATATTCTTGGCAAAGATATTGGTTTGCCATTCCCTTTTCCAGAAGAAGAAACTGAAATACAGAGGATGAAGTGACTTGCCCATAGTCACACAGCTAGTGAGTGTCTGAGGTTGGATTTGAACTCAAGTCCATCCACTGTGCCACCTTAGTTGCCCACTTTGAATTTATTTACTAGTATACATGTTTTCCTCCACCAGTTGAATATAAATTCTTGAGGGGAAAGTGTTTTCTTTACAAGCAGGTGCTTAATAGGGATTTATTATCTTGAATAGTATATTAACATAAAGGAGACTTTTAATAACAGCTACCTAAGGAATGTATCTGTTTAGACATCAGTCAGTCACTCCCTATACCAAAATTTCTCTTGGAAAGGCAAATATATGACTTGGAAATATGTTTCAGCTGGAGAAGAACTCTAACATCATTAGCAATCCCTCAGAGCCATATCAGATCATTAACAAGGATTTTCTCAATTAACTACTTAATCACCAATTAAATAACAGTAGATATCTACAGCAAATAAAAAGGCTATTGATTTTAATTCAGTCACAATTCTTTAATGATGGATATTAATCACCCACAGCCATTTAACTTCAAAATATGATTATCACCACCAGTTAAACATGACAAATGCAGAGCTGGAAAAGTAAAATGGCTTCCATCCAGATGGAATATCAAGATTTAGAATTGGGATGTTATAATGTAGAAGTTGTATTTTAAACTTTTTTATATATTTTAAATGTAGATTTTAAAAAAAAAGAGAAAGAAAAAACATATATATATATATATATATATATATGAAAAAATTTCAAAAAAACTATTATTTAAACTTGGAATAGTTAAAATTTCTTGGAGGTGCAATATCAGAACCCATAGAAAGAATGCTTTTAAATGAACAAATGTACAATAAGGTTGAAGGGGAATTGTTTCCAAATTATGTGAACATGTACAAAACCATACATGGAGGAACTCACCTGTGGCTCATGGTTCAATAATACAATTACTAATATACTAACACATTCATTAAGCGTCTACTATAAGAAAGGCAGTGTATTTACAAGCCCAAACCTGGCAGTATCTGCGTTCTCATGGATGTGAGTACTTTCTCCAATGGTGCACAATGTTTTCTAACTTCAACTTCATATCCTGAATGAATTTTTCCTCATCTTCCTTAAAATCCTATCCAGAGTTCAGCAGGTATGCTAGTGTTATTTTGACATTACAAGAGCACCAACCCAAAAGGTCATCCAGCCATTTTGCCTTACACTTGCTGTTTGACTTGACTACTCACTTTCCCATTTATGCATCCCTTTGATGACTTCTTCAACAGACCTTTTTGCATGAAATTTCTTGTCGGTAACATGTTGCAACCGATTCTTCTTCCTTACCGTATTCTTTCCATTACCATTTAATAGAAATATCCATTATTAATTGCTCAAAGATTATGTTATTTAAAGACTTACAGCTTTTTAGTATTTTTAGAAAACTTATGGTGCTAAAAAGATGGTTTTTGTTTTTTTCAGGAAGAAGCTTGGGGTAAATGAAAAGATGCTGTAATCCCCCCAAACACCCTTATCTTCATTCTTTACCCTATTCAATTCTGTACTAGACTGTCTGGCTGACTGGTTATTGCTGTGAGTATGATTCACAAAAGAACTGAAGATATCAGTTGAGGCTATGGAATAAAGCACCTTATTCCCTCTGGGGAAAGATCATATAGCAAACTGCTCCTTGGTGAGAAAGCAGCAGTGGGGAATCGGCAGAGAGTTGTTAATCACAGGAAACAATTATGGTTATTGCAATTTAGAGATCAGACTCATGGAGGATGGCAACAATATACAAGAGCAGAAAGAGCATAGCGTAAAGATATCACCATGCTAGCACAGTGTTGCTGTGGGGAAGTAAGAAATAGAATTAAAAGGAAGTAGATGTTCCAGCAGTCCTAACCCATCTGAAAAGCTTTGATTTCACAAGTACCATGATCATACTTATTTTTTTGTGTATGTCTTCTTCCATGTTGGCCTTTTGTTTGCAGATTTCTTGACCACATAAGTATTTTCTCCTCCTGATTCTGTGCTCCTGGGGCATTGTATAATTCTGTGAAAGAGAGGGATTTCTTATGTTTTTATTTTTTTCTGTATTTATTTTTGCCAGGTTGGTTAATTCCATGCCTCTGGTTTACCTCCTAATAGAAACATTATGGAGGAGAAGCATTAGTAGTGGTTTTGAGTGGAGGCTGTTCCAGAATGTGTCTTCACATTGTGGTGGCTTTCAAGCAGGGTAATTACAGGGTGGGGAGGGGGAAGGAGAGGACTACACAGACAAACAATAAGCACAGTGAAATCTCACAACTATCTAAATCTTTCAGTGAATTTGTTTTAGTTATAAGATGCAAATGAAACAGGTTTTGGTGTTCAGGTGTTTACTATATTTATAGAGTAATAAGACATGTATATATACACACACACAATATGGTACCAGGTAAAATATTCTCATTGACATTATGAGAATTGTGATTTGCTAGATATCATCAATAGAAACATTAAAACAGAGCAAGACAATCATTACTTAAAAAAATTTCTTCTTCTCTACCCCATCCCCTGCCCCATTCTTAGAATTTCTCAAATAAAAAGAAAACCAGGATCAAGTTCTATTTAGATCTGTTTTTCTCAGTCTGCTTATCAAAGACAGCCTTGCCAAAAAGTTGAGAATAAGTCAACCAGCCCACCACTTTTTATTTTATTTTATTTTTACCAGATGGTGACATTTTTCCTTGACAATCATAGCCATTATGTATCTGATCATACATCTGCCGGAGAACATTGGCAACCTGGAAAAGTACAGGACTGGTCTTGTAGTTCATAATTTAGTTTTATTTAAAATTTTAATGACTCAATTGTAAGCTCCTGAATTTTAAAGGCTTTGTCTGTGTGTGTGTGTGTGGGGGGAAGGGGGAGTAGTTGGGGAATCTGGACTTGTGATCTAATCCATACAGAGACATCCCAGTGTGGAAAGTCCTTCCACCAATACAAATTTCCAAGATATATGTAGCTTAAAGTCTTAAGAGCATTATCTGGGAACACAATCTTTTAAAAAATGTATTGGAGAAATTTCACCTATCAGGAATCTCTTTCCTCTCAGCCTCAAACCCTGATGTTATAGGTTCAGGCAAATATCAGTGACACTAGCTATTAGCCAATGGCTGCAACCGCCGACTCTTTCAAAAACAGTGGAGCCAACGCAGTTCCATCAGGACTGTAGTTGGGGAATTTTTGGGGAAGTCTTTTCCATAGAATAAGGATTAAATCCAGTCTTCTCAGAAGGATGAAAGTTGACTCTTATAGGCTCCTCATGTATCATTCGTAGTTAATTGATGAAGTCTCCTCAGGAAAGCCCTTTTCTTGGTCTTCTCTCTGTCCCTCTCACAAATTCTTTCCAAGAAAATCTTTCAAAGATGATGGTTTAACCATTACTCATTCAATCAAACAACCAAAGCAAGTATTTCTTAAACATCAACTATTATGTAGCAGAAATTATTTTAATACTGGAAAACACACTGAAAATGCAATTCCTACTCATAAGGATTTACCTTATAATGTGTGGAGGCAAGAAGGATGTCTATGATTATAGACGGAATTTCTCCATATTCTACCCATTTAATAAAGATATATTAATAGCAACCAAATTCTCACTAAGAGGGTGAATTTTATCTGAGGTTATAGGGTAAAGAAATTCATCACTGTGGGCAATTTTTATTACTGAATGATCATCAGGGTTATGTATTTAGAATTCTTCGGCCAAAGGCTAAAGTGTCAACAATATTTCATTTCCTCCTATTGATTCTAATCAGAGTTATTATGGTGATAATTACAGCTACAAAAGGAATTTGAGAAGCCCAAGGCTAAACTTGAAATTGTGTTTCTTTAGTTTCATGACCCTCTCCTGAAGCTGAAGAGAGGGTGATTGTACCATAGATGTGACACCATTTCCTATCTTTATCTGAATAATTGGTCACATTGTTAGTTCTTGTTTCTTCACTTGAAGTTATGGCTTTCTCATGGCTTGTATTCCTTAGGCACTTTTCAAGTAGAAAGTATAGTAGTTAATTCTAGAGGTTATGAGATACTCATTTCCTTTTATTTTATCTAGGGAAGAATTTCTAGGTCGTGCAATTTCCTCTGTAAAAATTAAACCTTTCCTTATGTATGTTAGATCCAAAGTTTTGATCTGCATATTTACCACAAATTTTGTCTCAGGCTGGTAGTTTCCTTGAAACCATATTGTTGTTTACTTTTTATGAATTTTTATATAATCAGTCACATCTACCTTAGTAATTCCTTTTTGTGTTGTGAAAAAATTATCTCAGGATCCATTTATAGATACTGCTGCCCAATGGATGATCAATGAAGCAGAGATACTGTAAAAACTGGTTTATTATGCTTAGATTATAACCTCACTTTATACAAAAATCAGTGAGGCCTGAGCAGCAGCTTAAACTACCTTTTATAGGTAGTTGGTTACATAGGCAGGATCTACACAAGGGAGTTTTTAAAAAAGCAGAAGGTAATAATTTGCTTATCAAAGACCAGACTGTAGAAGGGGGAAACTGTGTATCAGGTAAGATAGGAAACTAAATGGAGTTGTAGCTGATTTCTTAAGCTGGAATTTGAAAATTAACCATTTAACCAAAATCTAGCTTGATTTTGTAGATTCTATCTAGTTTTATATGGCAATAAGAAAAATAAGGCAGAGAAATCTCTTATTAAAGTATCAAAAGTAATGAGAGATAGCATAGCATGGTGGATAGAATGGTTGCCTTGGAGTCAGGAAGAATTGGGTTCAAGTATCATCTCAATGGAACTGGACAAGACATTCCAAGTCTCTTTGTAAAGAAAATCCCAGAGGAGCTCATGATAAGTCAGATAAGCCTAAAAAAGAACTAAACAATAGAATAAAATATCTCAATACCATTGATTCCCAGATTTGTATTTATGGCCCCAGACTGTCTACTGAACCAGGGTGCTTAATAAATATTGATTGATTGATTGATTGATTTAATGATTAAGCATCAGAGCAAAAATGACAAGCGAGATTTCCTCTATACTCATAAAAACACAGTTTCTATAGATTAACACTCTGTCATTGGAGAAGAGGACTCTTAAAAGGAATCTATGCTCTCCTCTGATGAACTTCACTTTCATCTTACCCTTCTCTTCCGGGAGAGATCTCTCTGGAAGCTTGTTAGCACCTTTGTTCCAGGAGCCATTTTTTAGTAATATTGTGATGTAAACCTCAGAATCTTTTTGTTGCTGTTCCTCAGTTTTAAGTCTTTATGATCCCATTTGAGGTTTTCTGGATAAAGACATTAGGTTGTTTTGTCATTTCCTTTTGCAGCTCATTTTACAGATGAGGAAACTGAGACAAAAAGGGTTGTGGCTCACTGGAATCACTAGCTACTAAGCTACTAAGAGCTCACTATGGTGTCTTTCTGACTTTAGATCTGTTGCTCTATGTATCATGGAGCCACCAAGCACCTCTTTGGTGAAAATAAGGATGTAATTCTTTTTCACTGATCAAATTCATGAATCCTTTGAAATCTGTCCATAGATCTCTGGTATCTATGCATCCCAGGTTTAGAATCATTGGTTTAAATTCATCTAAGCTGTCCTTTACAGGAAGAAAAGTAAATGGGTTAGATTGTGATCATCTTTGAGGGCCAGGGGGTTATCTTTTGCCTTTCTCTATGTTCTCAGTGCTTAATAGAAGTCCTGGACACATAGTAGATGATTAATAAATTGGTAGCTGGGTGGTATAGTAGATACAACATTGGACATGGAGTAAGAAGACCTAAGTTCAGATCTATTCTCAGACATTTATTTAATTCTATGACTTTGGGCAAGTCACTTTACCTCTGTCTACCTCAGTGTCCTCACCTATAAAGTGGGGATAATAACACCCCCCTCTCCTGTTGTGAGGATCAAATGAGATATTTGTAAAAGCACTTAGTACTGTGCTCAGCAGACAGTAAGAGATGAATGCTTGTTCCTTCCCCATTCCCTTTAATAAATATTTATTGATTTGAGTGGAAGGAATTGTCAAAAAATTCTGATGAAGACAGAGGGTAAATGAAAAATGATGAATGTAGTTATCACAGAGTAAGTTTAATTGGTTAAATTGAGGCCCAACACTACATTTATAATATATCTCTTCAAAAAATGCACCCTTGCTTTCTCTATGATTCTCTCTGAGACATTTTATCTTACCTAGCATCAAAGAGCTACTGTAGGTACTGTTGCCTGAAGGAAGCCTCAGACTTTGTGAGTTACTTATTTGTTTTTCTTTCTTTGAAGCCCTTTCATTATAGAAATTATTTTGGAATTTTTTTGTCATTAAAATAGACATTTTAATTTTGATAGATTACTCATAAAGTCACTCAAGGTCCTAGCTTTTGATTGTCTGAAAGCTCATCCAGATGCATTCAGGATTCTCGTGAAGTTATTCGGGTCACTGATAATATTGCCTGCTTTGTTTTTTACAGGACTTACCTTTCAGAGTTGTCAAGGCACATTTAACTGTGGGCTCACCATAACTCATTGAAGGCAGGCATTACTCTTTTAATGTGTGAAGGATAGGGAAGATAATTAGAATGACTCTTCATAAAGCTCCTGAGAAATGGGTAGGACTAAATGGAATGACCCATCAGCCCAAAACAGAGTATTTAGATTATACCATGATCTCATCTTTCTTTCTCTTAACCTGCTACAAAGTAGAATACAGATAATTCCTGATTATTCAGGCTCAAGCTTTGCAAGGGATCTCCTGTAGAGGTTTAGAGGAAACTTAACTGCATTAGGTATAGAAAGCTTTTTTTTTTTGCATAGATGGCTATATGGAACAGACCTGAGTTCAAATCTAGCCCTAGACACTTAGTAGGTGTATGACTCTAGGAAAGTCACTGAACTTCTTTGTGCCTAAATTTCCTCATTTGTAAAATGGGGATAATAGTCACACCCATCTCCTAGGTTTGTTGTGAGGATTAAATGAGTTTATATATGTAAAGTACTTTGCAAAGTTTAGTGTCAAAAAATTCTGATAACTACTACTACTACTACTACTACTACTACTACCACTACTACTACTACTAGTACTACCACTACTACTATTACTACTACCACTACTTCTACCACTACCGTTACTGCTATTTCTACTACTACTACTACTACTACTACTACTACTACTACTACTACTACTACTACTACTACTACTACTACTACTACTACTACTACTACTACTACTACTTTTATGTTGGTTTTCCAATTACATTGAAGATCACATTCAGATTTGTGCATTTGTTGCTCAGTTCCTCTCCCATCTTCTCTGTGGACCCTTGGAAGACCTTGTAATTAGAATATAAACCTTGCCTGAAGGACATTGCCCTTTCCACTTCCTATTAATGCTACAAACATTCTTACTGAATTAACCCCTTGCGTAAAACTGATGAACCTAAGTGACTCCATTCTGCCTGGGATGAGCACACAGACACACAGACACACAGACACACAGACACATACAGACACACAGACACACAGACATACAGACACACAGACACACAGACACACAGCCTTACTGCATTAGGCACTCTTTCGCTGTTCTTGACCCCCACAAATAGTGTACCCAATTCCAAGTAAGAATTTTCCAGATTGGCTGTCCACAGGGTAAGATTCTATCCCATTGATTCATTCAAATGCTGCATAATGTTGTTGTTGCTTTTGTTCTCTGAGCAGTCTTGGAAAAAAATGATCTAAACCAAATCTATATGCTAAGAACTGGAAGCCGCTACCAAGAAGCAGCCTCACTTAGTGTGCTAATAAATTTATTTTCAATTTGACAACTCACTGTTTTTTGACTTCTAAATCTTGTAGACCTTATAGTGGGCGAGAGCCTCCCTAGGTTCTGAAGGAACTCAGATAAATTCTGCACTTCTTGCATGGACCTGTGTTTGGACAGTACAAACCTGGTGGTCAGTTAGCTTTTTGCCTTCTCCCAGTTCTTAATCTTGGAATTTCTGATATTAACTTGGACCTGGGCTTTCAACTGCTCCCTTTACTAATAGATCCAGGCAATAAATAACTTTGAAGTTTAATCAGAAGAGAAATGAATATTAAAGGAACCAAATCAGTATCAGCCATATTCTTGAATGAATATAAGATGAATTTGGAGGAGCTATGCTTAGTGGCTACCATGTACTAGACACTAAGTTGAATGCTTTACAGATCTTATATCATTTGATCTTCGCAACAACTCTAGAAGGTAGAGGAGTATCTTTATCTCCATTTTATGGATGAAGAAACTGAGGCAAGTATAGATTAAGTGATTTTCTCAGGTTCTCATAACTATTGAGGGTCTAAGGGTTGATATGAACTCAGTTCTTCCTGAGTCCCTTGCTCTATCTATTCAATTACCTAGCTTCCCCTAGAGACTCTTGCCTGGTCACTTCTTTTTTCTAAATCAAATTACCATATTTTGATAGAATTAGGCTCTGTGTAGTCCTGTGTAATTTATTTTATGCATTATTTCACAAAAGGGTCCTTAGGCTTCATCAGACTGTCTATGATCCCAAAACAATAGTAAACCTCTGACATAGATGAAAACAGATTTTTTTTTGAGCCATTGAATATGTAAGAATAGAACCAATTATTTTAAGGTGAAGGGAGTTCCCTGCCATTGAAAATATTCAATTCAGGTGATGAATCCTAATAATTTGTTTCAACAGATATTTATTAAATATTATTATTTTTAGAGCATTCCATGAGGTGTTGTAGGTCAGTATCAAATTTCAGTAAGACATACCCCCTAACTTCATGGAACTTATGGTCTGATATGCTAACAATAAAAAAGCAAAGAAATAATTATGTGTCCTGAAAAATTAAATGTGGTTATAGAATAATAGAATCTCAGCACCATAAGGAATCTCAGAACTTATTAAGTTCAATAATATCTGAAAAGACATCTTCTCCGCCACTTTCTTGATAAGGACCCTGCTCAAAGATCACCAGTGATGAGAATATTCTATTGTGCCTTCCCAATCCTTGAAGATTCAAGTGAAACACAGACAGCATGTTCTATTTTTTGACAACTTTAATTATTAGGAAGTTTTTTCTTCCCTCATAGTCAAGCCAGAATTTACCTTACTGAAACTTTCACTCATTGTTTCTTGTCCCTATCCATTCTGGAAACAACCAAAACAAGTCTGATTTCTCCTTCATTTATTTGACAGCCCTTCAAGTCCAGTCCTTGAAGATATCTGCCATGTCCCTCTAAGTTTTATTTTCTTATGGCTCTTTGATATTGGCATATTTGGTTTTCACTATATTCCAGATTTATTCTGATTAGCTATCATTTCCCATGACTTGGAATCTCTGCCTTCCTGAATGGAGGTTGTCATCCCACCATGTTGACTTAAGTTCACTAGAAGTGCACTCAAACTTCTGGATGATTTTCAGACTTACTCTATATGCAAACTGCATCTTGGATATCCCTTCCCAATCCTGTATATCTATCTGTAGCTGAATTTTTTTGAACCACATAACAGAAATCTTTTATCCTTACTAAATTTTATCTGATTATTTTCAGGCAATCATTACAGCCTGCTATTTTCTTTTTTGGATCTGGAGTCTGTTGTTAACTGTCTCTTCTCATTTTGGTTCATATGAAAATTTGATAAGCTTTCATTTAACAACTGATAAAAATATTTAGCAGAATAATCCAAAGGACAAGTTTCTATGGGAACATCTTAGAAAAACACTAGTTGTATACAGTGTGTATGTATGTGATAGTATATGTATATGATGATTATAAACTAATATATTGCTAAATTGAATCAGTCCTTTCAAGAATCTCAAGATTTATTTTTCAACCTGAAATTTAGTTATATTTGTTGTATTCATTTCTGTGAAGGAAAATTCCCACATAGGATGTTCCCACTGGGATGAAATCATAGCTTTTTGATGTCTTGGCATATTGTGTTGCATCAACTTTTACAAATACTTTTCTAAAATCTATTTTAAAAGAATTGCTATTCTAGGAAATTCACATCTTTGGAATGCTCAATGCATTCTTTAAATTTGTTTTTGGACAGTTTGTATTGAGTTGAATGACACTTAGACATTTGGATGAAAATGAATCAATCTAGTCAAATTATAGGTAGTATTGCCTTCTTATCAAATATTTTACTATTCCCCAAATTAATCATATAGATAACCCTTTACTTTCCAAATATACTGCATAGAGATTTATTAAAAAATAGAAGTTACTTTTTCTTACTAGTCATTTTATGACAGATGAAAATCATTTTGGGGGAGGCATAATGCTTGTGTTCAGGTCATGATCTCAGGCCTTGGAAGGATTCAAAAACATTTTGAAAATCAAGTAAGAGAAGTTAAGAAAAAGTTAGGAAGAGAATGAGAGTGATGCAAGGGAAAAAAAGAGTCAACATCTTGGTAAAGGAAACAAAAAAAGATATTGAAGAAAATAATACCTTACAAAAGACCAGGCCAAATGGGAAAAGAGTTACAAAAAGCCAATGAAGAGAAGAATGCCTTAAAAAGAAGAATTGCCCAAATAGAAAAAGAGGCACAAAAGGTCACTGAAGAAAACAATTCTGTAAAAATTAGAAATGGGAGATAATGACTTTATATGAAATCAAGAAAAAATAAAACAAAACCAAAAAATGGAAAAAAAATACAAGGCAATGTGAAATATCTTTTTGGAAAAACAACTGACCTGGAAAATAGATACAGGAAAGATAACTTAAAAATGTTGAACTACCTGAAAACCATGATTAAAAAAAAGAACTTTAGACTATTTTTCAAGAAATTATCAAGGAATACTGCCCTAACATTCTATAACCAGAGGGTAAAATAGAAATTGAAAGACTTTACTGATCACCTCTTGTAAGATATCTTAAAATTAAAACTCCCAGGAATATTATAGTCAAACTCCAGAGCTAGGAGGTCGAGGGGAAAATATTGCAAGTAGTCAAAAAGAAACAATCCAAATAATGTGGATCCACAATCAGGGAAAAACAAGATTTAGCAGCTTCTCCATTAAAAGATCAGAGGGCTTAGATCATGATATTCTGGAGGGGAAAGAAATTAGGATTACAAGCAAGAATCACCTGCCCAACAAAACTAAGTACAGCCCTTCAGGGGAAAAATTGACATTCAATGAAATTGAGAACTTTCAAGCATTTTTTTTAGTTTTTTTTTTGCAAGGCAGTGGCTTGCCCAAGGTCACACAGCTAGGTAATTATTAAATGCCTGAGCTCAGATTTGAACTCAGGTACTCCTGACTCTAGTGCTCTATCCACTGCATCACCTAGCTACCCCTCAAGAATTTTTTTAAAGATTTTATTTATTTTGAGTTTTACAGTTTTCACCCATTCTGCTTCCCCCCCCCCCCCCAGAGAAGGCAGTCTGTTAGTCTTCACATTGTTTTCATGGTATACACTGATCTAAGTTCAATGTGATGAGAAAGAAATCATATCCTTAAGAAAAATAAAATATAAGAGATAGCAAAATTACATAATAAAATAATTTTTTCCCCCTAAATTGAAGGTAATAGTCTTTGGTCTTTGTTCAAACTCCATGGCATTCTTCCTCACAGACAGTCCCAAATTGTCCCTGATTGTTGCACTGATGAAATGAGCAAGTCCATCAAGGTTGACCATCACCCCCATGTTGCTGTTAGGGTGTACAGTGTTTTTCTGGTTCTGCTCATCTCACTCAGCATCAGTTCATGCAAATCCCTCCAGGCTTTTCTGAATTCCCATCCCTCCTGGTTTCTAATAGAACAATAGTGTTCCATGACATACTTATAGCACAGTTTGTTAAGCCATTCCTCAATTGAAGTACATTCACTTAATTTCTAGTTCTTTACCACTACAAACAGGGCTTCTATGAATATTTTTTGTATAAGTGTTGTTTTTACCCTTTTTCATGATCTCTTCAGGGTATAGACCCAATAGTGGTATTGCTGGATCAAAGGGTATGTACAATTTTGTTGCCCTTGGGCATAGTTCCAAATTACTCTCCAGAAAAGTTGGATGAGTTCACAGCTCCACCAGCAATGCATTAGTGTCCCAGATTTCTGATATCAGCTGCAACATTCATTGATTATTGTCCTTTCTGGTGTGAGATGGTATCTCAGAGGTGTTTTAATTTGCATTTGTCTAATAAGTAATGATTCAGAGCAATTTTTCATATGACTATGGATCACTTTGATTTCCTCAGCTGTAAATTGCCTTTGGATATCCTTTGACCATTTGTCAATTGGGGAATGGCTTGTTTTTTTGAAAGTTTGACTCAGTTCTTTGTATATTTTAGAAATGAGTCCTTTGTCAGAAATACTAGTTGTAAAAATTGTTTCCCAATCTATCACATTTCTTTTGATTTTGGTTATTGTCTGTGTACATTGATTTAATGTAATCAACGAGCATTTTTGATGAAAAAATCATAGCTAAATAGAAAATTTGATTTTCAAGTAAAAGATTCAATATAAGTATAGAAAGGTAAACAGGAAGGGGGCTATCATAAGAGATTTAATAAGGTTAAACTACTTTTATCCCTACATGGGAAGATGATACTGACACCTCATAAGAATTTTCTCATTATTAGGGCAGTTACAAGGAAAATACATATTTTGCATCATATATATATATATATATATACACATATATATACACATATATATATATATGATAGATGGATGACATAGTTTTGAATTGAATATAAAGGGATAATATCTAAAAATAAAATTTAGGGGTGAGAAAGGAATGTACTGAAAGAAAGGGAAAGGTAGAATGAGTTAAATTAGTTCATATAAAAGGGCAAAGAAAAGCTTTTCCAATGAAGGGGAAAAGGGGGGGATGTGCAAGAGAGTTAGTGAACCTTATTCTCACCAGAAATGGCTAAAAAAAGAATAACAAACAAACTCAACTGGATATAGAAATCTACAGGAAAGTAGAAGGGGAAGGGAATAAGAGATGTGGGAGTTAAGAGAAGTGAAAGGAGATTAGAGATTGAGTTACTCAGAAGCAAAATAGTGTTGAGGAGGGAGAAAGAATAGAGTAAATTGGGGCGAAATAGGAAGGAAGGAAATACAGTTAGCAAAAGTAATTAAGAAAAAGAATTTTGAAACAGGTTTCTCTGACATAGTCCTCATTTCTCAAATATCTAGAGAACTGAGTCAAATTTATTAAAAAATAAGAACCATTTCTCAATTGATAAATGATCGAAAGTTATGAACTTTTCAGATGAATTAATCAATGTTATCAATAACCGTATGAAAAAGTCCTCTAACTTACTATTGATTGAAGAAATGCAAATTAAAACAATTCTGTGGTATTACCTAACATCTAATAGATTTGCTAATATGACAGAAAAGGAAAATGACAAATGCTGAATTTGGCAAAAAAAATGAGACATTAATATATTGTTGGAGGAGTTGTGAGATGATTCAACCATTCTGTAGAGCAACTTGGCACTATGTCCAAAGGGCTATAAAACCCTTTGACCTAGCAATACCACTCTTATGTCTGTTACTCAGAAAGAGATTAAAAATAAAAAAGGATGATTTTGTACAAATATATTTATAGCAACTCTTTTCTGGAAACTGATGGAATGTCCATCAATAAAGAATGGCTAAACAAAGTGTGGTATGTGATTATGATTGAATCCTATTATGCTATAAGAAATGATGAGCAGTATGTCTCAGAAAAAACGTGGAAAGATCTACATGAGCTGACGCAATGTGAAATGTACTGCCTCAAAGTAATAGCAATATTGTAAGATGATTGGTTCTGAGTGTTATAGCTATTCTCAGCAATACAAAGATCCAAAAAATTTCTGAAAGTTTTACGATGAAAAATGCTATCCATTCCCAGAGAAAGAACTTATGATGCAGAGTGAAGTGTACTTTTGAACTTTATTTTTCTTGAAGGTATTTTTTCCTTTTTTTTTGGTCTGTGTTTTCTTTTCCAACATTTCTAATAGGGAAATGTTTTGCATGGCTACAAATGTATAGCCTATATAAAACTGTTGCTTTCTCAATGTAAATTAGGGTGGGGGGGAGGAGGTAGAGAGGAAGAGAGAATTTGAAACTAAAAATTTTAAAAATGAATGTTAAAAATTGTTTTTACCTGGAACTAAGTAAATTCATAAAAAAGAAAATCATTTGGCTTATTTTAAAAATACTTTGTAGCATTTTCTATAGTCATAGACATTTTCCCTTGAGAAATTTTTGAAGAGAGTAGAGATGGCTATTAAAAGAATGATTTACTGTTATTCACTACATTTTTCTTTATTTCCATTTTGCAAATTCCCTTAGAAAAAATACAGTAAGACTATGTTGTAGTTTAAAAGAATTTCCTTTAGAAAATAATTTTCTCATATGCAAATTATTGATTACCCCTTGGAACAATTGGTTTGGGAATCAGCGAAATATGACTCAAATTCCAGGGTACAAATTCTATGCATGATGTGGATTAACCTTGCCCTTAAAAGTCACGTTTTATTCAAATGTTAGATTATATGGAACAGAGAATTTTTAAAAATATACATATATTGTTAAACATAATTTCTGATCCAGATTCTTTCTACTGCAAGGTCTTATCTGCCAGACTAAGGCAAAAATGATTATCTCTAAAAGTTTCAAGCATGTCTTTGCAGTATTTTTGAAATGAATGTAGCTGTCAAAGGAAGAGAGGTGATACTCAGTAATAAGTCAAGATTGTTGGCATCCATGTACCATCAATGAATTTCTGATATGAGTTCTAAAACATCCAAATAACTATGCCTAGACTTGCACAGAAAAATCCATTCATTTATTCAGATAGTTATTCGGATGTGAGATTTGGATGGAACTCTAGGAAAGTGATCAGATCATCCAATGCTTTCATTTTTTTTTTAAAAAAGGAAGAAATAGAGGCATTAACTATCTTTGCCAAGATCACCCTGGTAATTATTGGCAGAGTTTGGGCTCAGGTTCAGACCCCGTGATCCTTTTATTATGTCACATTGGTTCCCATATCATCCAACCAGATCAAAAGGGATGTTCAATTGCAGCAAAATTAACAATTCACATTCCTTCTTTTCGCTAAAGTTGAAGGAAGAAAATAAAGGTCCTGGATAGCAAGTTAATTGATGAGATATAGGTTGTATTGGAACAAAGGGGTTGAAGATATTATTGAGGGAAAGAGCTGGAGGAAAAAAGTTGTTGAGGGACCCCAAACTGGAATCTAGTTTTAATATCATTTAGATAGCAGCAGTCCCAATAATTAACTCCAATGTCTAAAAGGCTACTTGAGTAAGATGAATGATTTATTTAATCATCCCATACAAATTCTCTAGAGGATGGCAAAATAGATCAGAAGTTTCATGGTGGGGGGGAATCTTCTTGAAAATGAACTAATAACCTATATTTCTGAGACATTCTATGGCATTATGTCTATGGAATGTGGTACGGTCAAAAGAGGCCTTGTAAAGGGGTCTAACCAATGTCTCCCCTGGTAGCAAGACATGCATTCTGTAACCTTGGAACTATAGATGGTGGCACGTGAGAAAATGCATTAAAGTTCCTTAGCTATGAAGACATCAGTCATTTCATCCATGACAGCTTTTTCATGAATAAATTATTGAAAAGGTATATTAATGAAAAGGGTTTTGTGCTCTGTAAGAATCACATTGTAATTAATCTAAAAAGACACTGTCTAAATGTTTAATGCACTAAAGTGGAAACTGTTACATGATATTTGCATTCATTTTTTAAATGATCTGTCTCCTGATATTTACAACGATGATTAAAATGCACTTATAAAATATGCATCATCAAAGTCTGATGATGTGTTAATATTTTCACATTCATTATTAAAGTTGAAAATTGAATTTATTAGTTTTTCTGTTAGCAGTCACCAATAGAAAAACTACCCATGAAAAAGGAAAAAAATACATTTTATTGTATATATGTCAGTGGAATCATAATCTTATTGATGTGATTGATAACGATTGCACTTAGTTAGTCTGAATATAAGGTAATAGACATCATACAGAGTCCAAATCCATCACTTGGTCCATCACTGAAATTTGCTAGAAAAGTGCCAGTGTAATTTAATTCACCTAATATTTATAATATATCTATTAAGTGCCAGACACATACTAAGTGCTAGGAATATCAAGAGGAAACAAATTAAACCAGAAGAAGTTTGTATTCTTCTAGAAGGAGCAACCAACCCACAGATAGATTGATATAAATGATCTATAAAATAAAATAAATTATGGGGAGAGCATTAACACCATAGAGGACCAGAAAATTGTTCCAGAAAGTAATACTTGAATTGGATCTTGCATACTGGTAAGGATTCTGAACTCTGAACGTGCAAAAGGAAATCATCATGAAATAAATCTGAAAAGATGATTTGGAACTAGATTTTGATGGATTTTAAATATTTAAATAGGAGATTTTATCCTAGTTACAAGAAAGAAGCAATGAAACTTCTTGAGAAGGTGAGACATGGGTTAGACCTGTGCTTTATAACTTTAGCAGTTATATGGAGGAGAGAGACTGGAGGCAGGGAGACCAATTAGAAGGCTATTGAATTATTCTGGTGAGGATCTGAATGAGGATTGTTACTATTTCTATGGAGAGAAGGAGATGAATGAAAGAAATATTATGGAGGTAGACGTGACAAAACTTGTATCTGATTTAACTTGATGGATAGGGTGAAGAAGAGGAAAAATGATGAAGGATGACGTAAACTACAGGACTGTGGTCCTATCAACAGAAGTAGAAAAGCAGGAAAAAGATTGAGCTTGAGAAAAATAGATAATGAATTCCATTTTGGACAGATTGAGTTTTATGTGCTTGTGGCACATAAACTCTTAGCTAGTGGACATGACATGACTGATGAATCAACATGGTGACTTTGACCTGTAGTCAGAGTGGTAAGCTGTCCAATGGCACTAGACTATAAGGCCAGTCTTCTAGTCATTCTGTCACATTGCTTCTTTGTATTTATCAACCTTTCAGATGTCGAAAGACATAACATTTCCTGAGCCCCTTAGAAGGGGCTAGAACCACATTAGTATACATGTGAGAGCTTCAAGGACACTTTATAATGAATTATGTGATCTTATTTTATTAGAAACTTTGCCTTCAGTTACAGGTAAGGTAGAAAATCAGCTACATTTTGTCTAACTCAATTTTCAAAGTGCAGCAATGTAAGTCTGATAGGTCGGTAGCCGTATTTGTAAATTAAAGATTACTTTAATCTTCAGTGACAGAGATTTATGAAATATTGCTTTAAACTTGTGCTTCATGTGCTAAAGCAAATTGAGTTTATTTTATAGACAAAAGCAATTTGAGAAAAGCCATAGATTACTTTGGCCACTGAAGGGTATAAATTATCCGTAACTAAATTTTGTCAGTCTTGTACGTTGAGCTATTTAGATAAAACATGCTTTTGACATTTATTACAGAATGATACCTTCTCTTCGACTCTTGCCGTCTGTGAAGTTGGGCATGGAATGAATCATTAAGGGAATTAGTAAGCCTTCTCTTGACATAAATAGCATTATCCAAGGATGAGGAAATTTTGACTTATTTTTATAAGTATATTATTGTGAAAAAGAACATGAACATATTATATTGAACTTGAGGGATGCCAAAATTTGAGGGATGCCACCTAAATTTATATTTTGTTAGGAAAAATCATTCTTATAACTTAAGGATTTTAGTGTATATTCCCATGGGGGATAATATTATGGGGAATTGAGGGAAGTAAATCACTGCTTTGGCAACCAATTTTGCTCATGGAAAGAAAAAATATAATTTCCTGGGAATTTGGACTATTTTGTAAATATTCTGCTAATGCCTCCACTTAGGATTCTTCTCTTGGTACAAACAATGTACCCCTTGTGTGTGAGGAATTATACTGGGAGTAACATATTGGTTCTAGTTCTCAAAGATATTCCAAAGACAGAAGAGGAAAGTTCGGTAGAAATTTACTACTATAGATATTGCAGTGATAATGGTAAATACAAATATAACCAACTCCCCATCAATTCTTCAATAGATTCATGAATTTGTATGTGGCTCCTCCTTCCAGTGGTTCAGATTGCAATTCATAATGCCTGCCAATCCTTTGTGATTTTTTTGTCCATATCCTCCTAGAAATTCTTCACAGTGGTTCTACTCAAATAAACTGGTAGCCTCCCTCTAGAGGACTTGACATTACATGGGCATACATGTAACCCATGAAATTGATACTTAATACAAAAAGGGCTGGAAAGATAAAGGAATGCTTTGATTGGTTCCTGAAATACTAAAACTAGATAAAACTATTCTTCAGTAATATTAACAATTGGATAGTTTTAAAAATCAGGTTACATCTATATAGCAATGTTCCCAAGCCCTTAAAAAATTTGGCACTACTGAAAAATTGAAGTAATTTCATTTCTACCATTCCATTCGGCACTATCAAACAGTTCCCCCTTTAGGAATAGATATGGTTTTTATTAGTGGGAATGACATGCCTTGCCACTTCACAAAAATGACCAAAAGACTTTTAAATCTAAAAGTCACAGTTGAAATGTTTTATATGTATTGTCACTTGAACCTGTATAGCGAGTACTTAGTAATTGCCTTTTCAAGTATTTATCCATTCCTTCTTTCATTTTACCCAACAGACTATGATAGTTACATGGCCGCTAATTGTAGTCTTCCATTCATTAATCTATTTATATCTATATCATGCACTAATCAATTAATAAGCACCTACTAAACCCCTATTACATCTGGCATTGTGCCAGATGCCGACTATTCAAAAACAAACAAAAAAAGAATCAGTCTTGGCTTCAAGGAGAACTTCATATATAGTAACTACATATGTAGCTGGTGTTGCAAATGCAAAATAAAATAGAAGATAACAAATTTTTTTTCATAGTAGCTGACACATGATAGACTCTTAGTAAATGTTTATTGACTGACTATAGTGACTAAGATTCCCATATCCAAAGAATTTAGAGGAGGTGAACCATACTTATATTGGGATGAGTCTAGGACCTTGTGGTTAAAATTCATTCAGTGGCACAAAGTTCAGAAATTTTTAATGAGTAGTGATCACAACCTACTGCACATTGCCTTTGGAAACTAATCTTTTCTCTCCTGAGCTAATAAGATGTCTTTTCAACACCATCATAAGAACCAAACCCAAATGGATAGAAGCTAAGATTAGGAAACTTGGGCTCTTTTCCTGCCTCTGAGACACATCTAATTGTTCTATTCATCATGAGATTCACTGACTGGTTGGTTTTGAGGGGGTCAATGGGTGTGGTTATTAGACTTGCATGTGCAGCTTTTGCAACAAGCACTGCAGATGGTGCCCACAAGTTGGTCCCTAACTTTAATTGAGATGTTCTGTTTAAAATATTTTACTTAGGCTAAACTTATTATCGTGAGAGACTTAGCCATATTTTGGCAGGAAGACCATCATGCAAGTGTAGCTTGGTCCTTACTTTACTAACTGATACTGTTCAAATGTTCCCTTATGGACCAGAGAAGGGCTAGCTTGAAGACTTCAGACTGGGTTGTCTATCTCTCCCTCTGCTACTTTGAGAAAGTAGTTTGATTTGATGGAAAGAGTACTAACTCTGGAATCAGAAGTCCCGTCCTTCCTCTGACACTCCCTTCTTTACAGACTGGGTAAGTCATGTAACTTCCCTTGGTCTTTAAGTTTTGTTTTCTGTAAAATGAGGGTTTTGTACTAGATGACCTCCAATGTCCAGTCATAAATTTATAAATGCAGACCCCCAAGTCTTGGGCATGTGTTCCTGCCTGTAATTAGATCTGTAATTCAGACCTAGATGAAAGGGTGCATAATCCTCCAGTCATTTTCATCTAGGGTTGGGGGATCTAGTTTGCCAGATGTAAAGTGGAGTGTTAAATTCATTCAAAGTGAGACAGTGAGGCAATTATGCCTTTCCCATGGGAGAATTTCCAACTGACCCTGTCAATGGTTCTTCTCTACTTTGTCTTGAAATATCCTTTTTCCCCCCCTCCCAGGACCTAAACTGGTTCTTATAGGAAAAAAAAAATCTCTTTGCAAATAATAGTTGGAGATATCCAAGGTGATTGATTTCTTGATACTTAAAGTTTTCCAGAACTTAATGAGCTTACAGATTTTCTTCCATCCTTACTTCTTGTCATAAAGATCATGCACATTATTCCTTAGGAGAAGGTAGGATAAGGTTTATAAATCTGGGAGACACCATAGAGAAACTGTTGGAATGGGAGTCAGAATACCTGAATTAGGACCCTTTTCCCACTACATTATGACCTCTTCATATTAAATTTGGGGTAGCTGGTGGTACAATGAATAGAGTCCTGGGCCTGAAGTCAGGAAAACTCATATTCACAAATTCAAAACTGGCCTCAGATGCATACTATGTGACCCTGGGAAAAATCACTTCACTGTTTGACTCAGTTTTCTCATCTGTGAAATGAATTGGAGAAGGAAATGGCAAACCACTCCACTGTCTTTGCCAAGAAAACCCCAAATGAGTTCACAGAGAGTCTGACATGACTAAAAATGACGAGACATAGCTTAGATTTGAGTTCACAGTCATTACACTACTCCAAAATAAAGTTTCGTATTAAGGAGTATGGCTGCTTTGTCTCCCCCAGCTCATTTCTTCTTCAGTGTCTTCAGTTCTGCTCCTCCTCATTTCTAAAAATTGCTAATATTTTAGCTGTGATTCCTTCTACAAGTTTATGCCAATGTCATCTAGCAGATTGGTTTGCCAATCAAGCCCTAAAAACTCAATACATACATACATACATACATACATACATACATATGTATATGTGTGTGTATAGTATATACAGTTTTTATGGATTTGAAAAAGTAATAGGAAATTGTGTCTTCTCCCCCCCCCCCCACTCCCTAATGACTTCAACTATCTGGATCACATCACAAACTTAAAAATCAATACAATCATACTACAGACTCCTGAATATTAATAGAAATAATAGTCACCATGCATATTTTTCCTTAGGAGAAGGAAGGGAACAAGCCCTCTTGAGTATATTATGTCCAGAAACATGTATGAAAGCATGTGCTAATTGGAAGCAGAGCAAGGACATACAGGATGAAAACTGACAATGAACTACCAATACTGAAAAACTGTAAAAAGCACTTGTATCTGTTATTAAAAAAAACAAGAGTTGGGGTCACTTTGTGTGAAAGTGAATAAATTTGCATAATAAAAAGCTCCTGAGGACATCAGTTTATAATAGCCTAGTACAGCAATTGATGTTCCTAATGATTTTGAGTCTTAATGAATTTCAGTAATTCTTTTGAATTCTTAATGAATTTAAGTAATTCTTAAATTTTTATGATTTTAAGTAAACTTTGTTTTAAAAAAATCAAGGTTAAAAAAATTTCTTTCAATAATAGTTGATACTTGAAGTTTGGGTATCAAAGGAATAAGCTATAGTAATTTAGGGGCCTCACTTATGTACAAGGTTTCATTTACCGATGAAGAACAGTGAACTGTTTCTATCGATCTGTCAATGAATAAGCATCTATTTTAAAGTATCTTCTGGGCAGTTCATTGTCCTGAGTTCAAATGTGACTATGGAACATTTTCTAGCAAAATGACTCTGGTCAAGTCACTTCACCTTGTTGTCTTCAGTTTACTCATCTGTTAATAGAGCTGGAGAAGCACATGGGAAGTCACTCCAATATCTTTGCCAAGAAAACTCAAATGGCATCATGAAAAATTGGGTACAAGTGAACAATGATCGAAATGGTTAAGTGTAAGGAATTTATGACAAAGATGAAATAGTCTCTACCCTCATGGAGCTTACATTCTCCAGGGGAAAATACCAGGTATCCATATAAATTGATAATAAATGGATAATAAGTAATAAATAAATATAAATGAATAATAAAGAAAATAAACACCCAGTGATTTAGAGAAGAGGTGCTAGCAGTTCAGGGATGAGGCAAAGAATTATGCAGCAGGGTTATTTGAGCTGAGCTTTGCAGGAAATTAGAGATTTCTTGAGGTGGAATTGAAAAAGGGATATTTTATCTTTAGTTGCACAATGGAGAAACAACAATTGGAATAGTTTATTCATTTAACAGGAACCAATCAGCTTTGCTTTAAAAATATACAGAATATACAAATAAAAGACTCATGCTATTGTGAGCAAAGCTCTGGACTCAGGAGTTAGGAGACTAGTATTTAAATCCCATTTGTGTCTCATAAACTGTCCAACTATGGTGAAATCCATCCATCTTTCTGTGCCTCAGTGTTCAAATCTGTGAAAGGGGGGTAATGTTGCATATGCACCCCTATTTTACAGTCCTATTGTTTACACAGATGGACAGTGTAAATCTTTAAGCATTGTATCAATGTGAGTTACTGTTTTTATTCCCAAGTAATTATTATCCCCTAGCTAAATATGTACAGTCAGAGGCAAGCCTCTTGCTCAAGACAAATCCAACCACTATGTGGTTAAAAAGCTCTGGACTTAGGCTGAAATTATTTAAGTACAGCAACAAATGGCCTTCAAAGAGTGCCTTGGGATTTTTCATTTCGATGGGTCAATACCTTGCCTCCCCAGGACCTTTCACTGGAAATGTAATTGCCGTTTATCAAGGCAGTTAGTCATACACAAAGGGTCCCGGAGATGCCAGTTCTGGAAGGTCTGACTGTATTTTTCTAACTGCTATCAGCTATATAACTTAGTGACACAAAGGTTTTATCCTTGTTCTGCATTTTTCTTCTTAACCTTGTACAGGGCTCTTGGTGGATTACAGTTATCTTCATAGCTCTTTCCTGGGCAACAAATGAAAAAGGTCTAAAGGGCCATTAATACATTTTGATCTTAACAAGAGATTTGCCATTTCAAAGACGGGGGGGGGGGTTCTAATTGAGGCAGCCACCCCGCCCCCCCTTAACCAAAATTCATTGCCATTATCTTTAACAGCTTTTGTCTTGGCGAAATCTAAGAGGTCCCACAGATATATCTCATTTTGAAAAATTAAAATCTGATAGGCTATACATATTTTATATTTTGAAGGCTATGAAAGTTTTGAGACTCCATCTATCCGCAGTGTGTTTATATAGAAAATTATTATAAAGTACTAAATTCAGCAATATTTCTAACTTATCCCAATGAATTAGTAACTCATTTTCTTTTAAAAATCATTTTGAAGTTATTTTTTACAAAATTAAGCAAGGTAACTCAAAACCATAATATGATAATGTCAACCTTCATATTTTGATACCATCATTTTTATTGAGACCTGCAATTCTATTGATCTAATGGCAAAGAAATTTCCTCTAACAGTTCAGGCTGACAGCTATACCATAATTACTTTCCTTATCTGTCTTGACTTACCAAAAATGTGCTATTATAAATGGAAATAAGAAACAAGAATGGATATATTTCATTTACTAGAAATTGCTATGCCTAATTCTTTATGGGGACACACTATATAGTGATTAATACAGGAGAATGTAGATGTCTCCCTTGGGAAGGGAGAAGGTTTATAGTCATGCTCCTGAATTTTCCTAACTGGGTAGTGTGGCCTAGGGTAGAGGAGGTGCTTATAGCCAGTTGACATATTATCATAGATTTTTTTTTGTTTAACACCTTAAGCCTCAGTATTTTCTGAGTCAATGTTGCTGTGTTCATGTTGAAGGCAGAGCTTATTAGTTAAATTTCCAACTGTTTTGTCAGTAAAATGGAGCTCACACCCAACTTCGACCATTCTGTACTGAATGTGCTCCAAAGTAAAGAACAAATTTTTTACAAATTGGTAAATAAAAAAACATTCACGTTGATAGACCTAATGAGATGGCTTCTTTTTTTGTTGCTGTTGAGTCGTTTCAGTTGTATCTGACTCTGTATGACCCCATTTTGAGTTTCTTGGTAAAGACAATGGAGTGGTTTACCATTTCTTTTTTTTAATTCATTTTACAAATTAGGAAACTGAGGCAAGCAGGGTTAAGCGACTTGCCCAGGGACATAGAGCTAGGAGTCCACATTTGAACTCAGATCCTTTTGACTCCAGGTCCAGGCTCTTCCACTGCATCACCTAGTTGCCCAAGGGGCAGTAAAAGGGTCCTTAAATAAAATGATTGATTTCAATCATCAGAGATGAACAGGAGGATATGTCATTTTGGAACAAAGGGACTGAGAAAGAGGAGGGAAAGATGGAAATAGGAAAAAAAATCTGAACATTAGTTCAGTTTAGCTGAAAGATGGACTATTTAAGGGGAGTGGTAGGAGATAAATCTGGAAAGGTAGCATGGAGGCAAATTATAGAAGGTTTTGCCTACCACCAGAATAAGTTGAAACATTTTGATAGGAAATAGAGAGCCCCTGGTGGATTTTTAGTAAAATGGCATCATCAAAGTGTTGATATGAGGAAAATTTTTTTAGGCAAAATCTGAATGATGAATTAGGGTGGAAATAGAATAGATACAGGAAGACCAAGAAAAGGCTCAAAGCAATGATGAAAAAATGATGAAAGTATAGACTAAAAGTACTGATGGATTTATTTATGTTGGTTTCAATGAATGGTAAAAAGAAGGGGATTTTTTTTTGTTAACAGTCGGCTTATTTATTTATTTATTCATTCATTCATTCATTTATTTGTTTGTTTGTTTGTTTGTTTGTTTGTTTATTTATTTATTTATTTAGAGATGAAAGAGAGGGGCAGCTTGTTGGTGCTGTGGATAGAGTACTGGCCCTGGAGTCTAGAGTACCTGAGTTCAAATCTGGCCTCAGATACTTAATAATTACCTAGCTGTGGGGCCTTGGGCAAGCCACTGAACCCCATTGCCTTGCAAAAAATCCTAAAAAAAAGAAATGAAAGAGAAACTGAACCCCATCAGCAAAACTGAGACTGAATTAAAGAACAAGGATTAATTTTATCTTATAATTAGAGTATAAGTTCCTTGAAGGCAGAACTATATAAGTTTTGATTTTGTATCACTAGTACCTAGCATGCTCTCTTTTTTTTTTTTTTGTTTTTTGTTTTTAAGTTTTTGCAAGGCAAATGGGGTTAAATGACTTGCCCAAAACCACACAGCTAGGTAATTATTAAGTGTCTGAGACCGGATTTGAACTCAAGTCCTCCTGACTCCAGGGCCGCTGCTTTATCCACTGCGCCACCTAGATGCTCCTATCCTAGCATGCTCTCTTGACCATAGAGTAGCAGGACAGGAGCCACCAAACTGTCTAAGGGGAGAAAAGGCACAGATTAGAAATGGAACAGGTCAAAACTTTTGTTCCAGTTAGCAAGGATTAGTTTCAGTGAGAGGAGAGAGAGAGAGAGAGAGAGAGAGAGAGAGAGAGAGAGAGAGAGAGAGGAAGAGGAGGAAGAAGGAAGAGGAGAAAAGAAAAAGAGGAGGAGGAGGAGGAGGAAGGAAGGGAAGAATGAAGAAAAGAAATAAGAGAAAAGTAGAAATTTGAAAATCTAGTTAGATTCCATTTTATTTGGCCTAGATGATTTTTTTTTGAAAACAATTAGAAGATGATGATGTCTTATATGCTTCAGGAAATTGGAGATATTTTGCTGTAGTGTCAGAAAAAAATCTACCTTCTTAGACTAAATATGTATTGCTTTACACTGAAAAATAACACCAATTATAAGTTGTCTTATGATTTTATACATGCCAGATTTTGGAGAAAAGTACAATCTATATTTTCTACCACTTTATGGGTCATGAATCCATTGCAATATTACCCAGTCCCATATATTTTCCACTCTTGAAAATAATTTGGTGCCAAACAACGAACATATTATGATAGACTTTTTCAGGCATTGGCTAATTTCTGAAAACTTAACCTAGTAAGAGAAAGTTCTTGTGAAAAAATTTAATTTTATTCATAAATGGAAAACTCATATTATGTTTATGATATTAGTAAAGTATTTGATATAGTATTTTACCAAGTATGATAAACTTTATTGGATTTGAAAACTGCTAAATGGAACCCCAAAAGACAAGAAAAGATTGATCTCATATTGTCATATTTGTGTGAGGAATTTTTCAATTGAAAAAAATCAGATTTAGAGATGAATTCTCAAAAAATGAAAGATACTTAACAAAGGATAGTATAACACAGAACTAGGTGTAAAGAAGTCACTAAAAGAGCTAAGTAGGTTTTGACTTCAATGTTATGCTTCGGTAGTAAATCAAGAATTTATAAATAAAAGTGAAGCTTAGGGAAGATAAATATTGTAATTCACAATACCAATCGAAACTCAAAAATGGAATAGAATATCAATAGTTCTATCTATAGTGTGAATTTCAGATTTAGGATGTAGGAAGTCAACTTTTTTATTCATTGTGATTCTTAATAATTCAACAAATATTGATTATTACAATACCACTTATATATCTTGCTTTAAGGTTTGCCAAACACTTTACAAATATATTCTCATTTTATTCTGATAACTACTCTGGAAAATAGGTACTATTATTATAAGACTGAGATAGGGTAAGTGACTTGCCCAGGGTCTCTAAATATCTGTGGCTGACTTTGGACTCCAGTCTTTCCGACTCTAGGTCCTATGCTTTTTGTTCTAGGGCAACACCTAGCGTAATGTGTATCCACTATAATAGGTGTATGGCATCAGAGATGTTTAGTATAAATTGCTTTCAGGGAACTTCTAATCTAAGAAAGGGATGTAAGGCTCACTGCAACATACCACACCATACCATATCACACATTCACATCCACACATACACAAGGGCAATCATCAATGATAGGTTCAATAACAGAAAGAACACCAGACTGGAGGCCAGAAGAACTGGACCCTCATACTTTGAAAGAGTTGTTTGATATCAGGTAAGCCACTTCCCCACTCTGTGACTCAGTTTCTTCACATGGACAGTTTAGATGCGATGATACCTAAAATCTCTACTACCATTCAGTGAGGAAATAACATTTATTAAGCCACTACCATGTGCCAGACATTGTGTTCAGTTCTTTACAATTATTATCTCATTTAATTCTCACAATAACCCAGATGCAATTTACTATCCTCATTTTACAGTTGAGGAAACTGAGGCAAATAACTAGTAAGAGACTGGATTTGGAACCAGGTCTTTCTGAGTCCAGCTGCCCTAATTTAATATTACTATCATACCTCTGGACCCAGGAAAACTAGGACAATCTCTGTCTCTCTGTCTGTCTCTCTGTCTCTCTCTGTCTCTCTCTCTCTCTCTCTCTCTCTCTGTCTCTCTCTGTCCCTCTGTCTCTCTCTTTCTGTTCTCTCTTTTTCTTTCTCATCATAATTTATCTTTTTTTAAAAGAAATTGTATTGTTCTCTTGTTTTTATATCACCTACATTGCCCTAATATATCATTCCTCTTACCATTCTCAGAGAACTATCTTTTATAAGAAAAGATAAAAAGAGGAAGGAAAAAACACAGTTCAGCAAAATGAACATATAGCAAAAGAGTCTGACATTCTATTCTGTGTTCTCACCCTGTAGTTTCTCAGCTCTCTATACAGATGGGGGGGATGTCTTCTCTTATCTTCTTTGCAGTCCAACTTGTTAATAAATTCCCAGTATGCAGTTTCAATGGTTTTTCTTTCTTACCATTGTTTTTCTAAGGTTCCTTTATCCTTCCTTTCAGAAATCTATACTGCAGTTTTGCCACGTAAGTAGGAATCAAACTTTACAATGTGACCACAATTCCTACTAACCAAAGGTTAGCGAAGGCAGAGATGAATAGCCTTCCCACCTTCCCCTAAGCCACCAAGTGTTCTAATTTAGGTAAATTCATTTTCAGCTAATAAAGAGTCCACAAGTACAGTTGCTCATATTTGAGGAATTTGCAGTTTAGTAAGACCTTGTGTACCACCTGAAAGGTCTTCCAGAACCCAGGATCACCTTCACACCAGGATCAGAGGAAGGCTGTAGTGGTGTTACAATACCTTTATCACTGCCAAATAGCTGAAAAACACTCAAGACAGGTAGTCAGGTCACTCAATTCTGGTTTTTACCTAGGATACATTTCAAGTGCAGTTAGATAGAACACTGGTCTTAGAGTCAGGAGGACAGGAGTTTGAATCCATTCTCAGACATTTCGTTGTATGACCTTGGGCAAGTCCCTTAAACCTGATTGCCTACCTTCTAGGGACGTTTCCAGGCATCCTGATTCATATCTGGCCACTGGACCCAGATGTGACTCTGGAGGAGCAAGTGAGTGACTTAGCACAGCTTCACCTCATTCAAATCTGATTCATGTACTTGTCATGGCATCACCTCCCTGATGTCATGGTCTTTGGGAATGAAAATTGCATTAATTAATTAATTAATTAATTAATTTTATTTTCTTATTCTATTGTCTTCAATATTTCCAGGATCATGAGCTACACCAAGTGGCACCATGTAGCTTATGAGTCAACTCAAAATTTTTCTCTTTAATCACTTATTTTGTCCCTCAGTGCAGTCAAATCCCATGAAAATTAGAATACTAAGGAATAAATCCACTTTGGTTGTTGAATTAGAATCAGATGCTTCACAATCAGATCGATTACTCATCTTTAGGCCAACAGATAATAATTTGGACAATCATTAGGACTTTTCCAGCTTTGAAAATTGCAATTGTCTTTTTTAATGACTAAAAGATATTCAGATGGCATATAATATGACTAAAAGATTTATGTATTTTCTAGTCAAGGTTGACTCTAGAAGGAATTGTAAAGCAAGAAAAATTATTCTTATGCCCCCCCACCAATTTTAATCCCTTTCCTCCTTTGTAGTTTATCTCTTTTCCATCTTCAAGTCTCCACTACTTTCTTTTCTTCATTTTTCTACTTCCAGAACCTTTTCCCCAAGATGCTTCTGACTGTAATGTAGACCCTGGTAGAATGTGTGTCATCTCCTCAAACACAAGCATCTTTTCCTTCTGGGCATTATCTCTCCTTGCAGAATGACAAGCTTCCCATTTTGATGGAATGTTAGGCAGATGGGGGTGGGAGGGTTAGAGTGGGAAGGAGGTCTTGCCAGAACCCATGAAATCACACCACCTACTTACTCTATATAAGCCTAAGACCAGATCAGTTTGCAACTCAGAGGAGATGAATTAAAAATTAGCTGGAATTCTTACTGCTGTTCTTCCTATGTGCCATTGGACTATTGTGGGAGTTGGGTCCTTTAGTTGGAGCTTCTAAAGGCATTGATTAAAACAACAACGACCATCTCATCGCTAGTGGACATCCATCCTGTTGAATCTTGACTGTAAACGTAGATGTTTCAGAAGCTGTTTTTCAAAATGACTGTCCTGAATCTAAAAACATTCTCTTGAGATCAGGAGTTTTGTACTTCAGCTACTTCCATGAGTCAGACGAATCCAGCTTTATAATCTATAATAATACTTAAGGAAATGTCTAGAGTTTTCTTTGAAATTGTCATATCAATTGGGGCGGCTAGGTGGCACAGTGGATAAAGCACCAGCCCTGGAGTCAGGAGTACCTGAGTTCAAATCCGGTCTCAGACACTTAATAATTACCTAGCTGTGTGGCCTTGGGCAAGCCACTTAACCCCATTTGCCTTGCAAAAACCTAAAAAAAATTGTCATATCAAGTACCAACAAAAATATGAGGATCTTGGCATTGTTTCTAGTTTAATGAAGTTAATTCCATTCCCTGAGTCTGGCATTTGGGACCTCTAAGATAAATAATTTATAATTACTCCAAAGAAACTGTATGGCATTGTGTAGAGAGTTCTGGTCTTAGATAAAAAACAAACTGGTGCAAAGTCTGTTTCTGTCATTCTATACTTGGAAATTTATCTATTGGGTCCTTTAGGGCCCTAGGCAATATTTGAAGACTAGAAATTACAGGTGATTTACTGATCTGCGTATATTGAGGGAATTTCCATGATGTGAATTCATTTATCATCCTTGAATGAAAAGATAATTCTCAATCAATTTATTTAATCAATTTAATGACGATTTGAGACAGTAACACTTATTTATTGATAATGCTAATGTAGATATCGGGTAAAAACCCTCTCTTCTCCTCTTCCCTGTTCTTTCTTCCTCTATCCTTATTTCCTCCTCAACCAATCTGGCAAGTCAGGTCTCCAAGAGGGACAGTGGATGCTTACTCACTTTTCTTAAGGTTCTAAAAAGCCCTTGATATTTCTCTTTAATACACCAAGACAATTAAAACCAATACAATACTAATAACAAAGCAGCACAATTATCCTAAGCTAGGCTGCTCCATGTCTATGTAGGATTAGCTATCTTTAAATCACAGCATCTCAACTGAATGGATAACAATCTGTTGTAATACCATTGAAACTGTTCTAATGTGACATTGGATCTTCTGCTTAGAAGACTTTTTTTTGATTCCTCAATGGTTACTATAGTCTTTGGCACTTCCATCTTTAATATAAACTTATGTTTCCTTCTGAGGTAAAACTATGATCTTTTGAAAGGGTCAAGATCCTTAGCCTGTCCTATTCTGATTCCTCAGGTGACTTCTCTAGAATTCTTTGGCAGCAGGTGTCAATGCAAATTCGAATCTTCCTTCCTCTTCTCCACCTCCTTGGCAGCTTATAGTAGTACAAAGAATCTTTCTTTTACCAACCCATTAAGAGTTGACACTACTGAAAAAATGCTGTCGTGGCCTTATGTTGGCAGAGGTTTGAGGTTTCTTCTCTCAACTCTCCTATTTGATCTTGAGAAATCTCCAACCACCTTATTATGGACAACAACATTTTGATCTCTTCTGAATAAGTCATAATCAGACAAATATATTTGTCTAATAATCATAAAACAGGAATAGGGTTCATTTTTAGGTAATATTTATTTGATGAATTCCCATGTGAGTTTATTTAGAAAAGAAAAGTTATAGACACAAATGTCACTTTCAGGGTAGTGTTTAAGGGTATAGTTTAAGGATAGACCATAATCCAAGAAGATTTGGAATGATAATATTGAATGTTAATATGCATCATTTTCCTTTGTGTGGTTTTTCCTTACCCTTCTCCAGTGGGGAAGAAGGGAGAAGAGTAGAATAATATGTCATTGTCAGTGAAAATAAGGCAATGTGAATCAGAAGAATTTTAAGTTGGGAATGAGTAACCCTCCAGAAGTCAGCAGTGGTTGTCCTGGAAGATATATTGTTTAAACACTAAAAATGGGAAGAGAGCCCTTAGATCTGAATTGTCACTGATCTGGCTGTCAAAAAAATTTCACTTTCCAATTTGCTGCCCATCATCTCCTAAAGCCAGGAGTAACCCCTACTGTGAAAGAGGTATCAATTTTTAGGAAATGAAAGAAAATGTTCGAATTGACAAAGTTTATTTGGTTTCAGAAATGTAAATTATATAGTGAATGGTGGCCATTTGGATAAATAAATAGGGTTCATTTAAGAGAATTTTGATTATTTTTCAAGGAATAGAAGAAAGTCAGTAGGAGGCACAAAGATAATTGCATGAAAAACATGATAAAGATACTTAACTTTATCCCAAAGAAAAAATTACTTATCTTTAAAATTTGGGAAAAATCTGGTAGACCTTTGGAAAGTCCAAAACAGCTGAACTGTAAAACAGATAAAAGAGAAAATCATGATAAAAAGAGATTCCATATTTCAAGATGTCATTAAATAAAATTTCCTATGCATATTAGAACAAGAAGACAATGCAAAACTCCCCAAAGAAAACTTCTAGGAAAAACTTTGCCAAGATCCAGCATTTCTACACAAAATAAAGGAAATTCAAGCAATCAGAATGAAATAGTTCACCTACTGAGGGATAGCAATCAGTATTATACACTATTTACCAACTATCACTGAGTAAAGAGCATGGAATGAGATTTTGCAAAAGGAAAGATGAAGGTCAAGAATATTTATTGAGTACAATTAAGCATATTAGGAAAAAAGAGAACTTTTAGTGAAATTTTAGATTAAAAATAGTTTAATTTAATCTTTTAAATATTTATTTAATATTATTGATTTTTAATATTTAATTTTTAAAAAAATAATTTGAATTTTTATTTAATGTCAATTAATGAATCAATATATATTTAATATTTGAAATAATCTTTTTAAAAGAAGACTGTTTTGTAAAAAAAAAGTAACTCTAAGTGAAGAATCAGAAAGGACTTTAATATGACTGAAAAAATTTACTCTTGGAAGATGGAAATGCTATTGGAAGGTGGGGTATTCAATTCTGAAATGACCCCAATGTCAAAAGAGGTCATAAAGAAAGATGAGACTGAAGACCTAGAAAAAATTAGTTTTGTTTTAAAGATGAGAGGAAAAAAAAGAAAAGGGGAGAGAAAAGATACATTAAGGAAACATGGGGAAAAGTGCAAAAACTTGTTGATACTCATGATCAGTTTGTGAAAGAACTACATTTTTTAAAAATGGTAGTTAGATGACACAGTGGATAGACAGTTGGACCTAGAGTTAAGAAGAGTTAAGTTCAAATGTACCCTCAGATAAAATATTTGTGATACTGGGAAAATCACTAAACCTCTTTCTACTTGAGGACTTTCATCCATCTACTTCTTAGAGTTGTTGTGAATATAAAATCAAGGTTTTACAAAGCACAGCATAAATTTTTCACTATTAAGAGGTGGATTGAGTAGGTCTATTTGAACTTCACTTTCATCTAATCTAATCAGAGAGCAAAATGCACATGGAGTATGAGAGGAAGACTTTAAAACTCAATAGTCTACAAATAGGAATGGAAAGAGGAGGAAAAGAATCATTAATGGGTAGAAATTATAGGAAGGAAATCATTATAAAACAAACTCTAAGCTTGTAGAGGATAATATAGAGGTGGTTAAAGGGAGAAGAAAAGAAATGTTACCAACTTGAAATGTTCAGAGATCATGGAGTATAGAGAAGAGAGTGAGAGTGAGAATATTATGGAGAGAAATAAAAAAAAATTAACTATCATTCATAAATATGGATGGGATGAACTCACCCCCACAAATAGTAGAGTTTAGCAGAATATTTTAGAAAGCAAGAGTCAACAATATCTTGTTTATGAGAAATACATTTGTAGCATAAAGACTCACATGGAACTAAAATAAGGAGTTGCAGCACAATCTATTAGGACTCAGTTAAACACAAAAAAGAATAAGGGTAGTGATTTTGATTTCAGACAAGACAACATTTAATTAAAAGAACGGAACAAGGAACCTATGTCATAAAAATGAATTGATTTAAAAATTTACATGTGATAAATGAAATAGTTTTTAAATACTTTAAGGGAAACATTAAACAAATACAAGGAGAAATAGAAAGTAAAACTATCCCTATCAACCCTAGATAAATGCAGCAAAAATTGTTAAGGACCTGATTAAAATTTAATAAAAAAAATCAGGCACACCTCATATTTAGTGACTATTGAGTGGAAATTTATAGGTGCATACAACTTTTTAGGTATAATATGCCATCTTAGCAAAAATTAATCCTATATTATATATTCCCTTGTTGATCACAACATAATAAATGCAAAATTATTAAAAATATTATGGGTCCACTAAAAAAATTAATAGTAACTAAAGTGCCTGGCCATGAAGTCAGGAAGTCTCAGTCTTCTCAGTTCAAATCTGACCTCAGACATTTACTAGCTATTTGACCCTGGGAATGTCCCTTAACCTGCCAGTTTCTCATCTGTAAAATGGGCTGCAGAAGGAAATGGCAAACTACTGCAGTATGTTTGCTTAGAAAACTCCAAATGCGGTCATGAAAATCAGACTTGATTGAATAACACAAAACTTTCCTTATGTATTTGGAATCCTAAGGAATTGGGGAAAGATTCAAAAAGAAATAATAGCAATGAAGAGAAAGAATACATTCCTGAATAGATACAACTAAAATAATCTAAAAGAAAAAAATTAGAAATTCCACATCAAAATATAATAAAAAATGGAATAATAAAATTGAAAGCAAGTCCATAAATTCTGTTTGGCTCAGTTTCCTCATCTATATAAAAAAATGAACTGGAGAGAGAAAGGGCAAGTATCACTACATCTTTGCCAAGAAAACTTCAAATAGAGTGTTGAAGAGTTGGACAAGACTGATTATCACCACCAATATCAAATTACCCAATGGTTGTAGTTTATAAAAGGAGATCTCTCTCGGAATGGAGAAAATCTGTAAATTTCAGAAATATAAAAACATAATGGTGTCATAAAACATTGGAAAAATGTTAAACCTGTTCAACAGAAGAATGGATTGCATTGGCAGGTCATTTTAATCTATCTTTTGAGATCTTCAAGGGGAGGTAGATTGATTTATAAGTGTAATTCTTTTGGGGTATAGATTAAAGGAAATAGCCACTTAAATCTTTTCTAAACTCTAAAAATTATGTTTCCATAATTTTGAATTCCTTACTTTGAAAATGCTAGGGTAGATGGATTTTTTGGTTTTTATGTTTGGTTTTTTTTTTTTTTTCATTTTGCAAGGCAATGGAGTTAATTGACTTTTCCAGGGTCACACATCTAAGTAATTACTAAATGTCTGAGACCGGATTTGAACTCAGGTCCTTCTGACTCCAGGACTGGTGCTGTGTCCACTGCACCACCTAGCCATCCCCAGATAGATTTTTTTTAGAATGCAACTACTTGACAAAACAGAAACAGCAGGAATGCAGCACATTACTGTACAGCTTCTTTAAAAATAAAATATGGTGTTCAAATTTCATTTGTCTCCCCTCCAACTTTTAAGGTTTGCAAAGAAAGCTGGTGCCAACTGTCACCTGAAATTTGCTGCTAGTCAGATAGTACCATGAAAGCATACTGATTTTATAAAATTAAAAGCTTTTTCACTGTCAAACCATGACAATAATAATCCCAGAACTCCTAAAACCCTTAGTAAAAGTGAAAGACAGAAGGGCATGGGGAGTATGATAGATAGTTTAGATTAGCACAAAGAGTGTCAATCAAGGAACGAAACATGAAGACGTATGTGAGTCAGATTTTCCCCTGGGGTCCATACAACTCATTTTAGACTCAATCCCTGTTCTGAATCAAGTACTGTTTATAACTCTTAATTTCTTACTTGTTTTCCCTTTCCCAAGCTGGAAAGTTTTCTTCATCATAATTCATTAGACAGAGATCAAGGAAGAACCTTAGAGATAATCTAATATAAATAGAGTTTAAGTGACTTGACCAAGGTCACACATTTATTAAGTAGCAGAGATGAGACTAAAAACTGGGTTCTTTGGTGTTTAATTGAGCATCTTGATAAAAAGGAGTTTCAGAGTTATTGACTCTCAGATACAATGAATTTAAGACCCTTAGAATTTTATATCTTTTCCCCTCTAAAATAGAAGTCTTCTGTCATAATAAAATATAAATTAATATCTCATAACTGAATAATCCTATTTCAAAATATTTTTTAAAACTTTATTTCTTTCCCCTACTGTATATCTGTCACTACCTCTATTTATCCATCAAGATGGAATGATTCTCTTAAAGTGATAACTTTCATTTTCTCCCAGGTGTGGCAGTTCCCAGTTCCTTGGGGATGCCTTTTTTGGTTATTGATCTCATGTCTGTCACCTTCCACATTTATTATGCCTGGGGCTTTAAGTCAGACTCAATTTTAAAACCAGACAGCTTATTAGCTTTTTCTACTTATACCTTCCCATAGTTCTGGCTACCCATTCATATCTTGAATCTTGTTCAGATAGATGGAGGAGAGGGGAGGAAAAGAAGAAGGAGCAGAAGGAGAGATAAGGAGGAGAAGAAGAAGGAAGGAGAAGGAGGAGAAAAAATGTTGAATGGTCAAGAGGACAGGAAAAAAATGTAGAACAAATACACTTGTTGGTCCTTCCAGCACCCCTAAACTTTCCATCTCCTTTCCTCACTTACATATTCTTTAAGTATCCCTGTATATGGTGACAACAAAAGTTCCACTTTCCTTCGGACAACTATGAAAGAAGCAAGAAAATGGAGTATCAAACATAAGGAAACTGGGACTGGTTAGGAATCATTCAAGATATTTCCTTTAATCCTTCTAAATAAAAGATAGCAGCAGTGAATGGTATAGTCCTATGCAAGTCTTCTCAGCTATATTAATCTTTCATGCCTTCTATTTCTAACTACTTAATTACATTTAGGGGTGTCCTTGTGAATGTTTAACAAATGACTCTTTGCTAAAAATGTATGCACAAGACACTTGTAAATTTAATCCACATTTTTAATATTTTCTCTATCATTTTCCTGTCTAGAAAATAAACAAAACAATAAATCAAGCCCTGATGCCTCGCTTTTGCTGATTTCTGAGGTATGAATATTCACCCTAACATTTTCACAATCAGTTTGTAATGGTTTCAGTACATACTTGAAACAAATCACACTTTTCTTCTAGCATTTCATGTATGTATATTTCTGGAATTGTAAATTCCTCAAGCATAATTATTATTTGTTAATTTGAATTGAACCCCTTAGTGTAGAAGTTTTCCCATCCCTTAGTCCTTCATTTCTTTTTTCATATATATAATACACACACACACACACACACACACACACACACACACACACACACACAAAACCCTAGCTTCTTCCCTGATCAACCTAACAAATTATCAACTACCCACGGGGAATTGTAAATTCATTATGTCCAAAATAGAACTCATTAACTTTCTCCTAAAACCTAATCCTCTTCCTCATCTAGACTTCCTTGTTTCTTATGTAGGTACCACCATTTTTGTAGTCTCCTAGGTTCATATCCTTACTGGAATTATTGACTTTTCCCTCTTTCCACATCCTACATATTTAAGTAACTGCCAAATCTGACCATTTCTAGGTCTAAACCGTCTCTCACATCTGACCCCTAATCTCTACTCATCACCATTCATCTGGACCATTTCGGTGATCTGCTAGTTAATCCATATACCTCAAGTTCCCCTGACAAAACAAAATGGTTCCCCTTACTATGTAAATACTGTGTTGTCTAAAAGGGAGTTGGGTGATTCTCCCAATTCCTAAACTAGATTGCCTCTCCCTTTCCCAATTCTCACCGCCACCCAATATGACCATGCTTAGGTATAAGACGGATGGATCTCTGTTTGGGTCAGTCTAGGCTCCATTCTTCTGACATGACTCTTACGTCCAGCCTACTTCTATTATGGCTTGCTAAATATATATTGCTTGCATATCACACAAGTTCATGCCCCAAAGGGAGTATGGTTTTGCTCTTAAAATCTTAATATGGGTAAGCAGCTAGAGGGCACCATTTGACTGACTGTCAATCTCCATCTCTCCACCTCTTCATTTTCAAAAGTTCCTGGCTCTTTCTTTGTAATATAGCCACCCTTCCAGCTGCCCCCTTCAAAGTGTAATGAATTTCAGGAGGCAAACCAGGCAGATGAAGCTGGGACAGAATGCCAAAGTGCTGGCACAGAAAGTTGGTCTAGGATTGAGAAGTGTCTTCAAGAAATTATCTTTGGCAATGGATCCCCACATCACCACAGCTTCTGTTGAAACTGCAGAAATAGTCTGTGGGACTCCTCATTACATGAAGAAACCATAATGCCAGTGGGGGGAACCATGATGCTAATCTGAGAGAAGTCAGTGTGCTCATAGGTGAATGTGGTGCAAGTAAAGGGCATTGACTTATGAGGGTCCAACCACTAAACTACTGATTCTACCACTAAATAACTGTGTGATAATATGCTCCTTGAACATCAGTGCCCTCATTGCTGAACTAGAAGAAATGAAGGGTATGTAGCTGCTATAGTTTTTGGGATTCTTCTCTCTAATGCTCAAAGATTCTATGGTGGTCAGAACTAGGGGATGGAAAAGTTAATGAGGTAGGACCATTTGGTTATTTAACTAAAGACATCTCTAGGAGCTATTTCTTGAAGTTCTCTAATGACGAACTTTCTTATATATTCTCTTTAAAATCTGATTTTAGTAATTTGTAGTCAACTTTCTTGCTTATAGCTGCTGTTTCAAACAGTAATGGATGACACTCTTGGCTGCCTTCCATGCAGTAAATAGTAACAGGAGTGGGAGAGGGGCAGAGCGTGGGTGAATGAACCATGGTTGTATGCCAATGTGTAGTAGTAGATATTCATCAAATGCTGATTACAAATATAGTAATCTGACATTTATGTCTATGTGCATTTTTAAAATAAAAATAAATGTAACCCTTGGCTTAGGAACTCCCAGGCTCTAGGTGCACATGGATTGGGTTGGTCTTATCTCAGGATAAATCCCAAATAGTCATATTCTTTTGAAATCACAACATACCTGCCAAGGGTTTGCTCTTAAAAATCTCAAAATATATGTATATTATCTATTGTACACTGAGTATAGAAATCCAACCCATAGAAATTGCAGAAGATACAATAGATTCATAAAAACCCATAAACAGGCACAGAAATATAAAAAGTACCCAAAGGACTTATAGGATTTATAAAGAGATATAGAAAACCCATAAACAGATATGAGGGAAAACATAGTTTCTTTCTGAGGAAACTATACTTAGTCTTTTAGTTGGAGCAGCACTGACATTTTGGTGAACCACAGGAAGATAGACGTAGAGTTGGGTAAGATTTTAGAGGAAATCTATTTCAACCCTCTCATTTTTCTGATAAAGAAAATAAGGTCCAGAAAAGGGTGATGGACTTGTTTAGAATGTAGTAGAGTTAAGCTCTGAATGTTGGTCTAAAGTCATATTCCCAGTAGGATCCAGATTTTATTTTTTTAGGTCGGGGAAAATTTTTTTATGCTTGTAGTTAACAGAGGAGAGATTAAATAGAGAGGAAGAAATTAAGAAATCTGAAAAAACAAGAAACGAAAGGGGTAAGACATTTAAACAAGTAGGAAAGAAGTAGAAGTAGGATTCAAGGAGTTTATTTATATGTGCATCCTCTTTGCTGAGCCATAACTCACTGAGACAGGAGGGGAGAGGATGAATGAAGACACAGAAAAAATTTAAATGGGGAAGGAACTCATGTTGCAGAACTCTCTTTCCCCAGTAAAGTAGGAATCAAAGTCATTTGTCAAGAGTGTAGGCAGTGATGTTGGTGAGGGATTTGAAAAGGGTGGAAAAAAATAAAGTTTAGAACAGATGCTATGAGGACTGGAATAGGGCGTCAACTTGTGACGAATAAAAGGATTGCTAAACAATTCTGAGAGACCAGCTGAGGTTAGATTGCATGAATTTGCCATGGAGCCAACTGGCATTGTTTCATGATTGTTCTCCAGCAAAACTGCAGATTAGGAGCAAGAGAACAGAAAGCAGGCAGTGGGATGCATACAGATTTAGGCAACAGATAACACCGGAAGGAAAAAGGAAAGGAGATTTTATAGATAGACTTGAAATGTTTGACTAAGGAATGTGGGAAGGCAAATGAAGCCAGAGGTAGAGCAAGAGAGGGAGAGACCTAAATTATGGTAATCACAGTGGTGAGAAAGAGAAGGTTTAGTAGGAGTGATGAAGAGACTTGGATAGAAGGGAAATAGGTCACAGGTTCTGAGAAGGAAATTTCAGAGTTCAGTAACTAGGAAGTAGAACCTGTGATGTTGGTGGTGACCCTAGGTATGATCTTTTGTGGTCAAAGTGCCAGGGAGATGAAGGCTTTGGGAGTCAATGTAAAGGAACTGTGAACCCAGAGTCTTGTGGAGATTAACTGTTATCATGAGAAGGATGAATGGGTGAAAAATCAAACTATAAAAAGAGTGCTGAATTTGTCTAGTAATGTCTGAAAGGTCAATAGATGATGGCAAAGAAGATAGGGAAAAAGTCATATAAACTGCAAAAAGGAAACTTTTAGAAGAAATAGTTATTAAAAATGACCTAGAAAATGGAAAGACTATCAACCTTTCTACATTTGAGGAGTCCTGACCACCTTTGAAAAATTATTTTTAGAGGAATGACATAGTCAGGGGAAATGTAGAATTCATTTAAGTCCAGGACCTGGAATTAACAATTGTAGAAAGAATATTCTATTAAGTATGGGGGTGGTTTATAGGACATCATAGGACATAGTAACCAGGGCTATTAGAAGAACAATCAAGAAAAGTATGAACTTTAAGAGGATTAAGGCTGATTTGACTAGACCAAAGGATGGGAAACTGATAGAACAGATTAAAGAAGGAAGAGTGGTAATTGTAGAGAAAAGAGATGAAATTGCTGGTGTATTGAGAGTCAGTCTTGAGAGATGTATGGTGATCATGTATCTAGAATTTTCCAGACTTAGAAGATTTACTTCAATATTATCCTAGATAAAAGGGTATTTATCAAATGACATAAATTGTCTCTTACATGTTTTGAGTAGGAAGTGTAATGACTTAGCCATTCCTCTTTGACCATTGCTGCCAGTTTGAGAGGCCAAGTCTTTTTGTAAGGGATTTAAAAAAAAACAATTTTCTCTTGTTAAAAAGGGCACGATTCTTTTAATTCAAAACTGACTCATTCTTTAGAAAAGATACCTTTTCAATGACCTTTAGTTCCATCAAAACAGGAAAAGTAGAAGGTATACTATTTCCTCTAGTCCTCAAAAGGGTAAAGTTGAGTAAAGGTAGATCTTATCAAAGATCACTAGGAACATGAGTCAAATGAAAGGAGTAGATAGGATTTAAAGACATAGAATTTCTGAGGTCATACTTTTTTTTCCTCATACTTCTTTCTTTCCCTGTGGACTGTTGGCAAGGAGGAGCTGTTTTTATTTTTATTTTTTGCAAATGGGAAGCAAAGAATAAATCAATGCCTTCTTGGCTTACATCTTTTTTTTGGGGAGACTAAGGAATAGGGAATATCATTTCTTTTTTTACATTTTAATTTATTTATGGAAATGGGATTAAGTAACTTGGCCAAGGTTGCATAGCTAAGCAATTATTAAGTGTCAGAGATAGGATTTGAACTCAGGTCCTCCTGATTCCAAGGCCACTGCTCTATCCACTGTGCCCAGCAGTATCATTTCTTTTTACCATTGCTGTAAGTATAGTCATGCATATAGATTGAATAGAATAGATCTATTCTCATCTTAGACTACGAATTTCTCTGTCTGTGTAGTAAACAGAACTCTTTTGTTAGGCTGAGGAGTGATTGGAAGCTTATTGGAGCTCTTTTTCTCCTCTCCCCCAACATTACCCCCTCCTCCCACTAAGCTTCCTGCAAGTAGTTGAGAGATTTTCTGGGTCTTCTGTCAAAGCAGATATAAGTAAATCATAATATTATACAAAATAAAAAAAGAATTTTCCCTTTTTGCCTAAATTGTTATTTTAATTTTATTTTCTTATCATTGTTATAACTATCATTTTTACTAATCTTTCAAATCATAATAGGTAACAGTTGATAGCTTTACTTCAGTCCTGATCTTAGTGGGAAAGCTTTTAGGATTTCTCCATTCTGGGCAGCACCAGCTCTTAATTTTAGATAAATGATTTTGAATGTATTAGTTGAAGATACTTTCAGTCCTTTTTAAAAGGGTTTTTTTTTTTCATCAGTGAATCTTGTATTTTATCAGACTTTTTATGTATCATTGTAATAATTTGTTTCATTACTTGTAATTATTAGGTTGATTTATTCTATTAATAGTTTTTCTAACAAGAAACTCTCCTATCTAACTTGATCTTAAGGAATGTGTTTTGTCTTTTTAATTGTAATCCCTTTGTCAATTCTGTATTTTAATATTATTGCTTCAAAACATATTTATCGGAAATTCTATTTCTCTAAATTATCCTTACCTGGCTTGGGAATTAATACTGTGTTAGCATTATAGGAAGAATTTAGATGAGCATTTCTTTCTCTATTTTTAAAAACAGTACATGCAGCACAGAGATGATTCTCCTTAAAGACTTGATATAATTAACTTCTAATTCTGTCTGTCTCTGGGCATTTTAAAAAGCTTCCTCAATATGTCATCCTTAGATGAATAAATGAATGAAAAATCATTTACTAAGTATTTACTATGAGACCAGAACTATGCTAAAGTGCTAAAGATAAGGATACAAAAGGAAGATAGCTCCTTGACCTCACAAAATTTACATTTGACATGGTGAAATTGGAAGGAGGATTGCCCAGCATGGTTTAAAGATGGCACTTATTCCTTAAGCAGGTTCACCAAATCTCCAAATATTGAGTTGAAACAATGAAAAGAATATCATATGGATAGAATGGGGGGCCTGAAGTCTGGAAAACTCATCTTCCTGAGTTCAAATTTGACCTCAGACACTTACTATGTGATCTTGGATTAGTTACTTCATCCCTCTTGACTCAGTTTCCTCAATTGTAAAATGAGCAGGAGAATGAAATGACAAACCTCTCCAGCATGCCAAGAAAATCTCAAATGGAGTCTAAAGGAGCTGGACATGACTGAACAACAATTAATATTATGTGTATATAAATATAAATAAATATATCAACATAAACAAATAAATAAATATTATATATATATATATATATATATATATTTACACACACACACACACACACACACAAACAAACAATATAGACCAACAAAAACAAGACCAGGATAAGTGGGGATATAATCTGCCAAAAGGATAATTGGTATTTCTTGAGGATCAAGCTCTGTTGCCATCTTATGCCGAGACAGCTCACTGACCATTCAACCTTCCCCTTAGCACAGTGCATACTTGTGGCTTGGGCTCTTGGGGAGTTTGGTTGTTTGTTGTCCATAAGGACCACTCTAGAGTTTTAATCAGAGCATGCTCTGCATTTGATATTTCTAATTTCTACATCACTATTGGCAACTTGGAAGTTAGAATGGGCTAGTGGCCATGACAGTTCTCTTATTTGTGTCTGAGTTTGATGGTCATCACAGTTATACCTCTGTGACCTTCATACCAGAGCACCTGGCTCTATACTGATCAGACAGATTAGAACTCAATTGGGGTGGTGGGACCAGCCTGACTGGTTAGCTTGTAGCTATATTAGCATTGAAAATCAAAGTCTGAGTAAAAACTATGAGCCAGGTTTCAAGATTGATATCATTATAGTTGCTATCAATAATATTTCTTACTCATTGGTTAGTATTCCAACAGAAGGAGATAAACCCTAAATTATGCTAAGGTCTGTTTCAACCTCCCCCTCACTCCCAAGCCCCTACCTCACTGATCTCAAGTGCTCTTAAGTAATCTACTTCTACCAGTATACATCCCTACTATCCTATTTCATCTCTTATCACTCTCCAGCTCAACCCCTCAGAACTTTAAAAAAGGCTCGGTTTATAATTTGAGTTTAAAATAGATTGCTACAAATAATTGAACTACAACCACATGGCTTACATTTTCTTTGGAAATAAAGGGTTTTGAAAATTAAGGGGGGAATGGCTCTAAAAAGGGTTTTTAATGGCCAATTCCCCTTAAATATTAAGATAAAATTGACAGTGTTTTTCTCTGATTTCCCAAGTATTCAGACATATTAGTATTAGCAACAATAATTACTGGTAATAATCACCCTGCAAAGTCTTTTCATCCCTACTTTCGACTATAGCTATGCTACTTAAATGGCTACAATTGGTTTTCACTAGGTTTTGAAACTACAGGGGGGGAAAAATTCTCAACACCTTTCTGTGTTGAAGAGAAACTCATTATGCATGTAAATACTCCCTATGACTCTGATTTCCTTTCATGAATAGGCCTACCATTGCTCTGCAAGCAGAATAGCAGGAAGACTTTGGAAAATTCACTAACAGCTACATAGGACCAACATTCTATTGTGATTTGCAGCCTGATTCCAAATAAAGGCAAAGTCTTTCCTATTAATTGATGGAAAGAGAATAGCTTTGGGAATTTGGGGCTATGGGAAAGACCAGAACATTTAAGACTAAGATCAAAATTTATATTAGAACTGAAAAGAATTGTCAAGGTCATTGAGTCCAACCTTCTGATTTTTGAAGAAACCAGATCGGAGTTTCTTTGTAATAGGATGCTCTCCAGTAAGGAACTTTCCTCTTCTGAGGCATTGTAGCATCCCTTCTGCAGCTCATAGTCTTGGACTCCAATGACTCTGGAGGAGAAAGTGAGGTTAGTGACTTAGTACAGCCCCCCTCACTCAAATCGAATTCACATGTGCTTGTCATGTTATCACCTCTCTGAAATTGTGGTCTCCTTCGAAAATGAAGGACAGACAATAATATGAGCCTTAGAAATTTTCTTGGGGGTTCTAGAGATGACTTAATCTATTAATAGCTTGTTCAGGGTTCTACAGGGTTCTACAGTTATCATCCAGTAGAGGTCAGACTTGAACCCAGGTCTTCCTAACTGAGGATCAAGACCTGCTGAGACAAGCTACCTATCATTTTCTGGATGAGTTCTAGAGAGGATAAATGATTGACTCCAAGTCATACAAAGATGAGATCTGGGATTAGAAGCAGGTATTCCTAACACCAGATTTACAACTAAAAGTGATCTTCCTACTAACTATAGTGAATCTTAGAAAATTTGTAAGTCCATAATTATCAACTATTTCTTGCAGGATCTCCTACCAGGGAAAGTTTTAAGTTTATAAAGACCATAGCTTTGAAACCTTTTTTTATAAATAAAACAAAATAGAACTGCAATTTTGGGGTTTGCATATACCTGCTTTCTATGAGATGGGAACAGTGGATTATTTATGTGAGGTGGAATGCTTTTGTTCATATATATTTTACCCAGATGAATTCAGCATTACTTGCCAAGCCATTTCTGTCACAGATGAGTAATCCTATCTGGGCAGAGATAGCAGAAGTGGGTGGGGACAGTCACCAGGTTCTCTTGATTTTACTTTTGAAATGTCACTCATATCCATTTTTTCATTTCTTTTCCTGCTGTCATGGCTTCATTCTGACTTTCATCAACTCTTGCTTGGACTGTGGTAATTGGCTCTATTGACCATTGTGATTCCTGGTTCTCCTCAGTCCAACCCATTGTGAGTCCTCCTGCTAGGCTAATCTTCTCAAAATATCTCTCTAATCATGTCATTCTTCCACTCAAAAGCCTTGTGACTTTCTGTTTCCTGCCACATCAAGTCCTAAGTTTTCCAGTTTTTTCCCAAGGCTCCCCACGCTCTGACCCACCTTCCAACCTGACCTCATTCCCCACTACTTTCCCAACACATACCTATCTGATCTAATTTGGTCCATTTTCCATTGTACCAAGCCAGTTACTAATTATCCCTGCTTTTATAACTTCACTCTTATTGGTCCTCTTTCTGGGAAGAAGAAAGAACCCTGAATTTATGATCTGGCAAGTTTGAGTCCTGGTTGCCAGACTTATTTGCTATATGACCTGAGACAATATATTCTAAGTATATTCATTTGTAAAAAAGAGATAGCAACAGATATACTAGGAAACTCGCAGGATAACTGGGGTAAAGTGTATAATGAACCTAAAGTGCTATACAAATATGGTGTTATCCTCTTTAGGGTGTAGAAAGATGCTGTTTTCCCTTCAGTTGTGACCCATTCTCCCTAGCCTCTGTACTCCCCCACATCATCTGTGCATATATGTGTCCTGAGGGGTAAACCTGCAATACTTACTGACTCACACTCTTGTCTCTCCAGTCTTTAGCTTGGCTCTATTCTCAGGAGGGAATTTTTTGATAGGGCTTTGATCCAAGAACTCCCATGTACTGTATTTTTGATATATCTCTTGTTTTGAATAGACCCCTTTCCGAAATGAGCACTATTTATGAGGGAAAAAATAGTTAAACACTGAAAAGTGACATATATATATATATATACATATATATATATATATGCATACACTGAAAAGTTTTATATATGTATAGACTAAAAAGTTTATATTTCTACATATATATTGGGAAAGTTTTATTCATTTTTATCATCAATGTTCTCTCTTCCATCTCTTCTATTTTCATAATAATTATCCTATTAAAAGTATAATTATTGATTGCATTTAGGTTTGCAGGCAAGATTTAAGTAAGATCAATTCAGTATTAGAAGGATCATAGACCTGAGTTCCAATAGAAATTGAAGATGAATATGACCCAGCATTATAAAAAATTCTTTAAGGAGGCCTAAATCTCAGCATGAACTGAGGTTGGTGAAGGAAGCCAGAGACAACAAAATGATTTTGTTTTCAAGGTATTTTGAGAGTGTTGATCTTAATTATTTTGAGCTAAAAAATGAAATAACAAAAATTAGGTTACATACAAAATTTTATTCTCTAAGATTTACCTAGAAATCTAAAGATGAAATACATCATTAAAGATGTCTACCCAGAGTTTGCTGAGAGGAGAATATTTATGGAAATCACACAAAGAGTCATAAACTTTTTTTCCCTAGGATTTTGCAAGGCAATGGGGTTAAGTAGCTTGCCCAAGATCACACAGCTAGGTAATTATTAAGTGTCTGAGGCTGGATTAGAACTCAGGTACTCCTGACTCCAGGGCCGGTGCTCTATCCATTGTGTCACCTAGCCTCCCCAGCCATAAACTTTTGATAGCCAACCAATCAGGTTATGTATTGGTGCATAAAGGTGTCATTAATTACTTTATAATTCTTTTACCCTTCCCTAAGGTCTGTTCTATGTCAGAACTGACAAAGATCCAATTAGTAACAGAATCAGTGATCCTTTTCTGACTTGATTATTTATATTGTTATCAGATATGATATATATGTATATATGTAAACAATTGGACTTTCTCCCTTTCCAAAATGTCATAAATATAAGAATTTATTTAATTCTCTTACAGAGAAAACCAGACCACTTTCCTGCTTTCTCAGAATAGTCTTTGTTTACATAACTGAGAAAGCCAACTTGTAGATGCAGTTAGAAGAGAACTAGGTTAATTCACATAGTCAGAGCCAGTCTTCAGATTTTTAGTAAATAAATAACAGATTTATAACAGACCTTGAGATGGGCAGAGGCTAATATTCAGACTTATAACCCTTAATTAGAGAGTGGGACTTCTGTCCCAGGATTGATGGAATAATAATAAACGTGAAAGATTGAAGGCAGATATATCCAATCTTCATCTTTTTAACCTCTTCTTATGTATTGTGTTCCTTGGTTAAATTGTAAGCTCTTTGAGGGCAGGGACTGTCTTTCTACTTGTGTTTACCTTACACATAGTAATCACTATTGAATTGTATTTGCTGCTGCCACAGCTGCTATTATTTTCTCTGCTAAGGTAAATGACCTTTGAGTTGTAAATGAAAGAACTGAAGTAGCTCCTCAGGGAGTTGATACCTGAAATAAAGAAAGAGATCTTAAGAGAGTAGCTATTTATCCCTGATGAATTTGAGTCAGTGAGTTCAAATGAACCCTTATGCTTAGGCATTGAAAAGACTGGTCAATGTTATTGTGGTGCTGTTGTAAATGAGATTTGAAAGATCATGGAAAATTGAAAGAGGAACTGCAAGATTGAAGGAAGGTAAATGTCTCACTTTTCACAAAAGAAAAGAGAATAGACTGTAAACTAGAGACTGGTGAGCTTGACTTTGATATCCAAGGAATTCTAGAATAGATGATTTAAAATAAGGAATGATGATAGAAAATCTCTTGATAAATTATTTCATACTATCATTGTTCAGAAGATGAATATAATAAAACATTTAGATGAGTTCAGAACAATTGGAATGACTGATCCTAGAGTCATTAAAAATTCCTTGTCAACATTATAGATCTCTACTGGATTACCTAGGACTTTTCTCTATCCATGCACCATTTAACACTTATTTCTATCAGTCACTTATATAAAAGAATCTATGGCACAGTCATCAAATTTGCAAATGAAATAAAGTTGAGAGGGAGAATTGTATATACTGAATGATATGTTAGATTCTAAATTTTTTTTGACATTGTTCAGTTCTGTACTGAACCTGATAAGATGAATTTCAATAATGATGTGTATTTTTAATTTTTAAATTTAATTTTTCCTTTCAGTTCCAAATTCTCTCCTTCCATCCACCCCCATCTCCCATGCATTGAGGAAGTAAGAAATATGATGTCAATCAAGATAAATTTAGTCTTACAGTAAAGTTCAAAAAAATACTGACTTCACAGGTGAAAGATGGGGGAGGCAAACCAAGAAAGCAGTTTGACTGAATAAGGGTATAAGGGTATAAATGGATTGTAAGTTCAAATGACTCAGCAATATTATGTGGCTACTAAAAAGCCCTAATGCTATCTTGGCTAATAACGAGAGGTCTGGCTTCCAGGAATAATGTTAGTCTCACTATGTTTTGCTTTTGTCAGAATGCAACTAGAATATCATGTTTAGTCCCAGGTGCTTAAAGACATTGATAATTTGGAAACAGAAAGACCTTGAGGGCATGCCACGGCAGAATCCATTGAAGGCAAAGGGATTTTTGCTTGCAAAAAAAATGGAATTGAAGAAAGAAAGGCTGGACAAGATCACTATGCTCAAATACTTGCAAATATTGTCTATAGGAGAGAATTTAGACTTTTTCCCCTTTGACCTCAGATGTGAGAACTAGGAGCAAAAAGTAGAAGTGACAATGAGGTTAGATTCCTAACCTGATCTTTAGTGATTGGGAAAAGATTCCTAACAGTAAATTGGTTGCCTAAGAAGGTAATGGGTTCCTTTTCAAGCAGAGGCAAAATGATGACTTCTCTTGCATGATATAGCAGGAATTTCTTTTGGTTAAGGGTTGGAATAAATTGGTGAAGTGTTTTTCCCCATTCTCTTGACTCTGTGATTCTGTGACTATAGTGAATTGGTTATATATGATTGACAAATCCCCCCTAACTCTCAGTTTCTTCATCTATAAAATGCAAATAATAATGCTGCCCTACTTACCTCCTGGGTGGTTATAAAGATCAAAAGAGGTAATGCATATGAGAGTGATAGTAAAGAGTAATGCTTTTGCACAGTAAGAAATGACAAAGAACCAGAATTCATAGAAACTTGGAAAGTTTGATAGAAACTCAGGCAGAACTAAAGTAATCAGAACAAAGAAAACAATTTGCATAATTATCAAAGTCATATAAAGGAAAAAAATAAAAAAACCAGAAGTCTTCAGAATTCTGATTCATGTTTTAGAGTCCAAAGGATTTTTGAGTTTCAGAGGACCTGAGAATTAAAGTTAGAATTTGGATTAGGCTTAATCCAAATCATATATATATATATATATTATATATATATATATATAATATATATATATATATGTTGTTCTACCAATTACTATCTAGGAGTATGATTGCAAGCTGAAATGGTCACCTTAATGACCATCCAGTTCAACCCCATTTTACAAAAAAAAAGGAAACTGGAAAAATAGAAAGGTAAAGCGACTTGTCTAAAGTCTCACAGAGAGTAATAGAATTAGCATTTGAATTCAGGACCTCTAATTCTTAGAATTCTTTCTACAGCTTAACATTTATAAAATGAGAAGTTTACTATAAATTATATAATAAAATGAAAATAATTCATGCAAAAATATACATGCCCTTGAAGTATTCCAGTGATACTTTTCACAGGATTAAATATAATTGAGTGTTTTGCTATACTGTCACCTAGTGGGGAAGTTACCTATAAGTCAGTAGACCTGGTATGCTTTCAGTGTGTCTCCCCATGCCCTTATTAAAATAATGTCAGAGGCACTTCAAGACAAGGATGGTCATAGAACCATAGGATAATAGAATTTTCTAGCTGGAAGAGATCTTGGAACACAGGACATCAGTGATGAAGGTTTTACATCATTGTGAGGTGTGTGTGTGTGTGTGTGTGTGTGTGTGTGTGTGTGTGAGAGAGAGAGAGAGAGAGAGAGAGAGACAGACAGACAGACAGACAGACAGACAGACAGACAGACAGATGTTGTCTACATATTTAAAAATACTGTGTTGTTTTTTATAGGTTTATTATCCTAAAGTCAGAAGGGACCTCAAAGGCTATCTGCTCCAGTTCTGCCTCTTATATATTTTGTAAGTGAGGAAACTAAGGTTCAGTGATGTTAAATGGCTTTCCCAAAGCAACACAGGTAGGAGGTAGCCACACTTGGGTTTAAACCAAAGTCCTCTGAATCACAATCTAGGGTTCTTTCTCCTAGAACATACATATCTCCTAGAACAGTTTTAGGAAATAACACATATCTGTTTCATAGTTAGTCTTCTAAGGGGGTGAGTTGCATGCATGGGCTATGACGGATATGCAAAAAAGAACATCAAGGAAGTGTTTCTGAAAAGATGCAAAGAAGAAAAAAATCAGGAGATACTTGGAAACAGAGCCACTTAGCACAAACTTGTTAAGTTTAATATATATATATATATATATATATATATATATATGTATATATGTTACAGAAGTTCACAGTTTCTTATACACTCCAATTTCTTCTTGTATGGATCAAATAAGTTAATATATAAAAATAGCTTTGCAAACCTTCGAGTGTTCAGTAAATGCTTTTGCCTTTGTTGATTTGTTGTTTTTCCTTCCCTTTCCCCTCCTCCTACCTCCCCCTCTTCCTCCTTCCTTCTCTTCTTTCTCCTCCTTCCCCTTTTCCACATTGCTCAGACCTTTGTTTGTGCCCAAGCCTGGGGATCATTGCTATATGGATAGAGGACAAATTAAGGGTGGCCAAAGCAAACAACCTAGCTCTTTCGTTCTTTCATTTTCCCATTGATCTTTCTCTTATAATCACTTCCAGTTTTGAAGGGTAGAAGCAGGTGAGGGATTCATGGGAAGTCATTATTTCTTCAATGTTTTTAAGGATAGGGCAGAAAGAGTGAATCATGCCAAATATGTTCCTGAGCTAATCTAAGTCCTTTCAGATACTGGTTCTTGTGTGAACAATTGAGTTATTTTTAAAGGAATGACATTTTTTCCTTTTTTACATTTTTTTAAACAAGGATCATAGAAAACGTTTTAGCCATTTTGATGATGTGAAACAGGGGAAAACTAGTATAGTCAGAGAGCCCCCTTTTCAGTTTGTTAAAATCTTGCTTATTGGAACTTAAGAACTGTGTGATTTTGGGTCAGTCATAACCTCTCTGGGACTCAGTTTCCTTATCTGTAAAATGAAGAGGTTGTGCTAAATGGTTTCCAGTTTTAACTCTATGATCCTATATATTGTCTTAGATCTAGACCTGTGAATTTTGTTGGCATAAGGATTTTTCCAGTGAAGAAACTCTCCCCATGAGGACTAGCAGCTGTTCCATAATTTGAAGTTTTAGAGAGCCTGGGTACCCAGTAACTTGACCAGGATCATAGTGTGTATCCGAGTTAGGATTTGAACTTAGGTCTTCCTGACTACAAGATTGGCTTCTATACACCATGCCAGATTGTCTCTCATATTACAGAAAAGAATTAAGACAGAAATCTAATAATAACAAGGAAGAGGCAGTCATGGTTTATTCAGTATTTTAACATCTTCAACTCTTGAAATTTAGGTAAAAAGCTTTTTAATACAAAATACTTTTATGCATTTTGATCTTTCAGATTTTTCCATCTTTTAGGCAAGTATTCATAGGGACCTTTATTACCAAAGTTCCCTCCTCCTCACCCTCAATGCATTTTTGAATGATTATGTACTCTGTCACTTGAACTAAGATTTCAAAAATATGAATTTTCTATCATTTATGGGATCTTACCTATTCAAAAGAATTTGACTTTTTTAAAAACAAAAACAAAGTAAACAATGGGTAAAGCATCTCATTAACTTTCCTGGTATGAATTTTCAATAGTAATGAACTTGAGAAAATTCCAAAGCTGTACGATATAAGGAATTTTTTTTTCCTGTTTGACGATGAGAATAAAATGGCAGCTCAGGATGAAATTGTTCTTATACAGTATATCAGACATGTTTTAGTCATCTGAAAGCTATAAATTCCCTGTCCATTAAGGTCCAGTTTCAACTGCATGACTGTCTTGCTTTGTCAACCTAGACAAGTCATTTAATTTCTCTGTGCAATCTTATTCAATGTATACCATTTCCAAATAGCATGTTATGTATACATTTTTATAATATATAATAATAATAACAGATATTTTTATGTATATAAATTACCATTTATGTCTAGAAGTGTCATTTTTGATGATGTTAGAAACCTTAGGGATGGCTAAACTATGGCATGTGATTTACAGTCACCCTCCCCCCCCAACAATTTGGTGGATGCCTACAGTGGCTGTCATCAATGCGTCTCTGTCTTTTGGTTTCATAGGTACACTATACCTTACCATTTGTGATGACTGGTACCTAGCATGATCTAACATTCTTACATTTCAGCAATTCATTGAGATTGCATGAACTGGTCTGGCTATGGGATTTCATGATATAGTTGACCTCTTTCCCCTCCATATATTCACTTCTGTTAGAGTGTGAGATCCTCAAGAGTAGGGATTATTTCATGTTTTTCTTTGTATTCTCAGAATTTTACACAGAGTCTGCCTTGTAATATTTTTATTGACTCTGACTCTAATTTGTGTTAAGTAATCTCCATTGAGTAGTGTAGTCATTCCACAAGTCTGTTTCACTATCGGTGACTCTGCTTTAATTCGCTAATCTTTCAGTGGTATAATCATGTGATAAGTTCTATCCCCATTTTATCATTCAAAAGAAGGTGATCTGTAATTTTGAAAGCTTATGTTGGTAGATGTTTAACTATGGGCTCTTAGTCCCTATTTTTGTATCTATATAATACATGCTGAAGTCTAATCTTCATTAATAAAATTTAATTCATCACTTTCTTTAGTTTGAGAAATCAACAAAACAGTAAATCAATTTTTGGTTTGTATAGAGTTTTGACCTGTTTCTGAAGTATAAATAATCACTCTGACAATTTAATGATCAACTCTCTGGAGACTCTCTGGTTTAATGATCAACTCTCTGGTTCCAGCACAACCTTGGATGTAAATATAGATAGAACTTCACTAAAAGACAACCCCAGGATAATTTAGGATATACAGTTTGTGAAAGGCAGAAGAAAAGGACAAAGTTTAATGCTGGGCCATTCTTGGCCCAATTGCTGGTCAACTTGAAACCACTCTAAACCTTTGTTAATTATGGAAATCATAGGAAATTAGTCACTGTCACCACTTTGGAGAAGGACAAACCAAGACACTTGAAAAACTGTGATGATTTACTATGAAGTCTCTCCAAGTGAAGGACAGAGGCAGGATTATTATCAATGTTAATATTATTTTACACTTAGAGAGCAGGTGGCGATATGCTCAGCACTTTACCAACCATCGGGAATGAAGTTTGACCTATCAAAAAATCAAAGTGTGACAGATTGATGTATGTGGTTCTTTCCAGAGGTCCTTTAGAGGTACTATGTGTATTAGGCAATTATCCCTACTTAGCAAAGCAGGGATTTAAATGCCCAGAATTCCCAGGCAAACTTGGAACACATGCCAGCCTTAATATTGAGTCATTTCTGCAAAAGAGCACTTATTTTCATCATTGGTTAAAATTCAGAAATAGGTTTTGAATAGGAAATTGTTATTATGTTAAACTCTAACCTTTCTGGGACAAAAAAAGAAAAGAAAACAAAATTTATTTCCTGTTACTTAGTTTTTACACCGTGATGGAATAGTATGTTTTTTTCCTTCAAAAAGGACTTTTGGGGAAAGGTGAAGTAGTTTCGTCATAGTGGGGAAATTAAGTGTGAAAAATCCCTTCAGCAGTCTAGATCATCTGTCACTCATATCCGGAATAATTTGAAGGTTGTGACTTGTCCATGTTGACACAGATAGTATATCTTGTAGGAGGGACTTAATGCAACCTCTTTCTGAATTTTAATGCCTCTTTTCAACATTAGTAACAACAGAAACTTCTCTTTCCTTCCTTCCCTTTATTTCTTTCTCCTTCCCCTCCCTCCCTCCCTCCCTCCCTTCCTTCCTTCCTTCCTTCCTTCCTTCCTTCCTTCCTTCCTTCCTTCCTTCCTTCCTTCCTTCCTTCCTTCCTTCCTTCTTTCCTTCCTTCCTCCCTCCTTTCCTCCCTTCCTCCCTTCCTTCCTTCCAAAACGTATTTTGTGATTATATTCGTATAATACCTAGGTTTGTCTTGGCATGTAGATTCTGAAAATGTCTTTAATTATCATTGATAGGCTGATAGAATACCCACCTAGTTACTGACCTACATTCCAAGATTAGAGATATAGTTTGGAAAGGTAGAAAGAGACGATTCTAGTCCTTCTCAGTTCAAAGACGGGTTCTTAATATTAGATTAGGGAAGTTGTTAAGTCAGTGAACTCAGGAAGACTTGGGTTTAAATTTGACCTTGAATTGAAAATAGGGTCACCCCCTGGCAAATCACTTAATCTGTTTCTCTTAGTTTTTTGATCTGTAGAATGGTGACAAAACTAACAGCTACTTTACAAGGTTATTGTGAGCATAAATGATATAACATTTCTAAAGTGCTTAGTATAGTGCCCTGTCCATGGTAGCTGCTATATAGATGGTAATATCAGTGTAAGTAGTAAAGAGTAAATTGTAGTAGCAGTAGTAGTAGTAATAGTAGTAGTAGTAGTAGTAGTAGCAGCAGCAGTATAAGTGGTAGTAGAAATGGTAGTAATAGAGGTGATGGTGATTATAGTAACAGTAGTAGTAGTAATAATAGCAATAGTGCTAATAGTTATAGTAACAGTAGTGGTAGATGTAGTAGTAGTAATGGTAGTAGTAGCAGTGATAGTAGCTGTAGTGGTAATAGTAGTGATGGTAGTAGTAATAGTGCTAATAGTGGAAGTAGTAGTAGTAGTAATGGTATACATGTTAGAAGAAGTGATAGTAGTAGTGGTGATAGTGGTGGTAGTGGTGATAGTAGTGATGGTAGTAGTAGTAGTAGTAGTAGTAGTAGTAGTAGTGCTAATAGTGTAATAGTAGTAGTTGTGGTCAGAGTAGTAATAGAAGTGGTAGTAGTAGTAATGGTGATAGTGGTAGTGGTAATGGTAACAGTAGTAGTGCTAATAGTAGAAATAGTAGTGGTAGGAATAGTAATAGTGGTGTTGTGAGTAGTGGTGGTGGTGGTGGTGGTAGTTGTACAGTTGGTGGTTAGTAGTGGTAGTGGGAGTAGTGATGGTGGTAAAAGTAGCAGTAGCCATAGTGGTAGTGACAGTAGTATTAATAGTGCTAATAGTAGTAGTAATGCTGGCAGTAGTAATAGTATTTGTAGTAGTAGTAGTAGTGCTAGTAGTAGTGGTGGGGATAGCGGTAGTGGTGATAGTGGTTGTAGTGGCAGTAGTGGTAGTGATGCTAGTAGTAGTAGTAGTAGTAGTGGTAGTGGTAGTGGTAGGGATAGTAGTAGTAATGGTACTAGTAGTAGTAGCAGTAGTAGCAGCAGCAGTAGTAGTAGTAGTAATAGTAGTAGTAGTAGTAGTAGTAGTAGTAGAAGTGATAGTGGTAGTGGTAGTAATAGTAGAAGTAGTAGTAACAGTGCTAATGGTGGTAGTAGTAGCAGTAGCAGTAGATGATAACACAGATATAATTATATTTCTCTATATCTCTATGTCGTTATATACATTTGCCTAAATTCACAAACAAAGCTACTATGTGATTGGTCCAGAGTCATGTAGTCAGTCTGAGGTAAAACCTGATCCCATTTTCTGTGACTTCACAATCTACTCTTGATCTCCTAGGCTGAGGTGCCTCTTTGACCATGATAACATCATTTAATTACAGACTTTGCATATTCAAGGTTTGATCCTCATGAAATCTTTCTGTAGATCAGTAAAAGGTGGCATCCTCTTTCCAGTTTGTATTTTGTTCCCTTTCCCATGCTGAATTTGCTTAAATTATACATTGGTTCCAGTAGAGTGACTGTGTAAGAACTCAGTGATTTAAGAGCAAATGTAGCCCATTTTTCACTTTTGACATTTAAATTCTCCATCTTTGTGATTAAACCTTATTAGGATATTGAAAAGCACAGGTCAAGATCAAAGTCTGTAGTTCAGATCTCCCATCACCCAAAAGACTTCAATGGGATATTTTATCTACGTGAAGAAAGATTTGTCATCTCCATCAGTGGTGACCTTCCAAGAAAAATCAAGGGAATAAATTATTTTGTCAATATTACCTGGAAAAGCAATGTTTTGGGTGTCATGGGGAGATCTTTTGCTCCCCTCCCCACTTTTTTCCTCTTATAATTGTATCAGTTTCTCATTGTTAAAGAATTCCTCATCCCAAGCTACTCTATTATTTCTGGAATTTGTGGAAAGGTCAGTGAGTCTCAAGAGTTGTGATTACTTTTTCTAGTTGACATTTATTGATCTCATTACCTTCGTGCTCATATTTCAAAAAACTTTCTTCCCCATTTTGTTACCATTTCAAAGATGACAGAAATGCTGCAGTGCTCACTGTATTAGAACTGTATGTAATTAAAATATGTACCCTGGGTTTCATCAGAATTTCACTGTCAGAACCTCCGCATGTGTTGTTTATAAATTAGATTGTTATAATTAGACCCCACAATGACTGCAGAAAGCCAGGCAGAATTTATATTCTAACATATATTTTATTTCTGCTCATAAAAAATGACTGCTATAACATCCTGGACCACAAGGCAGTTTGCTGCTACTCAATGGCATACTTGCATCTCACTGCTGTTCATATTTTAGACTTAAATGGCCCCTTTTGAAAAAAAGTTTATGTCTTTGCAAAATGATTCCTTTCTTCTGAAACATCCAGTGCCAAAGGACAACTAAGAAATGTGAATAAAACTGATTTCATAAGATCAAATATGAGCATCTTCAAAACCTTATTTAAGACCATTTTTTCTACCAGGCAGGTATGGAAAGGTATGTATAGTTTATTTCTAAATATTCTTTTTTTCTTTTAAGATATTTTTATTGATGTCTTCTATTTCTCATTTCATCACAGTTTTTCTCAGTATCCCTATCCCTACCCTGCCCTGAAAACCATCCCATATGACACTTTGGATTTTTTAAAAGGGAAAAAAGTATCAGCACGAACAATAAAAGAGTCTGAAAATAAGTGTAATATTTAACACCTGAATCCCTCCTTCCTCCATGAACGGGTAGTTTGGGAGTATTTCTCATATTTCTTCATTTGAGTCCTGCTTGATCTTTATAATTTTATTACATTTACTTTTGTTTTTTTGGTATGTAAACATTTTTCCATTTTCATTATTATAATTACTATAAAGATTGTTTTCTTGAGTCTCCTTATTTTCACTTTGTAGTAGTTCATGTAAATCTTTCCTCGTTTTTCTGTATTCATCACAAACATCCTTTCTTAAAACACACTAACATTTCATTAAACTTATGAAACATTATTTAGCCATTCCCCAATTAATGGGAATCTGTCTCTCTCTCTCTCTCTCTCTCTCTCTCTGTTGCTTTTTGTCTCTCTCTCTGTCTCTGTCTCTGTCTCTCTCTGTCTCTCTGTCTCTCTCTCTCTCTCTCTCTCTGCATCCGGGGACTTTCTTCTTTTGGATGCCTTTCTTGTGTTAGAAATACAGTAATGAAGTCTCTGACTCCAATGATGGGGGCATTTTCATAGCTTTGTTTGCAGAATTCCTTTCTAAAAAGGTTGTACCATTTTACAGTTCCATAAATAATATATCAATATATCTATCATTCCACAACTCCTCTGTCATTTACTGTTGCTATTTTTGGTTGTTTTTGCCAATTTGCAGGAGGTCCAAATATTCTACTCTCTTTTCCTACTTCTTTTCCCTAGTAATCAGGAACTCCTTTTTTCCTATTGTCTACATAGTGCAAAAAACAAAAAAAAAATAAGCACAAAATAAAGATATCATTGGTGTTGGGAGATATCTTTTATTTTCTTCAGTTATAAAATTCACCATATATATAAACACACATTCATCATACACACATGTATATCCATATATATGTGTGTGTCTATTATACATACACACAATACATACTTACAATCTACCCTTGCTTTTTCTCAGGATCTCTTTAGTGAGATTTATGGATTTATTCCCATGAGATTTGACTTTGAACAATGTGTACTGGTTGCACAATACAGGCTATATCCTACAGCCAAAAAAATCCATAGACTATGATATGAAATATTTACAGTGAATCATAGTCATGTAGCTACCAGTCTCCCATGCAAAGTCCCAACTGGAAACATTGATCCAGAGACTGATCTCATTGATGATATTTGCTCTGATAGAATGACTGAAAGTGGGTCCTCAGGTTCTGTCCATACTTCACAGGTATTTTCAGTAAAATTTGATCCATCCTTACTTGCGCTTCACCAATAGAGGCCATCTATGGTGAGGCAATCATCATCACTGTTCAGCAATCACAGTATCTACTAGCGAAAGCAGAGTTTAGCAGATCAGCTCAGGACAGTATTTCAGGAGAGCTGCATTTGAGTCCTGGATCCTGCAATTATTATCCCTATGAATTATCCCTTTTTGTTCATTTATTTTCTAATCTGTAAAGTGTAAAGATAATGCCAATGAAAGCTAATGGAGAACATTTATTTAATGCTTATTATAGGGAAATCATTGTGCTTAACACATTACAATTATTATCTAATTTGACTCTCCAAGAAACCCTGTGATATTATCTCTATTTTACAGATGAGGAAATTGAGGTAGGAAGTAGTTACATGACTAGCCCAGGTTCATGTAGCCTAGTAAGTGTCTGAAGCTGGATTTGAACTCAGGTTCCTGATTCCAGGTTTAGTGCTCTCTTTCTATTGTGCTACCTCTCTATCCTCAAGTACAACTTAGACCGAATACTCAAGGTGATTGTGACAAAACTGTTTTGTAAACTATAGACTGTTGAGTAAATATGTGCTATTTTTATTCATCATTTGGACTGTCTTGATTAGGCTTTAATTAAGCAGTTTGGCAAGAAGTTATAATAGATAGTAACACAAATATTCTTCATGAAAACATTTTTATTAGACAATTTAGAATTGCCATGAAGCAACTACCCCTCCACTCTTCCCCACCACTGTAAAACATAGTAATTGGTTCCAGCCCAGGAAATAAGAAACAAAAAAAGTTTTCATGTATTTGTTAATATAATATAATTGGGAATAAGGAATATTAGGGTATAAGGTAAAATATGTATGTGTCTGACTTTTCATGACACCATTTGAGGTTTTCTTGGCAGAGACACTGTAGTAGTTTGCCATTTCCTTCTCCAGATCATTTTATAGCTGAGGCAGACAGGGTCAAGTGACTTGGCCAGGGTCACAGAGCTAGAAAATGCTGTAAGGTCAAATTTGAACCCAGGAAAAGGAGTCTTCCAGATTCAAGGCTGTACCACCTGGCTTCCCTTGAGCCACCTTCTGCATTACTTTCCAATAAATGTGCTAGATGTTCCATAGGCACTTTAAATCCAAGACAAGGTTTTTCTTTCTCAGATTTGGGAGTTTGAGGTCTCCTTTATCAGACTGCTTCATCTGCCTTAAAGATATATTGATCATTGTGTGACCCTTTTCTGAATTCTTAATTTATTTTCTTTAAAGCAGCTTGCATCCTCTTCTGTACTGGTTGCCTCTCTGCTTATTGTAAAAGTGTCATTTTTATGTGTTTTATATGTTTCATTTATATCTATTTTCACTTTTAAATGAATCTAGAGTTATTGTCTGAGTCACTTCTCTGTTAGGAATGGGTTTTCACAGTCAGTCAGTAATCATTTATTAAGTGTCTATTATGGGTCAGATACTGGAATAGGTGCTGAGGATATGAACAGAGGCAAAGACAGTCTTTTGAGGAGGTTACCATCTATAATAGGGAACAGTATGTAAAAACAAACCCAATGCAGGATAAATGGGAGATAATTAAAATAAGGAAAGCACTGGAATTAAAAAGATTTAGGAAAGATTTCTTGTTGAAACCTAGAGGTGAAGATGAGCAAGAAAAGATTCCAGAAAAGGGGGGAAACCAAAGAAAGTAGGCAGAGCGGAGATATGGGGGTCTTTTCATGCAACATCAAAGAGCAGAGTGTCATGGGACTGCAGATTTCACAGTGGAGAGTCTGGTGTAAGATGATTGGAAGAGGAGGAGAGGTTTTGAAGGACTTTGAACACCCAACAGAAGATGTTGCACCTTATCCTGGAGATGATAGAGAATCACTGGAAATTATTGAATGAGGGATGGCGAGATGACATGGTTGGATTTGCATTTTATGAAAATCACTTTAGTGGAAGACTGTAGGATGGTTTTGAGTGGGGAGAGACTTGTGGCAGAGAGACCCACTAGTGTAATAAGTCTAGGCAGGAAATGATGAGATGAGTGCCTGCCTTAGGGGGTACATGTCAGAAGAGAATGGGGTGTGTTTAGGAGATATTATAATGGTGACAGGGCATTGACAAGAGGCTAGATATGGAGTTTGAGAAAGAGTGAAGAGTCTAGTATCATTCCAAGCTGAGAACCTGAGGGGCTGCCCTTAATAGCTACATTCAATATATATTGCTAAAAGACTCTCCATGTCTATCATTTTCATATTCTCTTCTCATAATTGTTTACAAAACTGAGAAAGATGATGCCACATTGCCATTTTCTGTTATTTCATCAGTGTATTTTATAATATCCTATATCCTAGAATTAGATATTCCAGTATCACATTCTATTTTTGAGTTACTATGACCACTATTCAGCCTATTTCAATTACATTAAATTTTCATTTTAATATAATAATTTCATAATCATCATCATCATCATCTTCTTCTTCTTCTGCTACTGCTACTATTACTACTACTTTTTCTTTTCTTTTTTCTTCTTCTTTCACACATCCACATGTGACAATAAGCAAGTATTCAGTGGCAATGATAAAACTGATACATGCTTGATGTATACTTGCTGATACATGAAGTATTCATTTAATTTTGTCTCAAATTTATTGTGACTGATATTTTATTATTTGTACTAAATCAAATTCTGCATTATTTGATTTACATTAATCATGACTTAGTTGCATTTATTAAATATTTACTGTATATAAAACATGTGTAAATAATTCCCCAGCTGCCTCTAGAGGTGGCTGCTTCTTGGGATGATGGCTTCACATAGTGAGCTGGAAATCTTGAGTTCTTCCAAGCCTGTTAGATTCAGTGTCCCGGCTTGTCTCTTTCAGGGTCTGAGTGAGTTAATGATTAAGTAGTGATGGTAGTTAGACAAGCCGGGTGCTTGCTGCCTCATGCGACTCCCTTGGGGTAAGATGCTGCTTCAATTGGCCTATCCTCCCTGTTGGTTAAGAGAGTTGAGAGAACCACAGGAACAGGATGTTGTACAGATAAATACAGTCAGTTTGGGTACCATTTTTACTTCACTGTTGTTGCTGTTAAAAGGGAGAGTGTATAACTAGAAAATAAATGTGGTATATCGAAAAGGGGGGACCTATAAAATTTTTAAAAACAAATTATTTTAAATTTGACTGAAAGTAGAACTATTGTTTTTAGGAAAGAAAATGTAGCATAGTACAATAGCTTCCATATACAATTTTTATTAGAATTTCAAATGACATAAGCTGTCAAAAGATCTGTTAATTTATAGACTCCTTAACACACTTTCTATAATGACTTAAAGGCTGAATTCAAACAAATCAGTATCTAGGTGGAAGACAGCATATTATATTAGCTCACGCACATGTGATGTAATGGCCATGTGTATATCAAAATTTAATTTTGAAGTATAGTTCCATATTTGAATATGGGGTGTAGTTTGAGGGAAATTTATAGTCTCTGAATAAAATTTTGATGGGCATAATATAGCAAGCCTCGTGATTTCACTGTAGTGGCTCATGAAAGCATATATTTTCAAAACCTTTACACAATCAAAAATAGCCTTAGATTCCTGTCATCTTCAGGAACTTGAGCATAGAAAAAAAATGTTCTATTTGAGATCAACTGAAGTTTCATCCTTTGTTCATTTTATGGTTGCAATGGATTATTTATTGTTTGTACAAAGTACCCAGAGCCTCCTTTTGAACATATACAGTTATAGTATAAATTTGGAGGTTAATAAATCTAGAGCTGGAAAGAATCTTGGAGGCAATTTGGTCCAACCTCCTAATTTACAAATAGAGAAACTGAGGCTCAGAGACAGTATTATGATTTCTCAAGGTCCTGTTGGAATTTGAGAACCAGAATTTGGATATCAATCATTTGACCTCATATTAGGAGCTCTTTCCTTTTTATATATATGAGGCTATATGGTGTTGGGTACAGAGTCAGGAGGATCAGGGTTCAAGACTTCCTCCTCATATTCACTGGCTATATGATCATGGGCCAAATCTATTAGCCTATCAGTGCCTCAGAGTGTTCTCCTAGATGATAGTCATCTATGAGTTCTGAAATTCATCAGTGGAGAGTATTTCCATGAATTTGTCACTCCAAAGGAACTATATGTTCTGAATGTACGCACTTATGAAGGAGAAGGAAAGAGAGAGATAGCATGTGGAAGGGAGGAGAGGGGTGAAGAGATAGGGAGGAGAGGGAGAGAAGGATATGGGAGGATTCAATTGAATAAATCATTCATTTCACCCAACTTAAAATAACTAATAGGATTTCTCTACCCTTTGAAGCTTTTTCAGGGTGGGAACAACTTTACTGAATCTACGTCAATCAAAGGCATTAAACTAGATAAAAGAAAGGGGGCAGTTTGGTGAGAAAGTAGATAGAGCACAAGATTTGGAATCAGGAAGACTCAGGCCAGGTGTATGATCTTGGGCAAGTCATGGAATCCTATATACCTCAGTTTCCTCATCTGTAAGAAAGAGCTGGAGAATGACAAACCACTCCAGTATTTTTGCCAAGAAAACCCCAAATGGGGTCATAAAGAATCAGACATAAGTGAAACACGTGAACTACAAAGGTAAGCTAAAAGTCCTTAATTTGGAAGGAGTGAGAACAAATGGAAGAAATGACATGACACTAGACAGGAAGTACATTAGGACTGGCTAGAAAATTGGTTGGGTTGGGAACTGGATGAAAAGAACTAGCTAGTTTGGAATTTGACAAAGTGGTGAAAGAGTTCTGATTAAGACTCATGAAAGGAAATCACTTGCTGGAGGGCAGAGAGAAACTCTTTCTCTTCTGTTCCCCCTCCCCAAGCCCTTGACTAGAGAACATCCTTGTGACTTTCAAAAGTTTAGAATACTGGAGTTTTCCATCTGCATCGTAATAATGTCCTTGGAACATGCTTCTTTGTAATCTTTGGTATTGTTGATCACCTTCCTCTCCTGACTATGTTCTTCTTCCTAGGTTTTGCTAATATTCTTCCCTCCTGGCCCTCCTTCTATAGGACCACTTCTCAGTCTTTGCTAGATTTTCACCTTGACCTTACTCACAAAATGGAGGCGTCCTCAACCTTTTACTTCTTCTCTTCTCCCTCTATACTTAAGTCTCCTTGATAATTCTGTCAACTCTCATAAATTCAGTTGTCATCACTATGCAGAAGATTCTTAGATTTTGTTATCCAGTCCCAACTTCTTTATATTTATATAATATGTACTGAATATCTGATATATTCAAGGCTCTTTCTTGAGCTGATCTTGTATGGGGTACAAATAAATAATACACTCCTTGTCTCCAAGTAGCTTGGGGCCCTGAAACATAAACTATGATGAATTAACTAACAATAAAAGATTTAAATAAGAGTTGAAGGTGAGAATAGAAGAAATGCCAGGAGGCTCTACATGATTTATTGCCAAAACAATTGTACAGATCCTTTCAAACATTTCTCAATGATGCATGTGTGATATCAGTGTGTGTGCAGAAGTAGTACCCAAAACAAGATAAGAAATAACCTCAGAGTCTACCATTTTTACACATGAATGAAAGATTATATGCTTCATTTGGCCCCTTGCCCTTGGATATTATTCCATTCAACTATCCAATATAAAGAAAGCTTGGGAGCGGGGTGGAGCCTCTGGGATAGTTCCCATCCCTTGATATAACTATATCTGTATCTGAAGTTTGGTTGTATAGCTTCATATTGTCATTCTCCTTTAGGGAACCTATTAGTCTTTTTAGTTCCCTTATTCTTCCAATCCCCCCCAAGAAAGAGTCTAAGGTTACGTGCTATGTCTTGCTTATCCAGTATTTTTGCTAAAAAGACTTCATCATAAAGTCAGATATGATTAAAACAACTGAATAACAAAAGTACTGGAAAAGTCATTAATTTGAAAGGAGTGAAAGCAAATGGATGGAAATGACATGAAACTAAATAGGAAGTTTATCAGGACTGACTGAAAAATTGGACATGATGAGGACAGGATAAAAAGAACTAGTGAATTTCAAATATGTCCTTGTGATAGCGGAATGGTCATCTATGCTGCCCTGACTAGTCCTTTCTTCCCTGATCCTATGCTTTCAGTGGCCAATGCAGCTTTTCCCTTTCTCCCTAGATGAATATCTAGGAAAATATAGGAAGAACTTAGACATTCTGTATTTGATTCCCCCGTTGCCCTGTTTTGTTTAGTTTTGTTTTGTTTAGAAGAGAGAAAGTATGTTAGTGAGTTAAATTGGTAGATTAAAGTAGTTGAGTCAAAGTAGAATTCTTCTAGTCAACACAAGAGTTCATCAGTGAAATTTCTCTCCCCTTTGCACATTGCAGTCTTTCTCCACCTTGCTTTGTATTCTTGATTTGCTATGGCAGAAATAATTCATCTTATTTTAGTCAGTTTTAGTTAATGAGCCTTTGAACTTAAATAGGCTGGACCCAGTTGAAAGCAACAATCTACTTGGATAATGCATGGGGCCTTTTCAGTCCAGAAGAGCCTGCCCAATATGTGTGCTCTGTAGGTATCACTTTCCAGACTACATGAGATAGGGGAGTAGGACTTTTGACCCAGGACCCAATGTATTAATGAAACTGAAATATCTTTTTATGTTAAATGACAAGTTGATGGGATCAGAAGGAGAGAAAGATTTTTGTTGGGACAAACTTTTTTTGTGCTTCATTTCATGGCAAATGAGAGGTTTGTTTCTTGCTCTGTTTAATGAAGGGTGGCACAGCAGGGGTGTAGAGTGCTTTTTTGGAGGTAGGTGGGTGGAAAATGAGAAGCTAGGAGATTTGGGTCTGCCACTTTTTTAATCTATTTTCTGGGGAGCAAGCCACTTTGAAGGTCAGTTTCCTCATGTGTAAAATGGGACTGATATTACATTCCCTGTATATACCAGAGGATTGAAATGAGATAATTTGTATATAGAATACAGTCTCAAGGGGCAGAGTGGTTCGGTAGTAGAAAGCCATCCTTGGCTTCAGGATTACCTTAGTTCAGATCCTGCCTCTGACCCTCATTGTACGATCTTGGGCAAAATAACACTTAGTGGCTTTGCCAGTTCTCTGAGATGATAAATTGCTGCAGACTTATTATCTGCACTGGTAGAGTGTATCCTCAACAGGTCTTGCCTATACCAATGAAATCACAGATCTACCTTTCTTCCTATTGCCCATGACACATGATATATAGCATGGGTGCCAGATGATTCAGTACACCTTATTATCTTAGGTTCTATATGAAGTGTTTAGGTAATAAGTTCCTAACCCTATTTAGTGCATTCTCTAGTAACAGACCCAACAAGAACGATAAGTCCAACAGTAAAGCATTTAATTGAGACAGAATAGAAGAGTAAATGACAGAGAAAATCAAGTAATAGAATCCTCCTTTCCCCCCAGACATGAAGGGGCATAATCTCCCATGGACTTCAGTGCCAGTGCAGAAGGTAACATTCCCCCAAACAACTTATGTTCCCCAGTATATAAAGTTATCCCATGGGTCTGTCACTCAGGAAAAAGGTATTTACCCACACTTCTCAGTTGTAATTATCACAGATCCTTTGGTGTGGTCCCTGTTGATGACATCTTGCAAGGACAGTCATCTGATGCTATAGCAGCTTTTTGTTCCCTCTCCCAAGATGGGAGGTAGTTATTACACTTGTGAGATTATCCTAAGGCACCACAGAGCTCATTGTTGTAAGACCTTTTTAACAAAGGAGTTGAAAATATGAGATCGTCATTGTTTTTGCTTCCTTCCCTTACTTGGATGCATGCTTTGTAAACTGTAAAGTTCGAGAATATAGTAGTATTTATATACAATATAAAAGTTCTACTCTAATGCATCATGGTGGCATAGAGGCAGTCTGTCCATAAATATTTAAGTACCTACTAAGTGCTTGGGATACATAGAAAGACAAAAGACAGTTCCAGCTCTTGGGGAGTTTACAGTCATTAGCAGCTGAGTATAAATTGACAGGTTCTATCAAGTTGGAAATACTCTGAGTGTGATCTTTGGGATACAATAGTTCACCAAGGGAAAGTTTATCAGAACTGGATTGGTCATTTGAGGGTGAATTCTTTGACCTGGGATGTCCATGAAAAAAATGCTAAATGACTCTCAATTCTGTAACTTTTTAATGTTTCTGAATGGACAATGATAGAATGAACGAAACATAGAAAGTATGATAAGAATCATACAAGTTTTAAACTTCTTGAAAACTTTTTTGTTGAGTTGTTTTTCAGTTGTGTTCAACTATTCATGACCCCATTTGGGGCTTTCTTGGTAAAGACACTGGAATGGTTTGTCATTTCCTTTTCCAGATAATTTTAAAGATGAGGAAACTGAGGTAAACAGGATTAAATGATTTGCCCACATCACCTAGCTAGTAGATGTCTAAGGGTGGATTTGAAAAGGAAGATGAGTGTTCCTGAGTCCAGACCCAGAACTTTGCCCTCTATGCCTTTTAGTTGCCTTAATAAACATTAGACTTTGAGTTTAGGCCCAGTGATAGACAATGTGCTTTTTGAAAAATTAACATAGCTAGTCTTGGAAAGGTCATGTTTCTGAGTTTTCTTGCCAAAGAAATTTTTGAAGTCCATCTGCAGAGACTGGGTTGCAATATTCCATTGGTGGACAGAGACCCACACCAGTAAAATGTCAGATCATTGAAGTGTTAAACTATAAATATAAATTTAAATGTTATTGCTCTAAATTTGAGATCTTCTCCAAGAAATCAACCAGTTAATGTACTACTAGGGGAGCTAAACTATAACAGCATCGCTCTTCTTATAAAAAATCATAAGTCAGAAAATTTGTAATCAAATGACCAAGACTCATTGGAGAGGCAAATGTAATAATAAAAAATGATAATAATTTTTATATAGAACCCACTACTTGGCCAGCACTATTCTAAGTGCTTTACAAATGTTGTCTCATTTGATCCTTACAACAAACTTTTGAGGTAGGTGATTTATTATCCCCATTTTATAATCTAGGAAACTGAGGCAAGCAAAGTGACATGAAGGCTCACATAGCTAGGAAGTGTATGAATTTGGGTTTGAACTCTGATTTTCTTGCCTCCAGGTCCTGGCACTCTATCCACTGTACCATCTAGCTGTACATAAAGAAATGGGTTATAATGGATGCCTAAAGGCAACCAGAAATATTATTTCATGGGACATTATATCATCTAGTTAATGCACATACATCTCTGGCAGAGGACAAAGAGGTGGGAAAATTTGACCAAGAATCCAAAAAAATCCTCAAAACTAAGTCACCATATTCATTGAAGATTGAGACTTAGATGTGAAGGTGGACACAGAGAAAGGTGGAAGAAGTACTGGAGATTAAGGTTCAGAACTGAGGGAGGAAAGAGGCCAGGTATCTTGCATATGTCAAACACCGAAAAGCATTTCAAAAATTATGTTGATTACATCTTTCTAGTTATTTCTCAGATTGAGAGTTGCAAGAACTTCAAACATCACCTAGTCCAATATATAAATAACACACATACATGTGTCTATGTGTGAGTGTGTGTGTGTGTTTGTGTGTGCATATCTATATGAGTGGGTATGTCTTTGTTTATAATAAATATATATATATATATGTACAGAGAGAATATTCAAAATAAGAGAATTATCCAGATTTTCTTTTTTATAGCTTTTGTTTTATTTAGTATTTTATTTTTCCCCAGTTACATGTAAAAAACAATTTTTAACATTCATCTTTAACACTTTGAGTTCAAAATTATTTCCCTTCCTCCACACCATTGAAAAGATAAACAATTTGATATAGGTTATACATGAGTAGTCATGAAAAAACATTTCTATGATAGTCATGAGAAAAAAAATATAGACCCAAAAAACCTTCAAGAAAAATAAAGTTAAAAAAAAAGTATGCTTCAGACACTGTCAGTTCTGTCAGCATTTTTCATTATAAGTTTTTTTGCGTTGTCTTGGATCATTCATTGTATTGCTGACAATAGCTAAGTCAGTTGATCAACTTACAATATTGTTGTACCTGCCACTTCGCATCCATTCAAGTAAGTCTTTCCAGGTTTTTCTTATAGCATAATAGTATTCCATCATAACTATGCCACAATCATTCTCCAATTGATGGGCATCCCCTCAATTTCCAAATCTTTTCCTCAAGAAAAGAACTGCTATAGATATTTTTAGACATATAGGATCTTTTCCTTTTTGGTTTTTATGTCTTTGGGGATACAGATATAGTAGTGATATTTCTAGGTCAAAGGTTATGCATAGTTTAATAGTCCTTTGGGCATCGTTCTAAATTGCTCTACAGAATGATTGAATCAGTCCACAACTCCATCAACAATACATTAATTTCTCATTATTCCCACATTCCCTCCAACATTTGGCATTTTCCTTTTCTTGTACTGTTTACTAATGAGGTAGTATCACAGAATTGCTTTAATTTGTATTTTTCCAGTTAATAATAATTAACCATATTTTCTTAGATGATTTTCTACAAGGGTGTGACATATTTATGCTCATAGTTTTAGTTTTAAATAAAAAGAGCAGGAAATTCAAGATTTCAACCTTTTCTACTATAACCCTCTCAAAAATAAATAAAAGGTAACTCAGAAGAGCTAGATATATCCTTAAAGACCCTAAGTTTAGAAAATATTTCTCATTCAATTATAATCAAACAAAATTCCTTGACAGATAATCCACAGAAGTAACTTTGTTCATTATCATTTAGAGCATACAATAAAAGCTTAAGCAATCTGTACTTTTTCTTTTAAATCAGTATGTATTGATTTTGATAGTCCAAAATTTATTTTTTTATATAATTTACATTGTCAATTTTGGTTTTTTATGAATTTTTAAAAAGTAGTATCTGGTTATCAATGTTCTGTATATCTGTAACTGTGAAAGATATAATTTTCCATGAAAATATGCATGTTTACATAAATATGAATACACATACATATATGTGAATGTACATATACATCTATATACATCTCTCTCTCTATATATATGCCCATATCTATCTCTTTATCTAAAATGTAACTTTATATTTAGCTCATTTGTCTACTTGGAGTTTTTTTCTACTGCATGATGTTAAAAAAACATAATGAAAGTTTTCACTGTTTTTCACCAGAAAGAATTATCTAATGAATTGGATGTGTTATCTTATTGAATTTTTATTGAATACTAAACCTCTCTTACCTATTTGTTTCTGGGTCTTTCTTTTCTTATCCATTCCACTGATTTACTTATCGATTTTAAAATCAGTATCAGACTTGATCATTCTTCTTTTGTGATGTATTTTGAGATCTGTAAAGTCCTTACATTCATATTTAAAAAAATTATTTTCTTTACTATTCTTGACCTTTTAGACAACGATCTGGGAGAGGGGGGTGGAAGGGGGAGACTGAGAGATTGAACCCATAATTTGACTGACAAAAGGAATTCCCTATGAAGAAATTATTTCCATCAAAGCAGATCACCATATTGTTTGCAATGTATAATCTTAAAGAGTTGCTTTGGCACCTTGAGAGGTTAAATGTATTCTACAGGATCTTAGAGATAATAAGATGCCAGATGGTGGGACTTGAACCCCAGTTTTCCTGACTTTAAACCCTCTTTCCACTTTTCCTTATTATTTTTTTTATAGAATCAATTCTAGGATTTAACAACAATATTATTATATTTTGTATAGTTTTAAAATAAAATATCCCCTCATTGAATTGAATGGCAGAATAATATATTATATCTTAATTTTCAGAGTAATGTCGTGATATGATCCATCCATAAACTTGAAACATGTTTCTGATTCTTTTGGTTTTTGTATTGTTGTAAAAATTGCTTTTGCATATGTATATTTATAATATATATGTATATAAATATTTATATAATATATATTTATAAAAATCCTGTATATGCATCCTGGTAAGAAAACTCCTAGATATTAAATGTTCCTTGTTATTTTAAGTGGAAATTCCCTTTCTAGCTTGCCCCCTTGGTTTTAGGTATTACTATATGGAAAGGGCTGGAAAGGATCTCCAAGTATCCTCTACCAGCCCTTTTCATATATTCACATAGTAAGGGATTGGTAGGTCAGTGAATGCAAACCCAGGTATCCTATGGTAACTGGCCCAGCATTAGACCACAAGCTCTCCACCATGGCCGCCAGCTTTACATCTGTCTTCCTAATGCTGTTACCACCATCTCCCCTGAGTCCAGGCCCTGCAAGATCTAATCCACTCAGCTTTGAAACTCCCACCCAGGACTTTCTTGGTGGGGGAATTAGTGAACACAAACTCACCTACATAGCCCATTATGTCCCGTTCTCGCCCACACACATCCTTCCATCTCTTGAAATCCCTGGTTTCCTTCAAGACTCAATTCATGTTCCACCTGCCACATTCGACCTTTTCCTTCTCTTCAGCATCAAATCCTTTGTGTTCCAAGGTGACCTTTGTTTGCTTTGTTAGTGTTGTAAGTGTACCTATGTTTGCATTTGTCATCTCTCCCTTAGAAGATTCAAGCTCCTTAAAGGGAGGGGTTGCTTATATTTGTCTTTGCTTTCCTGATACCTAGAATATATTAGGTGTGTAATTCTCATTTGGTTGATTGCTAGATTGTTCGACCTTGGGGACTTAGACTCTTGGCACATCTATTTCCTCTTTTTTAAAAATGAGGGGATTTCAGATCATAAATCAAGAATTAGAAGTGACTTAGAGGTCACTTATTCTACCCCTCTCATTTTAGAAATAAGGAAACTGAGTGACAAAAAGTTCAGATACCAAATTTAAGTCCCTGCTGGCTCTCAGGTTTATATATTTAAAAGGGAACTTGGTCCCTCTTGGGAAAGATTTGACATACTTGGTAAAAGATAAGCATTCCTGTTCCCTTTTCTCTTATACTAGGTACTGGACTAACAGCAATAACAAAATAATTAGCATTTACCTAGACCTTTAAAGTTAGCAAAGCACTTTGATATACATTATATTTCTTTTGATTCTCACAACAACCTCCATGGGGGTGGCTGCTGTTATTATCTCCATTTTATTGCTGAGGAAAGTGAAGATCAAAGAACTTGTATGGTAATTGAGGCAAGATTTAAATTCAGGTCTTCCTGATTTCAAGCCCAATATTTTATCCATTGCAAAACCTAGATGCTTAGATTTAATCAGTGAATCCAACAATCAGTGGGTTGACTTGAGTATTAGCTGTGTGACAAATATTGACAAATATGAGGAATTATAAAGGAAATGTAAAAAATGTGGATTGGTATAACGGGGAGGTTGCTGGAATGGACATCTGGAGGGACCAAGGTAACCAACAGGGCATTCATCCACGGGGCATTTAACCACTCTGTGTCTCTGTTTCTTTATCTGTAAAATGGTGATATTTACCCCTTTGACAGGGTTGTTGTGAGGATCAAATGAAAAAATGTTATGAAAGTAATTTGGCAACCTTAAAGCACAATAAAAATACTAGCTATTATTAGAACTGTATGTAAATAGATAAATGTTAGTATAAACAAAATCTAGTTATTATTATTACTATTAACCTTGCTACTAAATAAATCTGTGACACTAAAGGAAATTATGTGTGTAAAGCGATTTGTAGCTTTTAGGTCAATTTACATGATTATGCCAGATTATTACATTAACATGCCAAAGGAAAAGGCTCGCAGTTGAACGTGAGACTGGCCAAATCATCCTTGGGGAAAAGATCAAAAGAATTATTTCAAGGAATTATCAGCAATTTCCAATGAATTACTAAGACTGGAAGTCTTTAAGGGAATTCTGAATAACTCATTAGGTATGTTGGATGTAATGGGGATTCTTTTGAGGGGATATGTGTTGAACTCAAAGGCCACTGGGATATCTTCAAACTAAATATGTGTGGTTTAATGTTTTTTTGTAAATTAGAAGATGCTGGCAGGAATGGATTGTTCAGACATGTGATTAGTCAGGGGAGATTCTTAGCAGTAGAATAGTTATTGAATTTGAACTAGGTTTAAAATGAAGTAACTCAGGCTTAGTTGATCTGAACTTTAATCTATGGCTAGACTATAGAATTCTTTTCTAAATTCATTCATTTTTAGCTTTTTAAAATAAGATTTTGAGTTTTAAATTTTTCTGCCCTCCTCCCTAACAAAGTTAATATGTCCATATTAGTCATGTTGTGAAAGAAGAAACAGAGCAAAAAGAAGAAAAAACTATGGAAAAAATAAAATGAAAATGAAATGCTGCAATCTGCATTCATCTTCCATCAGTTCTGTCATTTTCTGTCATGAGTCTTTTGGAATTTAGATTGTAGAATTTTTTGACAAAAGTTTGTATGTTTTATAGTAGCTACTTTCTACCTACCTAAAGATGTGGTGGCAAAATTAGCAAAGAATGTTTCTTTTCAAATCAGCGAGTAACTTTCTGAGAAGTTGCTATAGGCAAAATATTGGGTGAATACTGAGAAATTGTTTTTAAAAAACAGTTTTAACAATATGGATCTGTGTTTAGCATGTTATAAATCTAGAGCTTATATCAGATTGCTTTCTGTAAGAGGGAGGGAAGAGACAGAAAAGTGTAAAACTCAAAACCTTGCAAAAATAATTGGTAAAAATAGTATCATTAAGACTCGGAGCTTATTATCTTCTTGGAGCTTAAAGTTTAATAGGTGAGAATGGTAAAAAAAAATTATGGTAGAAAATACCAGAATAAAATGGGATGGCAGCAATGAGGGCTGGATTGGAAGCAGGATCATAGTGTGTGGGATACTATTATTCCCAAGGTTCTTGTTGTTGATGAGCATGGATAAGCTTTCTCAAAGCCTGAAGAGGTGATAGCTGTCATGGATATGTAGGTTTGACCTGTCTGGTACATGCTGCCTCCATTATCTCCATCTCTGTCTGTCTCTCTTTGGTGTGTGGCAGCGGGGAGAAGGAAGAGTCTATGTATGGCATCAATGTAGGGGGACTCCCAGTCTAGAGACTTTCTCTACAGATACATATAAGCTTCTCTTTTGTGATGTGTAGTCTTAGAGAGCTCTATGGAAGTCCATGAAATTGTGTAACTTGTTTACTGAGTATATTGCTCTAATGTGTCAGAAATAGAACTTTAAGATTTACTGACTCCAAAGTCTGCCATTTCTCCATTCTGGCATGTTGCCTCTCACCACTTCTTTAAAGATTCAAATTAGGGCCCCTGGATTACCTGTCTTTCCAATGGGCATCAAATAGCACAGTATCCTCAGAGGAATATAGCAATAGGCACATGTGCTTAAAAAAATTAAAATTCAGATCATGTTTTTTTCTCCATGAAAAGATTGATGTATTAAATATTTATGCAAACACATTAAATTGGCAAGTGTATGAAAACATTATTACATATTCATCACCTTCACATCTCATCATCCAGAAAAAAACCCCACACAAAATCTTTCTATTTAAAAATAGAATGGATGGTTATAAGGTTTACAAAGTCACACTCTATTTTTTCCCATATTAAAGGGAGAGATCTTTGTAGATTTTCTTAATTCACACAAATAAAATTAATGGTGATATTGGAAAACACAGTTAATTTGTCAAAAATAAAAAAGTGTGTTTTGCTTAATCACTGGCCTCTTTCCAAAATATTCTATGCAAAATAAATATTAATCCATATCCTGTCAGAAAGAAAGGTTATTTCCTAGAAATAAATTAATCTTGATGTGGCATAGAAGTGACCTCTCTGAACCTTGGTTCCTTTATCTGCAAAAGTGGGGATAAAAATCCCCCAAAGCAGAAATTAGTCTACCTTAAATATATTCTGGAGTCAGAAGTCATAGATGGGATAAAACGACACTATCTATATACGGTGTATTATCCTTTTATTTCCATCTTCTCTTCAGTTGGCCTTGCAATTTGGACTCCTTGAAAGGATAGGGGAGTGTCTTGTAGCCCAAACCCATGAAGAAGTATGGATCTGTGACTTTGGAGTAGAAATGAGGTAATAGAGCTTTGAGGAATAAAAATCTGGAATTTCTAAACCTGCCAGCTAGTGTGAATTCTATTTGGAATGGTGAGTTAGGAGGGTTGAGTTCCCTCACTTAACCACTTTCTTCCATTTTTTAGACTGTGATCCTAAGACAGAAAATGAATACCCCTTTCTCCTATGCATGCCCATGAGCCTAAAGAGTCTATAGCTGGAATTTTCTGAACTTTTACCTGGACTTTGGAAACGGAATCAGGGAGAGTTCTACGAGTTGATTAGAGCTGAATTTCTCCATATAGAAATATTTGAGATATTTTCTTTTTTTACTTTATTCTGTATATAATAAACTGAGATGGCATCTTGCTAAGTATTGGAATCTATCCATTTATTGGGCAGCAAAATGAGAGTGAAGCTCAGATAGAATGGGGGCTCATGAGTCAAAAGTAGATTTAATACTTTAATATTTTGAGTAACATTCTATTTCATCTTCTATATTAATTTCAGGCTTGGCCAGTGAAAGGATTATTGAAATTGCTTAGTGATGCTGTAGCCCTGGTGATACCTCCATAACTCTTTCAGGTTTAGTGGCCTCTGTGGTCAACAGTGATTCTGGAGCCTCTTGAGAAAGGGTTATTTCACATGTTGCTGACTAGATAGAATAACCTTACAAGTCAGGTGGGCTCATAACTCAACTACAAAGCAATTCAAGGACAGTTCAAATTTTGTTCTTCCTCAAATGGCAAGCTCTATATCTATAGGCATACAATTAGCGGGTTTTATAGATGGGGCCAATGCCACAAGGATCACCTGAGTGTGATGTAGGATTGGCTTCCATAACCCTTTTGTTTTCTCCTATTTCCTTGTTTTCTTTCTGTTGCATTTCTTGATCTCCTTTTCTTTCTTTACTTTCAAAGGTTTGGGGCTCTGTAGAAAAAAAAAAAGAACGGTGAGCTATAAGACTTGGATTTCTATGTTATATCTGATGGTTGTCACTTAACTTCTCTGACCCTTCTTCATTATAGAATGAGGCTAATGGTCCTTTCTAGCTACTTTACAAGATATGTGATGAGCAAGCAACTATGTAAACCTCAAAGATTTTCAAAATGTTTATTTTCCTTTCTACTTTTTCTACTCTTTCACCTCATTTCACATACCTGAGAAAGGTGAGATGCAGTAGAAATAACCCTATTTTGAAAAAAAATGAGGTCTGGGTTTTGGTTTTGGTTCTTTTAAATTGTAATCTGAATTCTAGCTAACTAATTTAATTGTCCTGATCTACTTTTTTTTTTCCTATGTAAGTGGGTTGAGATGAATTCAAAAGTGCAATTCAACCAGTGGTTATTAAGTATTTAATTGGGGGCATATAAAGGTTAAAAAGTGCCTGCCCTCAGGGGACTTACATTCTAGTGAGGGGATGATTTTTGAAATCCTTCCTTTGCTAAAGTTCTTTGATACCCATGTCTTTCCATATTTCTCCTACTCCCCTCACTGTCCTATTTGTTCTTCTAATTTCTTCATATCATATCATTCCTTTGTTCTTTCCCTTTCTATTCCTAATTGCCTTCTTAATTACCCAGTTTCCATTCTTCATTTATTTGCTTTCATTTTTGGTCCTCATTTTGGGAGATCTGTTTGAGCTTCTTGATTCTGTTTACTTCTTCACAGGTTTCTTGCTTTGAGTCCCCAGAGCCAGGATTTATCTCTCTTTCTACAGCTTTTTCTGAGTCTGCCATCTCTCAGAAATTGAAAGTCTGCAAGAAAATGAGTTTTAAAGAGATCAGGTAGAAGATACAAAAAGAAAATAAGGGAAGATCTAATTATTTTAAAAATGATTTTTTTAAAAAATATTTATGTGATTGACTTCAGATCAAAGCCAAATCAACTAAACTTACATTAATTATTTTTAATTTTATGTTTTAAAACAAAGAAAAAATTTCAATGATCTCAAGCTGCTCTTTGAAATAGCATCCCATTTTAAAATATCATAAAACCATAGATTTAGAAATGGAAGGAACCTTAGAAGTCATCAGGTCTATCTTACTCATTTTACAGATGAGGAAACTGGAACCCAGAGAAAGGAATATATTTATCCATGATCACACAGAGACCTGAGATTTGAACCTCTGATTTCTATATTCAGGTTTCTTTCAACTATATCATGGTATTCACTGTTATACCTCATAACTGAGAAATCTTAAGTCTCTTAAGAATGCAAGTTGTGGATGACCAAAAGGATGGTAGAGAGTTGTTTGCTGAAGGTGAGAAAGCTACCTATTACTTGTACCAAATAGAGTAAAATACATCATCCAGGAAATGTATGCTTAGAAGAAAAGAGGAAGGGATGATGATGTTTGTCCTTCATTCTTGAAGAAGACAGACCATGAAATTAGGGAGGTGATTTCATGACAAGCATATGAATTATATCTGAGTGGGGGGGGGGGTTGTATTAAGTCACCAACTTTACTTCCTCTTCCAGAACCATCTGGGTCCACTGGTCAGAAATGAATCAGGATGACTGGAGATGGCCCTGGATGCGAGGCAATCAGGGTTAAGTGACTTGCCCAGGCGCATACAGCTAGTCAGTATCAAGTGTCTGAGGCCAAATTTGAACTCAGGTCCTTCTGGCTCCAAGGCTGGTGCTCTATCCACTGGGCAACCTTAAGTGCCTACAATGAATCAGAAGTATACTAAGCACTTTGCAATTTTCTCACTTGTTCAGGTAGTTTGCTCAGATAGTGAGAACTAGGGTCAAAAGAGAGACCCCTCTAGTGATGTCCAAATGGAATGACTAATAGCACATTTAATGGAAACCTCATGAAGGATTCATGGGAACACACAGACAAGAGTCACCATGGACAGTTAAGCCATGACTAGATGGGTTCTGACTGGCACTATTGGTGGGAGTCTGTATACTGTTGAGATCAAAGAGTCTTTGAACTCTTTGCAGTTACAAATAAACTAAATGGGATGTATCCAAACTAGTTTACAATTTGTTCCCTCTGTATTGCCTTCCTTCACCATTGTTCCATTCATTTCTACTTCTGTAAATGTCTTCTTGACAATGGGCATCCCATATTTCTGGAATCTTAAAATGATAAAACTGAGGAATAGAAAGATTTGATAAATAATGGTTTAAATTTCAGACAACTTAAGTGTAAGAGAAAACTTGGAATCTTATTCTGGACAAACTATATCTTTATTTCTCTGATACCAAAAACCCTGAGCTCTTTATGATTTTTTTTAAATTTAAAATGATTAGACTACTACAGCTTTACAATTCAAGTGCCTTCTTGAGTTCAGGTTTTGTGTTTTTTTTTTTTTGAATCAAACATAAATTTAATTCAACAAACATGGATTACTATGCATTGAAATGCAAAAACCAAAAGCAACAGCCCCTCCCCTTGAGGAGTCTAAGCATGCAGTTTAGGAAATTTGGAGAGGCAAAGGAATTAGTCTTGGTTTCATTGGAATGGGAAACTCCTGGGTGGCACCTTTTCATCAAAGTTAGTATCTTAGAGCAAGGTTTTTTTTAATGATCTTCATGTCATGGACCCCCTCTAAGAGTAATGTTTTACAGTGCATAAAATAAAACAAAATACATATGATTACAAAGGAAACCAAATATATTAATATATTTATTAAAATATATTTTTTCAAAAAACAGATCATGAACCCCAGTTTAAGAACTATTGTTTTATTTCCATAGAGGCAGGTTGGCGAGCATTCAATAAACATTAAGGACTTACAATATTCTAGGCAAATTCACATTCTAATGGAGGAGAAAATATGAAAATAACTAAGTATAGGCAAGATAATGCAAATAAATTGGGAGGAAGAGAGGGGAAGGCACTAGCAGATGGGGGGATCAGGAAAAAAACTCCTACAGAAAGTAATTTGAGCTGGGTCATAAAGGGAAGCTAAAAGGCAAAAGTGCAGAGGCAGAGTATTCCCAGCCTGGGGGAGAGCCATCAGAGGCAGAGTGCCTGGTTTGAAGACTGTGGAGCTGGATTGTGGATTGAGTGGAGGGGAGGGAATGTAAGAAGACTGGGAAAGGAAGAAAGGGGTCAGGAAATAAAGAGCTTTAAATGACAAGCAGAGGAGTCTATATTTGATTCTGGAAGCACTAGTGAAACATTTGGAATTTGTTGAGGAAACCTCATGGCAGCAGAGGAGAGAATGGAGTAAAATGAGAAGAAATTTGAGGTAGGCAGACTATCCCATTTCACTCCAAACTATGGTAAATTATCCAGTTTGGAGTGAAGGACTGCATCAGAGGGATGGTTTGAATGGAGAGAAGGAGAAGCTAGGAGACACGTTGTGAAGATGAAATGACAAGATTGGGCAATGGGTTGGACTGACATTTAGGTGACTATCCTTAAGTGGTGTCAGGGGTTGGACTTAAACCTGGGTTCTTTGGGACTGGAGGCTTGTTGTCTATTCCTTATACTATTCTGCTTCTCCTAGAGCACTGGGGAAGATTCAAATTCCCTGTCTGAATTCCTTGTAATTCAATCGGTTTGATGTTCAGCATTTTCTTGTTTGAAGGAGATGGGTATTGAAGTCGGAAACTTTTGGAGAATTGAAGATGCAATATCTTTAACCTCCCCTCCTTCACATTTTCCCTATACACACAAATAAATTCACATATATCTCTACATCTTTACACATTCTTCGATTTCATTTGATATTATGCCTTTAACCAAAGTGAGTTACAGTATTACAAACATTTTTTAAAGAAGTAATTATTATTACTTTTATTAGGAACATTTTCCTGGCCATTTTCCTGTGTGTGATTAATGATTAGTGACTAAAGAACCAGGCCTAGAGCTAGAAGGATATAAAAAATTATCCTACCCTACAACACACAAACACAGCCCTCCCACATTTTTTAAAGAGTTTATGTCTTTAAATTTGGGGACATAAACCAAATAAAATCTGGTAATGCGGCAAACACTTTATAGTTAGTCTTCAGTAGAAAAAGAGACTCCTGGGATGTGATCTCCCTTTTCTTTTACTCTTCACTGTCTTCCATGGGGCATCCCAGAACCCATACTGGAGGCTACATGGTGGAAAAATCTACCACCATCCTGCTCTATTTGCCTGTCCCTTCTCCCACACCATCATCCTGAAATTGTCTAAGCAGACCAATTTCTCAGATGGATTTACCAACTTGATTTCTTCTGGTGAAACCATTTACCTCCTAAGGTCATCTAAGTATTAATATATATAAATATCTATCTATATCTATATCTATCTATCTATCATCTATCTATCTATCATCCATCTATCTATCTATCTATCTATCTATCTATCTATCTATCTATCTATCTATCTATCTATCTATCTATACTTTCTCTACAACCTGATCATCCCTGATGCTGGCAAATGACCTAATGATGTAACTTATGAAACCCTAATTCACTTTCTGGCTAGATCCTTAGGAATTTTAGACTTTTCTAGAGTTTTCTTTTAGGTCTCATCTCACTTAATTAGAGTATTAATTCCTTGGGAGGAAGTATTATGGATTTGGAAAACCTGAGTTCAAATGTGCCCTCAGACATGTACCAATTGTGTGATTCTCTGCCTCAATTTCTTTATCTGTAAAATGGGAATAATGATAGAATCTACTTTCCAGGGTTATTGTAAGAATTCAATAGTAATATCTATTTTTCTTTCTTCCCTTTTTTATTCATCTTTGTTTCCTTTCTCTGCCAGGGCTTAGTACAGTTTTTGATCCATGCTACACACTGAATGTTTTTTCTTTCTTTGATTTATTCTGTTATTCATTCATTCATTCATTCATCAACTTGATCTATGTGTTTAGGAAATTACTACTGTTTCAAAGAAAGATGGAAAGCTTCCCAACATGATAGTTTGGTAAGGAAAATATTTTATGGCCACATTGGGAAAAGGCAAAAAAGGCTGTCTGATTGTCTTCTCCAGCAAGTCCTACTCTGAATTCAGTTATGATATTCCTATCTAAAAATCATCTGGTTCTCCATCTACCCATACTGAGTGCTGGTTAAACAAAATTTTAGTATGGAACAGCAGACTAGCAGAAATTATATTTGAATGCATGTAGCACATAGGATAAATTTGTTAATCATTCCAATTTATATCACATGCACAAATTACAAATCTTGCTATGCATTGCATGAAGTATCAAATATTGACTTGATATAGTCATACAATAAATATAATTGAAATATCAATTTGTATTTAGGATGGAAACATAAGAATAGGCAGTTGAAAATATCTGCAGTAGTAATTCAAGATGATCCTGCTACACTATAAAAAAGGAGCTATATTAGGAAATTTAATAGTTCAATTGATTCTTCCCCCACTTCAAAGAAAGAGGTCTGTCCCCTCTGAGCCCAAAGGATCTGTTTCAACACATTTGGGAGGCCATATATTGTCCCCCACCCAATATTTGATCACAAAGATGCTTGCTACACAGGGACCCCAGACTGAAACACTAACATGCCTGAAGACTAAAAGGAGACGTCTTTGGGTGTGATTAGTAATATTCCTGGATATATGTACATCATGTGACCCTTTTCTCTCTAACAGTGCTCTGGATAGCTTGTAAAGTGGCTTTTGGAAAAATTTGTGTTGTATAATGCCATGGAAACAACAGATACTATCCACTCAAACAGCACTATTAAGAATTATCTTTTTTTCCTTAATTAAATGCATCTTTTCTTTTTCCTTGTTAGTCAGGTAACATATTAAACAGATCAGTGAATTTGGAGTCAGCAAGTCTTGTATCTGAATCCTGCCACAATGGTCAAGTCACTTAACCTCTATTTGCCTTGGTTTCTTCAACTGTAAAATAAGGATAAAAATTGTACCTCTTTATAGGTATATTATGAATGTATAATTAGGTATTGAATATTTTGTAAACCTTAAGGATCTGCATAAGTACTAGCTATTATTGCTATTCTTATCACTATTATTTTCCTTAATTCATAAGAAATTCCAGTATAGAAGTTGATAACCTGACATCTTTCTGAGCATCCTCCCACCTTTCAGGACCTTAAACATATGGGGTACTTAAGAATTATTCCATCATACATGTTGCGACTTAAGGTATGGGCAGGATGACTTTCCGTTCACATGACTAGTGCCTTCCTCAGAGTTATAGGAAGAACCAAACCCTACAAGTTTAAAATAAATGAAATTTTTTGGTTAAATATGAAACTTTGACATTGCCAGATTGTGGCAGACATTGCAAGTCTAGGAGGAAGCAGATACAGGGTGCTCTGTGGAGATCTGGGTAGTGGGGAAAATGATGCCTGCCCTCTAGCTAACCTCCCAAGGCAATACTCTAGGAAGAGCTGAAAAGGGAAGATTTGGGGGGGGGGCTTAAGTTTCTAGTGCTCTATGACATTTGTTGGATGCTGTACTTTTTGCTATCATCCCTGGCAACTCCTTTGCCAGACCTTTGTTCTGTATGTTTTTTTTTCCCATTTTCTCCCATGAAAACTTTGCAACAGGACTTTGGAACAGTCATAGCAAAGATCCACACTAAAAATACAACTTTTAAAGAACAAATTCTGCTCATGTAAAGTCTCTCCAAATAGGGATGAGGAGAAAGATGCTATTGAATGAGAACTGAGAGCAGCATCCCCCTTTCTCCATGTGATTTTATTAGTCATAGCTAACTGAATTAAATCTCAAATGCTCAGCTGGGGAGTTTCTTGTGCATTTATGACTGGTGAACAGCGGTGAAATGTCTGTCGCTATTTCAGATAGTTTCCATTCAAAGGTAGTGTTTACTCTTAAGATTTGAAAACATTTAAGGCTCATTGGTTCTCTAATTTTGCCTATGGTAGTTTCTCATATATCCAGTGTGGCAGAGAAAGAGGGGTTCTAGGAAGCAGAAGAGCCAACATTTTTCTATCAACTCTTGTTTCCTCATTTATATAACGGGGATAAGTAGCACTTACTTTCCAAGATCATTGTGAGGATCAAATGAGATAATATAGCTTGTATAAGTGTGTTTTTGTGCATTTTTGCAAGCTTCAGAGTCCTATATAAATACTAGTTTTGGTATTATTTATTTTTACTTTGATGAAAATATGATGCCCTGAAAAGGACACTAAGTTACAGGACCTGGGTTCAAGTTTGGTGCATAATCTGTGTGACTTTGGGTAAGTGAATGAACTTTAGCAGCTACTGAGTCCTTACTGAAAGGATCCTTAACAATCTATGATTCAGTTTAATTATTCAGACTCAATTATGTCAGGCACTCCTGGTTTCAGGGGAAATAAAGACAAAAATGAAACAATCCTGCCCTTAGCAAGCTTATATTTTTATTATTAGATCAACATGGACACAGGTAAAAAATACATATATACATGTATTTATACAGATACAAAGCAGATAGTTATATATACATATATAAATATACAAAGCATATATTCACATATATACATGTATCCACATACATATATACATACATATATCTTCCTGAGTTCCAATCTGACTTCAGACAATCATTATCTATATAACCCTGGTTAAGTCATTTAACCCTATTTATCTCAATTTCCTAATCTGTAAAATGAGCTTGAGAAGAAATGGCAAATGGTTCTAGTATCTTTGTAAAGAAAGCCTCAGAGATGAGGCAGGAGGGCATTCCAAACTTGGGAATTGTCTTGTCCAAAAGCAAAGAGGTGAGAGATGGAATGTTGAGTTCAAGGAATAACAATATGATATAGGTTATATATGTTATCTCAGAAGAGCTAATAGTTCAGTTGGCTAGAACAAGGAGCTTAAAATAAGACTGGAATATTCACCAACTACTGGGTGCATTTCCTTCTCTGTGTACAGCTGTTCTCCCCTGCCATCAGTGGATAGAATGCTTTGAATAGCAGAAAGAATAGCTCGAATCTTAGTCTATAAGTAATAGAAGGCCTCTGTTTTTGATGAGGGGAATGTTGTGGTCTGATCTGTGTCTTGGGAAGATCATTTTTGGCAGTTGCATGGAGGATGGATAGGAGAAGAGAAATATCGGAAGCAGAGCAACCAAGGAGGTTGTCACAATCAAACAGGCAAGAAGGAATGAAAGACCAAATTAGCATGGTGGTTGAGTGAGTGATAGATGGAACCAGCAAGACTTGGCAACTGAGGGCAGCTAGATGATGCAGTGGATGGAGCACTGGCCCCCGAGTCAGGAAGATTTGAGTTTAAATCTGACCTCAGACACTTAGTAATTACCTAGCTGTGTGATCTTGGGCAAGCCACTTAACCCCTTGCCTGGCAAAAACAAAAACAAAAAGACTTGGCAAAAGAAGAAGAGGAGGAGGAGGGAAAGAAGAGTCAAAAATTATTCTGAAGTCATAAAGTTGACCTGAATCCCTTCCACAGAAACAGGGAGGAGGTAGGTTTAGGAGTAAAGATGACAGCTAACCATTTTAACATGAGTGCTGTTGATAGCCCCATAGCAGAGGTTTATTGGTACTCATTTCCTCATTGGAAACATCAACCAACTAAGAAATGTACGAATTAATTTAAGAACCAAAGCTGAAAGTGGAAATTGAGAGAGTCAGGTTTGGGGTACATGTGGGGATGGATTTTCAAACAAATAACACTTTCTAAAAGTGAAATGAGCTCTCTCCAGAGAGATCCAGATCTTTTGGCAAAAGCCTGATGATCACTAGTTACAGATATTTTGGAGGGGATATTCATTCATTACAGGTTGAATCAACTGGTTTCTGAGAACCTTTCCAGTTATAAGAGTTTGTGATTCAGCAAGAGGGGAGGTAGGGCAGACTAGGAGGCAGGGTAGCATCACTGCAAAGCTTTGGGGTCTATCATTAATCTGAGGGACTCCTGGGAATTGTGTGAATCATTATGCATGATTTAAACAGCATTTGGAATATAATTCAATCCTTTCATGATGATTCAGGGTCATAATTTTAAACCCCAATGGTTTTGCTGAGCGGTAGATGTAGGCAATTTGGGACATTGGGTAGAATCTGCACTGACCTCTGTACCTATTTCTCTAATAAATCCCCAATATATGTTTTATTTTTTGTTATTTATCTCTTTCTCTTAAGAGTGGAGTACAGAATGTGCAGCAGCATGACCTTAGATGCCTCTTTGCAAAATTAATTATTGAAATAATGTCCAAAAAAAGTTTTCCCTAACTTTTCTTGCCCTTAAAAATATCCTTATCAGCACAGTCTTTGGAAGTCCCTTTGACTTCACTGGCATTCAAAGCATCCTAATATTTCAGCATCAATTGCCACTTCAACCTTTCAAAACACTTATAACTCACTTGTATTAATTTCATAGGGCAACATCATCTTGTCATAAGATCACAGATTTGAAACTGGAAACAAAGGTGGTCCTAATCCAATCCCTTCCTTTTTTCAGATGGTAAACTGAGGTGCAGATGGTGTCTTGTCCTTTTACTCCTTAAAATATTGCTAAAGAAATTCAAAATTATGGATATTTTTTTATCAACTAAAGTCATAAATTGGATTTTTACATTGCTATCTGTTTATTTATTCCCAGAAGCCCCATAATGTAGGCAACAAGGGTCAGTAGACATTGCATCCACAAGAGGGAGAAGTCTACCTTTGGTATCTTATATGCATCTGAACTTGAGTGAATCACTTAAATTCTCTTGGCCTCAATGTCATTATCTGAAAACTTAGAGCTAGACTAGATGTCTTCTTAGGTTCCTTCAAGTTACAAAAATATTCCTTTATATACTTTATAAACTTAATATGCTAGGTACTCTGTTTAGGGCTGGGAATTCAAGTCACAAGCAAAAAGAAAGACAGTTCTTTCTTTCAAAGAGCTTTTGTTCCAATGTGGGAAGAGCACAAATTTAAAAGGAGCTGAAAAAGGTTGGATGTGGGGAGGGAGAGATGAAAAGTTACCTGAGGGATGCCTTCCCTCCCTAGCAGCGAAGTCCAGAGAGGAATGAGGAAGTGAACATGGTAGCTCAGGATACTTCCTGAAAAATGGAAGTTCCAGGAAAAATGGAACAATCAGAAGAAGAAGCCATGAGGTGCAGGGGAAGAGAGCTCCTTCTGGGTTCTTTTCCTTCTATGAACTCCATCAGAGTTCTGCTACATTCAAGGATTCTGGAGCCTTCAGGTATATATTTAATATCTGACTCTGGTTGGCAGGAGGGAATGTACCCCAGCCACATGTTGAACTTTAATTTGCATTTTTCACATTTTTCCTCCATCACTTTAAGTTTAGGCAATGAACAAAACAGTTAAGCTCTGGTTTGTAGCATTTGGCTATTTCTGAGGTATAAATGCTCATCTGAAAATTTAGTAATCTCAAGAGTCAGGTATGAACTGGTTCCAGCATAGCCCTGAATTTGTTGGGGGTTGGGCGCTACCAGTAGTAGTACTACTTCCACTGCTACCACGATTACCAATGCTATTACTCTTACTAGTATTATTACAACTACTGGTATTACTGGCACTACTAATACTTCTCTACTACTTCTACCTCTGTTATGGTTGTTGCTGCTGTTGCTGCTTCTACTACAACTACAACTATCATAATATAAATACTTTGAGATAAGGACATTACTCTAATTCTTTATATTTGTATATCTATTACTAACATAGAGTTAGGCACATACAAGGAGCTAAATAAATGATTGCTGATTGATTGACTACAATATTACTTTTACTATTTATTACTTACTACTAGTACTATCACTACTAACTACTATTACTACTAATCACCACTAATCATTATTTATTACTACTACTACCAGTACTATCACTACTAACTACTATTACTACTAATCATCACTAATCACTAGTTATTACTACCAGTACTATCACTATTATCACTACTAACCACTATTTCTACTAATCACCACTAATCATTATTTATTACTACTATGAGTTCTATCACTATCACTACTACTATTACTACTAATCACCACTAATCATTATTTATTACTACTACCAGTACTCTCCCTACTATCACTACTACCTACTATTACTACTAATCACCACTAATCCCTATTTATTACTACTACTACAGTACTATCACTACTACTACTACTAATCACAACTAACTACTAATTACTTACTAACTACTGCTATTACTTTACTATTACTGCTACTACTTCAATTTTTTCAAGTTTGTCTTGAACAGTACGATGGACTACAGACCTTCCAGGGACATCTGACGCTGTGGGCTTGAAGTGCAATATGTGATGGGAGAGGAGAAATTCCAAAGATGGTGAATTATGATAGGGCCCCAATACTCCAAGATGAGATAATGTCCACGAGAAGATCAGAGTGATAGTGATAATGACATTCATTTCCATACTGTCAAAAGGTTGACAAAACATTTTCATAACAACCCCATGAAATAGGTAGGAAAAAAGTGACTTATGCTCATTTTAGAGATAAAGAAGAAGCAGTTGACCATGATTGCACAGTTAGTGTCTGAGGAAGCCAGTTCTTACATTTGAGTTTAAGTCCCTTGCTCTATTATGAGTATATTTTAAAATATATAGTTAGCTTGGATAATATCTCACATCTGAGACTGACCAGATTAATGACCTGATGAAGATCATAGGAAATTATCAATACAGGGAAATTAGGCTGACTCTCTTCTTTATTCTCTTAAGAAAATGGATAAGATAGGGTGACTACTTATACTCAGACCCAAATGGTTAGCCTCAGAGAGAGCAGCACCAAGTCTTACATTTAGGAAATGGGATAGTACTCCAACACTGGGGATAAGGGACTGTCTGGTTCACATTTTCCTTCTGGCATTTCAACTGTGGCACACCATAGAATCTCATCCAACTCCATAATTCTGTGAACACATTTCAATGACACCAAAAGTCACAGCTTGGATACCAGACCTCTCTGTCTATTAGATAACCCAGATTTTAGCGCACAATAACACATATCCTAAAGCAGCTGGTTCTGAACCCAGACAAAATCATCATTATACCAGTTTCAATCTGAAATAGAAGCTGGCAAAGAGAGGAAAAAATACTTAAATGTTGGCTAAATTGTTGGCCAAAATGAGTTTATGACAATTTTTGTGCATTAGGATGATTCATTAGGTCATATTCAACGGTTTCACAGAAATACTTTAGCTTCTTTGAATATAATAAAAATACTTTATATGTGTCACGTGATTCAACTTTTTAAAGCACATTTACTTAGTCAGAGCCAATATTAGACATTTTATGGGTAGAAAGATTAAGGCTGAAGGAGACTCAGCAAGAGTATTCAAAAAGGCAAACTTGTTAAGTCAAGTGCCAAGGAATTCATGGGTACATCATCAACAGCCTCAGTCTATCAATGCCCGATATAGAGTAGGCATTTAAAAGGACTGAATGAGTGATTGATCATCATTGGTGAGGCAGCATTGTATAGTAAGAGAAAGATACCCTTAGAGTTAGGAGAATCTTAGATTTGAATCTTGCCTCTGACAGTAGTTATGTGACAATGGAAAAGTGTCTTGACAACTCTGAGCTTTAGTTTTCTTATCTATGGAAATGAAACAATGAGATTTGAACTTATTAATTCAAAGGAGTTTTATGAGTATTTTTTTTGTAAACTTTAAAATGCTCTACAGCTGTGAGTTGTCATTAGCCATCTTCAATTAATACTTTAAGAGAAATAATTATTAATAACCAATTATTAATGTAGGGGAGGAATCCAGACTGTTTTCCTTTTCATTGCTTCATTTAGCTCCCCAGTCAAGTTAGCCTCTGAAGGACAGTGCTCATGATAAGGTTGGAATTAATCTTGGACTGACCCTACCCAACTGAGAAAGCTTTCTTCTGACTAAAGGGTAAAGACCATCTTATCTAGGTGAAATTCTTAGGTAACCCCACCATTAGGTAAGATTGGGTGGAGAATAGATTTTTTTTTCCAGCCCAAGGTGGGGGTGGTATGGGTAAGTCTTTTGGCTAAGTGTGACATAATCAAAGTCACTCATCCCCAGCCTCTCATTAGAAGAAACCCTTTTCCCTGATATTCATTCTCTTATGAATTCTCTCAGAATTGATTACTGCTTGCCAGGTGTACCCACTCTTCCAAGGGCACTTAACAGTCTCACCTCCCCCAAGGTTCTTCTTTGGTTTCTGAGAGTGCTACTGATATCATTTTATTAATTTTTAAATAATAAATAAACTTATTGATTACCCAGAAATTTTGTCTTTTTGACTTGTCATTCATCACAACACATAGAGTGAAACCTAGCATAGGACATTGTGCCAGGTAATGAGGACGGTTTGCTACCTTTTACAGGCTTAGCTTCTGACTGAAGATACAGGATATACTAAATTACTGGCTTTGCCCCCATGCCTCAGATACAATTTCCTCACTTTTACTTGATGAAATCTCTCCTTTTTAAGACAACTGGAGAGATATCATCTTTTCTAATCCCTTCTCCCAACTCTAGGGCTCTCTTTTCCTAAATAGATCTCATTTGAATTTATTATTATTCTGGTATTTATTGTGTACATAAAATATGTGGACTTGTATCCTCTATCATAATGTAAACACTCCCGAGTTCAGAAGAACACTAATTCTTTATATTTGTAATACCTAGAACCTACCAGCACCAGGCACACTATAGAAACTTAATAAATGTTTGCTGATTAATTGACTATGCTATCAGAGACAATGTCCATATTGAACAGGATATCAGAGCCATCAAAAGATAGTTATATTTTAAGATAAAGCTGGGAAATGAGAAATCCCTGGCAATATTAACAATGATAGTTGCTACAAAAATTGATTAAAATGGTAAAGGATATTTGATTCTCAAGAAAAGTGACCAAGACTGATTTAACAACTGTATTCATCTATTGAAGTGTTACAAGGTGGTGGAAAATCTAAATGTATTCAGGATGTGAGTTTAATTGAACAAAGGAAAATGAACACTATGGAAACTTTCAAAACCTTCTGTTTGTTGGGACCAAATATAGAGCAATAGGATTGTATATATGAATTTAAAAAAAAGCTTTAGATTAATCAACACTTTCTTTTAGGGACAGTATAACTAATCTTTAAAAAATAATTTAGCTTCCTTATTTGGAATTATTTTTGATTAATGAAAAGGGACTGTATCCTTGACATGCTATTGAGAAGTTGTGACATAATTAATCTTCCTAATTGTTTCAGTTGAGGACTGCTTAATCTTTGGCTCTCATCATTGCCTGTAGCCTTTGCCTGTAAAAATAGACCCAGGAACACCATTCTCTCTTCCCTTGAATTTCCTAATTGGCAGAATAGTGGTTATTCAGGTAAGGCTTAATGTACCCATATGAATTAATTCTTATTTATTTCCAAATTATATAGCAACATTGTTTTTAAAAACTCACATTTCAATAGAGAATAGAAAGTATTTCTCAAATAAAATAACCACTCTATTTTTCTTTTGTCAAAGGCTTCATGGCTGAAATATTTGGGTCTTGATATTTAAAACATATATATATGTTTAAATATGTATATTCACAACATATATATATATATATATATATATATATATATATATACATGCATGGACATATATACATGCAGACACATTTTTTTCCACAATGTTTTTTCACTGCTCCCTAAGCTTTAGGGTTTAACAATTTCTTTAACAATTTCTTGGTTTTAATAACTCCCAATTTCTTAACAGGGGAGACAGCCTAGCATAGTGTTAGATTTGGACTCAAAGGTTCTAGATTCAAATCTTGAGCTTGCTATGTAGGTGACTGAGCAAAGATCAAGTTTCAGGATCACATTTTTTTCCCCTGTAAAATTAGACAATAGACTAATAATGACTTCTAAGTTGCCTTCCAGGTCAAAACCCTGTAATACATTGGCATTACTGTGGGTAAATTTCCAGAACTGTTGATCTCATATCTGTGGAGTATTCTCAGTATGGATAGTCCCAAAATAGATGGACATCTTATCTCTAATTTGCAAATCCAAAGAGTTGTCTGAGGAAGAGGGGGATTGTGTGTATTACTGAGACAATACTGAGTTAATTCTTATTTATTTCCAAATTATATGGCAACACAACATGGTTTTTTAAAAAAACCCTACATTTCAATACAGAATAGAAAGTATTTCTCAAATACAGTAGTCCCTCTATTTTTTCTTTTGTTAAAGGCCTTGGGGCTGAAATATTGAGTCATAATAGATATCTATCTATCTATCTCTCTATCTATCTATTAGTTTTTTCAAGGCAATGGGGTTAATGACTTGCCAAAGGTCACACAGCTAGGTAATTATTAAATGTCTGAGGTCAGATTTGAACTCAGGTACTCCTGACTCTAGGGCCAGTGCTCTATCTACTGCACCACCTAGCCACCCCCCCCCCCCCCCCCGAGTCATAATATTTAAAACCCTTGAAGTCCTACAATTAGTGATTCAAGTTTGAGTAATTTTCATTTATTGGAGTTCAGCCAGTCTATTGGGTGTTTATCTGCTGCAAAATGATTCCCATAGCTTGCAGGTAAGAGTCTACATTGCTAGTATGTTTGAACTGGAAGCATCCAGTTAATCTATGATACCATTTTTTTGGGGAAAAAAAAGAATTAAAGTAAAAATGGAACAGACATAGTATTTACTATCCTACTGAGGAAGCCACAATGATTGACAAATGAAACTTTTTTTTTGTGGTGGTGTGGGGGGAGGGATCATCTAAATTCTGAAGCAAAAGGATCAGAACTATCACCTGTTTTTCATTGTTGTTTGCTTTTGGTTCAATGTGCAAACATTTTATTTACAACTGAATTTTCCCTTTAGATATACTTTAAAGGGTCACTGAGTATTCAAAGAGGAACAATTTTCATAGTCAGATTTTAACAAGAATATTCAATGAGCATGGTGGGGGAGGGGAAGGGGAAAAACCAAGAAAAGAGCAGGGAAAGAGAAGTGGGAATGTGATTAAGATTCTTTGAGAGGAGACAGAAGATGGGTAAATGACAGGGTTCCTCCATCTTTTTCCTCAGCAGCACAATCAGGGTCAAGTGGAACAGATCTCTCCAACCTCCAATCAGGTTTGGGCTATAGAAAGTGTTGAGGAACAGGACTTCTGTACTCTAACTCTAGGGAAGGGCTTTCCTCACTTGCCTGGGAAGCTCTGTTCTCAGCCTTTTCTCAGCTCAGCCTGCTCCCTAGTGGTTTGCTTTCCAGTAAATGAGATAATCTCAGTTAAATACCACTTACTGAGGGTCTATCACAGGGAGAAACTAAGGTTGCCTGCTAAGAAACAAATGTGTGTAATATACACACATCTCTGAGGATGTATACAAATTCCTAGAGATCCATTTTATAACGCTTTTTCTGTCAATATTTGATATATAGTTAGATATAGTTATCTAGCATCAATGTGTATCTGTATGGGTAGAGAAGCTGGGAGTTAGGGGTATTTTGTGTGAAGTTCTCTTTCCAAAACCACTTACATACATACATACATACACACACACACACACACACACACAAGCTACCTATATATCATAGTGACTTTCTTTTCAGTTAATGAGATCATCTCAGTTAAATGATCACTTACTGAGGGTTTATAGCAGGGAGAAACTAAGGTTGCCTTTGAAGAAATAAATTTAGGTATCCACATACCATAAGGCTGTATTCAAATTTCCATAGATACATTTTTACAGCCCTTTCTTGCAAATAGTTGATCAATTGTTAGATATAGCTAACACCAATGCATATCTGCATAGATAGAGAATATCATCCTTAGAGGTAGCCTGGTGTGAATCTCTCTAAAACTACTTACACACACATACACATATACACAAACTACCCAAATATCAAAGTAGCTTTTTTTTTTCCAGTAAATGAGATCATCTCAGTTAAATAAGCACTTACTGAGGGTCTATCCCAGGGAGAAACTGAGGTTGCCTGTGAAGAAATAAATTGATGAGTGTATACAAAGAACTCTAAGGATATATATACAAATTCCAATAGATGCACTGTTTACAGTTCTTTCTCCTGTAACTATGTGAACCTACAGGAGTTAATCTTTATTTGATAGCTAGCTTGATGTAGTTCTCATTCATCCATGTGTATCTGCCTAGATCTGGACTACCCTATACTTGGAAGTGTCCTGTGTGAATCTCTCTAAAACTACTTACACCCACACCCACACCCACACCCACACCCACAGAAACTACCCAAATATCAAAGTAGCTTTCTTTCCAATAAATGGGATCAGCTGAGTTAAATAAGCACTTACTGAGGGTCTGTCCCAGGGAGGAACTGAGGTTGCCTGCGAAGAAATACATTTCTGAGTATAGACCCACAAGTCTAAGGATGCATATACATTCCAATAGACCCATTTTTACAGTTCTTTCTCTTGGAACGAGTTAATTCTTATTTGACGGCTAGGTCGCTGTGGTTCTCATTCATCCATGTGGATCTGCACAGATCTAGAGTATCATACTTGGAGGCATCCTATGTGAATCTCTAAAACCACACACACACACACACACACACACACACACACGCCTATATCAGAGTAGCTTTTGCCCCCAGTAAATGAGATGATCTCGGTCAGATCCCACTGAGGGTGTCTCCCAGGGAGGAGCTAAGGTGGCCTGTGAAGAAGTGAGTTCGGGCACAGACACCCGAGTCTAAGGATGCGTCCCCATGCCAATAGAGCCGTGTTGCCATTCTGCCTTTTGTAACTACGCGAACCTGCCGAGTCCCTTCTTGTTTGCTGCCTGGCTCCGGGTCGTCCTCATTCCTCCACGCACGTCTGCCCAGCTCCCGCACATGGCACTCAGGGGGCTCCCGGGCGCATCTCTCTGGAGCTGCCCTCTTTAGGACTGTCTAGCTGACTCTGGCAGCCAGCTGGGGAGCTGTTGCTTCCTTTGGCTGAAGCACCCGAGCGATGCTGGAGGAAAAGAGACAGAGTTAGGGGGAGCTCCTCCTCCCCTCCGTCTCCCCGCTTTCATCCGCTCCGCCCCCCTCCCCCCCAGTTGCAAGAGGGTGGTGGAAAGTTAGCGGGGATGAAGGGCAGAGGGAGAGGAAGGCTCGGGCGGAGGCGCATCCTCCCCGGGACCTCCTCGGGCAGCCGGGGCGCCCTCCCCCCGGGGCCCGCCAGCATCCACCCGCCGCCCCAGTCCTGCCTCCTCCCTTCACCTTCCTCCTCCTCCTCCGCTTGCCCACCTCCACCCCCCCCCCCCCCGCCTCCCGTCCTGACATTAGCTAAGGTGACAGGGCCCGTCTGCAGGATGTGACCACCCACCCACCCACCCACCCAAGACGCTCCCTCCGGACTCCTCACAGCGCAGGCAGCCGGCCCCCCTCCGGGACCTCCTGCTCCTGGGCCCCTGGGGCTGCCCCTCGGTGGCAAGGGTGGAGGAGGGGGTGGGGGGAGAATTACCCAATTCCTCCCAGCTGCAGGAAGTTGTCCTTTAAGGGGTGGGGGGAGGTGGGGGCGGAATCGCGGAGCGTGTGGCTGGCAGCAGAGGCTGGGGGCCGGCCGGCCCTGCTCCTGCGGCTCCGGGGCCGCTCTTGCTGCCGCTGGCTGCGGAGAGGGGCCGCCGCGTCCTCTGCTCTGTGCTGTCTCCTGGGGGGGGGGGGCAGTGCTGCTGCTGCTCCTCCTCTCCTCCTCCTCCTCCTCCTCCTCCTCCCCTCCTCCTCCTCCTCCCCCTCCTCCTCCTCCCCTCCCTCCTCCCGCTGCCTCCGGAGCCGGCCCGCATTCGCTCCCGCGGCCCCTGGTCGAGCCGGGAGTTGGGACCCTGCGCCTGCCCCCGGGCCGGCGGGACACACATGGCTTGTTACCTGGTCATCAGCTCCCGACATCTGCGGAATGGCCATTACCGTGGGATTAAAGGAGTCTTCCGAGGACCCCTGGGCAAGAACGGCTCTCCCTCACCGGTAACTCTCCCCGAACTCCCCCAGCCCTCACACATCCACCTCCGAGGGCACAGGAGCGCGGGGCGGGTGGGCGCGGGGGAGAAGCGGGCGCGCAGGGGCCGGGCCCCGCAGCACCCCTTGGCCCAGCCCAGCCCGGCCGCTTCTGGAGTTTCCACACCTGCCCCGCGCACACGGGGGCACGCGACTGTTTACATTTCTGCTCGCACCATCTGGTCGCCGGGAGCCCCGGTTCTCGGTGTGTAAATAAGGGCGGGCGGGCTGCGGTTAGCTGCGGGAAGGTGGAGGCAGAGAGCTCCCCGGGAGCCAGGCTGCCCGTGGGACCCCGTTGGGAAAGTTTGGGGGACACGTCGCGGGGGGCCTTGGGGACTTGACTCTTTGGGGAAGAGAAGAGAAAGAGAGGCTGTTTAAGGCTAGGGGTGCATCGGGTCTCGCGTGCCGGAGGGGCTGAGGGCACCCGGGGCTTGGCATGAGTTCGCATGAAAGGCAAGGAGGAGGAACAGGTATCTGGGGGACCGCTGATGTTGCAGCGCCTGGTAGTGCTTCCTAAGCGAATCGAACGTTTCAAAAACGGACCATGGAAGAAGCACGCTTCGGGTCCGCGGGCACTGGGCTTCCCCAGGGGCTCTGAGTTCAATGCCGATTCTAGCCTAGGAGGATGCTGTACCCTAATGAGGCTTTAGGCTGCAGATAGCCCAACGACATGTAAGTACGAAGCAGGCAGAAAGGTTGCACCTGCATCCTCAGGAGGGAACGTGGACTTGGGTTCAGGGCAGAGAAAGCCAAATGAAGAGACAATGAAAGAGAGGGAAACAGTTGGAGACAGTAGACAATTACAGACGGCTTTCGGGATGAACTTTAATGCCTGGTGTGGGGGAATCGATTTTTAGGAAAGTGTTCTCTGGAGAAACCTGTGATCGTGGACCCTGCTCATGAAACTTAACATGTATACTCCATTGCAAAGGTAGATCTGAAGCCTGAGTCATGAAGGAAGGTCATTCCTTGTAGGCACTTTCCCACTACAAAAAGTTTTGATGTGCAAACCCCTCATTCATTTGCATCAAAGAAGTTAGAAAGAGGATATCATGGCACGAAGCAAACAGATTCACAAGGCTGTAGCAGGTTTGGGGTACTTGAGTTTTTAATTTTCAAACTCTTGGAATCTCTCCTATTTTAAAAGTCTTTGAGAAGAAGAGACCCCATAAGCTCCCCTGGTAAGCTGCTTACATGTTTAACTATTTTCAGTGTCAGCAAAACCATTCTTGTATTAAACTCCAATCTGTCATACTGTAAATGAAGACTATTTGTGGGATTTCCCCAACCCTCACTTATCCTTATGGTTCTCTTCCAAACCCTGCTTTTAGTTGGGCACTTTGAGTTGGATATGTAATTCCAATAAAGCCCTAAGTAGTTCTGTGTCTGGAGAGCGTCAGGGGTACTTCACTGGTCCATTTTTTTACTCCTGCTTCAGTTTGAGTGGGTTCCTTCTGGAGGTTAGTACATGATTTGAATCTTGGGTTCATGAGAGCTGGGGGGGGGCATGGGTAGGGAGGGAGAAGTAACCCTCCACTGTAGCCACATATTGTATTCTCCCAAATGCATACGTTTGAGTAACAGGGACCTTGGACAAGAAGATGAGAGTAATAAGGCAACCTCTCATTAAAATAGAAGTCTTATTGATGGTGTGGGGAGGCAAATAGCATTATCCTGTTTGGATTTTATCTATCACTGTACTTGTTTTAAAAATGAAAACACTAGGTTAATGACTCTGTTGATCATCATGCTATGTCCCTATTGTCCTAAGTTTACGATTAGTTTTCCTCAAACTTGTTTTTAGTTTGTCTTTACTCCCCAGACAACCTTCCTTCAGTTAATGGCACTGAAGTCTATTCTGCATAGTATAGACCCCCACTCCCATTTGTCAGTGTCACTGTGAATTTGAACAGATCTTCTGAGGTTCAGGACATTTATCCCCTCAATTAGATGGCATGTGAAAATACAGTAGTTCTGTAGCATGGGGTCCAGGAGTGACTCTTACAGATCATCAAATCATAGTTCTTACTTTGAAACTGGTCATCTTTGCATCTCTCATGTAATTATTTTCTGATCTAGGATGGTTTTTCTAGTTTGTTAGTGAGTTCATTTTGAGAGAGGAATCAGAGGCTTTACTCAAGTCACATTTTTTTTAATGTGTCTGTGTCTCATTCTTTTCAAGGTAATCTCATAATGATTTAATGATTTCCTCTTCCTTCTAGCCCTTCCCCTCCCTCCAACCTAGTGTCTTTCTTGAGATAGATGTTAAGTTTTCAGATCAGCAATTGACAGGTCATGCTTTTTTCCCTTTAAAAAATACAGACACTAAACTGGACTTCGTATTAAAGTGCTTTCTTAGACCTCAGTAAATGGTAGGTGTACTTTTTAACTTCAGTGACTAGTAACCTCTTCTCATTTTGTTCAACAGGGTCTTGCTGTTGGACTACAAACTGGCTTGGCTTCCTCCAGCCCCCCTCCCCCCAACACTTGTGATTGTCATTCCTATTCAAATACATAACTTTGTTTTCCCCCACTGAAAAGTAAAGATGATATATAAAAGGGAAATATCTATAAAATTCCACAAAATAGAATCTCAGAACTAAATTATAGACCAACTTACTTTAGCAGAGAGAATAACAGAGCCACAATCAAATGGGAACATAAAAATGTGTTTCTTGGATGGTTATTTTAAAAAGAAATATCTGGAAATGCTCCAGATATAAAATTTTGCTCTCTTAAAAATGTACTTTCACAGTTTTCCATTTGCCCCTAGTGTTTGCTTGTGTGGATTATTATAGTCAAAACTACTGTGCACAGCATTTTTTTCTTTCCCTGTTGTTTATTTCATAGTATTTACTTCAGTAGACATTTACATTATATGTTTAGTGAGAATTGCAGGGATAATAAAATATTTGGAAGTTATCAAGCCATATTCCTAAAGTTAAAGGATGGATCGTCTCATTCAAGAGTATTAAGATTTTATTTGAAGGTTGAACTTTTGTACTTGTTGGGAAGTGTGTGTACAAAATATGGCAAACTGCCTATATTTCTAATACACATGTTACTTGGAATTTACCTTAGCCTAAAGAAAAGGAAAAGAGAGGAATTGGAGATAGTTATGCAGTAACATTTTTCATTTGGGAGAAAATGGGAATTTTCACCTTCCCTTTTTCCCGTGTAGATACCTAATAAAACTCCCCTTCTTGCCTCCTAACAACCAGCTCAGATATTTTTCTTATTTCTGTCTGTCAATAAACCTGAACAAATAACTTCCTTAGAAGAATCAACACGTAAGAAGTGGAAAACCTCCCACAAATTCTTACAAGTTGTCAATTAACCTTTAGGATTATGTACACATTTCCTCAAAAGACGCATAACATACCTTCATTGTATTACTATGAAAAATTGTCAAAAGATAAATGGGAAATCATACAGTACTTTAGCATTTTAGCATATACTAAAATGTCTCCTTGTTTTAGTTTTCGAAAGGCAGCAAAAGATAATTTTAAAGGAAAAAAAATCATTCTGAGATACAACCCATTACTGCAGGCCAAGAAAGCTCCTCTACTGCCACGCCAGGATTCAGAAAGCCAAATAAATTTCCTCCAACCTAGGAAATTTCGAGATAACAATGCACATTTCAGTTAATTTGTGATGGTGCTATTTTATTTTGATGTTTAAAATTTCAAACTAATAATCAATGAGAGGCAGAAGAGAGACATCCTGGGCAAGTTGCTTAATCTCAATATTCCCAGCCAATTATAAACTATTAAACAGAAGCTGATCTGCATTGTTACAGGAGAGTTCTCTAAATCTATGAAATCCTAGGTCAAGTGAAATATAGTATTTACTAGATTGAGCTTGAATTTATTTTACATAATCCATGAAGAGTGAAAAGAAGTGGCATCATTGAAACAAAGTCTATAATGGCAAATTGTTATATAATTGTCATTTTGCTTGATTATATCTCTGCATTATTAACTCTCTGCAAACTTGGATATGAAATTGGCTATCTTCATTTGAAGAAGTGTCCATCACCATGACTCAACATAGAGTAGAACCTCTAGGGAGTTATGCACAACACAGTTTTTGGTTGGGATTAATGGGATTTGATATTACTTGTCAAAAGCACTTGCCCTTCATGACCCAACTTGAGTACTATCTCTTCCACATCTAACATGGGCATCTTCATTGAAAGTGTTTTCCTCAACTAATGTACTATCTCTTCTCTTGCACATGGCTAGGAGAACTCAGCCTTCTTGCAGTTTAATCCTCAGTCCTCAGCATAGTGTTTGCAGATAGTCAATGCTTAAGAAATGGGTGTTGATCGAATCATTACACAAATCTAGGTGTGTTTTCAGGAGCTCTAATGTGCGGTTAATCATGAGTGGGGAGTTCTCAACCCTAGCTGTCTTCTTCAGGCTTCTCTTAGCCAGATGTCAGAGATTCTCAATGGTAGTCTATGATTAGAAGTTCCCAGTTCCCATTTAAAAAAAGAAATCTTCCAAATCAGAATAGTGGTTTCTTTAGATGGTTGTACATCCTCGTTTTTTTTCTAAATATGTCAAATCTTGTTTCAGAATACTTCAAATTTTCAATATCAAATATATATGTGAAATTATAGTTAAAAACATTATGATTACCATCTCCTATGACCTCATGTCAGAAAAATTGTGGACTTTGGCACTGTTCTCTGTATTTCTAAAATCTGGTCTGATTTGAAAATGAGCAAATATCTTTTCAAGACATTTTCAAAACGTTCTCAAATTGACATGGATTGGAATGTGCTAAATGTAACTTTAAAGATAGACACTCCCCTACATCAATCATTATAATAACATTCCATTCTTATATAGCACGTTAACATTTCTAAAGCAGATTTTATCCTTGTCTCACAAGCATGACAACAATCATCTGAAGTCAGTACTCTTATTATCTCTATTTTTATTGAAGAAAAGAGGACAGTGAGGCTTAGAAAAATGTTTGGGACTGGGACTTGACTAGGACAGGTAAGTGCTGAAGGCAAGATTTGAACCTAGGTTTTCTTAACCATAAGCACAATGATCTATTTAACTATGCCAAGCTGTGTTAGTGCATCTTTTTTATTTGAATATGAATATGAATTTATATGACTAATTAAGTTTCTCCTTAGTTGCAACTTTTTAGAGTCAGAGGACTTGGTTCAAATCCCATTCTCATAGTTATTACCTTGTGACCTTGGACAAATCATTTAACCTCCTTGTCTCTTGATTTCCGACTTTGTAAAATGAGTGGGTTGGATTCAATGGCCTCTGAGGTCTCTAAATAGCTCTATAAGCTTAGATTTTTCAATGAAGCATATATGGTTGCAGTTGATTAGAAGCCTATTATTTTGCCTTGTGTTACATATTATACCATTTCTTTTTTCCAACCACATAACTCCAAAAGCTCCCTATCCCCTCCAAACCAGCCATGGAACCCTGGCTTTAAGGATTACTACTCTAGAAAGGCCATAATAGGTATTTAAATGCCAACTAGAAGAATTTCCTGGTCTTTCAGACTTTGCATCCTGCTAGCTTAAAGAAGTTTTTGCTATTAGAAGAATGAACACTATGTTTCAGTGGTGCAATTTGTGAATTTTTAATGGACTACACTGTGTTGTTCCTTATGACAAGGGAATCTGATGCAATAATGTGCTTGGGTTTGTTACTCTTAGGTACTCAATTAAAATAAGTGCTGGGCTCTATGATTCTGCCCTTATAATTTGGAAATAAAATAAAACTAACAAAATCACATGCTGAGTTAATTTATATGCTAAATATGGAATAGCATTAAATGTTGGATTTGATCATTTGTAGCATTAAGCAATCCTACCCTTAAATAGCATGGTCTCATGAATGACTATGTAGTCTTTGATGAATAATGTGTGTTCTGTATTAACAGAGCTGGAAATGCCAGTAGGCTTAAGGCTATGTCAAGAACAAGGAGAATAGTGAATGTTTAAATAACGTTATCGCATTTAATTCAGTATGAGCCTGTTTTATTCAGAATAGCCCCTTTCGGAGAATTTTTGTATTTGTATGTTCGAGTGTCACATTATACAAAATGACTTGAGTTTTGGTTCTAAAATTTTCTTTGCTTTAAAAAATTGTTTTGCTTTCCAATCGAATTTGTTTCCTTGTAGAAAAAAGTTACAAAGTGATAGATGATGAACTCTACACCAGTTAGTCTTCCCCTTTAAACTAATTTTGCTCAAATGATGTTGAGGAGAGGTTTAGGATAGATTGAGGAATACTTTCATGAATTATGGCAGGAATGGAAATGTTGTGAACCATTGTTATTTTAGGCTTTATTCAGGTTAAAGATAAACTTTTGTCTATTGCACTTTTAAGAAAATCTTGGAAAGTAGGATTTACATAATGCCATGCAAAATGGGTATTCAACAAATCATTTATTTTGTTGCTCTATTCAAGGCAAAATTCAATATGTATGACATTATCTATTTCAAACTTTACAGTGGAAAAGTCTCATTTGTTTCATTCCTGCTGTGCTCACTAGCAATCTTGAGCCTTCTGAGTTGCATCACTGATAGGGAAATCTTAAACCATCTCTTTTCATTCTAAAATAAGGGAGGTAAGAGTCTCACTATGCTCAGTTCTAGTCTGGTAAATACAGTCTGTTCTAAGCATTCCATTAGAGTGACATTGAAAATTTAATACCTCCAAAAGAAAGTTGCCAGGATAGAGATGGCACTGGAAATCAAGTCATATGAGCAATGTCTGAAGAAACTTTGAATGCTTATCCGGTAAAAAAAAGGATGCTCAGGGTGAGTGGGTGGGAGAGTTTTGTCATTATCTTCAGAATCTGAAGGGATAGCATCTGTAAGAAACCCTAAGCTTATTTTCTATAGTTCAGGGAACGTACCTAGGACAAATGGTTGTGGTGGAATAACAGATATAGATTTTAACTCCACATGAAGAAGAACCTTTAAACAATTAGAGCACAGTTCAGAAATGGAATGAGAGCCTTTAAGAAGTACAGTTCTCCCTTGCACATTACTATTCTTCCCCATCATGATTTCAATATAACAGGGGTAGGCATATGAAATTAAATGGGAATTTTTGAGTTTTTCAGAAGTTGTAGACAACACAGAAGACAGAAGAGTTAGAAATGCACAAAATAAATTTCTAGTATTGTATAATATCAACTCAAATTCTACAAAACGGAACTGTAAACATCCCCTAAGAGCAAAAGAATTCAGACTTCTTCTCTGATGCAAAGGAAGGATCAAAAAACTTTACATGAATTTTCTAGTTCAAGGGGACAACATGCCCCTAATTCTGGCGATATGGAAGGGATAGCAATAATGAATTTCCTGTCATGTCACTGGACACATTGAAGCAGAGAATAGGTGATCTTCTGTTAGAGATGTTTTAAAGGGGACTTCTTCAAATAATTAGACCAGATGACCTCTCTGGTCTCCTTCTAATTCTTTAAATGCTTGGATGTCTATATTCAGATTCCAGCTATGGGGCCATTGCCCTACAATGGTATACTGGGCTTCACTGAGATGATTTATGCTGCACATTCATTGTGTTCAGTTATAATTAGGGCTGCCAATTTTTTTTATTTGAAGATTGGCAAATTCTTTTGGGCCAATTCCACTTCATTTCTGTGTGGGTGAAGAAATCCAAAGATACTTTAGTTATACATGGCAATTGCCAGGTTTTTTTTTTTTTAAGTAGTTCCATCTCTCCACTCTTGTTCTCCTGTACTTTCATCCCTATTTCACTTAAGGCAAATGGATTTGTAGGGCAAATGCTAACATTTACCTCCATGGCCCCTTCCAAAGAACCTCTTCAAAAACACCTACCTACCCCTATACATAGATGTATATGACATCTATGCTCTCCGAATTTTCTCCAAAACCACAAAGCTTCCTCCAAATTCATAGAAAGTGCCTTTCACAGGTACACTAACCTCTTCCCCCAAAGCTATTATTCAGGATCTCTCAAATTGCCCCCCTAAGAACCACATACACACACTCCTGCTATTGTTTTTTACTGTCTTGTGAATAATTGTTAGCTTCTCTTTGTCAGCAATCAAAAGTTGATTTCCTTTCCCCTAAACTCTGGTAAATCAATATAACCACATGAAGAAGGAAATAGCCATAAAATCCCTAAATCATGGAGTGAGATGAGAGCCCTGCTCACACTTTCCCTTCTAAGATACTCTTTGTTTCAGACTTTGTTGTCCTGTACTTGGAATAAGTAAGAATGAAAAAGCATAGCTTCTGTTAATAGGAAGGATCCATATTTGCTCAGTTAGTTCCTTTATCCTTTCCTTTGGACCCAAAGAGAAACCCACTGAGTGACTCCCCACAAATCAAAATTTTGACCAATTTTATGTTTAAGATAATGTGTCTTCAAAGAAGGTTGCTTTGGAGGCGCTATCAGATGTGTGCATGTGGTGCTGCCCTGCAAAATGAGTGTTTGGGGTCAGAGAACCTGGGTGACCAGCCAAGTCCTCCCACTTATTACCTGTGTGACCACGGGTAAGTCACTCAAATCTTCTCAGCCTAGTTTTACTCCTTTTTTTTTGTTGTTTTTTGCAAGGCAAACGGGGTTAAGTGGCTTGCCCAAGGCCACACAGCTAGGTAATTTTTATTAAGTGTCTGAGACTGGATTTGAAGCCAGGTCCTCCTGACTCCAAGGCTGGTGCTTTATCCACTGCGCCACCTAGCCGCCCCAGTTTTACTCATTTGTAAAGAGTGATCTTAAAGTCCAAATTCTAAGACTAAAGAGAACAATAGCAATACTAATTGCTAATACTTTTTATAGTATCTAAAATGCACCAAATACTGTGCTAAGCATTTCACAGTTATAGTATCTTTTCTGCAGATCCTCAAAACAATCCTGGAGAGAGAGAGATACTATTCTTTTTCTCTTTTCACATTTGAGGAAACCGAGGCAAACAGAGTATAAGTCACTTACCAACGATCACATGGGTAACAAATGTCTGAGGCTGGATTCGAAACCTAGTCTTGGTTGTTTTGGGACCCAGCTCTCTAGCCACTGTACTACTTAGCAACCCTATAATAAATATAAAAATAATAGCATTTATATATGGTTAACAAGGTATTATATATAAACATATATAGCTACATATATCTATATATCTTTTTATCTATCTTGCATCTCTCTATTTCTATTTTTTCTTTATCTCTCTTTATCTATCTCCAATTATCTCTTTTTTTCTATCTCTCCCTCCCTCTCCCTCCTCCCTATCTCTATCTCTATCTTCCCCCCCTCTCCTCAACCTCCCCTTCTCTCCCTTTCTCCCCCCACCTCCTTCTGCCCCCCCCCCCCCACACTTGAGAGATGAGACATTCAAATTTCAAAAGAAGAACCACTGTGGATATTTTATTTGTGGTTCCAGAATTAAAACTTGACTTGACTATTTTTGTTCCAGAATGAATGATAGGGTAAAGAATAGTAGAATAGTAATTTTATTTGGGTTTTGTGTTTCTCTCTCTCTCTCTCTCTCTCTCTCTCACCTTGCTCAAATCTCTTTGGGTCTCAACTTTCTCATCTATAAACCGGGGGGGGGGTATAGATTGCCCCTCTTGTCTTCTTTGATTCTAAATCTACAAGCCTATTGTCTGTCTGTCTGTCTGTCTCTGTATTTCTGTACCTAATGGAATGTGGGGGGTGTGGAGGAGTTTTAACATTTTGGTTCAATTCTTCTTTGGATAATTTCATTATGTCTAATGAAATTAACTCTATAGTTTCAATAGAACTATTTCTCCTCTACATGTTGATTGTTATAAATATGTTCTACTCTGGCCCTGTGGCAGCTCCATTCCTGTGGTGTGTGAAGGAAACACTTTTCCTGGGTAATTTGGTTCCGCCACTTGGAGTGGGAGCTGGGGTAGGAATGGGGGGGGCGGGGGGGGGGGGAGAAGGCAGCCCTTTCATTCTGATTATGTTTTTCACTTTAATACCTACACAGATTCATTTAGTGAATTGCTTCGAGTATAATTTAATGCTTCTTACTAATCGAAACCACAATGTATTTTATTGCATTTCACTGTTTCAGAACATCTTGTGGAAAACACTAGAAGAGAATGAAAATGTGTTGTGCATAAGCTGATGAAGTCCCTACACAGATTAGTTCCATTGTATTGCCCACTGGCTCATATTTCATAACTGTCAAAGACAGGAAATGAAAATTAGGAATTACTGAGTCTGCTCTTCCCCTTTTTGTCTCAGCTGGCATGGAAGGAAGAAAACCATCCTTTGGCTATCCGCCACTCGTGGCCTTTTCCAACATATAGAAAGGAATGTCTCCCTGCCTCAGTGGCTTTCCCAAGGAAAAGTCCCATAAACTCTTTCTGAATGGTTGCAATGGAGATGGAAAAAGTAATGGGTAGATACAGGACACTGTCCAGGTTGTCAGGTCTCAGGATCCCCCGGTGTTCTAACCTGTGCTATTCTTTAGTCCAATCTGAATACTTAAAAATTAATATATTATATATTTAAATATATATTAAATATATTAAATATGAAATGGTTAAATAAAAAAGGGAACCAATCCAGTGGCCAAGTTTGACAGCATGAAATTGCCCCTGAATTTGTATACTCCTTTGTTCAGAAAAGAGAGATTTGTATCATTATTTCTGTCTATTCCAATGAGAGGTCAGTTACCTTTAATATTACATGCATTTTTCAGAAATGCTCCTTCAATTGTGGGAAGTACAGACAAATGTCTAAAGAGGTAGAAACCCCCCCCCCCCCCGATATTTTTTAAAGATATGTGATGTAGACTCAAAGCTATCTCATCTTTTATTTAGGCCCTTTAGTTTCCACAGGTGACTCACTCTACATTAAGTATTTTTAAAGGTGTGATAGCAATAGGACCAATCAGTAATTTTTTAATTCGGTTCTGTGACAAATTTATATTGAAATCACCTTTGCCCATTCAGGTTTAACAGTGCTTTTTGAATCAAAGACATATATCTGCCTCTTAACTGGAGATCTACTGAATTAAGGTCTTTTTTTTGGACTGGATGCTATCTAAATTGACTATAAGAGATAATTATTCAACTTTCTTTCACACTTTGGTTGGCCTGAGTCATGCTATTAACCATTTGAAACAAATGTAAAATAAAATACCAAGTAGGTTGATAATGAGTAGATATATGTTAATAAGACACATGGATTATATCAAGAGGTCTATCTGTGGAGGATTTCATTATCTTCTTTTCAATTGAAATTCAAGGTTCCAACAACCACATATCTTAGGAAGTCAGGTAACCCAGTAGCAATGAATGATTCTATTGAATCTTCATTATTTGATGAGAAAAGTAAGTTCCATACTCAGGGGCAGACTAGGGTGTGCTGATTTCAAAGTAAAGCTTGCAAAAAGGTGTGCTTTGTGTGAACAAAATATAAACTTGACAATAAAAGTTGACATTGATGCTCAGTGAGAAGGATTTATAAAGAAGCATAGTACAGCCATAGCCTGGGTCAGGAAATACAGAGCAATAATCTGGCCTCAGAGACCTACTAATTGTGTGACCCTGGGCAAGTCATTTAATCTGTGTCTACCTCAGTTTTCTCAGTTGTAAAATAGGGATAATTATTGCATTTTTAATAGTTAGTGTGAGAAAAATACGAGAGAATAAAGTCCTTTGCAAAGTACTTGGTGAATAGTAATTCTCAATAATACTTGTTTCCTTCCATTGTCCCTATTAAGTAAGTCAGTGGAAGTAATGCTAAGGTTGTTTTAGATAAAATCAAAATAATGTTTGTATTAATCCTAATTCATATTAATTGGGATTTAGATGTTTGAAAAAAATGTGAAGTATCATATAAAGCCCTTATTGCCTGAATAAAGAGGTTTAAATGATGCTTTGGGAAGTTAGATGCTGCAGTGTATAGAGTGCCATGTCTCCTGACTCCAGGAAAATCACTTAATTTTGTTTGATTCAGTTTTCTCATCAATAAGATGATCTAAAGAAGGAAATGTCAAGCCATGTCACGAAAACTTCAAAAGGGTTTCACAAAGAGTCAGACACAATTGAAAAATGACTAAACCATAAAAAAAATGTGACTGGGTCAAATCTTGGTTGTAATTATTGAGTACCTATGGCTTACTAGATTAAGGAGGTAGTAGTTCTGCTATCTTCTGCTCTGGTCAGATGCCATCTGGAGTATTTTGTTCCCATCTGAAAAACCACATTTTAGGAAAGTCTTGGTGAACTTATTGAGTTAGCTAATCAAGATGGCAGAATGACTCAAGCTCATGTTCAAGTGGGCCCCTTGAAGGGACTAATGATGTTTAGAGAAGAAAAACTTGAAGGGGAGCATGTGCTGGTCACTGGTCTTCACATTGCTAACAATTGTTTTTTGGGGAATGGTCCCTGGGCTTCAGTTTCCTCATTTGTAAAATGGAGTTTGGACAATTGCTCCTTCCCTTCCAATTCTAGTTTCCCAACTACATGGCAACCTGTAATATATTTTTTATTTTTTCAATTTCCCAACATATTCTTTCCCTGTTACTGCAATCAAGGTTGCTGTAAAACAAAGAATTTCTTAATTTCCTATAGGAAAGTTTGCAAAATTTTCCAACCTGTCAAAAAGGCTTGATTTTATTTTGCAATATTCCACACCCATAATTCCCTGCTTTTGCAGACACTCGAGAGAGGTCCTTCTCATACATCTTTCTATTAGATTAAACTTGGTTATTTATGATATTATAGCATTCAATTTTGGTAGCTTTGTTTTTGCCATTCTACATTTTTGTAATTATAGGATACTTCACTTTGCATTAGTTCATATATCTTCCCATTTATCAAATTCCTTGATGTTTATATTACCTTTATTTTCTGTTTAGTCATTCATCAACTGATGGGAATCTATAGAAGGAGCAGAAGAATTTTTTTGTCCATTGTTTATTTTATCTACTGAACATCAAACAAACATTGAGGGATTCTGATTTCAGAGGTCTGTGGGAATCAATAATGTAGCTAACTGTCAAGATTTAGGGCAACAATACAAAGATAAGTCAGTCCTTTTTCCTGCCCCCAAGAGGTTGATGATCTTGGAGGAAACTGCCAATAACTGGAAATGAAGGACTTGAGAAATGAAGGAGGGAAGGAGAGTGAATGTGGGGGTAGTTCATGTCTGGAGAGTATGGAGGTGGTAGTCATGGGGAAAGGGTGAAGAATGGGAATATTAGGGCTCCCAAGAAAAATTTTGTCTGTTTTACCATTATATTTATATGTTCTTCTGGAGGATAGGCTCAGGTTAGTGGGCGATTTGGGGTGATTAATCAAGAGGGAAGGACATTAAAGGGGAAAAGGGAGAAAGAAAAGGAAGGGAAAGTTGCTAAAGGTGAGATGTAACATTGTCAAATTGCCTAGGGATGGCCTTGCATTGAATGGATGTGCATTTATGTGTATGTATGTGTATATGTCTATATTTAGTTGTACACACACACACACACACACATATATATATATATATATATATATGTACTTATATTTTTAAATATGGGAGAGACTGAGAGATCTATGCATTGGGATTAGATGTGTCATTTCATTGGCATAGGGAACCCCAGAGGAGCAGGTCCTAGAGCAGGGTGTCAAATAAACAGGAGCCACTAACCTGCACAGAAGGATCCTTCAGGCCATATATTGTCTTGGAAAATTGCATATGTTTTTCTAAGTCTTTTAAAAATTTATATGTATAGGCTATATATCATATTCAAATATATCTTTGTGTGTGTGTTAATTTATATACATTTATAGCAACAGAGGAAAATCAGGCTGGAATGATATTTTTTTCATTTTCAAGCCATGGAAAGCTGGGAGCATTGTGGTTTATGTGCATGTTTGACACATCTTTAGTTGTTTTTTTCTTTTTTTAGTTTTTGCAAGGCAATGGGGTCAAGTGGCTTGCCCAAGGCCACACAGCTAGGTAATTATTAGGTATCTGAGGTCAGATTTGAACTCAGGTACTCCTGACTCCAGGACCGGTGCTCCATCCACTGCACCACCTAGCCGCCCCATGTTTGACACTTCTGCTTTTGCACACAGAGGTTAAGTGACTTGTCCAGAATAGTGCATACCTCTGTATATCGGTATATCTGATCCTCCGGGCTTCATTTTTATTTATTTTGGTAAACATTTCCCAGTTTTAGTCCAGCAAGGCCCGCTCTAGCTGAGATTTTGATAACTCCATACTACACCATGCTAACTTTAAGATACAAAACCCCATGTGAAAGTCAGTTGAAATTTGAATTGAATGTTTATATGCTTAAAAGGATCTTTCTCTGATCTCATCAGCTTGAGCTCTCCCTCTAGTGGTGGAGATAATAATACACTCTTTTCTCTGTAAAGCTAGGTGGTTCCCCTTTCTGTCCTCTAAATCCCCCAGGCTGTCTGTCTAATATGTTAGAGGATTTGATCTAGCATTTGATCCCTTCATTGCATGGGTACCAGTGTAGCACGCACTCTTTCCATCTATTATCCCTTGTTCTTGAGACATCTCTGTCAACTCTCTCTCTCTCTCTCTCCCCATCCCTTTCCCTCTCCTTCTCTTTGATAATATTGTTGATACACTGTTTTTACCACCACTTCTACCGATTCCCCTCAGGTGATCCACTATTCTGATTTATATCATTTTTAGTCATATGGCATAATTGATAGGATACTGGAATGAGAAAATAGGGAGTTCATTTTGCGGGAAAAGTTTAGGATTATTACTCTGTAATCTCTGAAATGTGACTCAAGTATGGTTCTTCCTTTTGAATTCTGGGCCCAATTCATTGTCCATCTTCTATTTCTGTTCAACATATCTATGTGGGTGACTTCCACTGCCCTACAAATCAACCTGGCCTACAGATATTTTTTCAGCTTGATTTTTCCTGTGTGAAATGTTAGATTGAAATCTTGAGTCCTTGTGAATCTCCTTTAGGAGTCTTTTTAATTAATATTCCAGAGCTCGATGCATTTAGCACAATATTATCTGCAAGGAGGATCATGTAGAAGCCCTCATCTTCTCCAGGGAATGTTCCCCCTATTTGGACTCTGCACTGGGTAAACTCATGGAGGTGGTGAACATCTGGCAAGGATACATTTTTCCTGTTTTAGGCTTTCTTTAATATTGGTAATTAGAACATTACTGAATAAAGTTAATTCTGTTGCATTAAGAAATTTTATATAATTTTCATATATGTGTGAGACAGAACCTGTTTAAAAAGAGACTTTAAGGCTGTATTTTGTTTGACTAAACCAGCTGTTATTTTGTTTTTTTAACAAACAAGCAATCACAATGGGATTTTGAATTCTCTGCCTTTTCCAGTTAGAGTGTATCTCTAAATATGCAGTCCGTTTTAGAATATTATGTCAATTGTGAAAGCATGTCTATTTCCTTACTTTTTATCATGGACTCCCATGTGTAGATGTTAAGGATCCTGCAGAGGTGAGAAAAGGGACATATGAGATGATAATTTTTGATGTCTCAATGGTGTATTTTTTCATAGTAATGTCATCAATTATTTTATCCCATTATTCATTACCTTTGCTTCTTTCATCCATTTTGAGAATTGATCCCTTAATGCCCTTGATATCCTGTCATCTCCTGAACAAACCTCCTCTGTATATAATTGTTCTGGTTCATCTTTTCTTAATTTCTTTGTTCTTATTGATGGCATTTACAGTGGGACTGGGAGGTTAGAGTCCAAATGCAGGGCCTCCCCTGCCACTGATGGGGGAGAAATAGTTACAAATATTCTGATTATTTTGCATTCATTGTCTTTCAAGTTTTATCTCTAAATGCTTTCAGGATGATCCACCTTCATCAGGTCTCTCTGCAAAGTCATTATTCCTTCCTTCATTTAAAACAACAGCCAGAACAACAAAAAAAACATGAATCTAGTCAGAAAAAATTCAGATAGAATAAATGTTTATATATTGGGAGGCAGGGCAATCAGAGAAGTTAAAATACTAATAATAATATATTATATATGAATACATATTATATATAATTATTATATATTATAATAATTATATATAATATATAATAAATAATAATAAAATAAAGGCTACAATAAGTAGAGTGCAGGTGATATCACGTAAGGAGATAGTAGTCCTGTACTCTTAGTAGAACCATATTTAAAATTTGAGCTCTACTTTTAAAGAAAGTGATTTGTGAGTTTGGAGAACATCCAGATAAGGGCATACTAGTTAATTAAGGATTTCAAGTTTTTCAAAGAATATCAGATGAAGGAATTGGGAAGTTTACCCTAAAGAGGAGATTTAAGAACCTGATTGTTTTTGGTCATGAACTTGGAAGGCTATAATGGGAAAGAGAAATCATCATGTTTGACCCTCAGAGTGCGCAGCTAGGAACTGTGGTAAAAGCTGTTGGGAGAGGGAGGAAGGGCAAATTTAGATTTAATATAATGCAAAATTTCTTAACTATTAGGGTTTGGTGACGCAGTGGATAAAGCATGGGCCCTGGAGTCAGGAGTACCTAAGCTGTGTGGCCTTGGGCAAGCCACTTAACCCCATTTGCCTAGCAAAAACCTAAAAAACAAAAACAAAAACAAAAACAAAACAATTTAGGTTTGGGAAAAGTAGACTGTCCTAACTTGGGAATTTGTAGCTTTGCTCTCTCTAGAGGTATTCTACTAAAGGCTAGCATCACTTCTAATTTTATTTTTTTAATGAGGCAGCACTGTATATAATTTTCTGTCATTTTCTGTCATTTCAAAATAGTTTTTAGTTTAATGGTATTGCTCTTGTCTGCTGCTTTCCTGTCTTTGGCAAGATCAAGTATTTATTGGCTGAAGACATTTCTTGGTTCTTTTGCCTTCATTGTTGTAGCAATTGCAATGCATCATTTAGAATTCTATAGGGATTGATGATCTGGTCATTTGGATTCCTTTTGATAGTTCACAATTTTTAGTGCAACTAGTTTTAAAAAAAAGTAGTATTTTATTTCAGTTTCACTCCCTATCTTTTCATATTTGTTCTTATATTTTGGTGTTAATTTTGTTATTGATTCTATGGGTCAATGGTCTGCCTTAACTGAAACAACTGACATGGAAATGATTTCAAAATGGGTGACTATTTGCTTGTAAAGGGACAGTTATTTTCATTTTTATGGTGTACTCAGGATTTGGAAAATTCATCTCGATTCTCTAATTCAGGAAGTATAATATGTAGATGTGAGGCTTATGAGTAGTCTATAAAACATTAACCTTTTTCATTTTCTTGGTTAGGGTCCATATTATTCACTGTCACCCATTTCCCCCCATTTGCACCAAAGTCATCTCATATTAAGATGAATGTTGATGTAATTTGGTGGATCTGATTGAGGTATATTAAGGGTTATGTTGATTCAGTTTGGAAGATTTGATAAACTGCAAAAAAGGTTTTAAAGCTAATGAAAAGAAAGGGAGTGGAGATACCTAGAGGAGATCTCAAAGAATTTAGCCTTGAAATGGAGGCAAGATATAGGACAGTGGTCATTGGGGGTAGTAGGGTAAATGAAAATTTTTTTTCTTTTTTAAATAGAGGAGACATGAATCCATTTTTAGGTAGTTGACAGACAGCCAGCAGATGCAGACATATTCAAGATTAGTGAGGGTACCAAGAGATGGATGATTGTTTATTTAATATCTAATAATTATTATTCTAATCACCTACAATTCTTTTAATCATTCTTCCAATAGCTCTACAGAAATAGAAAAGGATGACATAGGAATGAGGATAGTTTATTTTTTTTTCTGTTCCATGGGATGCCATGGACAAAAAATTAATTACTTAGGGATCATTTTCTTAGTGTTGTCTTTTTCCTACTTAAATAGACTGGTCCTCGGTCAATATCATGACCAGGGCCCAGGTCTATAGGCAAAATAGAACAATGGGCTGCTTTGGGAACAAGGGTCATCTCCATGAGACAATGAGCCATCAAAATAAGTCTTTTATGTTGGCATTGTTCTATTGATAGATGGAGTACGGAGCTACATATAGAGAACTTTATCTATTTAACTCCACTTCAGATACTGACCCCCCAGACATTTACCCTCTAGGTCTCTTAGTCAACTCTGTAAGACTAAAAATGGTTGAAGAGGAGCCAGTCTGAATGGGAAGAAATAATTGTTCACCAGGAGCTCTTTCTACTGACAGCCACAGGTCCAGTAAAACAAACAAAACAAAAACCTTTTCTCTTTAAATGTTCCATATTTCGACATTTGATTTTTGTTCTGCTCCAGTTTATTTTTCTTTGCTTAGAATGAAAGTTCACCTAGTCAATTTCCGTTAATCATGTTGAAAAATCATGAAGCCATTACTTTTACTTTTCTGGTACAAACCAAAGCCAGAAAATTATTCATAAGCATGTCAAGGCTAAACAAGTACTGTAGTCAGATTATCATTAATCTCAATTATCTGAGCAATAGGCTACAGTATTCATATGTGCTTTTTTTCCCCCTGCAAGAAAAAAAGCCAACTGTAAATCTCTAAATAAATAATACACTGAACTCATCTCCTAGCTCTTGGGCATCAAAAAGTCATATAGTCACAGTCGTCAAGTACCAGTTGTTTGGTTTTTGGACTTGAGATAAAAAGGTGGGTATCGGATTCCAAAAAAGTCTCTGCCCTCAAGGGTCTTAAAATCTAGGGAAACCATCCATATAGCATTTAATTGACCTTCTGAATAGATAGCCTTTCTATCCTAAAAAAAAAAAATTTTTTTTTAGGTTTTTGCAAGGCAATGGGGTTAAGTGGCTTGCCCAAGGCCATACAGCTATGTAATTATTAAGTGTCTGAGGCCGGATTTGAACCCAGGTACTCCTGACTCCAAGACCAGTGATCTATCCACTGCACCACCTGGCCACCTTCTATCCTAAAAAATTTAAGGAGAATTATTTTTTTTAAATCATTTTTTTGTTTTTTATTTCTGAAATCCTTCAGACAAGAAGAGTGAATAAAATAGACTGTAGGAGAAATTACAAACCATCATTTACTGAAAAAAGATCACAAAATTCATTACGATAAATGATTCTGGTTCTGGGGAATAATTATCTAATTTCTGAAAAGTGAAGACAGGTACATTATCAGATCAATAGCAACACCTAGGGCAAGGGTAAATCAGTTAATAGAAGCAGCTTAAACTCTCAGAGATAATATGTACCTTTTTAGTACTAATGAATGAGCCTTTCTTAATGCAACCTAGACAAAACCCCAAAAGTCTAAGCACTGACCTGTTGGAGACAAGCTTTTTACTTCAAACAAGATCTGTATAATATGTGCCCTTTTAATGAAAATTTACTTATATCTCCCCCCTCTTGCACAGTTTCCTTCTTTAGTTTCATTTTAGGCAGTTGGGGCAAACAGACAAAATATTCCTTTGTGATCCTAATTCAATCTAGAAGGAATACATTTTCTACTTCCTTCTTTCCTCCCTGTCTCTCTATTCTCCTTGCCATCCACCTCTCTTCCTCAGAATTAAACTTAAAAATATTGTATGTCTTTGATATAAGATTGAGATAATTATAAGAGAAATACTGTGTCACTCTGAAAAAAAAAAGAGCTGGAAGGCCTGGGTTCAGATTTTCCCCAGACTCATACGGCTCTGAGAAGTTCAATCCAGCTTCACACTGTTCTAGGAAGTTCCGTGACTTACAGAAGAAAGTGCTAACTTGTATTGGGTGAGGGATTTTTCTTACCTGGGAATTTCCTGTACCAGTGAAATCACAAGTGTCTCTTTCCCTAATATTATAAGGATAAAAAGTCTAAAATACTTTACACACAATAGTTTACTACCTATACCTGGTCTTTACTATCTTTGAAAATTCTGAAATGCAGTTGTTCATCTGTTTGACCTTTCCCTTTTCTGGAAGACCTGTAGAAACTACTTTTTTTTTTGCTTTTTGCTAGTCAATGGGGGGTTAAGTGACTTGTCCAAGTTCATACATCTGGGTTATTATTAAATATCTGAGACAGCATTTGAACTCAGGTCTTCCTGACTACAGGGCTGGTACTGGAGCAACTGTTGATCTCAATGTGTCCTCTCCCAGCTTTGCCACAGTTTAGCTTTAACATTTCCCTATCTTTCCTTCCCATGCAGTAAAACAAATGCTTTTTAAAATAAATACTATACCTGTGAAGAGGTGGGGAAGAAAGGGGAGATTATATGAGCAAAGTTTATATATGGATACATTTTTTTTAAGATACATCCATTGGAATCCAAAGGCAGTTAATTAGTTAAATGCAGCTAATTAGCTAGACAATTATGGGACAGATAGTAGATAGAGTACAGGAGCTGCAGTCAGGAAGTTAAGAATTCAAATCTGTCCTCAAACACTTATTAGCTGTGTGACCTAAGCAAGTCACCTAGCTCTGCTTGCCTCAGTTTTTTCTTCTGTAAGATGGACTGGAAAAGGAAATGGTAAACCACCCTAGTATCTTTGCCAAGAAAGCTCCAAATGGGGTCATGAAGAATTGGGTACAACTAATCAACTAAACAGTAGCAACAGCAAAGAGGGTTTATATTTGCTACTTCATTTTATGAAATTAATTTGTTTAGGATTTCAGCAAATAAATTGTGTAGAGGGATGAAGTATTGAAAGAAGCTTGTTACTAATGGCAAATGCTGGGGTCCAATACTGAGTGTTAAATTAAGGTCATTCCTATTTTTCACATCAGTTCAAGGGACTTACCATTTGCCCCATACAATTATCTGGCATTTTTTTTAACTGCACTTCCCTGCTGTTGTTCTTTCAATCATCCTCTTTTAAAACTCTTAATCATTCCTTCCACTTTGAATCCTGAATATCCTCAGTTTTCTGAGTTGAGAGTTGGCTTTCAACTCATGAATTCTTTCTGGTTCTGAAGTCATGGTGCTAGAATACTACAAAAGGAGGAAGAAGATGCCAACAATTCCAATTTTTTAAGGTCTTTAAAATATTATTTTCTATAGTAGAAACCATATTTTCACATCATTCACAGTTGATTGGAAGATGAAGAGAATACAAGTTCCCACTGGGTTTATTGTTTGATTATAAAGTTAATTTTACTTGCTAGAGCAAAACATAGCCTTGAGGGTTTTTCTCCTCTAGGGTCTCCTGTACTCATTTTAAGATTAGATGATATTCTTCAACAGAGACAACAGAACTTTGTTCAATGATCCTCTCATTATGAAAATCAAGTGAGGCATAAGCAAGGGAGATGCGGTCCATGACACTGGTGTTTGGCCTTGTAATGGAGGTTGTTCAGAAACTCCAGTTTCTCCTTTTGTGGATGATTGAATGTGTTGATTGAAATCTCAGAACAATACTGAGTTGTGTTAATGGGATCACAACTCTGTGTTGGGGTGTGTGTGTGTGTGTGTGTGTGTGTGTGTGTGTGTATGTGTGTAGTCGGATGGACTGACCAACCATTGAAACCATTTTTAAAGGATATAGACTGTGATTGGACACTGTAGATGGGCAATAAATCATATGTAGACCTCAACAGGGGAAAAGAGTAGGTAGGATTATATTTGGGAAAGTATCTCAAACTGCTCCTCTTAAACTATGCATGAATTTTTTAACACAATGGATCTTGAAAATTCTCTGTGTATGAAAACCATGGGAAACACAATTTCTTTAGAATCAAAACTATAGGTTACTCAAATGATGAGAGATACATACATTTGGTATAAATAGTCCTTTGCATATTACTGCCCATGATGTGCAAAAAGTAGCATGAAATATTTTATCTGGGAATTGTCTGATCAGCAAAGGTGGTAATGTATTGAGACAGGAGCACAGAGATGGAAAGTACTGCAGAGGTAATTAATGACTTGGAGATAGCTCACCAACATATTGAATAGATCTTTTCTAGAGGGTTTTTGGGAGAACGTGGACAAAAGAGGAGAGTTTGCTTGATGGGTTGTTATCTTCTTTACTGATGGTATGCCCTCCCAGATGAGAGCTTGTTTTTTTTTTTTTTTTTGGAAACAAACATTTATAAGCCGAAAGAGAAAGGAATTATAGCTTCCTTCATAACCTAGTATTCTAAGTTTTGACCAATTTGAATGAAATAAAAGTCTGTAGTTCAAATGGAATTTCAAATACTTGATTTCAAATAGATATTTATTAAATGTCTTATAAGTGGGCCTTATTTTATTTTATTTTTTTAAATCTGTTGTTAAAGAAAATACCCATAATATTTAAACTTGCAGTTTTTGATGGTATGTCCTCCCAGATGAGAGCTTGTTTTTTTTTGGAAACAAACATTTATAAGCAGAAAGAGAAAGGAATTATAGCTTCCTTCATAACCTAGTATTCTAAGTTTTGACCAATTTGAATGAAATAAAAGTCTGTATTTCAAATGGAATTTCAAATGCTTGATTTCAAATAGATATTTATTAAATGTCTTATAAGTGGGCCTTATTTTATTTTTTTTTAAAAATCTGTTGTTAAAGAAAATACCCATAATATTTAAACTTGCAGTTTTGATTAGAGAGAAAAGTAAGATATTTAATAAATACTATTTTTCCTTTTTTCTCTTAAAAGAGCTAGCTGCTTGGAGGGTTAGCATAATGTAGTTGAAAGGACTGTATATAAAAATCCATCAGTAGACATTCATTGAACTCTTGCTATAGTAGGGATGCTATTCTAGACACTAGGAATCAAAATCTATATTTTAATTCTGAATTTTCCACTTAATACCTTAAGCTATTTGGCTCTTCAAATGGAATGGAGCAGAGGCCAATTTCTTCAAACTCTAATTTTTTAAAATAATTTTTTTTCAACATGGTCCTTCCTCACTTTGTAGTGACTGTCCCCGTCTCTCCCAAATCCCATCTTAGAAGTCTCATTTGAAACAGAGTATGCTTACGCAAACAGATTAACTCACTGACCACTTCTTTGCCTTTGCCTTGTTCACATCACACGTCCATCAAGAAGTGGGAGACATCCTTTACCATCAGTTGTCTGATCCAGACAGTTGCTGCTTTGATCTGTGATCGGATTCCTTTTTATGCTATTGTATTAACTTCCCATGTTTTTGCTTACTTTACTCTGTTTCAGTTCATGTAAAGTTCTCCAAGTCTATCTGGATTCTTCTTATTCATTATTTTAGTACGATAATAGGCCATTAGGCTCACATCTCCCATAGCTTGCTCTGGCATTTCCCAATTGATGGGCACCTACTATGATTCTACTTGTTTTTCCGGTCCCTACATTTGGTAGTGCATCATATAAAAAGAGGAGAGAGAGAGAGAGAGAGAGAGAGAGAGAGAGAGAGAGAGAGAGAGAGAGAGAGAGAGAGAGAGAGGATGGGGAGGAGAGGGTAGAAATAGATGGGGAGAAGAGGAAAAAGGGGAGGGAAATAGTTTCATCAAGATCTGAATAAAATCGGGTTTCTCTATGACTGTTGTGAATGGGCTAAAAACAAAAAGAAGAAAGAGTTCTTTCTCCTGAAAAGATGAAGGCTTGGCAGGGAAAAGACTGAAGTTGAATTAAATCTCAAATACTGTGGATGAGGTGAATGGAGCCTTACCTGATATTTAAGACAAGAGACATTTTTGCAAATTGAAATTAATTTTAAATAAATCAGAGGAAGTATTGCTTCTTACAGCTGGCTAATAAACGTGGGAAAATTATTAAATACTCCAAAGGTAATACTGGTAGGAAATGAAGATCAATTCACAAAAACTTCATGCATCTTCAGTCCTCTGGAAGCACAAATGGTCACTGTATTGATTAAAATCATTGCTTTTTACACTTGTTGGGTTTTATAGAGGTGGCATTCTCACTTAGTCAAAAGGATTTATGAAACATTTCCTGTGTGCCAGGCGATATGCTGAATGTTAGAAACATGATTATAAACAAAAAGTAATACAGTTCCTGCTTTCAAGGAGCTTACATTACATTGGAGAAGACAACATATAAAAGGGAAATCCAGGGAGTGAGTCTGAAGAGAAATGAAGATTGACCGAGGTGTGTTGCTTAAATGGAGGTTCTGGGAGGGCCTCAGGTCAGAGTGGCTACTGAGAAGGTCTAAGGTCTGGGACAGAAGTGATGTTCCAGGACAGACAAGCTCCTGGAGCATGATGAAGTTCAGAGAGGGCAGCACAGACACCCACACAAACACCTGTACACAAACATACACATACAAGTATACACATAGATGTATTCACAAATATATGTGTCATCTATGTCCTTATGTCTGCCTCTATGACTTATGTCTGCCTGTCTATGTCTATATGTCTGCCTCTGTCTGTCTATATGTCTGCCTGTGTTTATGTCTATATGTCTGACAGTGTCTCTGTCTATATGTCTGTCTCTGTATTGCCTTTCTATGTTGTCTACAGCTGTCTATCACTTATATCTGTGTCATCTGTCTATGTCATCTATGACTGTCTATGTCAGCATCTATGTCTATAAGTCTTTCTCAGTCTGTCACCTATGTTTGTCATCTACAACGATGTCTATATGTCTAAGTCTATGTCTATATATGTCTGTCTCTATGTGGCCTGTCTATGTTGTTTACGGCTATGTCTATATGTCTGTCTATATTTGTGCTCATGCTCACAATCACATTTGTGTCATGTATAGCGCATTCCTCAATCTTTGTATATACACATGTGTCTGCATGCACATTGTGCATATACTTATGCATGCAAAACAGTTTTCCTATTTCTGCTCACTCATTTTCATCCAGTTGACATAAGTCATTAAAATGGTTTCCTTTTATAAAATTGATGTTGTAGCATACATTTTATGATTCTTACTTTATATAAATGTTAACAAGTTGTTTGAAAAAAATCCCACTTCAGAGAGATGAAAAGAATTCAGAGCATGTATGTTTGTAAGCATGTGTATACATGCAGAATATATGTATATGTATATGTATATGTATATCTCTCTCTCTATGTATATATATATGTATATACAGAGTCATATAAAGATGTTGGAGGAATTTGTTTTGCTTGACTATGCATGTTGTTTCCAATGAATTTGTTTTTCTTTTATTTTCCAAGGAATGGGACGAGAAAGAGAAACAGGGATTTATCTTAATTTAATTTAATTTAATTTTTTTGGTCATTTTAGGTTTTTTGCAAGGCAATGGGCTTAAGTGGCTTGCCCAAGACCACACAGCTAGGTAATTATTAAGTGTCTGAGGCCGGATTTGAACTCAGGTATTCTTGACTCCAGGGCCGATGCTCTATCCACTGTGTCACCTAGCTGCCCCTATGTTATCTTAATTTTAAAAGAAGAGATGGGGGATGCCAGAAACGTGAAATATTATGGAATGCATTTTCCCTGCATATTATTAGTCTTACTTAATTAGTCACTGTGTTATGCAAGAACTCTTACAAAGTGGAAATAACCTATAGATATTTGTCATGTAAAAACAAATTTAAAAACTTCATTCAGATTTATGAATGACAAGGCTGCAAATGACCATTAAGGTAAGATGGCATCAGCTTCCTTTTTAAGATTATTGTTTAAGGGCAAAAATTCTCTTCTATAGCATGGCCTTGAGGAACGATGATGGCCACAGACTCCTGGGTGGAAGGTCCTAGTATGGCAAGGTCTCACTGTTCTTTAGGCATGTGTTGCTACCCAGTGAGATAGAGGAGGAATTCTAAGGTTTTTGAAAACTATTCCCTCTGTTTTAGACTTGTCAGATCAACAAATAACACTGATAAACATTTTAGTTTAGCAGTCGTATCACCCTGAAGTTGTGTCCTTTCGACTCCATTTTCTTTGTTTATTGAGTCGTATGTCAAGGGAGGCAATCAAAAACCTTGGAAAGAAGTCAAGATGGATAACATCTATCACTCTTGCCAATCCAAAAACTTGCTCTGTCCTTGAGGGTGATTAACGGCATTGGTTCCCACTAAACGGGACCTAGGTCCCTATCTTCTTCAACAGCTTTACAAATTCAGTTAAAAGTTGTTTTTAAATATAAAAAAGTTAAACCAATAACTATTTCCAGTGTCACTCTTCTTCCCTTTATAAAAGATAGGCATCCTGGTACTTTTCTATTCTTAATTCCCTTCATACCCTTCTTCCATAAAAAAAATGATGCTTTGGGATCCCATGATATGGGAGAGTTCTTTCATGCCCTTGGGTAGTGGATATCAGGAACTACAGATTTAAAACTGCAGATTATCTGTCTGATTTAAAGTGTTGTTCAATTTCCCTCTTTTTAGTTGATTTGCCATATGCCATATGCTTCTTATCCCTGGTCAGACATTAAAAGAATATAACTGAGACTCATAGTTTATGTAGTAGGTATATAAACCTGGTACTTTTTCTTCTTGTTAATTGAATTTCAAAGTTAGAAGTAACTTCAGACATTAATGAGAGAATCCTGATTTTAGAACTGGACCATACCTTAAAGGTGATCAGGTCAAACCACCTCACTTTATAAATGAAAAAGCTGAGCCCCAGATTTATACTGGAATAACATGACTAGTTAATATTTATTTCGTTGTTCAGTCATTTTTTTTCCAGGTGTGTCTGAAAAGAAAATCCATTTGGGAATTTCTTGGTAAAAGCTACTTCTCTAGCTCATTTTTACAGATGAGGAAACTGAGGCAAACAGGGTTAAATAACTTGCCCTGGGTCATGCAGACTTGGCACTGTGCAACTTAGCTATGCCATTAGTGTTTATAGTAGGATTTGAAATCCAGTGCTCTATATCTTCCACATCAAGTGGTTTCTTCTTATAAAGGAGCAGAGGTTCAGAGGTGTTAAATAATTTATTCAAACTCATATGACTGGTAAGGGTAAGAGTCAAGAGGAGCTTTCTGGTCATCCAGTGTCTTTTCTACTAAATATGACTTTTTCTCAAAGTAAAGAGATGACCATATTTTGTGAAATGGCATACAAAACTTCATTGCTCTGTCCAATGATCTAGACACATTTCAATTATGCCAGGCTACTAAATAGAATTTGGGTGAGACAGAACTTCCCAAGACTTCAAACAGATGAGTGCCATTCTTTGAAGAAAGCCCTCATAGTTGTCAATTGGCCAATGTTGCTGCTTCTCCCCCGTTGGAGTCTTGGTAAGCTTTTGTGTATCACCTGCTAACTATGTCATTTGTAATAAAATGCTAGTTCAGATCATTTGACCCTAAGTTGGTACACTTAAAATTTGTTTTAATGTTTTTGTTTTTAAACATCTCTACTAAATTTCCCATTTATACATTCTTTCTTTTTTTTTTTTTTTTTTTAGATTTTTTTCTAGGCAATGGGGTTTCTAGGCAATGGTGGCTTGCCCAAAGTCACACAGCTAGGTAATTTTTAAGTGTCTGAGGCTGGATTTGAACTCAGGTACTCCTGACTCCAGGACCAGTGCTCTATCCACTGAGCCACCTAGCCGCCCCTATACAGTCTTTAATGATGCAGTTGTTTAAGAGGTTGACATCACCATTGTATTTATTTTACTTCATCTACTTGGAAGACAATCAAGCTTTTAATATGATTTAAAAAAGGGGCGGCTACTAGGTGGTTCAGTGGATAGAGCAATGGCCTTGGAGTCAGGAGTGGATAGAGCAACGGCCTTGGAGTCAGGAGTACCTGAGTTCAAATTCGACCTCAGACATTTGATAATTACCTAGCTGTGTGGCCTTGGGCAAGCCACTTAACCCCATTGCCTTGAAAAATCTCAAAAAAAGTATGAGTTAAAAAAATTCAAGATGTTTAAATTCTAAAAGTATAATAGTAGATTTTTTGTTCTACTGTTTCCTTCTGGTAAGAAAAGTATAGCTTAAATATATATATATACCTGAAGAGAAATACACTGCTAAAATGGTGGCACAGTGGACAGAATGCTTGGCTTGAAGTTCAAATCCAAACTCAGACACTTTTTGTGTGACCCTGGACAAATTACTTAATCTCCATTTGCCTTAATCCTCTGGAAAAGGAAATGGTAAACAACTTCACCATCTTTGTCAAGCAAGAACTCATAGATAATCTGGTCTATGGGGTTGCAAAGAGTCAGAAATGACTGAACAGCACAAGGTTTTGAGGATTTGTAATTTTGTTAATCTGGGTGACTTAATCATTTACATAGACCAAATTCTACTTTAACAGATACTTTAAAAATTTTTTTGTGCCTCAAAAATTTATTCCTCAGTGGATTCTCTGAATGTTGACTTCTTTCGTTATTGCTGGACCGTGCCTTAGACAGCAGACGTACTGTCCTTGGACCATACTTGAAAGATTTCTGACTTTGGAGAGACCTTATTTGTGTTGTATTGGCCTTTTAGAATAGAAGGTTATCTTCTTTAGGAAGCTAATCTTTGAAATAACTGGCAGGCATTTTTTAAGCTCTTACTGACATTGTTTTTGGTGATTGGGAATACAAGGTAGAAATGAGAGCCGGGTTTTGCTGAGTCATGCAGGTTGGACATTAGTGGAAGACCAGAAGAAAAAGAGAAGCTAAGTGATTATCTTTTCTTATCTGAAATACATAAATTATTATATTCACATTTTTAGTGAATAATAAGTTTCTGACAATAAAAGATTAACTACTGTGGTAGAAGGTAATACCCAGATAATAATTTAGATACAATGGGCTGGAAAGTTAATACTATTAGATATAATTTATATGACTCAGGTAAAATTGTACCCAAGTTTGCCTATATTTTGACTAATTTGTTTGTATTTAATTCCGTTACTTGTGTACTAACCAGAACTAGTATGGTAAGAATAAGGCTTTGGTCATAGAGTGTCAGTATCCAAAGGGATAAGCTTCTTCCCTGTGGTGACCACTGGCCTTTAATATTACAACCATCTTCTTGCATCACAGAGTGATGTGCCCATCCAGGGGTCATCGCTCTGAGGATCCTGTCACCTGGTTGTTCCTTTTCCCATTAAATTATAAACTCTTTTGAGGGTAGGGATTATCTTTTGCCTCCTTTAGAAGGTGCTTACTAAAAGTTTACTCATTAGCGATTCTTCTCCAAGGCTTTGGAGGCACTGTCCAGGCTTTCTTGGGGTTCTTCAGCATCTGCAGTTGGATTGTCTTCTCTAATCCAGCAATTTTTGACCTAAGTGAAAGAATCTTTAGTTGTATTTCTGGTATGAAGGAAAGTTCATAGTATATAGTCAGTTGTTACTAGTTTTAGGGTGAAGAAAAAAATTAAGTTAGTCACTGGACTTGCCCTATTTTGATATTCTGAATAGGATACATTAAAAAAACGTCTCTTTAATCTGAATATTTCACTTTCAAAGTAGTCTAATCAGCTTTGATTAAGGAGCTTAGTAGGTGAGTGTTAAGATAGGGCTGTGGTTCTTTCTTTTTTTTTTTTAATGTTCTTGACAGCTAAAAACCCTTGTCCTTCCTCTTGACTGAGGCACTCATTGGAATTCTAATTGGTTTCTCTAGCAGTGAGTTGAGTGTTCACTACTTAAGCAACTGCAATTCTATATATGTGGACATTTTAAACGTGTTAATCTACTGGGAACCAGCCCCAAGCAATCAAAGAAATAGTCCTATGCTTCTCAGGTCATGCAAAAGTGGGAAGAAGTGCCTTTATTGACTGCATTGCATGTAAACTCATCTCCTTTTGCCTAAACTGCCAGCATCAAGCTAATAATGGAGGAAAGGAATAGTTAGCTGCTGCCATAGACTATTCCAATGTGTAAAATTAAAAAGCTTTAATATTAGCAGGCTTAATGAGAACTAAGTTGTCATTTGGCAAATATTTGAGAGGAGCAAAGGTGGGGTGAATGACCTTCCTACAAGCCCCATATGGAATTTTGTGATTGGAAGGAAATAACAAAGCAAAAGCCATATTTTCTTAGACACTGAATTTTGATGATAGCTTCCAAAACTTATTTAGTTGCAAAGATTTTTTTTTGCATATTTGTACAGAGTTGTGTGATGCTAAACAATACAAATTGGCCTTGCAAGGGAAAATTGGAAAATACTATCAATGTACTGGGCTTGTTTCACTATGTAATATGATTGGTAGTGTGAACATGGTTCCATATTTGGTGAGTAAGAAAGACTTGGTCCTTATTATTCCCTAAGAGTTCCTCTTTGTTCCAGCAATTAAATTTGTTCATTTTCAGTGGCTAGGTGGCATAGTGGATAAAGCACCGGCCTTGGAGTCAGGAGTACCTGGGTTCAAATCCGGTCTCAGACACTTAATAATTACCTAGCTGTGTGGCCTTTGGGCAAGCCATTTAACCCCATTTGCCTTATTAAAAAAAAACCTAAAAAAATGGTTGATAAATGAATGAATCAGTGATTAAATAGATGAATTAGTGCTTCCTTAGTATTTGAGAACACTTTCCCCGGGGCGGCTAGGTGGCGCAGTGGATAAAGCACCGGCCCTGGAAACAGGAGTACCTGGGTTCAAATCCGGTCTCAGACACTGGAGAATTACCTAGCTGTGTGGCCTTGAGTAAGCCACTTAACCCCATTTGCCTTGCAAAAAAAAACCCTAAAAAAATAAATTTGGTCATTTTATTGGTGCTAATAAGGTATTCATTGAAATCCTGTTAGGTGCTACTGAAATCATATATGTTGACTATGCCTAGGAACTGTTTTCTGGGGAGGAGGGCAGGTGTGACTTCACTGGCAAGGAAATGCCAAGTGCCAAATATCCTTTTACCTATCATTACAGAATAATAATAATTTTGCAATTTGTAATCTTAGGGAACTATCTCTTCCCTTCTTTTTAAGGTAAATAGAATATTTTTTTCCAATTTCATGTAAAGATAATTTTCAACATGGAATTTTTAAAAAAAATTTTCAATATGATTTTGAATTTCATTTTTATTCTTCCTGTCCCTTGTTCCCTTCCCATCTCCTCTCCCCAAGATGGCAACCAATCTGATATAAATTATGCATATACAATCATGCAAGCTATTTCCATATTAGTCATGTTTTGAAAGGAGAAACAGAACAAAAGGGAAAAGTCACACACCTACACCCCCACACAAAACAAAACATGAGAATAGTAAGCTTTGATTTGCATTCAGACTCTGTTTTTTTTCCTTTGGACATGGATAACCTTTTCAATCATGAGTCTTTTGGAATTGTCTTGGATCATTGCATTGCTCAGGAGAGCTAAGTCGTTCAAAGTCGATCATGGCACAATGTTGTTGGTACATACATTCTTTTCCTGATTTTTCTCACTTCATTCAGCATCAGTTCATGTAAAACTTTCCAGGATTTTGTGAATTTCTGCCAGCTTAACATTTCTTTTACTGATGTCCCCTTTTTTATGTCCAAAGTAACTAGTGCAAAGCACATTAGAGTAGGGGTAAGGTGATGTAGGTTAAAATAATAGCTCCAGCATTGATTTGCTATATGACCTTGATGAAAAGTTTCTTAATTTTCTCGTCTGCAAAGTGTGGAAGATAATAACCATCCTATTTCACAAGATTATTGTAACGATCAAATCAGATATGCATGTAAAAGCATTGAAAATTATAGAGTGCTATTCATGACAAAATGTTAATTAATTCATAGAATCACAGAGTTAGAATTGGAAGGGAGCTCAGAAGTCCATCTAGCACAACACCTTTGTTTTACAGGTGAAGAATTTGACACCCATGGAGGTTATAAGCACTAAGTAAGAGGTAAGATCTGAACATAGCTCCTCCAACTCTAGGGTCTCTGTGATTTATACTGTGCCAAGCTGCCTCCACTGATTGAATGGGAATTTTCTCCTGTACTATTTCTTTATTGAAATGGTGCAAAGTATAAATCGTGAAAATAAACAACCAAAAACCATCATATCTGTCATTTTCTGGTCTTCTAAATGAACTGTTTGGTAAACCTCCACTTTTCGCAAATATCCATCATGTCAAATATGAACCATTCGATATGATGACAGGACAAAATGATGTTGTGCATGATTGCAAGGTTATTTATGTGAGATGTGACTTGTGTTTGAGGATGGGATGTATTTGGTTGAGTTATGATTTTTCTAATCATGCTTGGTTTTGCTTAAGTTAGAGTAATGGTTAATTCTTGACTACCTTTAGCAAGATTATCTGAATTGAGATTTCAGGCTCCCTTTGGTATCCTTGTCTCCTTTCACTGGGAACTCAGTTTAAGTGCCAGTTACTATGCTAGATCTTTTGTGTTTCCCCATTTTTGGGTGTTTTTCCCTGCTCCTTTTTATAAGGCAGAGTTGGGTTCAAAGTGCACAACCACTCCTAGTCCCTTTCTTCTGAGATAACCTATTTATCCTGTCTGTCTATCTTGTGGGTAGTTAGTTGCACATTCAGTGTCAGGGACCATTTCCCCCCATTCTTTGTAGTCCTGGCACGTAACACAAAGTACCTGGCTTAAAGTAGGTGCTTAAGAAATGCTTATTGATGAATTATTACTAATTTACTTGATACTCCTTTTGTTTTTTTAGGGTTATTTTGAATGTAATAAAAATAATCCTTTATTTCATCATGTATGGGTCCTCACTCTACTGATAGATTGGCATTTCTCTGTCTTAGTACATGCTCTTCATCAGTTAATTCAGTCAAAAAACAAACTGGGGAACAACATTCTAGAACAAGATTGACTTTAGCTAGACTGCTGCTTAGATTAGAATTATATAATGTGGAGAACAAACAATCCATAAGCCACAACCTCTCACAAGCACAACTACAAACCCGACCACAACCTTGACTACAAGCATGACCACAACTTTGACCACAAGCACGACCACAAACTCAATTACAAGCTCGACTACAAACATGACCACAACCTTGACCACAACTACAACCTTGACAACATCACAACCTCAACCACAAGCACAAACACAAACTCAACCACAAGCACAAGCACAAACTCTACCACAACCACCAACTCAACCACAAGCATAACCATCAACTTGACCACAACCACAACCCCAACCATAACCAACAATCAACAACCAACAACCAGCCACTGCCATCCACTACAACAGCAAATGACAGGGATTTACAAAGTGCTTTTAGGGTTTGCAAAATGCATTATTTTATTCTCACAACAACCACAAGAGTTAGATGCTATTATTATCCTTATTTTACAAATGATAAAACTGAGGCAAACAAAAGTTAAGTGACTTGCCTAGGGTCACATAGCTAGGAAATATCTGAGGCAGGTTTTCCAAAACCCAGGTCCAGAGCTCTATCCCACTGTGCCATCTAGCTGTTCATCCTTCAGCATATATATGAAGGTTTTTCAACATGCTTGAACCTTAAAAGTTGGCACTCCCTTGAAATAACCTTTGAGAATCTAGTGTCACCTCCATACTCTGACAGAGAAGGAACATTCAAGAAAAACTTCAAATGATGTCTCTTTCCTTTGATTGAATAAAGAGATCTTTTAAATTCTAAATACAACGGACAATTACTGAATGCTTAACTGTAGCAATATAGTAGACAGGACAAAGGATGGAAACAAATAGAAGATAGAATTCTTGTCCTAAAAGATCTTGGGGAGGGAGCACTGTGGTTATAGGATAGGGTTATCCCTGTGATTTCACTTGTATAGGGAACTCCTATTGAGAAAATTACTTCCATGCATATCTACTTGTCTCTCAAAAATTGAAAGTTATATTTCCTGGAGCTTTGACAATTTCCATGACTGGTCTAGGGTCACACAGTCAATATGTGTTAATGGTAAGACTTAGAACTCAGTTTTATCTGATGCTGAGATGGACCTTCCATCTGCTAAGTCAGACTGGCAGTCATTTTTGGTGTTGTGAATGGATGGATGGAAAAGCATTTATGGATCTCTTACTATGTACCAAATACTCCCAGGGCTGGGCATTGGGAATACAAAAAGAAAAGTGAACAAAATTGCCTTCAGAGGCCTTATTTATCTAATGGAGGAAACCATATGCATGGGGGAATAGTGTAATGGACAGAATATTATAGTAGGAGTAAAACAAACCCCATCATCTTAAGGTTTATTTTTCACTCAATCAGTGCTTTAGTTTGTGACTTGGTAAGTTAATTCATATCTTTAGGACTGCATCTTCATCTCGTTAAGTTTTGTATGTGTTCCAGTGTGTGATCTACGTTCAGAAAGAGCTCAATAAATGAATGTGCTGAATGCTGAATGAAGCACACGAATAGATAACATTTAAATAAATGATTATAAAAAATTCATCTCAAAGTCTTCCCACTTCCTCATCATTTCTTATATCACCTCTAATTACCCATATTAAGGGACTGATAAGATAACTTTCATTAGAAATCTTCCCCATTATTGTTTGGGAGAAGTATTGGATAAGCAAGAATGTTTTGGTTCTAAGGAGATTGATACTTTTTCATTTAAACTTCTAGGGCATGTTACAGTATGCTGACGAATGGTTATTTTGGCTCATTAGCTAGTCAGCTGACATAATGAGGGAATTAAAAAATTTATAGCCAAGGAGAATTTGGCTTAAATACTTGCAGTTATTTTGATAACCAGATGCTGTTGCCTTGAGGTTTAGCTCCTGCAGAAGGGGCAAATGTAGATAAGGATAATGGATATAGAATCAAAGACACTTCTGTATCATTTTATTCATTTATTTCACTCACCTTAGGTTTTGGTTTATTTTATTTTGTTTTAATTTATGTACTTTCTTTCTGATAAAAATATAATTTCAGATCAGAAAATATATCTTTTTTTCATAAATATCTCCTTTAGTGACCTCGAATTTTCCCTGAAGCAAAAGCCTATATTTTGAATACCAGCATTTTGATATATTTGATTATTAGTTATGTGACTCCAAAAAAATTAAAATAAGTATCATTTGGAAAAAAATGAGGGAATTAGGAGGTTGCAATAGAAAACAGATAAGGAACTATGAAGAGGAATCATAATAAAGAATGCAAAAAAAACCAGGGAAAAAACCCCAAAAGATGGTTGATCATGATCAAGGTATGTTCAATGGACAGACCATGTACTCATCTCTTATCTTTTTTATATAAACATTTTATTTATTTTCCAATTATATACAATAGCAGTATCTGCCAATCATTTTTGCAAGGTTTTGAATTTTACAATATTCCCTCTCCCTTCCTTCCCCCACTTCCATCAAAAAAAGGCAGTCTGATAGTATTTACATTTGTTTCCATGATATGCAAATATCCAAATTGAATGTGTTGAGAGGAAAAAAATATATCCTTAAGGAAGAAAGAAAATATTAGAGATAGACAAATTATGTAACACATAAGATGACTTTTTAAAAATTAAAGATAAATTAAAATCTTTGTTTTTTGTTTAAACTCCACAGCTCTTATTCTGGATTCAGATTGTATTCACCATCACAGATCCCCTAAAATTGTCTAGTGAGGACAATTAAGGTTGATTATCACCCCCAAATTGTTAAGGTATACGATGTTCTTTTGGTTCTTTTTATCTCACTTGGCATCAATTCATGTAAATCTTTCCAGGCTTCTCTGAAATTCCATCCCTCCTGATTTCTAATAGAATAATAGTGTTCTATAATGTACCTATGCCACAATTTGCTCAGCCATTCCCCAATTGATGGACAACCCCTTAATTTCCAATTATTTGCCACCACAAACAGAACTACTATGAATATATTTGTTCAAGTGATGTTTTAACCTTTTTCATGATCTCTTCAGGGTATAGACCCAGTAGTGGTATTGCTAGATCAAAGGGTGTGGACATTTTTGTTGCCCTTTGGGTGTAATTCCAAATTGCTCTCCAGAAAGGTTGGATGAGTTCCACTAACAATGTATTAGCATCCCAGATTTCTCACGTCCCTTCCAACATTGATCATTGTCCTTTCTGGTTATATTGGCCAGTCTGAGAGGTGTGAGATGGTGCCTCAGAGATGCTTTAATTTGCATTTCTCTAATCAGTAATTATTTAGAGCAATTTTTCATATGATTGTAGATAGCTTTGATTTCCTCATCTGCAAATTGCCTCTGCATATCCTTTGACCATTTGGGGAATGACTTTGTTTTATAAATTTGACTCAGTTCTCTATATATTTTAGAAATGAGTTCTTTGTCAGAAATGCTAGTTGTAAAAATTGTTTCCCAATTTACTACATTTCTTTTGATCTTGGTTAGAGTGGTTTTGTTTGTAGAAAAGTTTTTTAGTTTAATGTAATCAAAATTATCAAGTTTGTTTTTTGTAATGTTCTCTATCTCTCCTAATTTGCTTATAATATTGTCTTTTATGTATAAATCCTGTACCTATTTTGAACTTATCTTGACATAGGATGTGAGATATTGGCCTAAACCAAGTTTCTGCTATACTGTCTTCCAGTTTTCCCAGCAGGTTTTTTCAGCGTGAGTTCTTATTCCAGAAGCTGAACTCTTTGGGTTTATCAAACAGCATATTACTATTATCATTTCCTGCTGTTGCACCTAGTCTATTCCATTGATCCACCACTCTATTTCTTAGCCAATACCAGACAGTTTTGATGACTGATGCTTTATAATATAATTTTAGATCTGGTAGGGCTAAGCTGCATTCTTTTGAAATTTTTTCCTTAAATTCCTTGATATACTTGGATTTTGTTTCTCCTCATGAATTTAGTTATATTTTTTTCTAACACTGAAGTAATTTTTTGGAAGTTTTATTGGTATGGCACTAAGTAAGTAGTTTAATTTAGGTAGAATTTTCATTTTTATTATGTTATCTTGGTCTATCCATGAGCAGCTGTTATTTGTCCAGTTATTTAGATCTGATTTTATTTGTGTGAGAAGTGTTTTATAATTATTTTTATAGAGTTTCTGAGTCTGCCTTGGCAGGTAGACTCCCAAGTATTTTATCTTGTCTGATGTTATTTGAAAAGAGATTTCTCTTTCTAACTCTGGCTGCTGTATCTTTTTGGCTAATACTGAGGATTTATGATGGTTTATTTTATATCCTGTGACTTTGCTAAAGTTGCTAATTGTTTCCAATAGTTTTTAAAATGATTTTTAGGGTTCTCTAGGGATTCCATCATATCATCTGCAAAGAGCAAGGATTTTGTTTCTTTCTTCTTAATTCTAATTCCTTCAATTTCTTTTTCCTTCTCTTATTGCTGAGGCTAACATTTCTAATACAATATTGAATATTAGTGGTGATAATGAGTATCTTTTTTTCACCCCTTGATCTTGTTAGGAATGCTTCTAGACTATCCCCATTCCTTATAATGCTTATTGGTGGTTTCAGATAGATTCTGCTCATCATTTTAAGGAACAATCCATTTATTCCTACACCCTCTAAGTGATTTTCATAGGAATGGGTGCTGTATTTTGTCAAAGGCTTTTTCCATTATTAAGATAATCATATGATTTCTCTTAGGTTTGTTGCTGATTTAGTCAATTATGCCGACAGTTTTCCTTATATTGAACCAACCCTGCATTCCTAGAATAAATCCTGCTTAGTCATAGTATATTATCCTAGTAATAATTTGCTGTAATCACTTTGTTAATAATTCATTTATTGGGAAATTGGTCTATAATTTTCTTTCCTCTGTGTTGGCCCTTCCTGGTTTAGGTATCAGTACCATATTGATATCACAGAGAGAGTTAGGCAGAGTTCCATGTTCACCTATTTTTCCAGATAGTTTATATAGAATTGGAACCAATTTTTCCTTAAATGTTTGATAGAATTCACTTGTGAATCCACCTGATCCTGGAGATTTTTTTCTTAGGGAATTCACTGATGGCTTTTTCAATTTTTTTCTGAGATAGGTCCTCTCTTATCTTAAGACAAAGTAAGGAAGAATGTTGATGGGTGGACCCCTTTCTAACTTATCAGAGGACACAAACAAGATTCACATACTCAATGAAATATTTTAGTATTGATTGTCTATTGGAATGCTCCAGAATGTGGGATTCAGTAAGAAACAAACAAAAGATCTTCCATACACTTTTATCCAAGTTAAGAAGATTTTTTTATCAGAAATTTTGTGTGAAATTTGTTTTAAAATGATCATACAACAAATATTTTAAAATATTTCCAAATAGTTTAACTTTAGGATTTTAATTACCTAGGAAAAAGTTTTGGTTTCGTATTCTTTTTAAAGTTTCATTTTTGAGGTATCAATTAGTTTTGCTATTTTCTTCTTTTTTCTTTATTTTTTAAAATGAAGGATGCAATCGAGAGTGTTTCTTGCTTTGGGCTATGTGTTTGACATTACTATGGCTGTCCCCCATAGTAGGAACACTCTTGCTTCTCAGCTCTGCCATCTTGCTCATGAAGTGTTTCCCAACTCCTCTTAATTCTAGAACCTTCTCTATTATTTTCTATTTACCCTGTAGGTAGTGTGTTTTGTATTTATTTGTATGTGATCTCCCCCATTAAACAGTAAATTCCTTGAGATTAGAGTCTGACTTTTGCCTTTTCTTTTATTTCCAGAGTATAACAGTGTTTGGTCCATAGTAGGCTCTTAATAAATCTTTATTGATTGATTATCTTAATATAAAAAAATTAAGGATGTTTTTTTGTGAAGGAGAGAGGGATTGTAGGATACAGGTGATTAAAAATTTCATATTCAAAAATTCTATCTGAAAATAAAATAAATCGACTTTTTATATGGCCACATTCAAATGAAGTGAATCCATCTGAACAAAACCTTCCAGGGGTTGCTGTTGATCACTGTCCTGCTCATATGCGTCAACAATAAGAATTAATACTGGGATTCTCATGCTGACCATGACAGGCATTTAACGTAATATCAGAGAACACTCAGGAAATCCTCATCTTTCTGGGATTCCCATAGAGTTGATATCCCCAACCCTTGTAGCTCTACTCTTTCCCTGATGATAATACTACTTCGTTATACTGAGAATGTGATCTGTGAGAATCTGTCTGATTAGTCTCTTCTGGCCAAGGTCTTTATCCATAGGAATCACTATATTTTAATTGGCACTAATCATGAAGTATATTATAGTATGTATAGTATATGTAGTATAGGATAGTCACACGAATGTGGGTTGCGTATACGGTTTTTATTTGTGAACAAAGAAACAAAAGGAATAAATCCGACATAGGAAAACAGTTGCTACATGGATTGCCTCCTCCTGGCTCCTCTCCAGGAAATGGAGGCAGCCCTTAATCAGTGTCTGTAGGCATGGCCTCAAACAAGGAATTTCGGAATATACAGTTTGGGCATTCAAAGACTCTATCATCCAAATCTGCCATCACTTATGCCCACTCCTATTGGCAGCCAGCCTATATCCCCCATTTGGGAATGAAGCATGATCCCATCTATTCTTCTGCTCATGGACAAGGAGGTCATGGGAGGCAGATAACTGATTTTTCTTTTGGCCAATCAACATCAAAGCAAGGTGTTTTTGTTTTTCTTTTCCCCTTGCTTTGATGGTGATTGAGCTCTTTAATTTTATGATGACAGATTTAGATCTGGAAAGGACCTTGGTTTCTTAAGGTCTTTGGTTCTTATCCAAGGTTCTTGTCCCAGGTGCTTGTCCAAAGGTTCTTGTCCAAACCCCTCCTTTTAAAGATGAGGGAACTGAATTCCAGAGAAGTAAATTTATTTGTTCAATATCATTGAAGTGTCCAGTATTCCAATTTCATCTTTGAGCATCTAGTTCATCACCTGAAATATTGAGGTAGGAACAGACCAGTTTTTGTCACACTTTCATTTGTTTTTCAGTTGGGTCTGACACTTTGTGACCCTATTTGGGCTTTTCTTGGCAAATGTACTGAAGTAGTTTGCCATTTCCTTCTCTAGCTCATTTTACAGATGAGGCAAATAGGGTGAAGTGACTTATCCAAGGTCACACAACTGCTAAGTGTCTGAGGCTAGATTTGAATTCTTGAAGATGAGTCTTCTAGCCTCCAGCACTCTGCATCATGCCCTCAAATAGCTGAACCTATAGAATAACACCTACTTTAAGGCACTGTAAAGTAAAATGTGCTTTCTAGAGGAATGCTCCCAGACTACTGGAATGTAAATGCTACCTGTACTCATATGTGTCTATACTTACTATAAAAATGAGGGAAAATTATGTTTGTGCAAATAGAGTTGAAGATAAGGAGATACAGAGGGCATAATTAAGAAAATAATCTGGATTTATATATATATATATATGAATGTGTATGTATATTATTATATTTATACATACATATATATAACTGCTAATATTTATATAGTAAATTAAAGCTTGCAAAACAACTTTTGTTTTTATATGCAAAATACATACATATAGACATTAACATAATATAAGATGCATATAAATACAAATACATACAGACATAAAATACAAATGAAAAAAATTGGTCTGATCCTGTCATCAGCATCTCTAGTGACAAACTAGCTGCATTTGGGCAATTTTTGGCAGTTGGTCAATACATATACACACACGCATATTTATAATGCTTATATACTCACACATGCATATCCATACACACCTTTTCATGTCCATATAATGCAGACACACAATATACACATGCACAGGTATGAATGCATGCAAGCATGCATGCATATGCACTATTTCACTTGATCTTCATAAAAACTCTGTGAGTTAAAGACTATTGTTATTATACTAAGACTAGAAGTGACTTTTCCAAGGTCACACAGAGAGTAAGAGTATCTCAGGCAAATTTCAAACTTGTTTTTTTGATTTCAATTCCCACACTCCATGCATATCACCACCCAGTTAGATTCGTATACATTGGTCTAGGATCATGAAATTAGTACAAATCACTCCTATCTCTAACCCAGGTTTTAAACCTGCATCAGTGGAGGGGGCTTCTGTACCAAAAGGGAAATCCCATACTCAGTCAGAGATGAACTTTTCTTTGGGCCTATGATTCCATTGGTATGTGGAGTTTCTGGGATGTAAACTCCTTCTTAATCTGTAAAAATTTTTAAGTAATTAAAGACTCTCAGAAATTAATTGCTTGGTCTATTGTCATGTAACTGGTCTGTGCCCAGCCCAGGAATTGAAATCAGATCTTCCTGACCTTTTAACAACTATGCCATCAATCATAAACTTTTATTGAACACTTATAATGCACCTACCACTGTGATAAGCACTGGAGATTTAAAAAAATATATGACAGTGAAACAATCCCTTTGCTCTGGGAACTTATATTCTAGTGTTGGAGATAATCTGTACATATAATTATGCATATTATACTTATTAAAAATGAATGCAAGGTGTTCTTAGAAAGGAATGGTCTGGTATCTAAGTTGATCAAGAAAGGCTTCACATTCATGGTAATACTTGGCATGTGTCTTGTTATGAATGTAAATCTCTCTCTTCTTCCTACTTTCCTCCCTTCCCTCCCTCCCCCATTTTTCCTTCCTCCTTTCCTTCCTTATTACTTCCCTTCTCCTTTCCTCCCCTCCTCCATTCTTTCTTTCCTTCTTTTTTTTCCTTTCATCTCCTCCTAAAAAGATCCTCCAGGAAGTTTCTAGGCTTAATTTAAGTAAGAGAAAATAAGGATATTTAACAGGAAGCTCAAGTCCAATCAAGGCTTTTGTCTAAATTGTCTGGATATTTATAAACAGGAGCTATTTTTTGGTTTTATATTAACTGTATAGTTATCTTGGTGTAGTATTCACACAGGCATTCATACTGAACTGAATTTTGGCTTGTCTTGTTTTCCTATTAGGAGTGGTATTACCTAAATAGCCAAAGTCATTCGACTTGGCATCTTAGTGAGCAAAGCAAATTGTATCAACAGAGAAAAGAAAAAGACCAATCTCAGATTTCCCTGGGCTGTTTCTATATGTGTTTCAAAAATACATTATGGACTACAAGTCCATAATTCACGAATAAGGGAGGCAGTAACTTAATGGTGCAATTGTCCCAAAATTGTCCAAATGGAGGAGGTTGAAAATTTTCATAATAAGTGAATTTTCTATCTTTAGAAAGCTAAAGGTGGGAATTGTAATTTTTAAATAATTGACCACAAGGGGGAGAACTCTAATTCTCCAGGCACACTTTTAATATGTATAAAACCTGAAGGAAATGAATGTTTGAATTTTCTAATATTCTGCCTTATTTCTCTTTCCTGATGGAAGACAAGTAAGATTTACCTGTCTGGTGACAACAGGCTTAACATTTTGGGTAGAATTATGGTGAAACTATTGTGGCACCAAGGAAGCAAAAATTACCTGTTTTTATATTATAGTATTTATGGAAGGGTATTGATATCTGTTTTCTAATTCAACAAGGTACTTTTCCTTTAGCTAACAAAATTCATATGTCACTTACAGAAAAAAGTCACTTCTATTTTCTTGAATATGTAAGTTGAAAATACATACATATACATATACGTATACGTATATGTATATGTATGGGTTTTTTTTTTTTTTGCAAGGCAGTGGGATTAAGTGGCTTGCCCAAGGCTGCACAGCTAGGTAATCATTAGGTGTCTGATGCCGGATTTGAACTCAGGTCCTCCTGACTCCAGGATTGGTGCTCTATCCACTGCACCATCTAGCTGCCCCTAGTTGAAAATATATTAATTAGATCTTCCTTGAATCAAATAAAAATATTTTTAAATAGCAAAATCAATTCTATTAAAAAGTTCCATGATGTTATTGGGTTTAATTCTAATTTTAATAATTAAGTTGAAAGTTAATGTTACATATTTATAATGTTTAAAGGTTCACTTTTTGCTTGGCCATTATCTTTTCAAGTATTTGGGTTTGACTTATAGCCCTTCTTGACATGGATAATATGCCTTTGATTGACTATGAGGTCTTCTGAATGCTAATTCAAAGCATTTCATACTTAACATTGTATGAAATTATATATGAGTCATGATAATAGAATGAAAAGACAACTGAAAGGTCATCTAGTCCAATATTTATGTTTTACAAATAAACTGAGGCAAATAGAAGAAAAGTCACTTGTGCATGGACACAGAGTATAGTATATCAGTGATGAGGTTTGAACCCAGGTTGTTCTTACTCCAGAGCTGGCTTCTATTCAACTGTGATATAATTATGGGATATTGACAGGAATTCAACCTGTACCCTTAAAGGTATATAACATTTTCTCTACCCATTTCAGATTCTTTTCTGCAATGCATGATTTTAAGGAATTACCTGAGACACTGAGTGATTAAATGATTTGCCTTCATATGATACAGTTAAAGGACTTGAACCCCCAATCTTCCTGCCTTGGGGACAAGCTGTCTATTATGCTGTATTATTAATATCAACAATACTGTGTATTTTTATAGTTTTTAAAGACTTCCTCATTTGGCCCCTACCAATAGTCTTAAAATTTGTTAATGAAGAAATGGAAAGAAGTTGAGACTTTTAAGGATCCTACAAGTAGAGAAAGGTCTCAGAATCACAGAATTGTAAAGCTGACCATCAATCCATACATGAAAGGAATCCTCATTAGAACATAACCAATTGGTGGTTGTATAGTTTCTGCTTAAAGAAGACCTCTAAGGAAGGTTAAGTCACTGTCTTCTGAAGTGGATCAGCTCAGGTTTGGACAGTTTTAATTGCCAAGACATGTTTCCTGATATCAGTCCTAAGGAATTGCCTCTTTGCAACAACTACCCATTATTGCTCTTGGATTTTGTTCCAGCAGATTATATAACATATATTTTGATATAAGTATCATGTATTCTACTCTATTATATTAAATTATATGACTAATTAAAAAAATTACTTCAAGCTTCCAAATGAGTATTGCTGCCTTCAAGTATAGTCCTCATATTGAGAACAAAGCAGTTGTCCCAACCGTGTTTTTCTAATTGAAAGCCTTTTGGGAATTTCTTTTTCAGGCTTTCCTTTATATCAGGTTTAGTAGGACAATAGCTTTGGAATTAGGGAATTACAAATTTGAATTCTATTCCATTGGCAAAATGAAGGTGTTGGAGTGGATGATAATCTAAATTTTTTTCCCCTCAATCTGATGTCCATGACTTGTTCTTTTAAATATCCTAAGGGTGGGGGTAAATCTTCATCCTTTGAGGATGCATCTAATTTTTGATATGGTCAAAAGTTATTTTAAATCAGTCAATGAATAAAGTGGAAGATTGTTAGTGTCAAAGTGACATCTTTACAAAGCCTAATTCTTAGGTAATCAATAAACTAGTTTTGCCCCAGAATGTGGTGATTGGTGAGAGTAATGATATTCTATTTGAAAGACACATTCAGTCCCTCCAATTTAAATGTGTATTGTATGTCAGGAATTGTACTAGGTAAGGGATACAAAGACCAAAATGCAATTGTCTCTGCCCTCTCACTTGATTGCTAAGTTCATTATCTGTTTGTTTAAAAAAATAAAGATGTTCATTCCATTATAAATGAACCTCATTTGACACCATTTTTATGGCTGTGTCTTTGTGGGCTCTTCTCACTTTCAATATCTGATTTCATGATTCATTCAGATGTTTACTCTCTTCATAATATTATCTTAACACTCCCATGCTCGCTCATTCTATGAAATTATCATGTCAGTCTTTGCTTACTCAAAAGAAAATTGACCCGATGTGAGAGACTTTCTTTGCATTCACCCTATGTCAGGGCTGCATTTTACTTCTGGTGCTGGCTAAATGAATGACCTACTGTTTTCCTGCTCATATCTTTTACACCAACCCTCACCTGCAAAATTTCCTTACTAATAAATTTCAACATTACAATGAATGATGATACCCTACAGATCTGCCTATTAGTGCAGTGGGTCGAGCACTGAACCTGGAATCAGAAAGACCTGAATTCAAATCCAGCTTCATATTTTTTTTTATTAACTGTATGTTCTTTAGGTCAATCATTTAATCTCTTTCTGCCTCAATTTCTTCATCTGTAAAATGAGAACATAATAAGAGTAACAACTTCCCAGGGATGCTATGAGGAAACCATGAGATATCTGTAAAAGTACTTTGTAAATCTAAACATTTTTCTGTACATGCTAATTATTATTACTATTATGTTACTTGTTCTTATCCTGTGTGATTATTGTATATGGTGTTTTCCCCACTGAGTAATAAATTCTGTATAAAAAGTCCATTCAGTTGTCTAGATCCACTTTTCTGTCTTTACTTTCTGTGAGGATCAGTATTTATCGTTAGACTGTAATCCCTTGTTCTGGCTTCGTGACCAAGCCACTTCCCTTTCCTTGATGACATCATTTTTCTGATCAGCTTGATACCTACAACTCATTTTGGGCCTTATATGTTCTATGAATTACATAATAGTGTAAGAATTAGACTTGAATGAAGTTGATGAAGTCAAGCCTTAAGAGTCAAGAGAAACTGGGTTCAAACTTTACCTCTCACAAATACTAGCAATGTGACTGAATAAATTACTAAAATTATTAATGACCCACAGAAATTCCCAAATCTCTGAGTTTCTGAGGAAATTTTTCTCTGTGACAGTGGAATTTCTTCACAAGGAGATCCCTATCCAGGTGAAGACCCAAATCCAGACCTCCTCTCATCATTTCCCTCTTTTTTTTCTTTTCCTCCCTCTTCTATTTCAAACATTATATAAGTAATAACTTTCATACTGATCCCAACTGTTTAATCTATTACTGGATTTGTCTCAAAGATCCTTTGAATATATATTTCAACAAAATGAGCTTGAATCCTGGAATTTTTTAATTGCAAAATGAGTATATCTACCTGAACAATGGTTTTCAGAATACTAAATATATAATATCAGCATGGTGATTTGACCCAGTATTCTTTCTGAGCTCCAATGAATAAGATGGAGACAATGATAAGAAAAATGAGACATTATCCATCTCCTCCTTTGAATGTTTCATACTTTCTTTTATCTTTGGATTCTAGTACCAACTATAGTACTCTTGACATAGCAAATATCTATTATTAAAGGTTTCTTTAATTATAGCCTTCTCCCTTCCTAATTAGCCAAACTCATTGAACACTACTTCCTAGTACACAACCTAATTATTTGTACCAAGTGGATTTCCTCACTGTCCCATAACTATGTTGCACCCAATTTGACCTCCTTCCCTATCTTTATTCATAATGTTTCTTCAACTGGAAGATCCTCCTTTCTTCTTCTCCACCTGTTCACATAGTCCCCATCCTTTTGAATAAGAGTTTTTGACTTAGATGAGTAGTGCCAAACTCAACTAGAAACAGGACCACTAAACTGTACATAAGAATTCTTGTGAATACCACATAACTATGGAGAAAACTATATAACTATGTTTTATTATATTTTTATTTAAAAAATATTTTAATCTTGTTTTGATCCCAGGATTCTGGGGGGCCACAAGGTTGAGATGACTTCTCAGTATATAATCTTCTACGGTATATAATTTTTTAATCCTTTGTGTCTTTCTCCTCTCTCATTGATTGCCTCCCTCTTAATTCACATGTTGTCTGTACTGTGCATTTTGATTTTAGGTCATGTGACTTGTGGAAGGAACCTCTATGACTCAAAAGACCCTGTCTCTATCCTGTTCATATGTTCACAGAGAAAAGAAATGGAAAGAAATTTCTGCATGGTCCCCACGTGCTTGCAAGACATCAGCCTGCAGTATCACATAAGAAAAAAAAGAGGGTTTTATTAAAAGGAGAACTCATTTCAGCACAGAATAACACATAACTAAGAACAGGTGAAGAAATTTAGATGCAAATTGATCAATTTTCCCTCAATTTTGGAAGTAAATTAAGCAACCAAAGGACAAAGAAATAATAATTTTAACTGATGTACCTGTGTTTATGAAATCATTTTCATTTATATGGAGTGAACTATTATTAGCCCAATTTTAAGGATGGAAAAAATCAGATCAGAGAGAGTAAATTTTTGTTCTCCATGATTATTTACCTTAATGTGAGTATCAGGGTAGAGACTTGAATATAGGTATCCTGACACCAAGAGTAATGCTCAATCTGCTACCTCAATGATACCTGTCTAAAGAAATGAATGTCAAAGGAAAAATAATATATTTCTGTTAAAGACCAATTTTATTCAATAAGTAATTCAGGGGCTTTTAGAGATAATTATTGAAGTTGACAAAGTGCTGCTTTCATTAAAATTATATAAACAGATGTGAGAAATATGATAAAATTTGCAAATAAATGTTGACCTTTGTTAAAGGAAAGTTCAAGTTTGAAAGGTAGTCGGGCAGAACCAATATTTGATAAATTGCTTCAAAAGGTAGTTAATAGAAGCTGCTAGACAATGACTAATTTCCATATCATTTGACTATGGCCAGTTAGAAATAACTTGTGTAAGATGCCAAGTAACCAGCTGACACCTATCTTCTGGAAGCTTTCAATGAGCTATTGTGCTCCTTGGCTTTGCAATAGACCATTTACCTCATCACGTTTCCAGATAAACATTCCCAAATGATTCTTGATTATACAGTCTCAGGAAAGTGGTTTTTGAAACTTATTTGCAAAGATTCTCTAGTTGTGATCTGTATGCAGGAATCTTAGTATGGATTTTTCACATTCAAATCTCCATGGAAATTGGTGCTGAATTGTGATAGAAATGAAATGAGTACATGAAAGTAATCTTTTTTCCCCTCTTTGATTGATGAATGCAAAGTATACTCATGTAAATCAATTTTGGGGATGTAAAGAAGGCAACAAAACTCACTAAAATTTTCTCTTTCTAATTTAACAATTAATAAAACAGCAAGTTAAAAATGATAAACTTCCTCTTCTTTCCTCATTTCCTGGAGAATAGAAGTAATGTACTGAAATATTTTGACCAGGATAGAGAAAAGATAGTCATTTCTAAGCCTATAAAACTCAGAATTTTTTCCTTGATTATGCTCTTTATGTCTGGGAAGGAGAAAGATTTCATTAATAAGCTAACCAAAGCAAATAAATTTCTAAACATAACTCTATCTTCACTCAAAGTTGTACTGATTGTTTTATCTATTTCACTTCTTGATCCATAATCTTTAATGATAGTCCTTCAAAAGACTTTTACTTTTGCATTCATGTCTGCTTTTTCTTTTGCTTTACTCCTGACTTCCTGTTTTCTCTTTCCTACTTAATGTTTTTCTTAGAGATGAGACCAAATAACCATGTCATTCCAGTCTTGCCCCAACTATGCAGTTTTCTTTATACAAGAAGTCATATAATTATGGTATTGATAACTGTCCATTTATTTAGGATGGATTACAATGTACTTTGTGCATGATAATTAAATCCAAATAATCTCTTCATTTCATTAGAAATAGAGAACAAATGGCTTAGAAAGACTGGTGAATATAATGGTTCCCTAGAGCGTCTCACCTCTACTTCAAATAAGTTTTTGACAAGAGAATCTCACTTTCAGAGAAATTGTCCAATCGCAGTCTTACTGGTTTATCTCATCTTAACTAGTAGTGCTTATTATGTTTTTCATGTTATCATCATGACTACTAAACATCAAGTATCTTGTATGTGTAATAACTCAGTAATTTTTAAAAACCTCTAATGTGCCAAATAGTTTGCTAGGTGATGGAGATACCAATACAAAGAATGATGTGATACATACTGACAATGAGCTTACATTCTAATAGGGGAGACAAACATTACATACAAAACATACATTATATGCACACCCACAAAATTGGATAGATAAATGCAATGTAGTTAAATATCAAGTATATTGGAAAGAAAGGCACAAGTGGATCAATTCAATGGGGAGGGTGGTACCTGAGTTTCACCTTAAGGAAGAGAGACAGACTATGAGATAGGGGGAAGGAGAGAGTAAAGTGGCAATTGTGGATGGTCAGGATAAAGACATAGAGATGAGAAATGGGATTTCTTCTGAGATAGGAAGCAACGATCTGTTTGACTTGATCATAGAGGTCAGAAAGGGAAAGGTAGATCCAGTGAGGGTAGCAGGAATGGTTGGGGTCAGGTTGTGTAATTTTTGAAAGCAAAATACAATCTTTATATTCTTTTCTAGAAACAATAGGAAGTTATTCCAGTGGGTTGAGTAGGAGAGTCACTACTTTGGTAGTAGTGTGTAGGATGCACCAGTAGGTGAGAAATGGTGAGAGCTGGAACTGATGTGATATTTGTGTGGTTGGAGAGAAGACTGAAGAAAGGGGTCATAAAGGTAAGAATATCAAGGTTTGACAATTGTGATTGGCTATGTGAGATGAGGGACCTAGAGAGGATGCCAAGATTATTTGCCTTAGGATGGTGGTATTTTCTCTATAAATCTAAGAAGATAGAATTTTGAGGAAAAAGACAATGAGCCAAGTTTTTGAATGTTGAGTTAAGATATCTCTATAACATCTGGTTTGAATTGTCTAATAAGCAATTGGTGATCTGCTGGTGAACAGCAGAGATATTTGGGATTGGATATATAGACTGGGGAGTAGTCTACATAGTAAGTGTAGATTGTAAATAAGATAGAGGTGACAGTAAATAAGAGCGTAGGGAGAGATGAGAAAAAAAAGTATAGGGCATTGCTGTAGGAAGTGCCCACAATGAGAGCTATAATGTGGGTGATGAGCCAACAAGGGCAACTGAGGAGCAGTTTTTTAGGTAGAAGATGCATCATGAGACAGTGCTATAAAAACCCAGAGAGAAAAGAATACCTAAGTGGAGAGGATGGCCAGTAGTGTTGGATGCAGCAGAAAGGTTGAAAAGGATTATGACTGAGTCAAATTTATAATTTAAGAGACTACTGGAAATTTTGGAGAAAATAGTTTCAGTTGAGCAATGAACCCAGAAACTAGATTTCAAAGGGTTGAGAGTAAGAAGAAAAGAAGTCTAGACAGTGAGTATAAACACGTTTCAAGCACTTTAGCTGAGAAAAAGAAAATAGAAGACCTTAAGGAAGGGAAGAGTCTATTAAAGGGTTTTTTTTAAATTTATACTATTACATGTAAAAATAATTTTAACATTAGTTTTTTAAAAAATGAGTTCTATATTCTCTCCTACCCTTCACTTCTTTTGATATCATTATTCATGTTCTGTCTTGTGAAGCATATTCCTATTATTTTAAGGATGGGGAAAACTGGGTCATGTTTAATTGCAGTAGGGTAGAAACTAATTGGTAAAGGATGAAGATTTAAAAGAGAAGGGATGCTTAAGGATGCAATTAGAGAAAAATGAGAGGGAATGGGATCAAGTCCACATGACGAGCACTTGACTTTGGGAAGGAACAGACCTTCATCTTTGTTAGAGATTAGGGGAAAGGAAAAGAAAGTGGAAGATGATATCAAGGTATTTTGAGAGGAATAATAACAATTGTTATTATAATTATATAATATATAATATAATTACTATAATAACAATTGTTAATCAGACACAGTGTTAAAGGCTTTATAAATGCTCTCACATTCTAGCCCTACAATAATAGCCCTAAAAGATATGTTTTTTAAAATTATTTTAATTTTTTATTTATCATTCTGATTTTTACAGTGGAAGAAATTATCACAAACTTGCCCAGGGTCATATAGCTGCTAAATATCTCATGCCAGTTTAGGGCAGCTAGATGGAACAATGGATTGAGCACTGGTCTTGAGTCAGGAAGATGGGAGTTTGAATCCAGTCTCAGCCATTTACTAGCTGTGTGACCCTGGGCAAGTCACTTAACCCTGATTACCTCACATCCAGGGCCATCTCCAGTCATTCTGATTCATATCTGACCTCTGGATCCAGATGACTCTAGAGGAACAATCCAATTCAAGTGCTTGTCATGACATTACCTCTGCTGTCATGGTCTTCTTGAAGAATGAAGGACAAACATTCATTCATTTAATGCCAAATTAAACTGGGATTTTCCTGATTTGAATTTCAGCCTTGCTCGACTTAGTTCATATGATTTGCACTCCTTTTTTACAGTTATCAGGCAAAGTCCTCAGCTGATTTGATGAGAGAGAAAGAGACAGACAGACAGAGAGGGAAAGAAAGGGAGACAGACAGAAGATATTGAAGAGATAGGAAATTAGTTAGGGAAGAATAAAATCATTGTCTTGCTGTATTGAGAGCACAGTTACGTTTCGATAACATGAATTTGTATTGTACTGAGTCAGTTGGGTTAAGATATTTCCTCCTACTTTGTTCCACTATCTTGTGAATGGAAGAAAGGAGGTGGGTGATGGAAGTAATGCTCTTGATTGGCTGTCAGAGATAAAATAAAAGTGGAAAATACCATTCCTGTACTAAATTTGCAGTATTTTATCCAAACAAAGTCATGAAGGAATGGATAATTTGGTAATGGGGATTTACTGATAATCATTTGTGTTTAGGTTGATGATGCAAAATGTGCTAGGTGCCTTTCTCTAGAGCTCTTGATAATAGGTAGATAACAAAAGAGTACGAAAGCTATTCTACTTTTTCTTATTCTTCTTGCATGACTGTTTTTTATGGGGCAGCTAGGTGGTACAGAGGATAGAACACTGATCGTGCAGTCAGGAAGATGGGAGTTCTAATCCAACCTCAGGCATTTACTAGCTGTGTGACCTTGAGCAAGTCACTTAACCCTGATTGCCTCCCATCCAGGACCATCTATAGGTGTCCTGGTTCATATCTGGTCACTGGACCTTGGTGGCTCCAAAGGAGAAAGTGAGGCTGGTGACTTAGTACAGCGCCCCCCGCCCCAACCAAATCCAATTCATATCCTTATCAAGGCATCATTTCCCCGATGTCATGGTTTTCTTCAAGAATGAAGGACGAACATCATCATCATCATCATTATGGCTATATTTTAGTCCATCTCCTTTTCCAGATACACACACACACACACACACACACACACACACACACACACACATCTTTCCTATTTTTAAAATGTTGTGCAATTCTTTGTGGGAAATGTAGTGGACTGTGCTGAAGTCTCCCCTTAACTCTGAATGTCTTATAAGTTTAAAAATGTTTTTTTATGTTTTTTCTATATTAATATCACATCTGATATTCCTCTCCCTCAACAATGACAACAAAAATAATCCTCCTTCATTACAAATAATTGTAACTAGGCAAGACAAATGAACACATTTGAACAATAGAAACACAACACAAATGAACACTAGAAAGTATATGGCTTATACCACATCTGTATTGAACTCCTCTGTATAATGGTTGGTGGGAGTACAAAATTCACTATCAGTCTTTTGAATTAGTGGTTAATGTATTGATAAGAGTTTTAGTGTTTCTTTTTTGAAAAAAGTATTGTGTAAATTGTTTTCCTATGTCTTTCATTCTTCACAAGCTGTGGTATTCCATGATTCTAAGGTAGTTTGTCATTACCAAAAGAATATTTAGCTTTTGAAAGCTAAGAAATCCTGGATCTACAGTTTTTATACAGTAATAATTTTAATTTTTATATATTGTATCAACATTTAACATTAAAACTTTAGTTGTTCCTGAAAGTTCAATCAATTTCATTAAACCTCCCTGTAGTTTTTTTATACCTATTCTAAGTCATCATGAGTCCTTCTTTGCTCATTCATTTATCATTCACTCTTCAATCAATCAATAATTTTTAAAAATTTGCTACTATGTGACAATCACATATGTGAAATATATAGAATACAAAATGGAAGTAAAAAGAGAGTATCTTCCCTCAAGTTAGTGTATATTCCTCTCTACTGGCTTTTCTATTAAAATTGTATTATTTCATTAAGCTTTTTATTTGTATTAATAGTCTTTGTTAGTTTTAAGTGATTTGGAAGAGGGGTTCTTATCCTTTTTTGCTATGGATCCCCATCACAGTCTGGTGAAGCCTAAGATTCCTTTCTCAAAATAATACTTTAAATGTCATTAGATCACAAAGGAAATTTATTATTTTGAAATAAAGATATATTATTTTCTCATCCAGGCTTACTGACATTTACCTTTTCTGGCTCTGTGGATGTCAGATTAAGAACCCTTATTTAGAATATCCCATTTTATTCCCATATCATGATTGACTCTACTGCCTTTAATGGACATTTAGGTTGCTGCCATTTAAAAAAAAAATATGTACATTGAAACTATAAAACCTATTTTGACAATACTTTCAGAACATATTCTTAGTAAATGAATCATTGAATAATTGTGCACATTTCCTTTGTAATTCTACTCTTTATCACCAGACTGCCCTACCAAGGAATTCCAAAAGTTTACAATTCCACCTATTATGGATATTGGAGTTGTTTCTCATCAGTCTCAATCAATATTAAGTAAGACATCAATTTCTTGAGCAGTTAGGGAGTAGAGTGGAACTAGTGCTAGTCATGGAGTGATGAAGATTCATCTTTATGAGTTCAAATCTAGTCTCAGGTAATTTACTGTGTCACCCTGGGCAAGTCACTTAACCCTGTTTGTTTTAATTTTCTCATCTGTAAAAAATGAATGGAAAATGAAATGGCAAACTACTCCAGTATGTTTGCCAATGAAACACCAAATGTGATTATAAAGTAAGTAAAAAGTGAACAACAATCTAACTCATCTTTGTTGTCTGAGCCTGAGTTTCTGAATAAGTGAAAAAATTACCAAATTAACATATTTTGCACATTTTTTTCTGGGAATTATGCAGGTATTAAAAAGGAAATAAATATAATTTGATACATTATATGAATTTATTTAGCCACATCAGCAAACAAGTGACATTATAAGCTATTGTTGCATTTCAAGTCATTAAAAATGCCTTAGTTACAGTGCTAAAATCTATCAATGTAACTATGCTTGAAGAAAACTCAATCTAAAATAAATTCATCTTCTTCCTAAAGAGGAGTGGGAGCAGGCCACACAACTTCTTCATCCAACCTCACATGAATAGGTCTATTGTACATTGTTAAAAATTCTGCGGGGGTCAAGAAGCCTTCAGCTCTACACAGATACTTTATGGTTTCTTCAGGGAGGAGCAGTTCAGGTACAAGGCTGTGCAAATTATCCCCTGGTCCTTTTGTACCCACTTTCACATTTCTGAAAAGGTACATTCCCAATTTGAGCACCAATGTGAGACATTCAGTGACCACCTCATCTTTTGATTGCGATTGTGTGACATCTTCCAGGTATGTCACTGGAGGAGTGACCACAGAAGGGTACCATTGCATGAAGAGTCTCATTGCAATATTATGAGACATAACTAAAATTTTAAGATCTTGGATCATAAAACCAGGATTGTCTTTTTCATGAGAAACATAGTCTTGAAGAATTCGGTAAAGGGTCCCAGTGGAGCTCTCAATGATGTGGAGAATGGTCGTAGGATACATAAGGAGGAGCCCACTAACATTTTCTCCCAGGTGAAACTTGAGTATATTTTGAAATAGTTGTTCATAATAATCAGTAATTTTTTTCTTATCTGCATTAGCTGATATTTTTCCCACAAGAAACATTCTGTGAAGGAGGTATTTCTTTATCTGTAACCTTCTTTTCTCTTCCAGAAAATGTAGGTAATTTTTTCGGGGATCTTGTGGCATTATTATTTTCTGGTCATGCCGTACTACATGCTTTCCATAGTGGAGGGCTGTATCATGAGACACATGGGACCCACGATGGGACTCAAAGTGAATTCCAAAGGAACCACCATGGTCCCATTGGTTCTCAGCAAGTACCCGTGATTTTCTCTTTTGATAGTTCATTTTGTGAGATTAATTTCTCGGTGTGGAGTTCAGGTTTGTCCTTGTCTGACAAAAAAAAGCAACCATAGAATTCCTGATGTTTTATCAAGATTGTCTCACAGTAAGAATTTTAGCTATAATGACAATTGATTACTCAATAAATGATAGGAAACTAAAATAGAAGATGGGACTTCTGCAAAAAGCCCTGCCCAGTTTTCTTCAATCTTAATGCCTCCCCTCTGTGCTTACTTTCAGTTTATCCTGCATATATATCTATATCTATATCTATATCTATATCTATATCTATATCTATATCTATATCTATATCTATATATTTTTTTGTACATAGTTTTTCTCCAGGTGTTTCCCCCATTAGTCTGTGATCTCTTTGAGAATAGGAACTTTTTTCTTTGCCTTTTTGGTATACTTAGTGCTTAGTATAATGCCTGGTGCATATTATGTAGGGACATCATGAATTGCAAAGAGTAATAGTTTGATAAACTGTCACAACCTAGTATTAAGTTGAAGGGAATAATTATTGAAAAAAATCCAAGGGGAGTAGACAGGACAACAATCAAGAGCAATTATTATTAACTTTACCTTTTACATTTTTCATATCTAATCATCTCTTCTGATTAACTTGCAAAACATCTCTTTTGGGATTTTGGTATAAAACAAGGAATTATGTGAGCTATAGATTATATCCTAAAGGAAGAGAATGTCCACCTTTGCAAGTCCAGTTGCCTTTCAGTCAACTTATCTTTGCTGTTGATAGTGGCCCCTCTGATTTTTAACCTTTGGTCCAGGACATGAAATCATTATGTTGCTGAATTCTTATTATGGAATGATAGAATAACTCAGACCTTAACTTTTGTTACTGGTCACCATCCCTCTAATTCCTGAAATTAATTCTTTTTTATCCATTTTTCTTCTAAATAGCTATTGGTGTTTGTTACAATCTTAATTTATTTTCCTGAACTAATTCTTTCTTCCTTTCCATGGTTTATACTCTCATTTCTGACTTTGTTCTCATAACCCTTTTGGCAGGCTTCTTCAATTCATTTCCTTTAGATAATCTTAGATTCAATTTACCTTCCACTAATCTCCAACTGCCAGCATCCCAGAGTGTTAAGAGTTAATATTATATTCCATTCCATATATCTGTGAGCCATTCCATTGATCAGAAATTCTATCTAGTTTTAAAGGGCCAATGCTGAATTTACAGGGCTGATCTTTCTATGAATGGTTGGGTAGTATGTTGAGTACACAGTACATACTAATATACACACACATGGTTTCATGTTCAATTGGTATAGAGAAATGTGAATTGATTTTCCTAGATGGTGGCTTTTGGTTAAGCAGGTGATGAGTCAGACATAATGATACTGTTTGTCATATTCCCTGTTTGTGCTGGGGAAGATTTTGTCTCTATATTGTTGAAAATGATAGCTCTTGGTTTTAGATATATGCTTTAGATCTTAATCAAACAGGATCCTCACATGCTTAAACTGAAAAAAAAGGTTTTTGTTTGGTTTAATATAATTGTGACATATTTTGCCCCAAACCCCAGCTCCTATTGGAGAAAAAAATGATTTTCTTGTTGTATTTGTCATTTATCTGATTGATCTTTTGCTAATCCCTTAATGGTGAGCTATCTCTGAACCTCTATGGCTATTACTTTTTATTGGGTATTTTGTTTTGATTTATTTCTTTAGCTTTCTCATGAGAATTTAAATATTTTACAGCACTATTCAGTGCTGAAACTGGCTTATTGTTCTCTTTATCTTCTTTGAGCATCAAATGCATATTTGTTTCAGAAAAAAGTTTGTGTAGAGTATTTCTTGTGTTTTGGCAAAGTTTTTATAACATGGGAAATAAAACTATTCTTTCAATGTTTTATATGAGTCACTTCTAAATCCAAGCATACTTTAGTTTTCCTTTGGAAATTCATTTAAGGTTTGATTTTTTTTCTTCTAAAAGTAGATACTCTAAGGTCTATTGTGCTGTTTGGAAGTTGTAATTTTAAAAGACATCCTGATTAAATTCCTTTTAATTATCTTGGTATATAATTTATTGTAATTGTTGATGATTCTCCTCTTTATATCCTCTCTCTTTTGTGAATTTACTTTATTCATTTTTCATTTTTTCATTTTTTACAGTTTCATTTCCCTTACCAGACTAGCTAATGATTTATCAATTTTGAAAGTCTTAAAAAATAATTCATTTTGTTTCTTCCTTCAATAGTCTTTTTATTTCCTAATATTCAAGATTTTTAAAAATATCTGATGCTGTAGAGTTGCTACTTTATTTCTATTCTTGAAAATTGTTTTCAATTCCCTCTTTTTTAAAATCTTAATATGTTTTTTAGAGACTTTCCCCCCTAAAATCTGCTTCAGCCAGGTCCCCCAAAGTTTGGTCTGCTTTTTAAATGTTATCATTTTCTCTAGGATAATTTTTTATTGTGTCTATGATTATTTCCTCAACTTACTCATTATTCAGGAAATAATAATTGAGTTATCATTTTGATCTATGACTTTTCCTCCTATTTCATTTGTTTATTTTTTGTCTACAAAGAATATCATAATTGCCATTTTATATTTTTTGATGCTTTTATGCTTTATAATTTAATCAGTTTTTATAAAAAAAACCAATAAGATGCTGAAAAATGTATATTTTTTAAGATTCCCATCCATAGGTAGGCAGTTTTTTTCTACAATGTGTTCAATTCTAAATTATCTTTTTCCTTTTCTCTCTCTCTTTTGGATTTACCCATCTCTGATATAGGACTATTAAAGTCTGCTATTTATTTTGGGGTTAGTAGATGTGTAGTTTTTTTTAATTCATCCACTTTTATGAAATTAACTGTTACACTAGTTGGTGTAGATAACTTAGTATTTTCATTGTTTATGCTGTCTTTGAGTGGAATGCAATTTTTACATTTATTTCTTTTGACTTTATCAATTTTTATTGTTGCCTTACCTGAGATCCAGATTATAATAGCTTTTGCTTTTTAAGACTCTTACTTCATCTTATTCATGCCTATACATAAGTTTGTTTTAAATTTTTTATAGGCATAAAATTGTCAGATTATGTTTTCTTATATATTCCTGCTTGATAAACTCAGACCAAATTCCCAATTAGTGCTGAACCTTTCCCCTTCATACATGGATTTCCTGTCTTTTACCCAGGTGCTCTCAGGGTTCAGACTTTGTTTGGGGTTGTGGTCCTCCCTGCTGGCTTGCTATCTAGCTACAAGGTGTACCGCTGAGAACTTCTTTGAATCTTCTCTCTCAATCTCTCTCTCTCTCTCTCTCTCTCTCTCTCTGTCTCTTTCTCTCTCTCTCAGGTTTTTTCAAGGCAGTGAGGTTAAGTGACTTGCCCAAGGTCACACAGCTAGGTCATTATTAAGTGTCTGAGGACAGATTTGAATTCAGGTCCTCCTGACTCCAGGACCGGTGCTCTATCCACTGTGCAATCTAGCCACCCCATCTTCTCTTTTTCTTGGTGGAATCTATAGTTTGAATGTCAGAGGAGAGGCTTCATTTATCTTTGGTAGTGAAAAGCTCCAGGAACAAGTTAGATTCATGCTGAGTCCCCATGGATTTCCTTAGTTTGGTTTCTCCATTCATGCTATCTTGGTTATCTAGATAAATTAACAAACATTTGTTAATTTGTTAATTTTTAAATGTTTTTATTTTGTTTTCCTTCTCATGTTTTTTTTTCTTTTTGTTCTGATTCTTTATGGAAATATGTGTAACACAATAATACATGAATAATCTATATGAGATTGCTTGCTATCCTGTGGTAGGGGAGCTAAAGATGGGAGGGAAAAAACTACAAAAATGAGTGCTGAAAATTATCTTTACTTATAATTGCAAAAATAAATTAAAAATAAAGTGTAAAAAAAGATAAAGAATATAAGAATGTTCTCTCTCAGGACTGGTAGGTGCCTTATTCAAATCTAAATACAGTGATATAATTATAATGAATTTTAAAGTATAGGTTTCAGATAGATTTAGGAAAAGATAAATAAAATTTTTAAAAGATAAATTGTAATGAAATTTGAAAAATAAAAAGATAAAACCCACCAAGTTTCATGATAGTGGTAACATTTGGAAAGTCTAGAAATGCTGATAAGCTTCAAAGACTCCACCGATTATTTTTGTTCTCCAACATGTAGAAGGCATGAAAGAAGGGAGAATTATTATGAAACAGGTTTGAATAGGGATGGTATCTTCTAGAGAGATCCAGGTTTTTGTGCATATAAGGATATTGAGAAGTAAAAGAGGAAGGAATGAAATGGAAGTTTTTGAAATCTAGAACAAGATCCTAAAAGGACCAAGGAAAGGGGGGTGTATGCAGAGAATAGGTTGGGGGGGGGAGGAAAGCAGTAGTGGATGAAGACAAAGGGAAGGATTTTTTTTTTTATTTAGAATGGGAAATATTTCAAATTTGGAACTTGACTGAAGAAAGGGTAGGAAAGGCAGGAAATAATCACTTAAATGGTGACTGCTACCTGCCAGCTCTGTGCTAAGTATTTTCTAAATATCATTTCATTTATTATGAAAGCAAAAATTTCCCTTTTTTATCTTATGATAACAAGTTGGGATAGTGAACTTTTCTTTTAAACATTAAAATAAAAGGGATGCTGTGTCTGACATCTCAGACTATAAATACACTTTGATCAGACCCTCAACCATTATCAGAGCTTATGTTCTGCACCATACCCATTTCCTTAGCCCAAAGTAGAAGATGACACAGACTTGGAAGATAATATTGTATGTAGAGCATGCACTGGCCTCTTGGTTTGGTTTTATTTCTGAGATCTTAATCCTGAGATGCTCCTGGTAGCAGGAGGCATTGGAATTTCAAGGGAATGAAGGGCAAGGGTTTTAGAAAATTTCCTGGAGGATTTGGTTTCAGCACCTTGGGATAAATCATTAACCTATCAGGACTTCAGTTTCCTCAGCTATTAAATTTAAATTAGATGGCTTCTATGGTCTTTTCTGACTCAAAATTCTTGATCCTATGATCTTGAAATGGGAAGCATTTGGAATTATTTCCCATGTGCCAGCAACTTCAGGATTCCTAATCTAGTCCTTGAGTATTCAGTGAAAATGAAAGATAGTTGACTGACTGTGGGGGGAAGAGATTGCTTATAATGACAGAATTGGTCCTTTCACCAGGTACCTCAGAGACTAGGGAATTTTCCATTTGCAAAGTTTTTCAAGGATGAAGTTTGAGAGCAAGGGGACCTTATAGATACTGGTGCAAGGTTATGTTCTGTCTGAGAGGACAGTCGTACTAAGGTCAGTTTACAAAAACATGCTTATGTTAGTCCTTCTTTGTCTGGGACCTCTTTCCACACAAAGCTAGGTGAAAATCCAAGTTAAGTACTTCAATTAACCCCATCATTAGGGTGAACTGTAGTCTTTTTAATGGTGAAGAGACCTACAAAATGAGGATTGAGAAGGACCTGTCTGGCCATCCTCTTTGACCAGCTAATGGAACTTCCATCTCTTCCCACTTAGACAATGGTAAGTCCAGTGGGTAGACTCTCCTGTTATTCTTTATAGTTTGGACTCTTTACCCATCAATGACTTCCTATGAGGATATGATTCCTCATTTGTGTGTGGCTCTTCTAAAGTATTCCTAACTGAATCACCTAAAGCTAAGAGGAGATAGGTGGTGGTTCCATTGATAGAGCCCAGAATCTGAAGACCTCCAAAGAAATCTGGTCTCCTTGGGCAAATCACTTAACCATTGATTTCCTGTTTCTTCAGTGACAAAGTGAAGATATTAGAAGCTATTTCTCATATTTATTGTTAGAGTAAAATGCAAAAATGTTTATTAAAGTGCTTAATACAGTCCTAGCAAGTACTAGAAACTTCAAAAATGCTTATCTTGGCCCTGTCCTATTCCTCAACTGTTTTTAAGTACAAATTTTGTAAGCTTCTTGTTAGTCTGCCATGTTAGCAATACCACGACCTTCCAAAATAATACTGTTGGCAATTCTGAACAAAACCCACCATAAAGATGTGTGGTCACCTCATCATAAGTAGAACTTATATTTATACTCTTCCTTTCTTTCCCCAATCTCCCTTGATTTCATTGATATAGGTAACTCCTCATCAGCCATAATTCTGCCTTCTGGGGTTACCATAGTCTAACCTCTCTTCTAAGAGATAACTTTGCTTTGGCATTTGGTGGTATTTTACTATCACTAGAAAAAGTTTAAGTTGAATGAAATATATTTGTATAAAGATAAAACCACTGATTTAGAATTGTGAGATTCAAATGATCTCTTTTTGGCTAGTTTTTATCATTTATTCTCAAAGAGGATTAAAAATGACATTATGCTGGAGTCAAGGTACAATGTGTCTGATGTTGGCTGATCAGACCAATATGAACTTGGAATAGTCCCTGTGAAAAAGTAGTCCATATGTACATGTTCTAAATTTGTGCATCTCGCATTTCTTTTTTTTTTAATTGATATTTTATTTTGTTTTCCAATTATATGCTATGAAAGTTTTTCAGCATTCATCCATATGCATATCTATATTTTTAAATTACATAATTTCCTTCCATCCTCCCTTCCCATTCCCTTCCCCACAGTGGCAAACAGTTAGGAAAATATTGTACATGCACATTTGTGTTTCAGGGAAAAGAAAGAAAATCATGAGATTGGAAAAAATACATGAAAAATTTTTAAAAAGTGAATGTAGTGTTCATTCACATTCTGTAGGATTTTTCTTGTTTACTTTTGTTTTTCTTCCTCTGAATGGGAATAGCATTGTCCATAGCTGGTCTCCTAGGATCATTCTAACTCTCTGAGAAGCTGAAAGAAGCTGCATCCATCAAAGCTGATCAACTCACAGTGTTGTTGTTAATACGTACAATGTTTTATTGATTCTGCTCCCTTCATTCAGCATCAGATCCTGTAATTCATTACATGCTTCGCTAGAGTCTGATCATTCATGGTTTCTTATAGAATAATATTATTCATACAATAACTTGTTTCATCCACTCCACAACTGATGGGCATCTCCTCAATTTCTAATTCTTTGTCATTTCAAAAAGAGCTGCTATGATTATTTTGGAACATGTGGAAAACTTTCCCATTTTTTATGAATTTTTTCTAGATATAGGCCTAGTATTGGTATTGCTGGGTCAAAGGGTATGATCAGTTTGATTTCTCTTGGACATAGTTCCATATTTCTCTCCAGAATGGTTGGATCAGTTCACAACTCCTCCAGTTAATGTCCCAATGTCTCTTTTTCACTTGGCTCCACAAGTTTACACATAATAAAGGCTAGCTGAAATGGGTTCCTTTCTACATGAATTCTCTCATAATTGTCCATAAACCAGTTGGCGTCCCTAGAACTTTTTTGGACCCCATTCTTCAACATTAACTTGAATTAAGGCAAGAGTTTAACAGTCTTTGGTTTGCACTGAATACTCAAGGACTAGATTAGGAATCCTGAAGTTGCTGGCACATGGGAAATAATTCCCAATGCTTCCTGTTTCTAGATCAGAGAATCAAGAATTTTGAGTCAGAAGAGACCATAGAAGTCATCTAATTTAAATTTAATAGCCCACAATGGGCAATTGTCCCACAACCTCTCCAACATTGATCGGTTTCTTTTTTTCTCATCTTTGGTTTTTTTTTTTTTTTTTAGGTTTTTGCAAGGCAATGGGGTTAAGTGGCTTGACCAAGGCCACACAGCTAGGTAATTATTAAGTGTCTGAGGCCGGATTTGAACTCAGGTACTCCTGACTCCAGGGCTGGTGCTCTATCCACTGCGCCACCTAGTCACCCCTCTTTTTCTCATCTTAGCCAATTTGCAATTAATTTGCATTTCTCTAATCAGTAATGATTTGGAACATTTTTCATATGATTATATATAGCTTTAATGTCTTCATTTGAAAATTGTTCATATCCTTTGACCATTTATCAATTAAAGAATGACTTGAACCTTATATATTTGATGAAATTTGTTGTATATTTTAGAAATGAGACTTTTATCAGAACATCTAGCTGAAAATTGTTTTCCAGTTTTCTGTTTTCCTTCTAATTTTGGCAGCATTGGCTTTATTAATGCAAAACCTTCTTAATGTAATCAAAATCATGCATTTTTCATTTTATAATGTATGCTATTTCTTACTTGGTCATAAGTTTCCTTTCCATAGATATGAGTATTTCTTGATCTGTTAATTGGTCTATGGTGTCCCACTTTACATCTAAATCCTATACTCATTCTGACCTTATTTTGGTATAGGATGTGAGATGGCTAGGCTTTTTTGCAGTTTTCCCAACCATTTTTGTCAAAGAGTGAGTTCTTATCTCAATGCTAATGTCTTTGTCAATGTCAAATGTAGATTTGTAATGTCAAAAAGTAGATTACTCACATTTCTTTTGAGCTGCTTCAATTCTGCTTCACTGTTAAAATATCGCACTTTCTTTGACCACACCATCTTGTATGGTCCTTTGTCAGAATCTCCCATGTCAAGCAATCAGTTCCAAAAGTCTTCAAAAAGACTTTGAAAGTGTCTTTGTATCCTCCTTTTGACCTGTATGTGAGTATTTTCCTTGTGTGAGTTCTCTGTAAAATAGTCTTTCAGGCAAATAGACTTTTGGATTAAAAAGTATGGTCAACCCATCAGAGTTGTACTCTTTGCAATAGAATTTGAAGGCTTGAAAAGTTAGCTCAAGAATGGGCCTCAGTTTCTAGGACCTTATCTTATGAGATAATCTTCAATATTTTTCCTAACACAATTTAAATGGAAGATATTTAGTTTCCTTCAATGTCAGCAATATATCATCCAAGTATCAAAGGTATATACATCAGTACAATGGCTCTATAGTCCTTCAGTCGATCTCTTCACTCCCACACTTTCCTTTGGAGTCTCCCAAAATGCTAACCTAACTCTGGCAATGTATGTGTCAATCTCATCAATCATTTGTACATCTCTGGCAAATGTATTGTTAAGGTAAGTGAACTTCATCTCAGCATTCGGTATTTATGCATTTTCTGTAACCAATGGTTTTATATATGGGTGGTGTATTGTTGCCTGGTGGAGAACCTGTATTGTCTTGGTGTTAATTATTAGGTAAAACTTAGCACAAGTGTCTGAGAATTGACCCACAGTTGTAGGCTTTAAGCTGTCTTGAAGGCAACAAAGCCAAAGTTCATAATTGAGAGTGACAGACCAGTTCAGGTGTGGGAGATGGGAAGAAATGGCACAGACTCAGGTTGTATGTAAATGGATTAGCAGGTAAACCATTAGAGGTAGATTATAGTATAATGAGAAGAGTTTGCTTTACATGACAAACAGAGGATGTTATATTAGGTCCTGGAGTGATTTACAGGTTCTTTAAATGAAATTTCTTTTTCTGTCTCTTGCTATTGGGCTTTGTTGCTAATATGTAGAAATGCTCTTGATTTTTATGGATTTATTTTATATCCTGAAACTTTGTTAAAGTGGTTAATTATTTCAAATAGTTTTTTAGTTGAGATCCTTGACCTTTAAAGGAAAAATTGTTGCTTCTGAATAATGAATTATATGTCAAATCTGAAGATCATTGCAGGTTTACTGTCCTTTTTGAAGGGACAACCAAGTTTCAAGTCAAGGAGCTCTAGTCATTTTTTAGAAAAAAATTAAATATTTTGTTTTTCCAACTACATACAATGGTAGTTTTTAAACAATCATCTTTTGCAAGGTTTTGAGTTTTCCAACTTTTCTACCTTCCTCCCTTCCCTCCCTCCTCTCGACAGGAAGCGATCTGATATCAGCTCTATAATGAACATCTTGTGAGAGTAGAATCAGATCAAAATGGAAGAAAAGATTAGAAAAAGTTACAATATATAAGATAACTTGTAAAATTTGAAGCTTATGCTTTGGTCTTCAATTAAACCCCACAGTTCATTCTTGGGATATAGATGATCATGGTTGATCATCATTCCAGGTTGCTGTTAATGTGTAAAATGTTGTTCTGCTTCTTTTCATTTCATTCAGCATCAACTCATACAAGTCATGATTTCACATACATGTGCCACAATTTGTTTAGCCATTCCTTAATTGATAGACAAACCCTCCATTTCTAATGGGTTAGCATATTTTTATTGCCCTTTGGCATAATTCCACATTACTAACCAGAAAGCCTGGATCGGTTTGCAACTCCATCAGCGGCTCAGTTTTCCCACATCACCTCCAACATTGAGATCCAGTCATCCTGACAGAAAGTCCTTATCTCAAACCACATCCAGGATTTCTTGTTGCCCTCTTTCCTCAAGACCAGTTGTTATGACTAAAGCATAGTTGGGGTGGGGCTTATTATTATGCCCCCTAAATTCCAAGCCCAAGGATGATGTATCCATAGAAACAAAACCAAGAGTAAGGAAGTTGTCTGACAAAATAGCTGAGCGAGTGGTCATGTACAGTCCAGCTTCCTTTTGTCAGCTCAGAATTGCAACCAAGGCAACACATGAGGTCAAAGAGCAAAAATGAAACAAGAAGGAAAAGGATAGACATCCTAATTGATAAAAATTGCCTCTTACAAAAATGAAAAAAGCGACTGAAGAAATGAGTGAGTCAAAAAATATGAAGGGATTTGATGCATGCTATAAATATGATATGGCTAAGGAAAGTGAAAAATATCCAAAAGCAAAAGTGAATTCAGCATCATCTATTGAAGCATGCTTTGAATCAGATCCGAGTCCACAGCAAACAGCTTCAGAGTGGCTGATAATCAGCCCAATAGTTGAAATGAAGGAAGAACTGGCTCAAATGAAATTGGATGTGAAAACTTTGAAAGGAGAACAGAAAAGTATGAATGTGAGACTTAATGGTTTGGAACAATCAATGGTGCTTCTAAATAAATCAATAACTTCTCTAAGGAAGAGATTTTCTCAAATAGAAGACCAGAATGTACTAGATCAAATAACAAAAGAAAATGAAGTCAACAGAAGAAGCATATCTGAAAAGCTTACAATCCCTACAGATGAAAGCAAGAACTTTCAAGAACTGAACTATTTGAAGACTACTGTTCCCTCAAAATGTGAAGAAGTTGATGTGACAAATACAGTATTTCAAGAAATCACACAAAATAGATTTCCCTGGATGATTGAATTCAGAGGTCAAAGTTCAAACCAGTAGTTCCCATAGGGGCAGCATTAGAGAAAAACCCCAAATATAACATCCCCAGAAGTAACTGGCATTCTCCAGAACTTCAGTGAAAAAAAGAAAAAGCTTTAGTAGAAGACATGAAGACAAAAGTTATACATCATAAAAGGGTTAATTCAAGCTTTATATGCCTGTTTATGACCAGAAATGAGAGGGAAGATATCTGGAAAATACTATGCCAAAACAAGAAAAGTCAAGGGAAATTGATCATCAGTTTAAAATTGTCTATTCAGAAAAACTGAAAATTAACCCTCCATGGATAAAAGGTGGATTATTTAATCAAAGAGTTCAACAGCTTTTTGCCAAAGTAAAATTAAAAAAAAATTACTAAGCTCAGTGTAGTGCTTTTGGTTTTATAAACTGACCATGAATAAGATGCATATTAGGGTAAGCAAAGTTAAAGCCAGGAGTAAATGATAATTCAGTGTTTTCATGCCACAATGAGTGAAAATCTTTTCCCCTGCCTTTTAAAATGAACATTGAAGAAAGCTTAGCCAGGAAAAGAATCCACCCAAATGGAATAGATGGAAGGAAGAAAGGAGATGAGAAGATTATTATATTTGATATTCAGGTTTTACAGTTGAAGAATAAATAAAGACTTGGGTGTGGGGTGGGATAGAGATGATTCCTAAGCCATGTTCCTATCTGGTATGGAGGCAAGTGTGGGAAAGTTTAGAAAATATATCAGCAAAAGGGAGAATCTCTGGGAGTTCTTAGGTATGGGTAGAAGAAAGAATTCTATCGCTTTGTTGTGAGACTAGATTTGGGTTGGTAACTAAAGACTTGATATACAAACAAAATAATGTTGCAATGAAAACAAGCTTACTATAACTTCAAGTGTTAATTGAGGCCCTCCTGTAATGAACAAAGAGCATTACAGTTTGGATTAGAAAACATAATCCAATTATATGAAATAAATCCTAAAATATAAGGGGGAACATGCAGATTTAAAATAAAAGTCTAGAATGTTTTATATTCCAGTTGAATCTAAGAAATCATTACTTCATGATTTTGGTTAGAACAGAAGTCAAAAACAAATAGAAAAAAATTTACATTGGTTTACCCCCCCCCCAATTGTTGAATCAGTATCATTTTTATACATTTGAAAGATTAAATAAAATGTAAATTATTTTAAACAGTGGCATATTAAAGTAGGAGTATTTAAGGTTCTTTATAATTTGACAAAATTCACTAAAGGATAAATAATAAGGAAATTATTTGATTTGCACAGACTGTCAGAAAAAGTGAACTTGCTAAACTTATGGAAAGAACAACATGGGCTGTGCTACAGGCAGGATGGTATATGGTTCTATGATCAAATTTTACTTAATACTTATATTGTGTGTCTATACCCACATTATATTGCCTCATGCTTTTCATCAGTATCTACATATGTACTCATTTTCTAGGCTAACTCTTGCATTCCAATTACTTTGGCAAAGGCAAGTTGTGGTATCTAGAGAAAGTTTGTATTTAAATTGTCTTAGGGTTCTTGAGATAATCTTGTTGTGGGGGGATACTCACTATTATGACTCTCATATGAGGTTGACCATCTTGCTTGGTTCTCATAGGACCAAAGGAGTAAATAGAAGTAACAGCCCGACTATGAAGTGTTTTAGAGGAAAAACACAATGTTTTTTATACTAGAAGCAATAGGGAGCCACTGAAGATTTTTTAAATATTTGCTTGAAATACATAATGATTTGGTAGCTGTATACTGAGTGCTGCAGGGGTGGATTGGAGAGGGGGGTAACCTGGAAGCAAGAAGTCCACTTTGAAAGGTTATTGGCAAGAAGTGATGGGGGCCTGAGCTAGGAATCTCGTTTTTTTTTCCAGCTGAATATGGATACATTGGATTTTTCTGTTTATTTGTTTTCTCAACTGCTTTTGTTGCCAAGAATGGATTCCCTTGGGTAGCTGGTTTGAAGCCTAGTTTTAGAATTCTTCATTGTGTTCTATGAAAAGCCCTTGCAAACTTCAAATGCCTTAGTGGAAGTATAAAAGGAGTTTTGAAAAATACAAAATAACCACTGAGCTCCTAATTATGTTTATTTTCACTTTGTTACCAAGTCTATTTTCTGCCTCTTGGACAGACGGCATTGCTATAACGAGATATGACTTCTTAACACGCTTGGCAAGTGCTGTGTCAGGTGACATTCACACACATTAATTTAATTTCGGATGGCTTTTTTCTTGGGATATAGAGAGTGTTTTCTATATACACGTAACAAATCAACTTAGCATGATATCTTCACAATATTAAAAAAAATCCTTGTTAAGACTTGAATTTTGAATCTTGGGTTCAAAAATCTATCTTCCACGTGACCATAGTTTACCTATTTTACCACTCTAGGCCTCAGTTTCTAGTCTGTGAAGTAAGGGAAATATTTATCCTACCTTTTTCACAAGGTCATTGTGGGAATACTTTGTAAAAGTAAAATACTAAAACTAAAAATTCTGGGTAAATGAGATTATGTACTATTCTAAAATTTCCAATTAGTACATGTAAATAGTCCAGATTATATCTATCATACTATGTAATATGATCATTCAGTTAATAAACATAGTTTTTTCATTCTCCTGAGGTTGAGGGAGGTTAATTGGAAAAAATGAATTTTCTGTCCTCAAGAAGCTTATGTTAGCATAAGAAAGATAAGAATAACCTCTATTACACAGTAATAAGGGGTTGCTTGGAGGAGCAAAGGAGATAAGTATATAAAACATCTTAGAAACTTTAAATATTTTCCCGTAATTATAGGAGAAGTTGTATGATATAGTTGGAGAAGGAAATGGCAAACCACTCAATTATCTTTGACAAGAAATGGTGTCATGAAGAGTCAGTCACAACTGAAGCAACAACAAAACAACACCAGCAAAAGCATTCTATAATGGAAACAGTGTTGAATTTGAAGTCATGGGATCTGGATTCAAATCCTCTCCTGATACTACCTCTGTGACCTTAAAGTCACCCTAGCTTCAGTTCCTTAATTTGTAAGAGTATTGGACTCGATAGCTTCTGAACCCTCTTTAGCTCTAGAGTAGAGGGTGGAGAATATTTTTTTTCTTCCAGGGCCCACTTGGATATTTATGACATCTTTTGTGGACTATGTAATATGTACATTTGGTCAAAGATTTCATTAATTCACCTTTAAAAAGCTCCTACATTTATTGAATCTAGAGTCTCATCCACAACTGCAGTGGCAGTGCCAGACCAAATGATTTTGTATTTACCCCAATGACCGGATGTTCCCCACCCTGGCTCTAAATCTATGAATCTATGATTTATCATATACATGACCTCTATCTAGCAAGTTATCTAAATGAAGTTCCTCAGTTTCCTCATATGCAAAATGAAGGTGTTGAACTAGTAACTTGTGAAGTCCCTTCCAAATCTCTATTTCTTATACATTTATTATTTGCTAATTTATATGTGTCAGACTATAACTGCAGGCCTGCTTCAGAAAAGATAAAGGAAGATAATCAGATATTTCTTAGCGTTTCAGAATTGTAAGGGATCTCAGGGATCATCTAGTTTAATCTATTCTAGGAAAAATGTCCTCTCTCTACAATAAGTGACACAAGATTAGATTTTCTAGTGAAAAAAAAGAAGCTCAAATCTTTATTGATTTATCAATAAATCAAAGAGAACTTTGATGTTACTGTTGTTTAGTTGGTTAGTTGTATCTGACTCTGTTACCCCATGGATCATAGTGCCTATGGGATTTTCTTGATAAAGATATGGTTTGCCACTTCCTTCTCCAATGAACTACTAGCTATTAAAGTTGCCCATTTCTCATTTGAATAGCTCTAAATTTTTAGGGTGTTCTTCCTTCTACTTGGCAAAACTTGTGTCCTTTTCAATGTCTCCTCATCGAGACCAAGATCACATTTAAACCATCTTCTGTATAGGGTTCTTCACAGATTGTATCAAGTTCTCAGCCTCATCATACCTTTCCCCAAAGTTTTCTAGTATTTAGGTTTAGCCATACTATTTCCTTGAATGCTTTTATTCAACTTATTGATACAAATGGTAGCCAGTATAGAGTACTATCTGGAAGTCATGGATCTTAGGGAATCTTTCATGGAAGGACTTTATTCAGGCTTTGAAAGATGAAGAGAATTTGAATAGGTTCAAGAAAGAGGAGAGGGCATTCCAGGTATAGTAAACAACATAAATAGAGGTAAACAGTAGAAATGAAGGCATTTGGAAGGAAAAACATGCACAAGATTAGAGGTAAAATGGAATAGTGTAAAGGTGACTGTTCAAATTAGAAACTTAGGTTCTTATCTTCACTATCTTATTATCTGGGTGACATGGAAAACTTACAGTCACTCTGGGCATCCTATCCTTATCAGTGAATTGGAGTCAGATCAGATAAACTAAAGGTCTCATCCAATACTAAATCTAGGATTATGCTATCATATATATTTTGACTTTATTATTGGCCATTTTTGGTTATATCATTTGACTTCATTATTGGTTTTTAAAAAAGAGTCCCTGTGGGTGTTTGAGCAGAAGAAAACCAGGAGTTTTGAATGTGAGAAAAGAGTCATTTACTATGATCCAAGCAAGAAGTGATGATGATGATGATGATGATGATGACTGGTAAGAGAATCTCTGATGACTTTTAAAGGACCATCAAAAAACAGTAGAAATAATGTCAGAATTATTGTCCTTGAAAATGCTATTCTAATTTGTTCACATTCAGATTATAAATGTACTGTATGAGAATGTCTATACATTTCATAATATTGAGTATAAATATTTAACCTGCTTTTTTACATACAAATTATCTTAAGGATAATCTTCATGCTTTAAAATAAATTCTCAAATTGTAAAAGAAATTTACATGTGAGGTAAATGCATATTTTGCCCTATCTCAATAGAAATAAAAAGCATCGGGTATTTAGACAGGGAATTTGACCAGGAATAAAGAAGGCATGTGTTCAAATCCTTTTCCAGATACTTATTAACTATATGATCCTTGTTAATAATAATAATAATAATAATAATAATAATAATGATGATGATGATGATGATGATAAATCAACAAGCATTTTGATATTCTGGGCACTGGGGATACAAAGAACTGTAGCATTTACACATATTTTATGATTTGTACAGCATTTCACATAATATCTCATTTGAACATCAAGTCATATAACTGCTTTCAACCTCAGTTCCCTCTTCTGTAAAATGAGGTGATTGTAGTTGCTGATTTCTTTTTTTAAATTAATTTTTTGAAAATTTTAGGCAATGGAGTTGTGACTTGCCCAAGATCACACAGCTAGGCAGTTATTAAGCGTCTGAGGTCAAATTTGAAATCAGGTACTCCTGACTCCAGGGCTGGTGCTTTATCCACTGCTCCACCCTAGCCACCCCAGTCTTTGATTTCTAATGTGCCTTCCAGCTCTAAATCTTTGATTCTTGGATTCTAAAATGAGATTTTCCTTAGATGTTCTCAATCTATTTTAAAAAATAATTTAATCACTATATTTCAATATAATTGGTTTCTAAAATTTTTATTTTATATATCAAAATGATTAATATGAGGACATTTTAGGCTTTACCAACCTGCCAAAATTGTCCATGACATATAGAAAAGATCATGAACTTCAGTTCTTGGGTATAGAAAATCACAGTAGGAGAGTTTGAAGAAAGGGAAACAAACTATATGCCAACATTTCTCTGTTCTGGGAAAGGGAGAAAAAGAATATTTACATGACAAATCATGATCATTAGAAGTTTGGTACTTTCTTCATTATTTTCTCATTGGAATCATAAGATTATGGATTATTGAGTTTATAAAGGTAGGGGCAGACAACCCTAATGTTCTTTGATCTTTAAGTTAACACACCAGAGAATGAACAGGAAGAATGGGGATGAGATCTTGACTACCCTGAGAACTTTAGTTCTTAAAGAGACTTTATTATTCAGAGGAGTAGATGAATTGAATGCAAGTGGATCTTTGTCTTTTCTTCAAGAAAATATGTTCTGCTCATATTGACAAACCCTAAAGGACACTTGTATTAGTCACCTGTTGTTTTGAAGGGGAAACTGGGTAAATCTCTGTATTCCATAAGGATTTAACTTGTCAATAAAAGGGAGAAAGTCCCTTCAAGAGCTAGAGTCCTTGCTGAAGATCAGAGCATAGAGAATCTTCCAATGGTTTTCTACTGTCTAAATGATAAAGTTTAAACTTGTTAGCCCGGCATTCAAGGTCCCCCACAAAATTTTTCCACCATTTCTTTCCAACCTTGACCCATACTACATTTCTTTCCATGAATGTTTTGTATAGTCCAAGTGGAATGTTCTTGGTTCTTTCTCATTTTTTAAATATCTTTTATAAATTTCCTCCCCTGCAAATACTTTCTTCCTTCCCATTTTTGTCTATGGAATTCCTGCTTATCCTATAAGCCCAACTCAATAGCTCTTTAAGTCCCTTTGGACAAAAGTGCCTCATTTTGAATCTCACTTGTTCCTTCAGAATTAAATTCCTACAATACCAAGTTCTGGGGAGAGTATCTCAAGTGAAACAATCCCTATCCTCTTGGAGATTATAGTCTAGACAAGGGAGATAACATAAATCCATGTTGAGGTTGTTCAGTCATTTCAGTCACATCGATTCTTTGTGATCACATTTTTTGTTTGTTTTGTAAGTTGTTATTTTGACAGGGATTTGTAATTTCCTTCTCGGGATCATTTTATAGAGGAAGAACTGAGGTAAACAGTTAAGTGACTTGCCCAGGGTCACCTAGCTCCTGAGTATCTAAGATCAGATTTGAACTCAGGAAGAGGATTTTCTGATTCTCAACCCAGTGCTCTAACCAGTGTGCTACCTAACTATCCCAACATGCACTCAGATTATAAAAAGTCACAACACTGATACAAAGAGGGAAGTGGACTTAGAAGAAGAGATAGTTAAGGAGGTTAGGTAAGGCTTCAAACAAAAGTTAGCATTGAATTGAGTCTTGAAAGAAATGAGAGAAGTGGAGGTTGTTTATTATGCTTAATTTTGTTTTATCTCATCCCCCACATTAAAACGGAAGCTCCAAGTAAGGAACCATTCCATGATTGAAGCTTGTTTGTACCTCTGTGTCTAGTTCATTAAGGGAGTGCTTAAGGTTTGATGAAAAAATTTTGGATACATCAGTGGATTGTTTAGGGATAATAGGGTTATATCAAATCCTCTATGTTGTAGTCACATTTTTATGTCCTGCCTCTTCCCTTGCTTCCTCTGGGTAATCCTTTTGCTATTCCAACCTTTGATACTTCCTGCCTCCAGTCTCAATCCATCTCTTTCTATTGGATACCTATACAACCTTTGAAGATGCCTTCAAATTCTGTCTCCTCGGAGAAGTCATTTTTGATCCCAATAGGCTTTTGCCTCATTAGACCTGAATTTGAGTTTCACCTCCATTTACTAACCATCCATCATATTATAACTATTTAGGAATGTCTTCATGCTTTCCTCACTTCAAACTACCCCTCCCCTCTCCTAATGTCTTCTGGGGCTACACTTGTTTTTGCAGGTTAAGGAGTAACCACTCCTGTCAGTGGATCCTTGTCTTTTCTTCAAGAAAACATGTTCAGCTCACCTTGACAAACCCTGAAGGAAACTTGTATTCGTCACCTGTTGTCAGCAGTAGCAGTGCCTGGAAAGCTTGGGAGTTTCTAAATAATGTATTAAATAGTCCAGTGGTTCCAAAGGAAGCCAGATCATGAAAATTTACATAGTAAAAACTTCAGTTATTGAGATTCTAAATAATCAGAGTGTTTAAATGCATTTGTTTTTCTTCTTGAACCCTTTTTTCCATTAGAAAGAGAAAAGTAAATCAACTGAGAAGTTTGAATAATAATAATAAATATATTTCAGATAATAAATATTTATTTAAAAAAAACTTCCTGGGAGGGGTTCCTAATTTCTTTAACTTGTTTCATAAACTTAAAATTGTTACTATTGACTGTTCAGTCATTTCAGTAGTATCCAAAACTTTATAACCCCATTTGGGGTTTTCTTGGCAAAGATACTGGAAGGATTTGACATTTCCCGCTTCAGCTCATTTTACAGACAAGGAAACTGAGACAAACAGAATTAAGTGACTTGTTCAGGGTCACATAACTACTGAGGGCAGGCTTCAAGTCTGGCACTCCCATCGATTGTACCATCTAACTGCCCATTCATTTAATATTTGGTGATGATTATGTTCATAATGAACATAATTCTAGAGAGGAAGGGTGGCATATTGAATATACACACACACACAGACATATATCACTGGCTCTAGAATCAGGTTCACTGTCTGCTTCTGAAATATACTGGCCATGAGGCCATGGGCAAATGACTTCCTCATCTGAAAGTGCCCCAGTTAAGTCTCTTTAAACTTTAGTATATAGGTAGGTTACTGATCTTCCTCAGAGGTGGGAAATTTCCAGACCAGGAATTACTTATTGTTTTGTTGATTGTCTAGATTTAAGTGAGGAAGAAAATGGTAATAATTCAGGTTAAATTTAAAATTTGGCATATCTTTTTTTTTCCTCTGAGAGATTTTCCTGCATGCCATTGCCCTACTGTCTTTTCTGTTGTTTATTTCTTTTAGTTAGATTCTTGGCTAAGGTAGAGAGCTCTCTCTTTTCTCTTGATTGGTTGATGGTAGTTTTGAACTGTGGTTCATTGATGAAGACTCCTTTTGCCCTTGTTCCTCTGTTGTCCATGGAGCCCTCTTTACACCATGGCAGGCCATTGATGGCCTCACTGGGGAATGCTGTTGGATTTCTACAGAATTCAGTTTGACCTTCAAGCCTACTATGGTGATATAGTATATTAAGTACTCTGGGAAATATAGAATTATTAGATACAGCATTTTGAGGATCCTAAGTTCTAGTTGTGTGTGTATGCACTTATTTATATATGCAAATAAACATGTATATATGCATACACATATAATACAAACATTTGTATATAAATATATATTTTAACTAAGAAAATATTCATGTTTAGATAAAACAAATCTGGGTCAAAATAATTTTTTAGTTCATCATTCCTAATTCTTTGTGACTACATCTGAGTTTTCTTGACAAAAATGCTGGAATGATTTGCCATTTCCTTCTCCAGCTCCTTTTGCAGATGAGGAAACTGAGGCAAACAGAGTTAAATGACTTTCTTAGGATCACACAGCTAGGATATGTCTGAGACCAGGTTTAAACTCAGGTCTTCCTGACTCCATAACCCAGAGCTCTATCCATTGCACCACCTAACTGTCCTACAAATAAGTATCTAATTAAGTTCTTTATTAAGTGGTTCAGATAAAAAAAATAATGGAATTTTCTTTTTCTTTTTCTTTTTGTTTTTTGCAAGGCAATGGGGTTAAGTCACTTGCCCTAGGCCACACAGGTAGGTAATTATTAAGTGTTTGAGGTCATATTTGGATTCAGGTCCTCCTGACTCCAAAGCCAGTACTCTATCCACTGTGCCACCTAGCTGCCCCAGAAAAAGAATGGACTTTTTTTTTTTAAGTTTTTTTTTGTAAGGCAAATGGGGTTAAGTGGCTTGCCCAAGGCCACACAGCTAGGTAATTATTAAGTGTCTGAGACCGGATTTGAACCCAGGTACTCCTGACTCCAAGGCCAGAGCTTTATCCATTATGCCACCTAGCTGCCCCAAAATAATGGACTTTTAAAGAAGAAAAGTTGATGTGCACTAGAGTAATTACATTTTAGTGGAGATCTCAGAATAGAAGGAATCTTGGAGATTATTTAGTTCAATGCTCTAATTTAGGGAATTAGGAAGTTCAGGTCTGGATATATTATGTGATTTGCCCAAGGTCACACAAGTAATGTATAGCAGAGCTTTAGTTGATATTCAGGTTCCCTGAATACAAATGTGGATTTTATTTATTTATTTGCCTATTTACTTGACAGTGTCATAAAGGGAACATAAGATTTGCATAGATAGTGTAGGACATTGGCATCATAGGAAGGGGAATATCAATGAAGAAAGACAGAAGATAGAGAATGAATATGTTTTTATAAAAGGACAGGGAGGAGATGATCATAGTTGAAACTTATGGTGAAGGGTTAGGAAATAAAGTTAGAGGAGTTAGAAGAGGGTAGAAGAGAATGGAGAACCCAGAAAGTCAATTGAAAGGGTTGGGATTTCTGGCAATGAAGAACCCTTGAGTGATGGAGTGATATAAGAAAAATGATATTCCAGGAAAACTTATCCTGATGGAAGAGAATAGAAAAGATTAGAATGGAGAAAAACTAGAGAATGGAGTTTGTTTGGTAATTCAGGAATAAAGTTCTGGGTTTGGAGGTGAGTAAAAACAGAGGAGGGATTAATTTGTGAAATAATTTGAGAGATAAAGCATCCATGGAAGAGAAGGCAATTGTTGGAACTAGGTGAAGAAGAGTGAGCATTGAGAAAAGGCTATCAGATTTGACAATTCAATCATCACTGGCAACTTTGAAGAAGCCAATTTCACTAGAGTGAGGAGTCAAGGATAAAGGTTGAGAACCTGAGATATTGGAATGATTGATGATGCTTTGACATAAATGGGGAAGTTAAAATGAAATTAGTTGTGGGGAAAAGTTAGAATAGTTATGATGGATGTCACAACTAACCCATATCTGATGATGTCAATGCCTTTCAAGAAAGGAAAAATGGTAGATGTAGAACTGTGTCTTATCTAACTATGTTCTCAGGGCACCTGGTATTCTAGAAGTCACTTGGTGACCTGGGCAAGAGGGTTAGGGAATAGGAATTCTGGTGGCAGAGTGAGAAATTTTACTTCTGCACATGATTCAGGTGCCTAGATTGTAATAGGGCTATATCTTCGATATCAATGGATAGAGTGAAGGAGTGGGGAAAAGACATGGTATAGTTGTAGACAGTATAAGCTTGGGATTGTAGAGAGGACAAGATACAAATCATCTACTCTCCAGCTGTTTAAAATAGCTTTTTGGGTTCAAGTCATAATGCTGAAAGGGACAATGGTGCTTATTTTGTAGATCACCAACTGAAATGAAGGAAAGGTTACATCAGTCTTTGAATTTGGGCAACTTTGAGAATAGTGCCTTTGACCAATTGATAGGAAACGATTGAGGGAGACTTACTTTGTAAAACAAAACAGTGCCATAAGTTTTTGACATAAAGAGTTTGTGGTAATAGCAAAATAACAAAATGGAAAACATTGAACATGTTTTATTACTAATATTCCCTTTTCCAAAAGAACATATAGATGATATATGGTCATGCTTATTTGCCTAAGAATATTCAAAATTACATTAAGGATATTCAAAGGAATGAGAATGGGGGAAAAGATCTTTAGATTTTTGAATGCAGGTGACATTTTTGATGATTTTTAAAATTACAATTTCAGTAGAGGCATGGGTTGAACTTAGAAGAATTAAGAAAGAAGGTCAGATAAAGAAATGGAGGCAATTTTTAGTTTGCTTCTAAATTCCAAACTCATTCATGAAGTATGTTGGTAAAAAAGGAGAATAAAGCAGTAAATAGGAAGGGGTATAGGGAATGGGGTAAGATAAGAAAACTTTAAAATTGGGGAGGCAGGTATATTTTAAAAAATCATTATTAACAACTTTCTTTTAAGACAGGGATTCATAACCTTTTCTTGCATCATGGAAGTTTTTATTTTTATTTTTATTTTTTTAAGCAGGCTGAGACCCACAGACCTCTTCTAAGAATAATGTTTTTTAATGCATAAAATAAAATAAATAGGATTCCAGAGGAAACCAATTATACTGAAATATAGGTCTTAGATTATTTTTTAAAACCAAATTCATGGTCCCTAGGTTAAGAACCTGTGCTCTAAAGGATCACAGACACTTTTAGCTATGCTTTGAGTCATAACTCCCTATATCATTCAAATTTTCCATATTTCTTCTAGAATTAGCCCCCAATATTAACAGTAGATGATATGTCAATTCAGTTCAATTAATTAATACGATCTCATTGTTTTATGGCATTGAAAAACATCTCTAAATGAATAAGTTTAATAAGTTGGTTCCTGGATCTTTAATAGAACTCACATTTATATAGCACTTTAAGATTTATAAAATCATTTCTCTACAGTTATCCTCCCTGAAATGGGCATCATGAGTTTCATTATTCCAACCTTTTCCCCACAGATAAGGAGATGAAGTCTTGAAGGATTTAAGTAGTTTAAGTACATATGGTCACATGGACAGGGTGTTTCAGTAATGAAAACCAAACTTGGTTTTCTTGACTTTCAAATTGGTATATTTTAGAGTTGTCAAATATGTGAAACTCCAATATTCCTGAGTGTAGATCAAATAGAATTCAAATATAATTGAGAATTACTTAGTAAGCTAAATAACATGCAGTAGAATATTAATAATATTACATTTTAAAACTAAATCAATCAGTGACTCACAAGGATCTTGACATATGATTTAGTGACCTTGCTTCTATTTGAGTTGAACACCAAGGCTTTATACTGTGTTGAGTTTTGATATTGTCTTATTGCCTTGAGAAATTGCAGCATAAAGAAAATTTATGTAGATGAATACATGTATGTGCATTTCTGTCTTTTTATATCAAAATAAAGAGTTTTTATCAAGTATATCAGTTATATCAAAATAAAGCTTCTTTGATAACAAAAAAGCAACTCATGATACTGGAACTTTAGAGAAATTGATCACTGTTCAGTTAATAGAAGTAAATTCTCCTTATTTTCCTTTCTGATCATTGATGAGAAAATCATTAGGATGCCCAGAGACCTGTGAAGAAATAGATCCTCACTCTTTCTTCACCTGAACACTTGGAACCGCTGAATTTTCCCAAGCCCAAACTGTCTTTTTTATTAAAATCAAATTAATGACCTTGGCATTTCTTAGTATGAGGGAATTATGGACAATTAAAGGAACTATAAGGTTAATTTTTGATTCATTCCAATTATTTTATCAAGAAAATCCAAATTACCTATACATGAAAACCCTTATTGGATTGAAATAAAGTTAAGATTTGTCTATTTCATTCATACCTAACCAATATAGCATTAGTTAAATTTCAACTCCAAGTGCATGTCTCACCAAAGCTTTCCTCATTGAGAAATCTCTAACCCGTTATTGCTTCTTTAGAAGTAGCCCTAGGGGCAGCTAGGTGGCACAGTGGATAGAGCGCCGACCCTGGAGTCAGGAGTACCTGAGTTCAAATGTGACTTCAGACACTTAATAATTACTTAGCTGTGTGGCCTTGGGCAAGTCACTTAACCCCATTGCCTTGAAAAATCTAAAAAAAAAAAAGAAGTAGCTCTAATGTTATCAGCAAAAGTCTTGATTGAAGATATTATCTTGGAAACATAAATGAATAAAAACATACCAACTTTATCATTCAACACAGGTGGAAGTTTTAGGGTAGCCTTGGAGGTCAGGTATTTTGAGAGTTTTCTGGGACTCTGGATGGTGAAATAATTGGGGAAAAAACTAAATACATCTCTATTGTTCAGCAGTGTACAATGACCATTAATTAAATAAATGTTGCTGTATTAGACTGTATTAGACACTGACAAACAAAAATAACAAGAATATAATTCTTATAATTATTGCCCATAAAATGCTTAAAATCTGGAAGTTCAACTGGGGCAATGGGGTCATAGAGGAAATTAAAAGTCAGTGAAAATAATTTTTTAAACCACCCAATTTCATGAATCCCTGAAATCAATGCATAGACCTATAGGGTTGAATTCTACCCAAGAATCCCTGGATCGGGGTTCATTTAGAAGAACAAAATAAAAAAAACATTGCAACAATTTTGTCAAGAGAAAATGGAAAGCTTAGACTAGGTGAAAGTAGATGAAATAGAAAGAAAGGGATACTTGAAAGAGATATTATATAAGTGGGGTTAGCAGCATGTCATGAGGATAGAAGACTGATCGCAAGGCACCATTAAACTGAGCTTTTCAAGCAACAGTGAACAGGAGAATGGTGAGACTATTAAAATAATAAGGAGAATCAATGAGACGGTTAAACTTGAGGAGAGAGATGAGTTCAAGTTTGAAAGGTCTCTTGAATTTCAAGTGATTGTAAGACATCCAGCTAGAGATGTGAGATAGCTGATGGAAAGTTGAAAAGGTAGGTTTGGATCCCAGGAAAGTGGTGGGAATTAGAGGTGGAAACTTGGGAGTCAACTGAACAAAAGGTAAAGTGTGGGTGTAGATGAGCTCAGCTTTTTTTAAGCAACCTGGGATGATGATTCCTCCATTAAATACAGTTTGGAGGCTTGAGAAAGGAGGATGTTTGAAATATTCAGTGTGGTAGAATATAATAGCATATCAGTTACAGAGTGCTTAGATGGAGCAGAGGACATAGGGTACAGATTTGTAGTGAGCCATTTGATCAAGTTCATTGATTTCTGCTCGTAGCTCAGAGTGGTTTGGCAACAGGGGCAGATCTATTGAACAGTTTGGTTTAAGGGTACATAGAGCAGAAGGCTCAAAAACTAAGGAGTTGAGGTGGCAGCAGTTAAATCAATGAAGAAGTTCATTATGGATTCACCCTGGAGAGGTGGCACAAAGAATAGAGTGCTGGCTTGGAGCCAGGAGAATCTGAGTTCAAATCCAGCCTCACCTACTTCCCTACCTATGTGACCCTGGGAAAATCACCTAACCTCTATTTGCTTTGTGGCTTACTGATAAGAAGGAGAAGGAAATGGCAAACCACTCTAGTATCTTTTCTAAGAAAATTCCATGCACAAACATTTATGGGGTCACAAAAGTCAGACACAACTGAATAACTGAACAAAAAGACTGGCAAAAGAAGGAAAGGCTGAAGCTGTAAAAGAATAGGATATAAAAACAGGTTTTGGCCTATCAAGGAAGGAGAGGAAGTAAAAAGACTGAAGATTGTGGTCAGAAGGTAGAATTTCTAAGTTAAAGATGATATGCTTTTGGGTAGGAGGATGAGACAAGAAGCTATAGGTAGCTGACTTTCCAGAAGACCTCTTTAAATCTCCAAATCCAATACTGAACTCATTTTTTCTCCCCCTCAATCCTCTCCTCCTCTCCCCTATTAAGGTAGAAAGCAATACCATCCTCCCCATCCCTCAGGCTCACAAACTAGGAATCATTCTGGACTCCTCGCTCTCACTTACTGGTCCCCCTCCCTTAGCCAGGTTATTACTAAGGCCTGTTGCTTTTGCCTTTGCAATATCTCTCAAATATCCCCCTGGATGCTATTGCTGTTAAAGACCTTAGCTTTAAGAGAGATCAAGGTCTCCCACTGAATCCAGGGTTATCTCTAGGTGTCTTTTTTTTAGTTTTAGTTTTTTTTTTTTTTGCAAGGCAATGGGGTTAAATGGCTTGCCTAAGGCCACACAGCTAGGTAATTATTAAGTGTCTGGGGTCACATTTGAACTCAGGTTCTCCTGACTCCAGGGCCAGTGCTGTATCCACTGTACCACCTATCAGCCTCTAGATGTCTTGATCTATATCTGGCCACTGGACCCAGATGACTGGAGGAAAAAGTAAGGCAAGTGATTTTACTCATCTCCCAACCTCACTTAAATCCAATTCACTCGCATGTGATGGCATCATATCCCTGATGTCACGGTCCTTTTCGAGAACAAAGGATAAATAGTATTGCCACCAACCTCATGCCTGGACTATTGTGAAAGCCTACTGTGAATGGTGAGTGGTGGTGGTGGTGGTGGTGGTGGTGGTGGTAGGGTTTATTCTTGCCTCAAGTTTTCCCTACTCTAGTTTTTCAGCTACCAAAGTACTTTTCCTAAATCTCAGGTTCATTCCTATTCAGTAAACTGCAGGGGCTCCCTATTGCCTCCAGGATCAAATACATAATGATCTGTTTGGCATTTAAGATCTTTATAATCTAGCCTCCTCCTCCCTTTCCAGTCTTCTTATACCTTCCTTTCTAGACTTGTAGTTGGTGATCCAGTGGTCTGCTGGCTCTTTCTCAAACAAGAGCTTCCATCTTTTAGCTCTGGGCTTTTCTCTGGTCCTCCACGCCAGAAAGCTTTCTCTCATCATTTCCAGGCTTCTTTGGCTTCCTTCAAATCCCAACTAAAATCCCACTCCTCTTCTTTCTAGTGCCTTCTTTCTTCTAATTAGGAAGGTCCTGTTATCTCAATTTAACAGATAAGGAAACTGAGGCAGACAATGCTTAAGTGATTTGCCCAGGATCAAACAGCTAGTGATTATCCCGAGGTAGGAATTAAACTCCAATCTTGGGCCAGTAAGCTATTCATTATGTCTTGCCTTTTTCTTGACCAAACTGAGAGCTCAGTTTCAGTTCCTTAGTTGAAGTGTTTCAGAAGGCAAGACCTTCAAAATTTCCCGAGATAGAGGTCAGTGGTATGAGACTTGTTCAGTGACTCATTCCTGGTTGTTAGAAATTTGCCTCTAGTGATCTATTTGAGAGCGGGGTCATTCATAAATATTTTATAAGAGCCTTTTCCAAGACCTATGCCTTGTAAAAGGAGAAAAAAATTCTCCTTGGTCATTTTTTCATTTTATGATGTGAGGATATAAGTGAACATTTCCATTTGAGCACATTCTATGTTCTTCTTTTACCTCTCAATTTCTTTGAAAATTCAAAACACAAAATAAATAGTGGTTTTGGCCTAAAAGAACTGCATATTCCCTCTTCCCCCTCACCCCTTATCTATCTAAAATTTTGATCTTCAAGGGGAAAATAAAACCAATGTCATTTTCTGCAGATTCTATTCATCTGCACTACAGTCATCATGTTCTCCAGGCCTGTCTTATTAGCAACTGTTGGAAGCTATGGTTGTTTCACTTATTAATTTGTCTTAAGTGGTAGAATTGTGCTATTCTCTTTTAGAATTAGACCATATTTGGATAATCAAGTATAAAGTTGGGTAATAAAAAAGAACAAACTAAGTTTATAGCTTATGTGTTAAAATTAAATAGGAAGTGTTTTGTATACTAGGGAGATGGTGAAGTAAAATTAAGTCCCTGCATAGAGTGTTGGAGAGTTAGATTAAATCTGTGATGCATTGTGGTGTATGAGTGGGAAAGAATGATTCCTGCGTATGTTTTATAACATCGAGTCGGAAACACTGTTGCTGTGGCAGCAGAATGGGGAATACAATCAGGGTGTCTGAAACCGGCGCCTATTTATCTTAAATTAATCATTTTCTGAGTAGGCAGATGATATCCTAGTGCTGTGCTGGATGCCTGGGCCTTTTTATTCATGCCATAGATAAAACTGGAGTTCTCTTGGGTTAGCGGTAGCTGTAAAATATAGGGGATGCCTGCTCTGAATCTTGGTGGAAAATTAACTGCTTTTTACATATTGTTCATCACATGGCTTAATGATTGGACTCAAGATAAAACCTCTGGGACCACTCAAACCAACTGACTTCTTGGCCCTGAGGAGGGGAATGAGAAAAAGTGTCCTCTCAAATGAAGGAGAGTAAACTTTCTTTTCCTTCCTGTTTCCTGGCCTTTACTAGAAGCAGGCTCATGGAAATGATAGGGAAAAGATGTTCCCCTGAAGTCAGAAGCTTTCCCACCCACCGGCTCTGCTGATTCTCAGCAAATTCCTACAGTGAAGTCTGCTGTAGGACTGAGTCAGTGACCAGCCATAGATGTATTCAGCCCCATGTGTTTGCTGGGTGGGGAGATTATAGCTAGCTTTGTATCTAAATACCTTCTTTTCTCCTCTTCTGTCCGGTGGCCTGGAGTTGTGGGCTGACTAGGGAGAGGCAAGAGACATGACAGTGGTATGAGATAGAGGGCATCATGATGCAGGGGATGGGAGCCAGTCTTGAGCAACTCTACAGAACAGGGTTCTATAGAGTTCTGTTTAACCTGGGGGCTGTGAGATATGCAAGTGAGATAATGCAGACACATCACATTTATTGATAGATCAATAGAGATATATAGAGAAATAAATCTCTCTCTCTCCCGTCTCTATCTTTATCATCTTTCTCTATTTCTATCTCTCTCTTTCTCTATCTCTATCTATATTTCATCTCTCAATCTCTATCATATCTATATCTATCTCAATCTCTATCATCTATTTCTCAATCTTTTTCATGTCTATCTCTATCTCTTTGTCTCCATTTCAGTCTTTGTCTCTAACTCTATTCTCTCAACCTTTATCATCTCTCTCTCTCTCTCAATCTCCCGCATCTCTCTATCTCTCTGAATCTTTATCTCTGTCTCTTATCTCTATTTCTCTATCTCTATCATCTCTATCTTTATACATATATGTATATAAAGGAATAAATTAATATATGCATGTATATAAACATATGTATGTTTACACAGTTATATATATATATCTTTCTCTCTCTCTGTGTGTGTGTATATATATATATATATATATATATATATATATATATATTCTCTCTCTCTCTTTCTCTCTCACAAATTTTTATTTAGTGGAACCGCAGTATCAGCATGTTTTCCAGCTGTGATTGCTATTCATTGTTCCACATATTAATTGGTCCTAAGTGGTAGAATTTTTCTACTCCCTTTTAGATTTAGGCTATATTTGGATTACTAAAATGTAATCTCACAATTAAAAAGTGAGCAAACTAAGCTTATAGCATGTGTGTGTCATATATGTGTATTATTTATATGTCTGTGTATTTATCTATGATATGTATACACATCAAAATATATTGTGAATGGATACATATATGTATATATATTTTATATATATATATATATCACACTTTCAATAAAATTCAGGCTAAAATACAAAATCCTCTGTTTGACATTCAGAATCCTTTATAACCTATCTACTCTTCTGTCCATCACCTTTCCTGTCTTCTTACACTTCATTTTTCACTATATATACTTCAGTCCAGTGATACCAACATCCTTGCTGCTCCTGACACAAGACAATCCATCTCTCCACTTACATAAGTATTGATAATAGATAAGTAAATTTCAGTGTAACTGGTTTTCTTTGTAATCTTTTGTATTTATTTTATCGTATGCCTTAAAAACATAATTCTGAGAAGGGCTACATAGACTTCACAAGACTCCCAAAGGGGTTCATTATATAAGAAGGTTAAGATGCCCTTCTCTAAGATGCAGAGGAGTTATTGACTTGTATAGGAAGAGAGATTTTCCTTTCTGGGGAATCTCTTATTCCAAGAAAATTACAGGTACACCGTGATGCTTGAGGGGGCTTGGTCTTTTTCTTTCCCTTTTTTGCCTCTTTGACTGACTATCCCTTTCCCTGGTGTGGCAGAAAGCTTATAAGGTCTGAAGTGCACTTGGAGATCAGGTTCCTATTTACAGCTCTTCCAACGACTTCCCATGTGATATTGAGGAAACGACAGATTTTAGAACTAGAAGATATAATAACTGATATTTATAGAGTAATTTGGATGTATTGGCCTCTCAGTGGACCTCTCAATAACCCTATGAAATATTATCCCCCTTCTGTAGATGAGAAAATAGAGGCTCAGAGACCAAGAGTGTTTGAATGACTTCTGGTCACAGGATTAGTGTCCCAAAGCAGAATTTGAACTTTGTTCCTCCAGTTTGAAAATCTGGTAACATATTAAATAACATGGTGGATAGAACTCTTGACTTGGAATCAGAAAGACCTGAGTTCAGGAAAGTCTTTTCTTGTATATAACCTTGACCCAATCTTAATTTCTTTCAGCCTAAGTTTTCTCTTTTGTTGAAATGGGGATTAGAATAACACTTATTTACTGGAGTAATTGTGAGGATGAGATAAGATAATCTTGTAAAGTGCTTTTCAAACCTAAAAGTTTTATGGAAATGGAATTTGTTATTTATTATTTTTATCATTATTATTGGTGCCACTGCTTTGTTTTTCTCAATATAATCTAGTCATTTTATGGATGAAGAAGTTTAGCCTAGAAGGACTAGTCAATTCATCTGATGGTAAACATTTAAGTAAGTGTTGGATCTAAAATTTGAACCCAGGACCTTTGAACTTAATTCTGGATCTCTTGTGCTTAAGCAGACCAGGATTTCAGGATTCTTCTCCTCTGAAGGAGGGAGATGACCTACATTTTTTGAAAGGCATATAAACAACCCAATCTCCCATTTTAGTAGGATTCTAGCTCACTATTTGCCTTTTTCAGTCAGTGACACCTACAAATTAGCTAGAAGATACTGAGTCAAAGGGCTGGCAAAGACATGGAAGGAAAAACTGTTACTTTTTCTTTCTCTATGCCCTTCAGGGATGCAGTGGTCTGACCAGGGGTCTGGTGGAGTCACTGGATTATTAAACTTTCAGTGTGAGTATTGATACCTTCAGAAGTTGGCTAAGGTTACAAATGGGGCTTGATTTATTGTTGGGTTAATGGTCAAGATTCAGGAAGGAGATGGATAAAATGTAAATAAGATTAAACTTAAAATCATGGCCTAGGTTTTTGGAGAACTGCTTGTAAAGCCTTTGTCAATATATTTATGGATACAACTATTTCTCTATCCATACCTCTGATCACAAGTTTCCATGTGTTTTTTCTATCCAGAATGTTCATAACTCTAACCAGCTAATGAACTCTCCTTTATTTATTTTGTTATGCTTGTTATTTCTGGAGTCGTTTTCTACTTAAATGGGGTTGTTCCACCCTTTCATTTACACCTACGAAATATGACACCCAAAATTATATCATACCAAAAACTAGTAAGGGTTGCAGCAGAAAGCAGAAATGGTATGGGTATGTTGTATAGTTAAGAAGGAAATTGGAGGCAGCTAGGTGGCACAGTGGATAGAGCACCGGCCCTGGAGTCAGGCGGACCTGAGTTCAAATTCAGACTCAGACAATAATTACCTAGCTGTGTGGCCTTGGGCAAGCCACTTAACCTCACTGCCTTGCAAAAACTTTAAAAAAAACCTACAAGAAGAAGGAAATTGGTGTGAGAAACAAGGTTAAGAAAAATTCCCCTACCCTTTGATGGCCATTGTTTGGACATAAAAATTTCTGGAGAATAAAATTATTTCTAGCAATCTTCTCCCTAGTCGGCAATGACATAATCTCTAAGAGCAGGAAAAAAGCTAATAAAATTGTTTTCTAGGGTATTAGGCTTTTATGAATTAGATCAGATTAGCTTTAGTTCCATTTCTCCCTGGTGTTATCTGAATTATTTTGATGGAGACGGCAGAAATCCAACTCAGTTTTCTTGGTGTTAATAAAATCTTCTATGGTAGAACCTTCTTTGCCTCTTCTATGTCAGGTTCCAATCCACTTCCTTCCAATTCCACCTTCCTCATCCAAAATATTCAAAGGAATGTGAAAAAACCCAGAAATGAAATTATAAACCAACATTATTTTGAAGCAGACTTAATTCAATTTTTCCCCCCAGTCATTTCAGTCCTATTTGATTCTTTGAAATGAAAACCCATTTGGGGTTTTCTAGGCAAAACTATTAGAGTGGTTTGCCATTTCCTTTCTCATTTCTCCTCATTTCACAAATGAGGAAATTGAGACATACAGGGTAAAATGACTTGTCCACCATCACACAACTAGGAAGTTTCTGAGACCAGATTGGAACTCAGGAAGATGATTCCTAATTCCAAGCCTTCACACTTGAACCCTTGAATCATTTCTTTGCCTTGGATCACTTAAAACATCCTAATTTATTCTTTTGAGTATGAGATAGCCTTAGTCTAGAGTTCTTTTTTTGTTGTTTGTTTTTGTTTTTGCCAGGCAATGGGGTTAAGTGACTTGCCTTAAGGTCACACAGCTAAGTAATTATTAAGTATCTGAGTCCAGATTTGATTTGAACTCAGGTACTCCTGACTCCAGGGCTGGTGCTCTATCCACTGTGCCACCTAGCTGACCCTGACCTAGAGTTCATGACCTGGAGACTCCGAGCTTGCTTCTGATAATTTTTTGAAAATGTTTTCCTTTTGAATACCCTGGGTTTTAGTTTATGCATTTAAAAACATTCTAAGAAGGGACCTATGATTCCAACAAGGTGAAGAACTCCTGCTGTAGACGAAGTTTCTTCCGTCTGTTAAATTCTGTGTTGTTTATTTCCTTAAAATCTCTAGGAAGCCATATTCCATAACCATTTTAAGGAGCTTGATGTAATTTTTTACAATATCTAGAGTCAAGAAATCACCAAGTATCTAGCCTAAATCCAACCTGGTGCCTTTAAAATCTGCTATTTTTAATCCTATCATCTCACACCAACATATAAGCACTATCACGGGAACAAAAGAAAACAAAATATGAAATGTTGTCTTTTCTCAGTTTGCTTAGACTCAGTAATATGACTGTTTTTTTTTTTAATCTATGCAATACTTGGAAATTTACAAAGTATTTTATTGTATGTGATTGTCTAAGCAATCCCGAGTTCTGAGGTTTGCTTTAAGGTACTGTGGATGAAGTACTAGACTTGGAGTCAGGAAGACCTGACCCACCTAGTTGTATGATCTTGGGCAATTCACTCAACCCTATTTTCCTTAGTTGCCTCATCTATAAAAATAAACTGAGAAGGAAATGGCAAACCTTTCTAGTATTTCTGCCAAGAAAACCCCAAATGAGATCCTGAAGAGTTGACATGATTAAACAATAACAACAAAAATCAAATTAAAGTTGAAAAGGGCTTTTAAGATTTTCTTAGCACAGTTTTAAGCTATATTAAATCTGCACTAAGGCTTTTGGGATGCCCTATAAGTATATATTATCTCATTCCATTCTCATAGCAACTTGTGGGGAAAGTGTTATAAATACTATCATGATCTCAGAGACAACAGAACTGAGGCTTAAGGTTAAGCAACTTACCAAGGTCATATATCTGGTTGGTGACTGAAGGGAGACTTGAACATATACCTTCTTATTTCCATGTATAGAAATGTTCTATTTACGGTGCAGCCTTAGAAAGTCAGTTACTTTTTTATCTTCTTTCTCAGGATTTATTTTTCAAACTAGCGTTATCTGGTGGCTTTCATATCATACTTTAGAATTTGAATAAAATTGAATAATAAATTTTTTTTTTTGGGGGGAAGAGTGCTAATAGTAGGGGAAGAAGTAGGAGAAGCTTCATGAAAAAGGTGATATGAGTTGAATCTAAAAGGAAAGTGGAAATTCCAAGATGTACAGCTAGGACAAAGACTTGGAGATATGAGGGGATATGATGTAAAAGACCAGTTTGGCTGGACCAACTAGTGCATGAATGGAACGATGGAAATATGAATGGAAAGCTAGTTTTGAGATTCTTTATAATGACTACCCATTTTCTCTAATGTCAAGAAACTAGTAAAAAAAACCTCAAGAAATATATCCTACTGCCCTATTAAAATATAATTTCTCCTCAGATTTTAAATGTAATTCAAAATCCATTGGTTGAACCTTCTGTATAGTGTTTTATAACTGAAGATCTTTCTCTGATATTGTGACAGTTTACTTAGATTAGTCTTCAAAGGCAATAAATACAATAAATACAAAGAGGTCATGTCATCCCAAGGTGAAACATTTTCTTTAATGAAAATGTTTTTAAAACATGTTAGTGATAGGCATTTAATAGCTACTCAATGACAAGAAGTTGAATTTTATCATTTATAGTCAGAGAACCTGTGTTCAGTTTTGAACTATAGTACAAACTCACAGTCTACATGTGTGGCCTTGGGAAGTTGTTGTTCATCCTTCATTTTGGAAGAGGACCAATGACATCAGAAGGTTTATATCCTTGACTTGTGAGTTAATTGGATTGAAGTGAGGCAGACCTGGGCAAAGTCCTCACCCTCACTCTCTCCTCCAGAATCATTAGAGCCCATTGGAAACCCTTAACCTCTCTAGGTCCAAGTTTACTCTTCTGAAAATGATGAAATTGGACTTCATGGCCTCCAAGATCTCTTCCAGGTCTAGATGTATGAGTGTGTGACTCTAAGGAACCTATTTAGATTTTCAAGTGTTGATTTCCTTTGTGAAATATTTCAGAATAATGCCCAGATTTATAAATTCAGCCCTGGTTCATTGTTTCCTATCCTTTTTTAGTATAAAGGATTTGCATTTTATTAATAACTATAGTCTCTCAATACTCTCAATACTCGTTTTTAGATCCCTTAGAGTATTTTTATTTGATGGAGGGGAAAATGGTTTAGTTCTTTTAATGTATTCCAGTAAAATATATCGCAGAAATCTGTGTAACTATTAGCTTAATAAAACATTCAGTTATGCCATTGATAGCAATCATTTTAATTTAGTTGGAGTTTTTGAGGATCATGCCCATTAAATTCATTCTTAACTAATATGCTCCTGCTGTTTGGGGAGGGTTCATCTGATATTTCACCAACTGATTGATGGTTACACAACCTCCATTATGCTCACTGACATTTCTAGTAATTAATTCATATGATTTGTTTTAATCATTTTGCTCAGATGGGGCTAAGGAGAAAAATAAAATATTATAATTGCCTATTTTATAGGACTTCTATAAAACAAATTAAATTGGGTGTTACAGAACACACAATTTGTATCAAGAGTATATTTAAGATATTGAATTATTCAGTTTGACTCTTTCTAATGATGACATTCTCAGATCTCTTTGCTTTGGACTTCATAAGGATCAGGAAAAGGTATTTGAAAAGCTCAGTCTAGTCAAAGTTTTATCAATGTTTTCTACAGATTGGATTTTTGCTTTAAAAGTATGGCTGATGAGTTTTTATCATACATCAGTGGATGTTTAGAAGACTCATCTATTTGAAAGTCTTTGGAGAAACTTAGTATATCTCCAAAGTTAGCTTACTTAGAGAAAGAGGGAATGGGAAAAGGGATAGAAACATGTGGGGAAAATGCTGCTAGGGATTATGAAATGGAAGAGCAACCCCAAATTTATAGATTGAAAGAAAACTCAAAGTTCTAAGTCAATCACTCACTGAGTATCTATTAAGTGTCTGTTATGTGACAGAGATTGTGTTTGGTACTGTGGAGATTAACATATAACTTGAATATTTTTTTCAAGAAGAAAGTCAAGAAATGATTGATATACATGGAATGAACACACAAAAATGCATTGAAATTAAATATTCAAAGTTATTAAACTTTTGGAATCCTTTCAGAATCCAAGGTCTGTATGTGCTCAGACCATGGTCTACTTTGAACAAAGGTTAAAATCAAAATCAGAATGGAAGAAAGGATAAAAGATGAAAAGATGTTGCATATAATTAGTACAGCTTCTAGGTAACCTGTTTAAACAAACTACTCTGAAATACGGGAAATAGCTAAAAATATTATCAGAGTAGCATTTTTTTAGAAAAATTTAACTAATGTATATATTTGAATACATCAATATAACAAGGATGCCTGGAGGCTCCCAAATCTTATATACATGCATACATAAAGTAATATATGCACATAAATACATATTTATACATATTTACATATATGGTATGTATACTTATATGATATATATATATATATATATATATATACTTATACACACAGATATAAAATGTAAACAAATTAGCAAACTGTTAATCTTGCAAAGAAGAGAATCATGGCAGTTGAAAGCAATATTTGGTTCAAGTCTAAGCTCTTCTGAAAAATATTACAGAGAAACACATTACAAGATTACAATGTTGTTTCCCCAAAATCATAATCATTAGAATGTAAAAAAGAAACCAAAGAAACATTTAGTATGAGATCTAAGTCAGATAATCTAAAGGAAACTTTTCAATGAAAGTAGAAGGGGAACAAGAAGTTGAGGAAAAGAATGGATTGAGCAATGTTTCTTTATACATCTAAACTGGATGAAATTCAGAAGCAAGTCTCAAAAAATGAGTCATGGAAGGTGAAATGTAGCCTTGGAGACTGACAATAATGATTTATGTGCAGCAAGTAGCATCTCATTGAGGAATCATGCAAACAGAAAGGGAAGGGGACTGATCGTGTAAAAGAGAAAAACAGGTAGCAGAGAAACAGTGCAGGTTTTATAATGGTATAAAGAAATGAGGAAGTTTTCCATAGTATTAGGTACATATTCTATGTAATATTTGTGGAAAGAGTTGGGAAAGAAATGCAAAAAAAAATGAGAAGATGTAAATATGAGTTTATACTTGTAGACAGGATACTCACATCAATGAATTTTTTTTGTGGAGTACCTTTGGCTCTATACTGTTTAACATTTTTTTACAATCGAAAGTTAAATAAATGCAAAGAGATATCTTTATCAAGTTTGCAGGATATCTAAGAACTATGGCTAAAAGAAAGAATAACTGATTCTGAATCCCAAATAATCTCACCAGGCTGCAATGTTGGGCTAAATACAAGATCAAATGTATTAGGAAAAAATGGAGAGTCTTAAATTTGAACTCAAATCAAGTTCATATCACAGAATGGAGGAAGGATGACTAGACAGTAGTAGTTCATTTGAAAAATAAAAACACCAGTATTAGAGAATTATAATCTCAATTAGATTCAGTAATTAGAATCTGCTGAATTAGATTAGACCTCAATTAGATTTCTGATATGGTAGTCATGAAGGCTGAATGGCAAGCTCTGCTAACTTAGGATCTGTGTCATCTTAGTAAAAGATAGCTTCTCTGAGCTACACACACACACACACACACACACACACACACACGTGTTTGTGTGTGTGTGTGTGTGTGTAATTTTTTTACATCCTTTACAATTCTAAAAATCCTGTAGTTAGGTATTTGTATTTTTCTCTGTGACCCTGTTGGTGATATGAATGCCCAGATGAGATAAACTGTTAAAAATGATTGAGTTTGAATTATATTAATTATATTGGAGGGCTTTCCCTGCATCTATTTGCAAAACTATCTCAAAATTTGGATTGTAAGGACTTGAATTTAGAAAACTTCAGAGATGTTATGAATTTCTTGCTTTTCCTGCTGCTCCTATAAAATGGTCAATAAAATATTAATTAAATACTAGATACTGTGTCGAGAGTTGGGAATACAAAGAAAGGCAAAATATAGACCCTGCTCTCAAGGAGCTCCCAGTCTAATGGAAAAAGCAAGGCATAAGCAATAATGCGCATGCAAGATATACACAGAATAGATTGGGGATATTCGATAGAAAGAGGGAACAAGAATTAAGGGAGTTCTTTTTTCATCATTAGAGGAACAGAAAGATTACATGATGTGTCTATAGACACAAATATTATATTTCATAGACTAGAATTTGGAAATGAGTTTTAGTGGGAAAGTTCTAGATTTGGAATTTGAAACCAGGAGGCCTGATTAGATTAGATTACTTCTCAATTAGATTTCTGATATGGCAGCCAATAAGGTTGAATGGTAAGCTCTGCTAATTTAGGATCTGTGTCATGTTAGGTAAAAGACAGCTTCTTTGGGCCACAATTTCTTTATCTATAAAATGTAAATTTGTAACTAAATCCCTTTGACATCTCTAAAAATCCTGTAGTTAGGTGTTTGCACCTTCTCCTCTGACCCTGTTGGTGATATGAATACCCAGATGAGATAAAGTGATAAAATAATTGAGATTCTGATTCTGTCTCTTACTACCTATGGACCTTGGACCTCAGTTTCAACACCTGTAAAATGAAGGGTTTGAACTTAATGAAACCTCAGATATCTTCTCCTCCCCTCTTCTCCTTTTCCTCTTCTTTCCCCTCCCCCCCTTTCCTTGCTTCTCCTCTGAACCACCCAGGTAGGAAGTGTCTGAGGTTGGACTTGAACTCAGGAAGAGAAGTCTTTCTAATTATAGGCACTTTGCCACATAGCAGCAACATGCTAAAAATGGTTTTTACATCTTAAAAAAATTAATACAATTTTATTAAAATTTATTTTAAAATATACAAATCATCCTTAGTTAGATATCAGCACCAAAACAAACTGCAAGTCTGATTTGGTCCCAGAACACATTTGCTGAACGTTACCCAATGGTGATGAGAGGTCATTATAACTCACCTAAGATCATACAACCCTTCTTTCTATGGGGAAACTTGAAGTGTGGGGGGGGTCTTCCTGAGTGTGAAGCCCTTCATCTTGCTGATTCTTTCCTCATAGAAATCTTCAGACCTAATGATTTAGTATCATGATTTAGATCAGGATTTAATAACATTGGAAGGGAGAAAAGACATTTAAAAACCAATATTCTCTTTGCCACATCTCACAGCCATACTGCAGCCTGGGTGTGAGCCCCAGCAAAAGATTAAGATGGCCTTTGCCAGACCAGTTTGAAAAGTCTTTCTGGTATGGGAGGGTGCTTTTCAGTTTGTGCTTCACTGCATAGCCTTCAAGGTTCATCCTCAGGCATGATGAGGCTCACAATAGGACTTCAGTGCAGAATTCTACATCTTAAAAAAAATAACTATTCCCTTCAGGAACAGGAATTGGCTCAGCGATTTTTATTGGTGTGACATTTTTTGAAGGCCTTCTTTGAATATTTCTACCTGGCTGCTTATGTTTCCTTATTGTCATTTAGCAGAAATGTCATTGTAAGCATGAGACTTTTCAGGCAAAGTTTGCAATAGATATTAAGGGGGAAAAGTCTACAGGAATATGGAAAAGGAAATTTTTACAGCCTTTGTTTTTTGTTTATTAATAATATATGTCAGTTATCTCTAGCCTGCTGAGCTTTGAAGCATCGTTCCACAAGGGGAGTCATGAACAGGGAAAATTTAAACTTCAGAAAGCAAGTTACCTTGAGTGTCAGTGCTAATGTTATATGGAAAAAGATTTTTGTTTAAACTGAAGGTGTTTGCAAAGAAGCAAGCACATCTCTATAACACTAATATTCAAACCAGATTTGCATGTCATAATATAGAAGTAGTATGCAGGAATCTGGGCTCTAATGTGAGTTGTGATTATTGTGGATATTCTAGTCTTTGTAGCTCTGTCCTTGAACCAAATCTATCCTGTTGGGTTGTCATTCATTTGAGGAAATGATCAGATTTCAGTTGGGAACTCAGATTTATGAGAGTGATCATAGGAGTATATAGCTAGAGATGGAAGATATCTTAAGTTTCATTGAGTTCAGCCTCTTCATTTCAAGTGTTAAAACTGAGGTCCAAGGTCACCTAGATAAGAGACAGAATCAGAATCTGAATTCGGATCTCCTGATTCCAAATCTAGCACTTTTCCCAACAAAACACATTTCCACATCTAGCCTCTAGTTTGATACATATAATCTTTGTGTCTGTGGATCTTTCTGCTGTTCTTATAGTTCTCCACAAGGTTCCTCTTAAGTTTTTAGAGTTGTGATCAGCCTTGGTATAGGGTGTTTCAACACTGGCAGTCTCCTACGTTGAATAAAATGTCTCAGCCATTTGAGAAGCAAGGGGTCTACAACCAAGATGGCTCCAAACTTCAGACCATGCTAAATTCTGTACAGTGTCTCTTTATAATCTTGGCAGGGTTATGCCATCGTGGATACCTCTGGTACTACTCCCCCTAACTGACCTGAGATCCAAGATTGCTGTAGCCACCCCTTGTCCAACTTTAACAGACAACAAGCGTCGGATTCAGTAGTGGCCAGTGTAATTGCCAATATAAGCAATCCGTCTCTCGATTAGTGAACATTTATGAAATGTGTGTTAAGCATGGAGAGCTATAGACAAAGAGGTAAAAGACATATCCTGCCCCCAAGGAGTTTACAGTCTAATGGGGGATGATCACAAGGGATATGAAATGGCAGGACAGTGAGAGTTGTTTAGAATAATAATGTCATATTTCTGTGGCACTTTGGTGGCTATAAAATGCTTTCCTTATAACACCCCTGCGCTGTGAATGGTATACTATTATATTCATTTAACAGTGGAGAAAACTGAGGGTTAGAAACTTAAATGACCTGTTCATAGTTAGGTGGTAGATAATTTCCAAGCATAGTAATTAGGCTCAAGAGACCTCACTCCAAGCCCAGCATGTTTCCTATTAGAAATTAGAGGACCAACAACCTTATTCTATCTCTATAGGCCCTATTAATGATTGTTGAATTGGTGACATGCAACTCTTGAATAATAGGTGACCAAATTCATAATCTCAGAGTTAGGAGGGACCAAATAATTCACCTTTTGTCTTATCATGAATCCTTCTACAATTGACCCAACTTGGGGGTCATCCAGGTTTTGCCAGGAGCCTTGCATTGAGAATGGGAAGTAACCATTTCCATTTTCAGGTACTTCTAATTATTAGGGAATTTTTTAACACCACATTTAATTCTGACTGAGGAAGCAGGAAGTAGCAAATGGGAAGCACTATCATATTTTCAAAGAAGACTCCTTCACTGAGAAACAGAGAGACAGTTCAGTGACTTGTCCAGGGTCACCCAGTCTCTGAATCATCTGCCTCCCTCTAGGCTTTATAAAATTTATACCCCCTTAATCTGTCTTACATTCATTTCATCTTCCTTGTCATCATGACTTATCTCTTTTGATTTTTACTTTCTACCTTTACAAAGTAACACTATAAGGAATATAATTTGAGCTACTTAAATAATTTTTGTAACCTTGAAAGAAATACCAAATTTGGAAAGCTACCAATCTTTTCATTTTGGGACAGAAGTCAGATCCTATGTCTACCCTTTCAAACAGATTGGAACATAAGGATAGCCATAGTAGGGATGATCGTTATTTAAATTAAAGGAAAGTAATGCTTATTATTTTGTGTATTAATGGACCTTTTCTATAGTTCATGATTTTTTTTTGACTTGATGTTTTACAAACAAAACTTTTATTTTGGGCAAAGATCTTTACAATGGGATATATCTGAAAATGACTGAGAGGGAGAAATGACTAACAACTCTAATTCAAAATGAAAGTATATGAATGAGAATTTGTATTTGAATGTGAGAATATGATTTAGTATGATATTCAGACAATAAACTGAAGAGAACTGAAACAAGAGGGATATGAATCAGTGGTCTTGGAGGTACCAGGAGGTACTTCAATGTATAAGAAATAAATCTCTTCTCTGGTTTCTTTTGAATGCTTGAATACAGTCCAGGATTGCCTCTATGCTATTAGTAGAAGAGACTTCAGAGTAAGAGTCTGTGGGTCTGGAGAAAACTAATATCTTAGACTACTAGAAGGTTGGTATATATAATATATACATATATATATATATATATGTGTGTGTGTGTGTGTGTGTGCGCATATATACATACATTTAAAATTTATTTAAAAGATAATTTATTTTAGAACATCTATTTTATTTTTAATTGTATTAATTAATGGATAAGTCTTTTTATCCCATAAGGGGAGAATTCAGAAATTATCAATTATTTTCTCAAGTTACTTTTATCAATTTCATAATAATACTAATTGGAATCTCTGACATGTTGGCCACTTCATAGTGAATGCCTACATTTTATAAAGAATATAAAATACCCTGCAAACCCAAAGTACCAGCTGCAGAGATGGCATGTCCATTCATATCCTGAAGTCTCAGAAGTAGAATAAGGTTGTTGATCATCACTTTTGGGGAATCTGAATAAAATTTCCTTACTATATGCAACTTCTAGTGAGAAAATTCTCTCCACCTGTGTAGACTCTGCATCTTGGTCTTAGATGTTCTTGAGGCCCTGAGAAATTAAGGTACTTGGCCATTGACATGCAACGAGTATGTCTCAGAGGTCAGACTCAAAACTAGGTCTTCCTGACTTTGAGACCTGCTCTCCATCCACTATGCCAAGCTGCCTTACCACAGAGTCTAATATTACCATTCATTTATATTCACTTGAAAAGCTGTGTTCTGGCTGCATGACTTCACAATTAACTATTCATCTATAGTATTTCCTTTCCTAATTAACATTATCATGGTAGTCATTCCCTTGATTGGCATCCTGTTCATTTCTATTATGTGGTCTTTTACTAATGAGTGTTTCCCATCTGGATGAATGTTCTCTAAATGGAATCTTTTTTTGAAACAGGAATAATATCCAGTCAAAATTTTTTCTTGTTAAACAAAAATGCTTTGTATTCTGTTTCTCATCAGGGTTCCATCATATAATTATGTTACTTAGGCACAAACATTAATACTACTGGGGTGGAATTTTTAAACATGATGGGGGTAGGGGATACTGGGGTATGTCTTGGATCTCATTAGACATAACAGCCCATAATGTTAAAACATTTCCCTGTTTATGGTTCACTTGTTAAACACTAGTTTTTTTCTTAGAATGAAATATCTTCTCAGGGATAGGAAACTGAGGGATCTTACTGAGCCAGAATAAGAATTGGTCTATGAATATTTTTTCGAAATTGAGATTCAAGGGCAGCTAGGTAGCACAGTGGATTAGAGCACCAGCCCTGGAGTCAGGAGTACCTGAGTTCAAATCCATCCTCAGACACTTAATAGTTACCTAGCTGTGTGGCCTGGGCCAAGCCACTTAACCCCATTGCTTTGCACAAACTAAAAACAAAAATTGAGATTCGATTACTAAATCTCCCACTATTGGAGCCTTTAAATGTATTTGTAATTTAAAATGATCTTTTTTGAATGACAGTTTGGGTCACACCAATAAAACTAATAAGTCAAAATATGATTGGTTTGGAATACAAATGTTTTAAAAAGTTTTGACTGAATGATTTATCAATCAGATTAAATAAAATACTCATTGATATATAGGGAATAGATTATTTATTGATTTATTACTGTATATGATAATGTACTATAAAAATAGTCTACTACAATGTTTTCATCTGGCAATTATAGAGTGTAGTAAACTCTCTGATATTTGGCATTCTTTCAACTGGACATATCTCTTAATTGACACCTCCAAACTCATACATAGACAGTTGATATTCATAATAAAAGCATGAGCTTCCAATCAGATCCTAAAGTAAGACAGAAACTCCAAGTAAATTCAGTATAGTTTTATTGTTACTCATTTTTATTCTTTGATAGATCTGTGATTTAATCAATATGAGTTTTCTGTCTAGCAATGCAGATTGCAACTGATAAAGGTATATATACCTTTATCTGTACATATATATATATATATATATATATATATATATATATATATATGCCTATTCAACCTGGGTGTCCCATAAATCCTTTCTTGGGGCTCCTACCCAATATGCTGGTAACCTTTGTTCTTTTCTTTTCTTTTTGTAGGAAATAATATTTTATTTATTTTTTCCAAATATATGCAATGATAATTTTCAACAATCATTTTTTTGCTAGGTTTTGAGTTTTAAATTGGAAATCTCTTAACTTAGGGAAACTTATAGATCCCATTGTTCATCTGTCATCCCTCACTCCTCCTGTGTGCCCGACCAATATTTTCTACCTTCCTACCTCCATCATAAACTCTCCCAGGACATCCTTTATTACTAATTTGCTTGGTAATTTTTTATTTACAATATTGCAACCTGCTCACCCCCATTGTACCCTTCTTCCTTGCTTTTTGGGTGAACATAGGCTTTGGTTTTCAGAGACTACATATGACCATAGAGCTTTTCTGGAGAATATTGCTTTTTAACAAATCTTTATTTCAGAGAAATGTTTAGGATCATTAAAAAACCATGCACAATTTCCAAAAGGCATTCCACTTCACTTTGTTTACTCTTTTCGGCTCTGGGCCTAGCTTACCGAACAATGGTTGCTCAAGTTTATCAATGATCAACTCTATGATTAGTTTGTATGATTATATATCATAATATAGGCAATGCAGTTTCTTCATCTGCATGCTTTTTCCTCTGTGGATCATCAAGCTGAGCTAAATTGATTAATTATGGATGTCATTTAGTGAACCTGTCATGATTCTGGACTTGATGCAGTGAACACAGTGTCATCTTCAAAGAGAAGAACATGAGGAGAATGTCATCAAATTTAAGGTATCCCCTAAACAACCATTAGCAAGAAATTGCCTCTGTGTGTGTGTGTGTGTGTATTGTTTTCCCTTGCTTGATGTTAAGCATTAGAAGAGTGTTAAAAATTATTTCTGGGGTGAAATCTTCAAAGGAATCTCTTCTAGGATATCATTGGAAATTTCTCCTTTGAGAAGAGTCAGCATTTAATTTGTTTTTTTTTGTTTTATTTTGTTTAGGAAATCAACACTATATGAACATAATGGGAAAATACATGCTTTATAGGTTTGGGTTAGTTTTGTGATGGTAGAGATTTGATTTACCATAATATATTGCTTACCCAAGCCCAACTGTTCCTTCCTCAAACCTTATGCAGGATATGTGTATGTGGATTATTTTCCATAATTTTTTATGTATGTGGATTATATTCATAAAATTTTTATAGAGTTTTGTATTGAGTTAGTGTTGCATATTTCATCTTATTATAATTCTTGGAAAAATATTAATCTGTCCATTCACATTGATGATTGACAGCCTACAGCATTTATACTTGATAGATAGTGATATAGAGAGAGACACACACACATATACACAAAAAACACAGAGTTAAGGTTTGTCCTAAACATAGAATTTCCATTTTGGTGTTCTTATATAGGACATTCCATCTCCTCTGTTTTTGCCTCTGGCTGTCTTCTATGATGCCTGTAATGCACTCCTTTTCTGTATCTCTCTGTTTTACTTCCAGACTGTTCAAGTACCATTTTCTAGGAAAGTATCCCCCCCAACTACTATTAGCACTATCCTCTCCAAAATTATCTTGTATTTAATTGTCTACATAAATACATATTGTGTCCACAGCCTAGAATATAAACTCTTTGGAAGTAAGGGATGTTTCACTTTGGCCTTTGTGCCCCTAACATCTAACGTTGGACCCTGGTGCTCAATAAATATATATTGATTAATAGGACAAATAGTTCAGGTCACTCTGAGACAGGATTCCAGACTTTGATTTGTTTTATCTTGTGGGGCTCTCTTGAGTGGTGACACTTTGGTATGTCCTTACCAGTGTCTATCATAAACTTAAATGGCATTAGTCTTATACTTTGGTTCTATTAGATTAGGCCACCAGACTTTACCTTAATAAAGGAAGCTGATTCCTTTGAAGTGGCAAGCTGCCAGCTCTGTAGGAGCATCAAGCCTCTATCACAGTTATATTCCAAATCTATTATTAATATAACCTTGTGCTGTGGGTTTCAGCCTGAAGCAGACATTTACAAACAGGTCAAAAGCCCTAAAAACCTGGAAGTGGAAATGGGAATCCTGGGACTTTAATTATAGTTGCATGGGTGGTAGTGCGGTAGTTAGATAATAATAGAGTGGCTTAGCATCAATTAAAGAAGGTCAGTACCTAACCTTCTTGCATATAAGCTGCCTATTTAGGTAGCCATCTAAGGAAATCAGCTGCTTGAGGAAACTGAGACTTTCAAATAGCATGCTGTGTTCTCTAGAAGGGATAGCCCAGAGATTTGTTGGGGCCCGCTGTTTCCAAAGAAAATATATCAGAAATAATTGCACTGCCTTACACAACAGTATAATTTCAAACCTAAATCTATTGGGAAAACTTGCTTGGTACCTTTTCAAATTTTTATACAGTGTTTGCGTATTATTTCTTGAGCATCTTGCTTTTTCATTGTGTTGGCTCACCAGTAGAATTGCCAAGGAAAAAGTCTCCCTTACAGCTCTGTAAAGATTCTAAGATGACCTGGACCTTATGGTGACAAAAACATTTAGGATTTTGAGGCCACTTTTGAAGAAATGACTAGTGTTCAATGGTGGAGATATGCTAAAAGATGGGGCTTGTAAAGATTTTTTTTTTATTCTAGAACTCTCTAGCCATTTGTGGAATTGCTATTAGTTAACTACTGTTAAATTGCTGAGTTAGCTATTACTGGGAAGATGTAGTAACTTAAGTAATAGCCTGGACCTAGCTGATATGTTTCCTGAAATTTTTTTTTCTTTTCAATTAATAAACATTACTTTTCCACATTACTTTTTTTGGTAAGAGAAAAAGAAAATTATTTCTGCAATTATAACATGGTCAATCAAAATAAATTGCTACCTTAGACATGTGTCCATGTTCAAGTATTCCTCTCAATCTGTATCTTGAATCCATCACCTCTCTGGTTGACGGTAGATAGTCTGCTTCATCATCATTACTTTAGAATCATGCTTTGTCAAGGCATTCATTAGAATTCTTAATTCTGCTAGTTTTTTTTCTTTAAAATGTTTTATATATATATATATATATATACATACCCATTTATGTATATATATATATATATATAGTTATTCTTGAATTCTTAGTATTTTTCCCTCAATTATATGTAAAACCATTTTTAACATTGTTTTCAAAACTTTGGGTTTCAAATTCTCTCCCTTCCTTGCTCTTCATTGAGAAGACAAGCAATTTGTTGTAGATTATACATGTATAGGCATGCAAAATAAATTTCCATATTAGTCATATTGTGAAAGAAAACATAGACAAAAAAAGTTTTAAAAATGTATACTTTGGATGGGGGTGGCTAGGTGGCACAGTGGATAGAGCACTGGCCCTGGAGTCAGGAGTACCTGAGTTTAAATCCAGCCTCAGACACTTCATAATTACCTAGCTGTGTGGCCTTGGGAAAGCCACTTAACCCCATTGCCTTGCAAAAACTTAAAAAAAAAAGTATACTTCAGATGGCTAAGTGGTGCAGTGGATATAGTACTGACCCTGGAATCAGTAGGACCTGAGTTCAAATTTGGCCTCAGACACTTAATAATTACCTAGCTGTGTGACCTTGGCCATATCACTTAACTCCATTGCCTTAAATAAATTAAATTTTAAAAAAAGGATGCTTCAATCTATATTCACACACCATTAGTTCTTTGTCTGGGGTGGATAGCATTTTCCATCATAAGTCTTTCAGAGTTGTCTTGGATCATTGCGTTGTTGAGAATAGCTATGCCACTCATAGCTGATCATCCTACAGTATTGTTGATTCTTTGTACATAATACATTTCACTTTGCATCAAAGCATTTATATTTCCATATTTTTCTGAGATTATTCTGCTCATCATTTCTTATAGCACAATAGTATTCCATCATAATCATATATCACAATTTGTTGAAACATTCCCCAATTGATAGGCGTCCCCTCAATTTCCAACTACCTGCCTCCAGAAAAGAGCTGCCATAAATATTTTTCCAATTTTACCAAAAAAATTGCCAATGTTATGTGATAATTTCTTAAAAGATGATGTCTAGGTTCTTTTTGGACATGGCTTTCTGGCAGACAATAAATTTTAAATTATCTGTCTTGTATCTATTTTCAAGTTGTGTTTTTTTTTTTCCTAATGAAATATTTCCCTTGTCTTTTTTTTATTCTTTTGGTCTCTTGTTTTGTTGTTTCTTGCTTTCTTGTAGTCATTATCTCCATTTACTCAAGTCTAATTTTTAAAGAATCATTTTCTTCAGTGAATGAAATTTAGTAACTACTTTTTCATTTGACCAATTCTACTTTTTAAGGCATTTTTTTCTTCTGCTAATTTTTGTGCCTCTTTTTCCATTTGTCTACTTCTGGTATACAAGCCATTCTTTTCCTCATTGGTTTTTTACCATTTTCCTTGGTCTGTTTTTTTTAAGGTATTTTCTTCAGAATTTTTTGTGTCTCCTTTACCAAGCTGCTGACTTGTTTTTCTTTTCTCTTCCCAATTTTTCCTCTACCTCTCTTGATTTTCAGAATCCTTTTTGAGCTTTTCCATGGCTGGAGATGAATTCACATTTTTCTTGGGGGCTCTGGATGTAGAAGCTTTGACTTTGTTATATTCTTCTGAGTACGTATTTTGTCACCATAGTAACTTTCTACAATCAAATTTTTTTCTTTTGTTTGCTAATTTTTCCAGTCTATTTCTTGTCTTTAAATACTTTGTTAATTTGGGGTTCTCTTTACAGGGGAAAGAGTGTACTGTCTTAAATCTGGAGTTTTATGCAGAAGTATCAGAGATGCTTCTAGGGACCTGTAAGTTTTTCACTTCTTCCAAGATTAAGCAGAGTTGTGTCCACCTTTTGCTGACCTGGTCTGTGAGTGACTGCAAGAACTCTTTTCTGCTCTGGAACTGTGACAATTCCCTGTTCCACTGCCACCACAAACTCTGGTGTACTTGCTGAATATGGCAAAAGCAACCTGGATCCGCATATCAGCAAAGCATCAGAGTCCTGCCCCAGTGCCAACAAAGAAACCCCTTAATCTCTTTTTGATCAATTGTTCAAGCCCCTTTATTGTCTGTGGGCTGAGCTCCAGAAGCAGATGCTGCTACTGCTACTACTGCTATGACTGCTGCTTTCCACCAGAAGCAATAGAACTTTCCTGCTGCCTTCTTCTAGGAATCAATCTATGAAATTTTAAAAATTTTTCTGCCTTTTTTCTACCCTCTTGGCTCTACCTCCCTGCTCAATTTGTTCTGCATTAGATCATATAAGCTTCCCCAGGTTTCCCTGAAGCCATACTTTGGATCTTTTATTTTTAATAGCACAATTATATCCCATTACCCTTACAAATTTGTTCAGCCATTCACCAAATCAGATTAACACTCCCTTGAATTCTAGTTTGTTGCTACTATGAAAATATTTAACACACATAATTTTGTATATATAGGACTTTTTCTTTTATCTTTTTTTGGGTAAATATCCAATAGTATTATAATTATATCAAAAGATATCCTTAATTTGGTGACTTTTGGTTATATTTATTTTCAACTTGCTTTTCAGAATGGTTGCACCACTTCATAGCTATACCAAAAGGACATCAATGTGTCTATCCACAATCCTTCCATTTTTATCATCTTTCCCCATTTAATGGATATGCAGTAGAATCTCAGTGTTGCTTTAATTTAAATTTCTCTAATTATTAGTGATTTTCCATGAAAATGTGTACTTGGACTTGGACCTCACCTGAAGAAGCAAGACTATGTGATTATCTAGTACTTATAAAATTCAGAAATATTATACTTTAAAGAATTTGCAAATAAATTACTAAAAACAAACATTTTCAAATATTTTAGAAATATTCCATTACATATATTCAATTCTTTTGCCATTAAAAGTTATTTTTATCCAATATTCAAAGGAACTAGATAATTCTATGTCAATTTCATTCAAACTAGAATATATTTAAAAAAAAGATTCCTAAAAAGGCAATGGGTTAATGATGCAGTTTTTGACTTTAAGCGTTTACATAGAGATTGTAAAGTGCTTAAAAAAAGTTAATTTGGCTAATGAGTTTTAATTTCATTTTAAGATAGGCTACCTGAGTTTGAAAATTTTAGTTGAGGAATTTTTAAAGGCTTGATATTGTCATGAACAAAAATAATCCCTTATCCCATTTTCTACTGCCTTTTTCTCATTTTGATTTCTCATTTAATTTTTCTTTTCCCCTTTGAGTCTCACTTTCATTTGCGTGGGTTTATGCAATGGCCCCAGGGCTCTTGGTATATTCTTTTAAAGAAGACAGCAGATGGTCTCCAGGGAACACATAAATTTGCCTGGAAAATCTAATTGTGTGCATTGGCCACCCCTCCATATTCCGTTGTGTTTTGCTATTTGAGCAGGGCAGTCTCTATCTAGAGAAAAACAAAAAGGGAAAACAAAACAAAAAATACCATGTCTTTTTTTATCAGTTACAAACCAAATAGGATACAAGAAAACATTTTGCAAATGTTTACTGTTAACTATAATATTATTGTAATTTATTATCTACTTTTAGGTTGGTATAGTACTTTTAAACATATTTTCTTCTGAGATCTGCACAACTCTATGAGGCAGGTGCTATTATCCCTATTTTACAGTGAGAAAGTTGTAGGTGAGAGAGTTTAAGTAACTTGTCCATGATCAAACAACTAATAGGCATGCCAGGAAGAATTTGAACTTGGACCTTTCTGACTGCCTCCTTTCTACTGTACCATCTTTTGAAAATAAATGTCAATTTTTCTTTAATATCAATACCTATTGGGTGAGAAGTTACTGGACTTGCCTGATTAGCAGTTGGAGGGGGTGAGAATGAGGATTTAACTTTCTAATCCAAATAAATCAGCATAAAGATATAGATCTAGGAACTCCTTTTTCTCTGCGGCCTTTTATTTCTTCATCCTCTACTTTTCTATATCCTCCATGCCCCAGTCCCATCTCACTATGTATGGGGCAGAATCAGATGCTCTTAGAACATATGTTCTTAATCTGAGATCCATAAACTTGTTAAAATGTCTTTTTGATTATCTCTAGTTGGAAATTAAGGGGTTTTTTTGCTATCCTCTGCCTTTTATTTTATGCATTTCTAAATGTACTGAGAAGACTTCCTTAGATCTTTCCAGATGGTCCAAGGAGTTGATGATACAGAAAAGTTGGGAATCCTTATTGATTTGCATAGATTGCTATGTGGCAATAAGTAAGGGATGTCTGTGTGTATGTGTGTACTGGCTTTCAAAAAGATTATACATTTCTGATAATAAAACTGTATATAACATTGGTCATTGCAATGAGGGTAACAGGGAAGCTTAGAGAGAACAGATAAAAAGATTATGAAAAAAGTGAAAAAAGTACATAATTTGTAGGCATAGAGTCTGAGTTCAAATCTCAACTCTTTTGTTTACAATCCTTGAAACCTCTGAGAGATGTTGTCATCTTTATGGAGATTTCATTTCCTTATAAAATGATTTGACTTGGCTGGGTATCTCTGGCAGATGTGAACTACACACCAACACATCTTCCAAAATGAAAATCCTCCTTGATCTTGCCATTCACAATGAAAAAGGGAAGAGGGGGGAGAATATGATAAATGCTGAAAGTGACCTAAAATGCATTGAGACTGGTGAGAACAGAGCTGGTGAAATGTACTATGCTAAAGATCTCAATCAGAAAGAGGCAAATTTTAATTTAGCCCAGGATATGTGAGTGCCACTGACTCTTCAGTTTGAGTGATGAACTATTCAAATATCATACATCCTAGGGGAAAGTTTCCTGCCAGAGGGAAGAGGCCAAATTGATGGTATGAGGTTTCAGAAAGGTTGCAGATGTCAATGAGCTTATGTATGATAAGGTTACCTACAAGAAAAGACTTTCAAATGAGAGAATAGCAGTTCAGACAAAGGGACAAGGATTTGTGTGAATGGTGGCAAAAGGGTCAGCGCCACAGGAGAAGCTTTCACTTTTTGTTTGGAAAATTGAGAAACTTCTCTTTGTTGGGTTAAAGGTGAAGAGAACAATCAGATTTTTTTCTTCTTGAGTATCCTGGGTAATAGGTGTAATGAATCATGCACTCATAAGGTTGAAAGGTACCACAAAAAGATATGGAAAACAAAACAAAACAAAACATGTCTATAGTTTTTATTTTTTTAAATGATGTCCAAAAAGGAGAGATCATACAATCCTTAGTAATCTAATCATGACTTTTAGTTTGTGTTTATGTGAAAGGAACATTCAATTTGAAGGAGTTAATGTTTTATTCAAATAGGAATATCACTGGGAAATGGGATTGAACACTCTAAAAAAGACAGACTCTTCACTTGTTCAGGTCCACTGATCATATCTAGAATATGAAAAACCTAAATTCTGAGAAAGAATGAGCAAGAATAAATAGGTCATGGAAATTTCAGTGCAGAAAGAAAAAAGATCCACTGTTTAATCAATACACAGGTATTTGTTATTTGCTAGTCGTGTCTTACGTGGAGTGCTTTGTATTAGGGACCCAAATATTTAAGAATGAATCGATCCCTCTTCTCAGTGAATTTATAGGCTCTCTTAAAATTTAAGTATATTAGTTATATGATATATTGTAATATGTATATAAATATATGAGAACATTTAATTAAATATCCTAAAATTTAGTTTAGCAGAGCAATAGCATTTGGAAGGATTAGGAAAAGTTTCATCAGTGACTAGGGATAAAATTAAAGATAGATAAGGAGGATTAGTTTATCTACAATTCTGGGAGTCTCCAGAAGCTTTAGAAGAATGTTCTTTCTAATAACTTATATAAATCTCTCACATTGAATGAATGGAGAATTTATCACATGTTTATTATGGGCTTATAAACACTGGGAATACAATTACAAAATGGTGATAGTCTTTGCCTACAAGAGTTTTAACTTCAAATGAGAAGGCAATGTAGGTAGGGGAATGGTGGTCAGGGAAGGGAGCTGTGGTCTTAAAAAGTAAAAAATAAAAAGATGGTAAGCAAAATAATAGAGCATTTGCAATTCCTTTCCAGAGGTAATGGTAGATTTGATTAAAATTCTCTAAACAAGTGTTAGCTGGGTTGAGTGGAAAGGAAAAAACTCCTTATGCTTCCTGGGTGACAAAATATAAGATGAATGAACAGAGTAGAGATTTGGTTGTATGGTCCTAAGAAGTCTCTTTTGACTTCTTGTTTTATATATATATATATATATATATATATATATATATATATATATACACACACACACACACACACACACACACACACACACACACACATATATATATATGATGTGTATATGAGATGCATTTGATGTGTACATGATGAACATGTGTATGTGTTTATATGTGTATATGTGACTTTATGTTATATGTATGCATGTGTTTATATGAATATAAAAATGCATTATATATACCAGAAATAGGATGTCTCATTTGGAAATAAAAGTAGAAATTAATTTTACTTGGAAAAGACTGAAATTAACAATCTTTTTAAAAAAAGTCTGATTAAGGTTTTGACTCAACTTTGATCTGTTGATAGGGGTAGGATGGGCTGCTGTAGATCAAGACAAGTTGTTTTAATTATTCTTGTTAGACATTTGGAGGATTCATTGACCTGAAACCAATTTTGTCATTGGGATACAGAGAAAGGATAAGTCATGGTAGAGCCTCCAATGTGGGGTAGAGATAAGAAAATTAAATCTAGTTTCAGGAGAACTGGGTCTCTATGCCTGATCTGCCAGTGCTTGAGTATGGGTCACTAAATCTGTAAAATGAAGCAGAGTAAATATCCTTAAATTATGAACTTTCTAATTCAAAATCCTATGGAAGTACCCAGTTGTGTGACCTTGGCAAGTCACTTAACCCCATTACTTTGCAAAAACCAAAAAACAATCCCATTGAAGGACTTTCTCTTGGGAGAGGGCTTAAGCCTGTTCTATTGTACTCCAAAGGATATAACAAGGAACGATGGGCAGAAGCTGTCAAGAGACAAACAGGCTTGATGATCAAAAGAATTTTCTAGAAAACAGTCAATCACTGGTGCACTCTTGGTGAAAGTACCAATTGGTCCAGCTATTCTGGGAAGTAATGTGGAAATATGTCACCCAAATCACTAAAATTTATATCTTTTGATCCAGTTATGCTTCTACTTGGCATATATCCCAAAGAGATCAAAGAGAAGAAAAAGACCCATTTGTACAAAAATATGTATAGCAGCTTTGTTCTTAGAAGCAAAAAACAAAAAAAAAAACCCGGGAAGTAAGGAGATGAACAAATTATGGAAAATGAATGAATGAAAGGGAATACATTTCTGAAATTAAAAAAAAATTCACAAAAGGGAAATCAGGGGACATTTGCATGAACTGATGAAGAATGAAATAAACAGAACCAGGAGAACAATTTCTATAATAACATTATAGACAAAGAACTTTGAAATACTTAACTCTGATGGATTCAGTGGCCTACTACAATTCCAGAAAACTTTTGATGAAGCTGGTAATTTATTTAGACAGGTAATCAATTCAAGATGCAGAATGAAAAAAAAAAACATGCTTATGGGCAATTTCCAGCGCAGGATTTTGTTTTATTTTATTTTACTTTTTGCTTGACTTTGCAGGTATGCCAGAAGGGTTTTATTTCTTTTATTTCTTTTTTTTTAAGTATTGGAAGAGAGGAAGTATGAGGGAGAGAAATACTTAATTGAAAAAAGATCCCCTCCCCCCCAGAAAACAGGTCTTAAGTTGGCTTAAGTGCAAGGAGTAATTAACTGATTGTTGATGTTTGTCCTTCTTTCTTAGAGAAGACCATGACAATAGGGAGGTGATGCCATGACATGCAAATGAGTTGGATTTAAATTAGGGTGTGTTGTGCAGTCACCTGTCTCACGTTCTCCTTCAGAGCCAGATATGGACTGGGTTTCTTGAGGTTAGGTTTAGAAATCTGAATTGTCTGTTGCTTTTTTGGAGGACATGATGACTTTAATAGGAAATCCCAGGGGGAGAAAAACAGCAATAGTCAGAAGTGGACAAATTTATATATGAAAGACAATAGATAAATTTACATGAGACATTTTGGGGACACAATCTTGAGAAGTCATGAGCTAAGAGGTTGGACAATCAATGAAAGAGTTAATAAAGGGTATATGAATCCTAGGCAGGAAAGTTGAGAGTTGGTACTGTAGAATATAAAAAGTTATTGTGTGGTTCTTATGCAGCAGAAAATGCATGAAACTGACCTTTGAGGGTCATTATTTTAGTAGCTATGTTTTGAGTGGATTGGGGCAAAGACATAATAAATTATGAGACAGATCAGCCAGGAAACCAATCCTAAATTTACATGCAGAATAGCTATTTGTGGCAATCTTTAAAATATTTTTTTCATATACATGAAATATGCTATTAGATCCATGTAATTTTTAAATTTCTTCATTTGGTCCATCTTCAGCAATTTGTATTACTCTCCTTTGAACTTTGAACTTTATCCAGATTTTTCTTATCTCACCACAACTTGGCTAAAACTGAGAAGAAAAGAAAGGGTATTGTCAATTTAACAGGACTGTTCTGAGATTCCTTTGATCTTGTAGGAAAAAAGTAAAGGATAGAAAAAAAGTCCATGAGATTGAGTGGATAAAGCACTGGCCCTGGAGTCAGGAGTACCTGGGTTCAAATCTGGTCTCAGATACTTAATAATTACCTAGCTGTGTGGCCTTGGGTAAGCCACTTAAACCCGTTTGCCTTACAAAAAAAAAAAAAACCTAAAAAAAATCCATGAGGTAAAATCAAAACATTTTATGTTTTAATCATAGTTACTGAAAAATATCCACACATAAAAGTTGAATTATGTGTGTATTTGTATATTAATGGAAGAAGAAAAAAAGGTAATAGTCGATAAATTTAACAAAAGTTGACTTTCCTTCTTTTTTTAAAAATCACCTCTCAGCATTAAAGATTTTGACTTCAAACTTTGATTCCTGAGAAGATGAGAAACTAGGCTATAATCCTCAAGATTATATTTGGGGGATGAGTGCTTAATTTGACCTTGGCTGTTTCTGTTGAATAGATAGTTGGAAAAAATAGATGCAGAGGTAGATGAAGAATTTTCAATGTGCCAAACTCACATATAAAAGCACCCCAGTTTCTGTCCTCAAAGATCTTTCAATCTAAGAGGAAAATAAAACAGATAAGGAGGTTCTAGAATGTAAAGTAGGGAGTTGATGGGAAGGTAGTGAAGAAGTGACTTGAGAGGCAGAAAATGAGAGCAGGGAGACAGACAACAGAGCTAGCCTATTAATATTAGGGTGGTTCTTTGCAGTTCCATTCTCATAAAGTAGAGGTGATGGCCTCAATGGAGTTCAGATGATGTGATTAGTGGTGACTAGAAGTGATGTGCTGCTACCATGGTGAATTGAAATCTAAGATTATAAATTGGGAAGCCAAAAATAAAAAATAGAACATTGTACTTGAAAATAGCAGACTTGGATTAGTAATTATTTATGTATGCATTAAAAATACAAAGACAAAAATAAAGTAGTTCTTGCCTTGAGGAAATTTACATTCCCTTGGGAAAAAAATAGAATATACAAAAGTAAGTGAACATCATATATATGTCATATGTTTGTGTGTGTGTTTGTATATCTCTAGTTGTCTGCGTCTCTGTTCATCTATCTCTCCATTTATCTAATTCCCCCTAGCATTTAACAACTGGCATTTAAGGTACTTGTTATTCCTGGGTCTTTAGGAAGGGACATATAATTTAACCTTTAAAAATTTATCTTTTCAGTTTTTTTAATAAAAATATTGAATTTCATTTTGAGACATATAAGATCTAATATAAAATTATTTATAGATAAATCATAGTATGAGAAATATAAGAGAGATCATAGTGTATTAAAGGTCAACATTCTAGTTAGAGAAGGAATCTCCACTCACATCTCCTTCCCCCCCAAACAAAATCTAATATTTTTGATTTCATGCAGATTTGAAAACTTTTTTGACTAGAAGCCATTTATCACCTATATTCTGTAAGACATCATGGGAGAGTGTGATTCCTCCTTAAAGATAGTCTCTCATCTTTATCATTTATTCCCAATATATCCTATATGTAGTTTTGTTATGTATTTGCCTCATTTGCCTGTGAGCTCCTTGAGAGAGAGAGATTGATTTTTTTGGTTGTAGCCACAGCACTTATCACAGGACCTGGCACAAAGTAGAGGCTTAATGAATACTATTTCGCTGACATTTTAAGACTGAAGCATGGCAAGTATTTGTTTGACAAGACTAGTAAGAATTATGCAGAATATGGGCATATTGTCTTTACTGAGTCTATCACTACCAATGTAGTCTGGATCCTTTCACTCTCAGATTCTATAAATAAAAAGGTGGGTCTAGTCATGCCCTCAAGTTCATTCTACCTTGTCCATCAGTAGCTGTGTCTAGAATGTTCAAGCCTCTTACAATAAGGATACAAGGATGTATAGGGAAAGAGTTTGTCACATTGACAGCAGGGGAAAGAACAGGAGAGAAAGGTCAAAGAACACATGTACATAGGAAGATTTTGGAGATATTGCCTAGAAAGGAAAGGATGTAAGGGAGATGAGTGACAGAAACTCTGAAAGTTAAAGAAAACAATGTGAAACGATATTGATATAATAAAATGGAATGGATGGATTTGAAAGCAGGTAATATAAAATTATTATTGAGATTACTTTGGAACATTTTTTATAGATACGGGAAAAGAAATATAAAATAATGTGCTGGGAATAGGAAGGACGGAATAGGTGGAAATGTTTATGAATGAAGAGGAAGCATGGCACAGGAGATGGCACCCTGGGCTTGAAATCAGCTCTAGACATTATGCTTTCCATACCAGAATTCTTGCTGAGAGCTCTCTCATGTCAATTATCAAGTAAGGGAAAATTGATTAAAAAATAGATGGGTTTTTCCATTAGAAATGTTGTTGTTCTCGGAGTCTGAGAATGATGGCAGGATGCTCTGACTCATGTTTAAACTTTCATTGTCTGCAGAATTGGTACTTTTGAGGTGTGGATGGCTCACATTCCATCATTTAAATTATCTCAGTGTTCCTACTGAGGGCTAATAACATGGTATCAAGACTGACTGCTTTTGAACTATTTGAGAGCAGGAGAGGTGGAGAGGAACAAACAGAGTTGAGAGAGATTTGCTGTATTTCTATGAGTCATGGAACATTATAGTCTCCAAAATTTTGGAAATGAATATTTGCAAAGGGCACAGCAGAGGGACACGATGCTGTGAACAGGATAAAGTACTTTATAAACAAAAAATTATGGAGAAGAATCAGAGGATAATATGTTGTATACTAAATAGATGAGTGGAAATCAGGGAAAGGCTGAATGGAGGATGTAGCATCTGAACTCAGTTTTGAAGAAAGGAATGGATTTTTAGTAGGGCAAGGTTTGGAAAGAGACAATTATGGGGCTTGTGCTTGAATGTGGAGGTGATATGATTAAATGTAGTATTATAACCTTCAAAAGACTGCATTTTAATAGAGACACAAATTATATCCATCAAATGGATATGAAAACATATAGGTTTTAATTCTTAATACATACACAAATACTCATACTCACACAGTCAAGAAATCATTTGTGCCTGATACTATACTAAGCCAGGGGATACAAAGAAAGATAAAACTCTTGGATCTCAAAGAACTCAAAGTTTTGTAGGAAAGACAACAAGGAAAAAAGCTATGCACAAGAGAGATATGTACAGTATAAGTTGGAGGTGAGTAATCATCATTGGAACTAGACCTGCGATTTCCTTGCTGTAGGCAACTTTAAAATGAGAAAGCTAACCCTTCCTATAGTTTAGTAACTTCTTTGAAAGTTCTGGTCATAGTGAATTGCCTAAAGATAGGATTTGAATTCATCTTGCTTCTATATTTTACATCAGGGCTGCCCTTGCATGAGATATGTGTATGATGACCCTTTGTTGATGAAATTGATGATTCCTGGCTCTTATCTTTAGTCATGTTTGCATAATCTTTTAAAAATATGTATTATATTTATGGTTCAATAAACTAAGACATATTCCCATCCCTCTCCAATCAGTGATCCACTTACAAACCCCAAATTATCCCTTATAACAAAGAAGTACAATAAAACAAAGTCATCTAGCAAGTGGACCGTGTCTTTCAGTTTCTGCCTTAGTCCACATCTAATGGTTCATCTTCCCTTATTCCTGGGAGGACAGATATTTTTCATTACCTCTCAAGTTAAGATAAGTCATTTCACTGATTAGTATTCTGGTGTCTTTCAAAAAATGTTTTCCTTTATGTTTTTTGCTTGGTCATTGTATGATTTATTTTCTTTGCACAGTTCATTATGTAGCAGGTATCATTTTTCCCCAAGTTTCTCTGAATTTCTCATATTCACTCTTATGTCACTATGATATTTAATTTATGTTATATATCCTATATACATATTCCATTCCATTTATTTATAATATGTTCAGTCATTCCTCAATCAGTGGGCATTTCCTTTGTTTCTAATTCTTTGATACTACACAATTGAAGTAATATTTAAATATCAACTTTCTGAAAAAACGACTGGAAGATTAGCCTCGGACATATTTAAAGGATAGCTCCAGGATGAAGGTTACCTGGGGAAAGACACCAAGAAGTAGTAGTTAGGCTTATTCTCTGCTTACATAGAAATCTCCATTTACATCCTGACTCTGCCCTTGGGAGATCTGATGCATTTAAAAGAAATCTAGTTTCCTCTATCTTACTATCATAAGTATTAAGATTTAATTCAAAGGGGAAAATAAGATTGTCTTTGATCCCTTATGGCCATCTCATTGGCATGTGTATATTTATATGCATATAGATTATATAATCTATTTTGTCATTAAGTTATTGATCATATTGTGATAGGGACTTGTGAATAAAATTGTGGACAACATTTAGGAAAGATGTGATCCGAAAAGAAGGAAATCTATTAGAGTCTCAGCTTGAGTATTGAATTGACATCCCAGGAGAAGACCTCACATGTGCTGAATAGAAACTCTGGGTTAAATGCTGAAGAAGACATAGATAAGAATCACCCAAGATGAGAAGGAAAGGACACCTGCACTGTTGGAGGGAATATCAGAAACAATTAAATCATAGATCCATGGATACATTAATCAGAAGTGCGTGTCAATATACTTACCCATGTTAAAATATAAGATTTGTATGTGCATTGGTGTGTATACTGCACATCTATGTACTCAGATAAAATTTTCATCCCCCTTCCACAGTCTCCCCTTTCTTCTGCCCCACTCCCCTAAAAGAGAAGAACTAGTATTTTGAGGGAGAGGCAAGTCTAGGAATATTTATTTTATTCAAATACACAATACACAATACAAAATTTAAGCAATAACATACTAAATACTGACTTTGTAGGAAAGAATCTTTTGAGAGTAGCATCTAAGCATGGTTTGTCTACCTTTGTACTTGCCTAACTAAAAAAAAAATAAGTTTTTGTTTAAAAATGTTCCCTATCTTTACTTATAGTGTTAAACTTCTCAGGTTTTAAAGTGTAGATTTGCCAACTGTTTTATTTGGGAAAACCTGACATAGTCTTTTGGCATTTAGACCCAAGAGAGTGAAATTCTATGTGGAGCAATTGAGAAAATAATAAAAAAAAATAAGCTGAAATCTGTTGTTCCAGATTTTATACCTATTGTTAATTTCTTATCTGATGTCTTTGAATTTGGAGCTCTACGTTCTTCTGGTTCATAGGTAGAATAGCTGGTTAGATGGCAGATTTTATAGATAACATAGTTTAGATGCGATCATTTACAAAATGAACACAAACTCTCTTCCTTTCTAAATAAGGATATTTTTCCAGCATCATCCATTTGCACACAGGACGCATATTAAGCAAATATGCATAGACCATTTCCTCTTTTTAATTCCACTTTAATGCAGAGACAGTAACATTAATGGGAAGGAGACAGGAGGAACTAGATTGAATTTGGACTGGAATTATTTGCCCATTTGCAAATGATACTTCTCCGAAAATGGCCATAAGAGGCATAATTGCTAATAGAGTATGTTTACCTAAACCCGAGAATTAAAAAAAATAACAAAATCAAACCTTAAAAGTTTTGTGTTGGAAGTGCACATTTTTAAAGGCAAATATCAAAGTGCTTTTGAATTTTGGTAATCATAATTTAAGAAGGACAGTGAAGATGGAAGTGAGAATGTCTTCATCTCCACTGAAAGTACTCGTAGCTACAGAAAAACTGATTCTCTGATGGATTGGAGTTTTTTACTTCTGGGATGTTCTCTACCCTCCTGTTGATATAAACTGCAATCCCTCCATATCTTCTTTATCCATGTGTTTTTGCCCATCCCCCCCCAAACTAAAACTTTAGGAAGGATTTATCAACACATTGGGGTCCTTTCTTTTATGTTTTTATTTTCTTGAGGTTATGGAGAAAGTTATTTGTCATTCATCTCACACTCTCACTTGATACTGATCATTTCCTATTCCTATCTATAAATGAAGCTTAGACAAGTCAAGTTTGGAAGTTTTTATTATGTGACTATTATTTGCTAAATACTATGCTAAGCCCTTGGAACATAAAGAGGGCGGGGTGAAGCAATACTAAAATCTAAAAAGGATCTCTCACTCTAATGGGATAGAAAACATGCAAACAACTATATGTAAATGAGAACTATAGAGAATAAATTGGAGACTATCTCAGAGGGAAGGCACGAGCCTTAAGAGGGATAAGGAAAATCTTTTTTTGCAGAAAGTGGCATGTTATTTGAGAGTTGAAGAAAGCTAGGAGAGAGAATTAAAGGAGGGCAGGATCCATGAAGGACAAAGAAAATGTCCAGAATAGGCAAAGGAGTTCAGTACGTGAAAGAAGCTAGTATCCTTGGATCACAGATGATATTGGAAGAGGAATAAAGTATAAGATGAAAGGACAGGTCAACATGATGAGGTTATGAATGGGTTTCAAAGGCACACATAGGATTTTATATTTGATCAGGGTGGGGGCAGTGAAAGGGAGCAATTGGAGTTTACTGAATAGGATTGGACTTGTGCTTTAAAAACATAGTCTATACATTCTTAACAGCATGTGGTCTGTTAAAACTGTGTGGACTCTTTTCGGTTTCATAGTTGGATAGATGTTTTAGAGTTCAAGTGTAGTATAATATATTGTTGTTCGGTCATTTTTTTTTTGGTTGTGTCTGATACTTTGTGACCCCACTTGGGATATTCTTGGCAAAATACTAGAATGGTTTGCCATTTCCTTCTTCAGCTCATTTTACAGATGAGAAAAACTAAGGCAAATAGTTAAATGACTTGCCCAGAGGTCACACAGCTAGCAGATGTCAGATTTGAACCCAGGAAGATGATTCTTCCTGACTCTGGACCTAGAACTCTATTCACTATACCACCTAGCTGCTCAGGATCAAATGTTGGCTACTTATTAAATTTAATTCCACTAAAATTTTTGTTTTATGTTTCATCATTTGTGTGATTTGACCTTGGCTTTTGAAGGCCTTATCAATGGAGTAAAATCCATTGTCAATTCTACTAATCAAAAAGGGATTCAAGTATCTCAGTGATAGATGGAAAGCTTATCATCTAAAATTCAGTTGAGAAAGACTACTTACCACATTGATCATGGTGTGAAAGATTCTTTCAACCATGGCAAACTCTTCCTAACTTGTGGATTAATTTTATCCTCCGTAGAAGGAGGATTTCCATATGTTGACAAAATAAATTATGGATTTTTGTAATCAAATTTTATGTTAATAGATTGGGTTCATAGATCTAACCTGTAAATATATTTGAGTTCTCATCAAGCATCTAATATGGCAGGTTTGTAGTGTCTGTCAATGAAATAATATGGCATCTAGGGTCGGCTAGGTGGCGTAGTGGATAAAGCACTGGCCTTGGAGTCAGGAGTACCTGGGTTCAAATCCAGTCTCAGACACTTAATAATTACCTAGCTATGTGGCCTTGGGCAAGCCACTTAACCCCATTTGCCTTGCAAAAACCTAAAAATTATAATATGGCATCTATATCATTGTCCAAGTCATTGAATCAAACACAACTCTAAATTCAAGCCATTAATCTTAATATTTAGAATTTAGACTAAATTAATTAGAAGAATTTCTGTGAATTCATTCATTATTTATAGCATAAGATACTGTATTATTGATAGTTTTGTATTCTCCATTTTCTATGTTTAATGGCCCGTTTGACAGTTTAGAATTTCTGTATTTTTAACTCATATAATCCTCCCCTCCTCATTTTAAGTGATATTTTTCAGGTACTTTTGTAATTAAAATGAATTAAAATAAAATTCGTTTTCAGAATTTTGACATATATTTGAAAGAATTATCAAGGTATGATTCAGGGGCTCTGTTATAGCCCCTGCCATTCTTTTCGGGGTGGGGTATAAAAATAAAAAAAATTCAAAATAAAACTAGGAAAATGCCCTTATTGGGTCTGTATCACAAAGAAATAAAACAAGTAAAAAGAACCTACTTGTACCAAAAATGTGGTGGTAAGGATTGGAAATTGAGGTGATTTCCATCAATTAGGGAATGACTATACAAACTGTGCTATATGATTGTAATAGAATACTATTGGGCTATGAGAAATGGAAAGTTGGGGGATCACAGTACAACCTAGAAAGACTTACATGAACTGATGCAAGATGAAGTGAGCAAAACCAGGAGACAATTGTACACAGCAACATCTATATTATCAAATGAACAACTATGAATGACTTACCTGTTCTCAGTAATGATCTGATCCAAGATAGTCTCAAAGAATTCATCTTGAAAAATTCTATTCAGTTCCAGAAAAAGAACTGGAATCTGAAAACAGATCAAAGCATACTATTTTTTCCTACTCTCCTTCCTTCCTTCCTTCCTTCCTTCCTTCCGTAGAAAATAATATTTTTATTTGTTTTTCTAATTCTATGCAACAATAGTTTTCAGTGATCATTATTTTCTAGAATTCGAGTTTTCTATCCCCCCCTTATAGAAAGCAATCTAATATGGGTTATGCATGTATAACCCTGCTATGGATCCATATTAATCATTTATGAAAGAAAAATCAAATTTTAATGGAAAAAATTAGAGAGAGACAAAACATAATAGCTAAGACAACCTTTAAAAATTGAAGATAGTAAGCTCTGATCTGCATTTAAACTCTATAATTCCTTCTCTGTATATGGATAGCATTTTCCATCATAATTCTTTTAGAATTGTCTTTGATTATTGTGCTGCTAAAATGAACAAGTCCATCATGGTTGATCATCACCCAATGCTGACATTGTTAATGTGTATAATGTTCTTCTGGTTTTTGCTCATTTCACTCAGCATGAAGCCATATAAGTCTTTCCAGTCTTTTATTAAGTCCCATCCCTCATGATTTCTTATAGAACAATAGTATTCCATTACATTCTTATACCAAAATTTGTTCTGCCATTTTAAAGTTGATAGGCATCCTTCACTTTCCAATTCTTTGCCACTCTGAAGAGAGCTGCTAAAATATTTTTGTCCAAATGGGTTTTTTTTTACCTTTTTTATGATCTCTTTGGGATAGAGACCTAGAAGTAGTATTGTAGGTAAAATGGTATGCACAATTCATTTACTCATTCATTCATTCATTCATTCATTTATTTGTTTGTTTGTTTATTTATTTTTTGCTCTTTGGGTGTAATTCCAATTTTCTCTCCACAAAGGTCACATCATTTTAAAACTCCACCAATAATGTATGTGTCCTAGTTTTTCCATATCCCCTCCTACATCAAACAGTTTCATTTTTAGTCATATTGACAATCTGATATTATTATCCCTGTTTTACAGATGAAGAAAACATTAACTTGCCCAAGATTCCACAACTAGTAAATGTCTGAGGCTGGATTTGAGTTGTTCCTGACTTCAGACCCAGTGCTTTATCCACTCTGCTACCTCAATTACACACCACACATACATGCACACATACACACACATGCACGAATATGCATATATATGATAGTGTACATAAAAGCAATTTTTAAGTTAGACTCATGTGTAGTTAAAACCATATACAATTATATATAATAATATATTATGTGTATATATAGATATATGCATGCTTGCAATTTTATATGATATACATATATCATATACACATGTTTATCATTTACATGCTTGTAATTACACATTATATACTCAGAATACATGTATAAAATCACTCTCATATAATATAAATAATATATGTTATAGATGTTATTATAATATATATTGATTTGAGATCACACTGCCTCCTTTGACATTCAGCGATTTCAAGATATAAATCCTTGTCTCTTCTGGGTAAATTTGGAATGATACTAATATAGAAAACTCAGTAATCTAAGTTGGTTAGGAAATAGTGAATCAAATACTCTAAAGTGTTTAATCTAAACATTACATCATTAAATGACATTTTAAAATAGAATAAAATAAAATGAACTTTAAGTGCAAATTTTGAAGATGTACAATTTAATCTTGATGAACCAGAAGATATTTCAAGATCTTTTATTTTTCAACAACATCTAAAGCTGTTTTGTTCGCATTCAGAAACACTTCTCAAATATTATTTATGACAATTCTTACCTGAATCATCTTGGGTCAATCATTTAATAGTCTTGAGTCTTAATATTTTCATATGTAAAATGAGAGTCCTGGATGAGATAGTCCCCAATTTTCTTTCCTTTTCCAAATCTGATACTATCAAACAGTGTAAAATATTCCAGGACTAAGAAGTAGGGTTGTTTTGGAACATCATAAAAATCATTTTATCCTAAGTATGTCCTAATCCCCTAACACACAGGAACTCTGGTGAGAATGAATAGTTAAGCATTTTGTATCCCCAAACTTGATGCTTCTAAGTCTAGGTAGACAAGGAGAGTCTAAATGCTCTTTTATCAAGAAGACAAGATTTTGGCAATCTTAGGCAAGATAAAATTAAATAAAGAAGCTGTGAATTTTTTTGCAACTTAATATTTACTCTCTGCTAGTTATATAAGTGCTAATTTTTGTCCCTTAGTTTTAAAAAATAGTAAAATTACTCCCTTTACTTTTGCTATCTTTTTACTGTATATATTGAAAGCAGGATGGGAAAAGATTGTGAATATAAAATTTTTTTAACATCTCCATCTAGTAACACAGCCCAAGTTTTTGATTATTCATCTCAATCATGCCAGACTTTGATCACCAACTTTGGTTAGTTTCTATTATCGATATCTACAGGACTGAAGACCATCTTATTTTTGTTCTCTATTAATCTCAGATTCTATACCACATATCTAAAGGCAGGCAAATATGCCAGGCCATTTAGAGATGCTTTCAAATTTAGCAGTTGAAGCTGATGAACTGTTTGGATTTCAGAGAGGAGAAAAAAAGATATTTGAAATGCTGGTTTGAAAAGACATAAGTCTCCTCAGATGAATGTCTGCTAACAAAAATTGTGGGAGTATGAGTGCGTGTCTTTATTTAGGAAAGGTATACAAAACTATTGTTTAAAGGTGAATAGCAAGAATAATTGTCTGAAGGTGCTTCTATGTCTCTAAATAATTGATGCTTTTCTTTCTCTAAATAAATTAACACCTTGACATGATATTAAAGTATATGTACCAAAGACAAAAATCATGTGTTTATCCTAGCCAAAATACTGTACCTAAGTGTACAGGAGATGAATTAGAGGAGTCATCAATTTTTCTTTAATTTATAATTATATATTTTTCAATAGAAGGGGAGGGAGAAGGGAGAGAAAATAGATTTCTGTTAAGTAGAAAATAAAATTTTAATTAAAATATATATAGAATTAGTTGTGGATAATGAAGATAATGAAGTTCTTCCATGGCCACAGTGAATATACCAGTCAGACAGGACTCAAATTCAGAGCTTATTGAAAAGAAATCTCCCTCTGATAACAGTGTCTCTCTGTATTGAGGCAAGCATTTGATAAAAAGCAAAGATTATGAATGATTATGTATAAAATACAAAATTTATCACTTGGTTATCTCTATAGGGAGTCTCTAACCTTGTTTTTATGATGGATTCCTTTGACAATCTGGTGAAGGTTATGGACCCCTTCCCAGAATTGTTTTAAATAACTAAAATAAAATGAACTGATTTTATTATTGACACAGTTATCAAAATATTAAAAAATATCCATGAACCCAGGTTAAAAAAACATTGTTACAAAGGTAAAGGAAAGAGACTGAACCTATGATTTCATTAATATAGGAAACTGCCATTGCAGAAATTCTCTTCATGAAGGTAGATCAGCACTTTCTTTGCAACTAAGATTTAGAGAACTGTCTAAGGTAGAGGTATCAAATTCAGCTCTGGTGATTGGGAATATCTGACAGAATGAAAAATATTTCAAAACAAGATAAATTTACATTTAAAAACTATCAGTATGTATCCCACAGTTATTTAAATGTATGGTTTAGTAGCCACCATTTTTATTTTAGTTTGACACTATTGGCTAAGAGCATTTATAGGTGGGCTTGGAGTTGGGGTGAAATGGAATCTAATCCTACTTTCTGTGTGTGAACTGAGTGAGTCTGTCATACTCTAAATGTACCAGAAAACCTTAACTATTTAGAAATTTAAATTACTTAAAAAACTTAACTGCTAAGTCGTACATAATTTGTGATTGACATTTGTGGAGGGAATTCCTGCTCTAGGAGCTTCCCACACTGAATGAATCACAATCTCATCAAATAGTTGTTGCTTTTTATTTGGGTCTGATTCTTCATAATCCCATTGGAGGTTTTCTGGGCAAAGATACTGGAGCAGTTTGTTATCTCCTTCTCCAGATTTTTTTTTTTTTACAGATGAGGAAATTGAAGCAAAGAAGGTTAAGTGTCTTGCTTAGGGTTACCAAACTACGAAAGATGGTCTGAGACTGGATTTGAACTCAGAGCTTCCTGATTCCAGGGCCCAATAGTCCAACCACTGTGCCATCTAGCTGCCCCATCACATTGTTACATAATTGTTATTGAATAGTTCTATAAAGAAAATCTGAATTCATATCTTATCATATAAGAATATTCACATTTGAAAATTTTTGCCTAAAATCCCTTTGACTCATGAATGAAATATGAGAATGAATAAGAGCAATCTTTAATCTGTATTAAACATTGTGCAAAGTGCTAGATACAAAACTAAAAGACAGGGCCTATTTTCAAGAAAATTACAGTCTAATATTTTAGGAAACACAAAGGGAAAACTTTAGCAGTGAGGTGGTTGCAAGAGTCCCATGTTCTTTAGATTTCAGCATCAAATCAAATGGTAATGCACCTTCTTTATTGTCATTAGACTGTGAGCTCCTCCTTGAATAATAACCTTTCTTTGTATTCCTAGTGAATTTGGCAAATATTAGGAACCTATTAAATTGTTATTTACTAAATGTTATTGTCAATTTTATGTCAGTATTGTTAGAAAAATAAATTTCCAAAATCCCCTAATAAATGTTTTCTTTGAGTTTTCCTTTATATATAGACATGTCTTTAATTTCATTTTATTGTAGAAGTAAAAATCTGACTTTGCACTGAAATCCCTTTAAATAATTGTATCTCCATTTCTTACAGATCAATTTCAACTTTGCCTAGGTAAATTATGACTTATGATGTATAAGAATAATACGCCTTTCCTATGGAGAGATAAAATTATCTCTTCAATTTTAATATCTCTTTAATATCCCATGCCTAAGTGGGTGGTAGGAGAATAGGTTATCAGTTATTTATAAATAAATGTATGTTTTCAATGAGTTGGTTGCTTCATTCTTTCTATTAATGTTCAATCTTGTTCTCTTCTTAGGTGACTTGAATTGGAAAAAAAAAAAACACCAAAAACCCACCACTCAGATACTACATAAAGAGAATTTTAAATTGACTGTATTGGTTTTGTGAATCAGGGAATTTCACACTTGAATGATTTTCTTTCCTAGCTCTATTCCTATAAAAATGCTAAAAAGTGACAAAGGCTAGATGATAGCTCAGTATACTAGAACTTCAAATATGAGAAAAGTAATGTGCCAGAGCTATTAAAGTATGGACCAAGTATCATAGAAATATTATCCAGAACCTAATTTTGTTTTTTTTTAATTCATTTATAACAACTGTAAGAGACTTGGAAACCAAATTTCTGCATCAAAATGTAAATTTAATGTGATTTTAAAATGTTGAAAACAGAAACTCTAGCCATTCCATATTCAGTATCTCTAATCAACAGTAGGGGAAATTGCTAAAAAATCAGTTAATATGGAGAGGGTTTTATTTGTAGAAAAAATTAGAATGCAAAGATGGCATCATAAAGCATATGTTCTTTACAGGCACATAAGACTAGGAATCTTACCCCATTCTTAGGCTGAAATGGCACCGGCCATGATATCATTTCAAGAGATATTTATTTATTAGATACAACTTTGTGCAAGAAACATGTGAAAGGTTTGATGCCATAATGCTTACTTGATATGAGAGTCTTCTCCACTTAATGTCACTGTAGAATAGGACAGCAAGCATTTCTACCAGCCTTTTGACAGCAAGAATTGTCTTCTAAAATTAATTGGAGTAACTGGTTATGTGGGTTGAAGGCAGAGAGCTAAAAATAACCTAAGGATGACAGATTGGTCCTGCTGGCAGAAGCTCAACTCTGGCATTTGGTGAAATTTCACTGCAAGTAGAGGTTGCAATGGGGATGCAATGAGAGCACAGGAATGGAAAAGTTAATTAATTACTTGATTCATCCAGCAAGTAATGAAGGTCTCAGTGAGCTTGGGAGAGGGCACCACTGTGGGGCCCTATGGAGTTGTGCCAGAGACATATTCAGCTACTTAAAAAATTTTTTTGGGGGAAGACCTAAAATTTTACTGGTCTAGGCCCACATGGTGAGAACAGTAACTTTACTAATTCAGATTAGTGTCTACTCTACAACTGAGAATCCTAACCACCACCTATCTTGATGATACAAAATAAAATGAGATTTTTTTCAGGGCAATTAATTCAGTTCAATTCTAAATATTGAACCCTCAAAAACAAAAACAAAAAAAATACTGAAGAATATTTTTGATTATATGAAAAGAGTTAAGAGTAAAGGAGACCTTACAGAAAGTTGATCCTATAGTTATAGGATTTTCCTAATGACAAAGAGGTCATGTAGTATAGCACAAATATTATAAGTGAATGATTCATTGATTGACAATGTTTAGGTTTGGAGTCAGGAACACTTGAATATTCTTGACCCTGGTAAGTTGTTCATCTTCTAAAACAGGAATTGTTTATGTATGTGTGGCCGTGGATGTGTGTGTGTAAGAGAGAGAGAGAGAGAGAGATAGACACTTTTGGTAGTCTGAAAATACCAATAGACTCTCTTTTTGAGAAATTTTCAGGGGCAGCTAGGTGGTACAGTGGATAGAACACTGGCCCTGAAGCCAGGAGGACCAAAGTTCAAATCCATCTCAGACATTTAATAATTGCCTAGCTGTGTGACCTTGGGCAAGTCACTTACCTTAATTGCCTTAAATAAATAAAATTTTTGAAAAAGAATAATTTTCAAAAATCATAATTGAAGGAGATGAATTTCGGTTGGAGGTTTAGTGAAAAATAAAGATTTACCCCATCTAAATTCAGGCTCTTGAAATCTACTGCAAGGGAATGGGGGGAGTCCATAGATTCTTTGTTTTCTATGCTTCCAGGCTACTCTCTAGAACTCATCTATTAAATCATAGAAGGATTGCAATCTACTTTGGTAGAAGGAGTTCACACAATAAGAGTTCCACCTTTCTTTCTTTTTTCTTTTTTTTAGGTTTTTTGCAAGGCAGTGGGGTTAAGTGGCTTGCCCAAGGCCACACAGCTAGGTCAGATTTGAACTCGGGTATTCCTGACTCCAGGGCTGGTGCTCTATCCACTGCGCAACCTAGCCGCCCCTCCACCTTGCTTTCTTGTATCTTATTGATTTGAATGATACTAACAAGTCAAGTTTCTTTAGTGAAATCTTAAATGGAAAGGTAGAGAAATAGAGAGGAATGAAAACATCCATGGGGATGATTTAAAACTAGTAATGGGAATTCATACAAATTTACCAAGGGGGGAAAAAGACATGAGAGAAAATAGGTCACTTAATAAATGAAGAGGAACATGAAATTAATGATAAATTTAAATTACTTGGATAATGAACTAATTTTCTAAATCTAGCCATAACAGAAAAATAAAGAGAAAGTTGATTTAACCAATTGGGAATTAATAAAGGTCTTATGGAAATGACTGTAGCCTAGGAATAAAAGAGCACCTAAGTTATAAAATATGCAAACTGGCTCCTACCTCATCATGGAACTGAAACTGCTCTCATCCAGGCTTCGAGGAAATGGCCTCACTCTTCCCCAATCTGAAAGTCCTTTCCTAATTTATATTTTTTTGACTTGTTGCAGTATTTAGCATTGTTGACCTCTCCCTTCTTCCTTGAGATTTTCTATTGCTTGGATTTTCATGACTGATTTTTCCTGTTTTTTTCTCCTACTTGACGAGTCCTTCTCAGTCTACTTTTCTGAATAGTCTTCTATGTCCCACCATATTCCAAGTTATATTCCAAGCATCTATCCTGTGACCTATTCTTTCCTCTCTATTTGTATTCTCGCTCTTGGTTGCCTCATCAGCTTTCAGAGGTTCAACTATCATCTTCAAGCTGAAGACTTCCAAGATCTATTTTTTGTCCATTCCTTTCAAGTTTCTTTCCCTATGTTTTAGTGCCACAGAACTACTTGGATCTCCCCAAAGCATCTCAAACTCAAAATGTTCAAAGCAGAACTCATTGTCTTTCCCTCTCTTAATTCTTGCTTCTATTTATCCTCTTTCTATTGAGGTTCCACTGTCCTTCTACTGTCCCCAGTTTACAACCTTGGATTCATCTGTTCTTTCCTCTCCTCACCCCTAAGTCATTTGGCAAGTCCTGTACATTCCATTGCTACCTCTTTTGCATTCATCTCCTTCACTCCACTCAAGGGATGAGTACCCAAGATCTGATCCTCATCCATTTTCATCTGGATTGTTGCAATAGACTCTTCACTGAATCTTCTCTTCCTCCACTCCAGTGACACTGTTTCCAATCCCTCCTCCACATAGTTACAAAATGATATTTTTTAAGGTCTAACCATGTTTCTCCTCTGTTGAAAAGCCCGTAGTGACTCCATATTGTTTTGGGGAAGCAATCCTCTTTGACTTTTACAGATTTAAACAATTTAAATCCAAATTACCCTTCCATGCTTACTGTACAGTTCTCTCCTTTAATATACTTTCTCTAGAGAAACTTTCCCTTCAAACAACTCTCAATCCCTTTCTTTTCACCCCTTTTTCTCCCCACTTAGAATGCAACCCCCTTTAATCTCTGGTGTGTAATATCCATAATTTCCTTCAAAGCTTAGTCCAAGTTTTACCTATCAAGACTGTCCTGATTTCTTCATTTGCTTGTACCTTCCTTCACACACACACACACACACACACACACACACACCAGAGATAAGTAAATATATATGTATAGATATTATGTATATCTATACATATATTTTCTTATTTCTCTATATATCTTTATATTCTGTTTATATCTTTTTAAATATATGTATATTTTCTGTATATATCTCTATACAAACATATATATCTATATTAGATACAAAATAGACATCTGTATAGACGTATCTAACATATCTATACAAATATATTTATCTGTCTGTCTTTGTGTCACTCTCCTCAACTCTTCTAATAGAATGGAAACTTAAAGGCAGGAGTTTTCCTTCTTTTTTGGTCATTCTATCCCTAACACTAGTGTAGTAGCAGGTAATGGAGAACATTTACTCATTTTTTAAGTCCCAACTATTGGGACCTTGATGTGGATTTCTAAGATACATATATATCACGTAAGGGCATTGTGGGACCCATTAGGAATTTGGACACCTATCTTCAGGAAATTCCCAACCAACTCATTGATGGTATTGTCCTAACAGGACTTTGGTAATTGATAATAATTAGCTATGTGTTTAGATTTGGTCTTGGAATATAGAAACTATAATAGCAATATGATTCTATTAAGGAGTAATATAATATTGTGTGCAATAACAGTAATATTGTTCCAATAATAATTGTGAACAGCTCAGCTATTCTGAATACTACAAATATTCTAATCAGCTAAAAAGGACCTATGAAAGAACACGTTATCCACCTCTAGAGGAAGAACTAATGTATGAAACTATATATGTATAGTTTTCCATCCATCCATCAAGCCATCTATTATGTATCTATCCACTATATGTCAAAAGTTGGTCTTCTCTAATGTGGGGTTGGGGAAGGAGGGGAAGAAAGAGCTTGGAACTTTACATATAACAAAAATAAATTAATTTTTTTTAGATTTTTCAAGGCAATGGGGTTAAGTGGCTTGCCCAAGGCCACATGGCTAGATAATTATTAAGTGTCTGAGGTTGGATTTGAACCCAGGTACTCCTGACTCCAAGGCTGGTACTCTATTCAATGCGCCACCTAGCTGCCCCTAAATTAAATTTTAAAAAGAAAATACAATAAAACCCTAACTTGTCTTTTGGTACCAGAATGTTATATTGGTTATCTTTTGTTTTTTTTTCCATAGTTAATTCTGAAAATATCCACCCAATCTTTCTGATTAAAGCAAAACAACAACAAAATCTAACCCAATGATCCCATCTAATAGCAAATATAGGATTTTGCCTTAGTAGCCCTTGACCTCTCTGCTATGAGGGGAAGATGTAATTTAAGGCAACAAATATTTCTTAAGGGTCTAAGTTCTGGGTTTTGTGCTAAATAGGGACAGCTAGGGTGTGCAGTGGATAGTTTGCTCTACCATCTTCCTGAGTTCAAAAATCTGACCTCAGATACTTACACATTATGACCCTGGGCAAGTCACTTAACCTTGTTTGCTTCAGTTTCTTCATCTGTAAAATGAGTTGGAGAAGGAAATGGACAAGCACTCCTCTATCTGTGTCAAACCCCAAATGTAATTACGATGTGTTGGACACTACTGAAAAACAAACAAAACAAAACAAAAAAAAATAGGTAAATAATATTATGCTAAATACTGCTGTTCCAAATAAGAAAAGGAAAGCCGTTGCCCTAAAGGAGCTTATAATAATCAAGAAAGACAGTAAATCACAGGAAGGTGAAAAGGATCCCTGAGAAAGGAACCAGCCTGGGAGGGAATGATGATAGAGTTGAATGAAAAGAGTGGAATTGATGAGAAATGGTCTTGTGAGCACTCTATATAAAAGCTTTGGAAGGAGTTGTTTGTTCTAACTCCCCTCCTCCCAGGCAGAGGGGTAGAAGTACTGAGGCTTCTGATTAGGTGGTGATGCATAGCAGGATGGATTTTCTGATGAGAGACTTTTGTGGAAGAGTATGTTTCATTATCTGATCTCCCTCATACCTCTCCTAGCCCAGTTCTCAAAGTAATTGCTAAAGAGGAAAAACCATTGTAAGGAAATAAAGATTCCTTAAGGGTGCAGCACAGGTTTCTCTAATTATTCTGATTATACTATAATGCCTAATTAAAAACAGATCAATAAATGCTTGTTTTGCTATAATATAAAGAGAGGAAATTTGGTAGTATCTACCCCTACCCCCCCAATTAAAAATTTGACAGCAAAACAAACTAATCTGTAAGTGGGAATGAAAGGCACTATCATTAAATCTGAAGACAAGAGAAAAGGTTGATAATGGAAGCACATCCAGACCAGATAGCTAAATGACTTTAAATGTAAAGCCTATGTCTAATTGCTTTCTGTCAAAAGGAGGGGGAATGGAAGGGAAGGAGAGAGAAAAATGTAAAAATCAAAAACCTTGCCAGAACATGATTGGTTAGAAACTGCCATTCCAAACAAATCAATAAAATATCAAAAAAAGAAGAAAAAGAATGAGGAGCAATAAGGGAGGGAAAAAGTATGAAAATGAGATATAACTTGGAAGCATCGATTGAAGCATGTAATTATTCGAGAGAAATTTGGGGAATAGTTATGTCTAAACAGGAGCAAAAAGGGTAAAGATGCTTTGAATGGCTCTAAGTATTGATTGAGCATGAAATGAAAAGTAACATTTCCTCTTGTTTTTGCTTGTCAGAAGAACATTGAATTCAATATTGGTCAACTCATTAACAAAACTGTAGAAAAAATGGAGGGGCAGTTAGGGAGAGCACCAAAGTGGTTAAAGGAGAAAAAGAGTGATTTATGAAAATGGAGAATTAAATCTATTTTGTTGTTAGTTGGAGATCTGTGGCACCTTTCTTTAAGAGACAAAATCCATGATGAAAGAATATGATATCTGTGATTGTATGTTTCATATACTATGTATAAAATGAACATGCTTTTAATTTTGAATAAATGAGTATGTCTATAAAAATACTCATGTTAATGACTATTTTGCATAAGCTTAATTATATTGGTTCAAATTGCATGACATGATGATACACTTTGCTCTGCCTTTTTGTTTTGAGTTACTCAATAGAAACCTGATATAATATCTATTGTAGAAACTGGTCTTTATTAAGCTCCTTACTGTTTGCGCTTACTTTGTATAAATGACCTATGAAATGCAAAGATGCAGACCCAATTCTGTAGGTTTTAGGGCACATACACAAATATCTCTAGTACCAAGAAGAATATGATAAATGCATGCTAGAACTAAGACTAAGGTCCAATGTTATTTCATAGAAATAAAAAGTCACTTTTGGATGATGGAATCAAAGAAGTCTCCAGGAAAGATGATATTTAATTTGGATCTCAAAAGTTGACAGAATTTCCGGAGTTAGAGATAGGAGGAGCATGCCATTCTGAGTAATTGCATCAAAATCAGAATGTTAGGGACATGTTCAGGGATCTTCTATGTCTAGTTTCAATTCAAATAAATATGATGAACATAATGATCTAGAAAACCATAAATTAACTTTATCTATGTTGTATTATATTATTATTTTTGTTAAACATTTCCTAATTACATTTTAATCTAGTTTGGATTGGGAGTTGGTTCTAATGTGATTTCCCTGATGTAGTGGATATAAGACTAACCTTGGTGCCAGGAAGATTGAATTCAAAATCTTTTTGTGACACATTGATTCTATGTCCTTGATCAAGCTAATTAATATCTCCATGTTCTAGGCAGTTTCCTAAAACTATGAAATCATTAGTTTGTAAGCTCATTGCTGACAAGGTCTGTCTTTTGTCTCTTTTTGTATCCCCAGTATTTTAGCATAGGGTAGACACTTAACAAATGTTTATTGACTGGTTATTGACTTCCTGAATTGAAGAGGAGGTGCTAACTTGAATTATAGGAAAAGAGCTCATGCCAGAGAGTTTTCTATAATGAAATCACAGTCCCTTCTCTTATTATACAGCACTCACTATGCTAGATGCTGGAAATGCAATGAAAAAATTGAAATAGTCCTGTCCTCCATGGTGTTTCTAATCTACTAAGGTAAAACAGTATAATTGTGCAATGTATATAATATATATATATATATATATATATATTCATTTATTGTGTGAATAAATATCAACAATGGAGAAGGTTCAAGAAAGGTCATATGGTCATATTCAGGAGATGGCACATATGTAGCAAGGTCAGTTTAATTAGAAAATAGAACTAGGGAAGGGAATGAATGCTAAGCCAGCCTTTAAAAGGAGGAAGTTAAATTAGACAGGGTTTAAAATGCCAAACAGAGGAGCTTGTAAATTTAAATGAAGCATAGAGTATATGGGGGAGATGACAGCCTACATAATTTGGCCTTATTATTTTGCATTAAAATCATCAACACATTATAACTCACACCCCCTGTGATAACATTGAGACAGTCAACTGTGAAGGAAATTGGAAGGTGGGTAGCCATCTGAGCCAGCACTTGAGACCAAGAAGCATTTTATTTCCATGAATATGTCAGCTTATTTGATATTTAATTCAACTCAACAAGCATTTTTGAAGTGTCTATTGTGAGCACAGCTGTTTTCATATCATTGTTCCAACGAAGCTATTGCCTTTTGACATTGTTTTCCCTAATATGTTTTTACAGAATAGTATCACGTGGTAGCATTTCTGATTTAGAAAGAATGATTAAGACAGTAGCTCGAAGTCTAAAAATAGACGACCTTGAACTTAGGATAAAGAATTTGGCCTATTTTCAATGGAGAATGAAACAATCGAAGGTTTGCTGGTGCAGAAGGGATGTCATAAGAGATGAATTAGGTCTGTTAAAACCTTCAACTAGTTAATCAAGTGGATTTTAATTGAGAGAAATGATTTATTTGGCTTCTGAGAGAGACTGCAACTTAAATGGGCCAGGAAGGAAAATACAGTAATTTTAGACAAAGTAGACAACTGTATTTGAGAGGTTTTAATTAAAGAAAAATTTAATTAAAACAAAAATTTAGTGGAATTAATGAAAGCTTGATCAGGTTCAAAGAAGCACAACATGTATTAGCAGTTATAACTGACACATATCTAATGTGATACAGCAAGGGGCTTGGTGGGAAGGTAGCTATTCTCTCCAGTTGAATCAACTCACAGAGGAACAGCATGCTTGGTAAAATATCCACATCATAGAACTGAATTTTATTGACAGAATACAATGAGAGATAACTGAAGGCAAGACCTTCAAACTAATTCAAGTCTTCATAGGATTAGTTTTGCCAATTGCCTTATCCTTCTTTATATCTAAATTCATTTAGGGATAGTAGCTCTCTGACTTCAATTATTTTGTACCACTCAGAAAGTCATTTTGTTTTTGAATTTTGCTAGCTTCTTCACTTCTAAGGTTATCTTTCATCAACTCTGATATCTCTCTTGTAGTTCAAATGTAAGCTCCTTGAGGGACTAGATTTTTAATCATTCCACATATGAAAGTCACAAAATTTTGTGGGATCCTGTGGTTCCATGATATTTGAATGTTTTCTTTCTGGCTCCTTGAAATATTTTCTCTTTGACCTGGGAGCTCAGAAATTGAACTATAATATTCCTATGAGTTTTCGTCTTTCAGGAGGTGATTGGTGGATCATTTCAATTTCTTTTTCATCCTTTGGATCTAAGAGGGCAGTTTCCCTTTATAATTTCTTAAAATATGAGGTCTATGTATTTTCTTTCAACATGGCTCTTAGGCAGTGCAATAAGTTTTAATTATTTCTTTTTTGATCTGTTTTCCATATCATCTCTTTTTTTCTAAAGTGATATTTCATATTTTCTTCTATTGTTTATTCCTTTGACTTTGTTTTTATTTTATCTTGATGTCCTCTGGAATCATTAGCTTCTATTTATCTAATTATAATTTTTAAGAAATTACTTTCTTCAATGTGCTTTCCTCCTCTTTTACATTTAGCCATTTTTTGCTTTTTTAAAAAAAGAATTCCTTTTTCTAGTGAATTTTTGAGCTACTTTTACCAGTTGACCAATTTTGTTTTTTAAAGTGTCATTTTCTTCAAGAATTTTGTTTTTTTTAAAGCCAAGTTGTTAATAGTATTTTTATAAATTTTTTGCATCACTTGAATTTCTTTAGCCAAATTTTCCTTTACCACTTTTCTTTCTTAACTCTTCCAGGGATTCTTGTTGGATTTGTGCCCATTTGTTATTTTATTGAGTCTTTAATTGTAGCAGTTTTCACAATATTCTCTTTTTTTAAGGTTTTAAATTTATTTTTGTTAAAGATATTGAGTTTTACAATTTTCTCCCAATCTTGCTCCCCCCCCCCCCCACAGAAAGCACTCTGTCAGTCTTTACTTTGTTTCCATGTTGCACCTTGATCCAAATTGGGTGTGATGAGAGAGAAATCTTATCCTTAAAGAGAAGTCTAAGAGGTAACAAGATCAGACAATAAGATATCTGTTTTTCTTCTAGATTAAAGGGAATAGTCCTTGCACTTTGTTCAAACTCCACAGCTCCTTATCTGGATACAGATGGTACTCTCCTTTGCAGCCAACCCAAAATTGTTCCTGATTGTTGCACTGATGGAATGAGCAAGTTCTTCAAGGTTGAACATCACCCCCATGTTGCTGTTAGGGTGTATGGTGTTTTTCTGTTTCTGCTCATTTCACTCAGGATCAATTCATGCAAATCCCTCCAGGTTTCCCTGAAATCCCGTCCCTCCTGGTTTCTAATAGAACAATAGTGTTCCATGACATACATATACCACAGTTTGCTAAGCCATTCCCCAACTGGATTTCCAATTCTTTTCCACCACAAACAGGGCTGCTATAAATATTTTTGTACAAGTGATGTTTTTACCCTTTTCCCTCATCTCTTCATGGTATAGACCCTGTAGTGGTATTGCTGGGTCAAAGGGTATGCACATTTTTGTTGCCCTTTGGGCATAGTTCCAAATAGCTCTCCAGAAGGGTTGGATGAGTTCACAGCTCCACCAACAGTGTAATAGTGTCCCAGATTTCCCACATCCCTTCCTACAATGATCGTTATCCTTCCTGGTCATACTGGCCAATCTGAGAGGTGTGAGGTGGTAGCTCAGAGAAGCTTTAATTTGCATTTCTCTAATAATTAATGATTTAGAGCATTTTTTTATATGGCTATGGATTGCTTTGATCTCCTCATCTGTAAATTGCCTTTGCATATCCTTTGACCATTTGTCAATTGGGGAACAATATTCTCTTTTTCTGAGTTTATAGCTTGGGTCTTCACTGCCTCTGTGGTAGCTTTTTCTTTTGTTCCTTTTTAAATTTGCTCATTTTTCCAGTCGATTTTTTTGAATTTTTGCATTCAAGTTTGATTCTACTTCCCAGGGTAGGCACCAATCTAGCCTTCAGTATTTTTTATACTGCTGGTCTTTGAACTACTCCTAAATAATAGTAACTGGGGGTTGGAAAGACTTTAGATTTTTCAAAGATACGTAATTAGTGGAGAAGTGTGATTGTTCTCTTGGTCTGTATTGTAGTCTTTCCCCAAGAAGGGACCCAGTACTCCTGTAGCTGCAAGAACTGATGCTACTCTTTGCCCTAGAATGGTGATGAGGAATGTTGCTCCTTTGCAACCAATCACCATCCTTTGTCCTACCATTGACTCCACTTTACTTTGAAACTGAGATCCAGAATTGACAATAGAGTTTCTAGTCAGTACCTGGTTATCCATTGTTAGCTATTACCCAGAGCAGCTATACACAGTTCCAGCAAAACGTTGCCTGTAATCATTTTTTTTTTCTGATTAGTTGTCTGATACCCTTATCATCTGTGGGCCTGAGATCTCCTGAAGTTGGTGGTGCTACTGTCACAGCTGCCTCCCAAGTTCTACTACCAATGCTTTGACAGTATGTAATGATTGGCATTTATCCTTACGTTATAGAACTCTCCTGCAGACCTCCTAAGTTGTCTTAAGACAGAAAAATATCTCTGAATTTTTGTTGTATCTCCCACTGCAAAATTTGTTGGGAAAGTTCATCTGAATGACTGTGTCTAAGTCTCCAACTTGGATCCTTTCAGCATAGACCTGTTATAATCCAACTTCAGAACCTTACTATATGATAAAGTCGCTTAATGTCTCTGTGCCTTTTTCTTCATCTATAAAACAGAAACATATACACATATTGCTTTGAAAAATCTTAAAGTGCTATGTTAATGTTAGCTATTAACAGGATCTAGCTTGGTGCTTAGGATAAGGAGAAACTTAATAAATACTTGATGCAGAACAGAAAGGAACCTGCAGTCATCTGGTAAAGTCTTCTCATTTTCCAAATGAAAAGACTGAGACTAAGATAAGTAGATTTATTTATGCAAGGTCATACATGTCAGAAATAATATTGCCAACATTTGACTCCAAAGTGAGGACTCTTTCTGCTCTCATTAAAGGACTAGCATTGTTGTCTTCTATTATTAAACAACTCATCCATTATTACTTAAATTTTCTTGTGTTTATTTTTTCCAACTAAACTCTAAGGCATTGAGGTCAGAGACCAATATTTTATATTTTATATCATCCAGATTGTTAATGTGAGTTTATTCAAAGTGTGATAAATACTGATTGAATTTTGTTGCACATAGATCAATATATAATTTTTCTATATAAGGCAGAGAGCTAAGTGTGATGTTCAGAGACAGAGGGCTGGCTTTTTGAGATAGTAAGACCCATAATCAAAATTTCCCTCTGATATTTATTACTTCTACCACTTCCATGGGCAAGTTAAGCTCATAGTACCTAGGACAGCTCACTAAGACTATAAATTACAGATGAATTATCTCTTTGCATCTACAGAGAAATTTTTAATGCTAATGAATGCACAAACCCAGTTTCCCGATACCCCGACAAAGGGAATGAACAAATGAACACAGTCACATCTGGATCATGATAGCGGGATTTGTAATTATTTTTTAATAGTAAATATTTTTTATAATGAAGATTTTGAAATGTGCTTTGAAATAAATGAAAATTTGATCCTTTGTGTTAAAAACAGCATTTGAGTAGTTCATCTAGATGTGATTGACTCTGCTCTATCAGTAGCTCTCACAGGATAAAATTATTTTTGAGGGTGAAAGAGGTGTTAATAAAGCCAAAAGAGGCAGTGTGTAGAGTGGATATAGAAGCGAGAAAGTCAGCATTTGTGTTTGATATATAGGACTCTTAGAAGGTCATTCAACCCCAAAATACTTTTGGCAACTTTTTTAGGACTTTGTACTCTGAGGAGTTAGTATTTTACCTTAGAAGCAATAGGGAACTAATGAAGAATTTTTACTGTAGGATTAATGCAGTCACATATGTTTTAGAAATATTAATTTGACAGTTATATAAAGGATGAATTGAGGGTGGTTGGTTACAATGAAGTTGTTTATGTTAGTCCTTTATTCTTGAAGAAGACCATGATATCAGGGAGATGATGCCATGACAAACACGTGAAATAGATTTGAATGAAGGAGTGCTGTGCTAAATCACCAGCCTCATTTTTTCCTCTAGAGTTATCTGGGTTCAGTGCCATTTGTGACTCAGGACTGGAGATGACTGTAATTGCAAGGCAGTTAGGGTTATGTGACTTGCTTAAGGTCACTCAACTAGTGCCAAGTCTGAGGCCACTCGGCTCCTCCTGACTCCAGGGCTAGTTCTCTGTCCAGTGCATCAACTAGATTTGAATTCATAAAGGGAATTTTTTAATCTGAATTTCTTATTTGGTCTGATCTCTACTTCTTCATGTGCATATGTGTGGGCAGCTAAGTAACTCAGTGGATAGAGTGGTTAGAACCTGGAGTAAGAAGGACTCATCTTCCTAAGTTTGAATCTGGCCATGGAAACTTACTGTGTGACCCTGGAAAAGTCACTTAAAGTCAGTGCACTTCACATTTTTCATCTGGAAAGTGATCTGGAAAAGTACATGTTAATCTATTCTAGTATCTTTGCCAAGCAAAAACTAAGTGGGGTCAGAGAGAGTTCAATACAATGGGGTAAAAAACTAAATAACAGCAAAATATATATGTGTGTGTAGTATGCGATATATACAGATAGATATATAGTTTATAAATATATAAAAATTTGGAGATCTGTTTATTATATCTATTGCCTATTTCTTTTTAGTCTTATATATAATTTAGTTTAAAAAAACTATAGGATTTTTAAAAATTGTTTGATATGAAATTCTTCAGTTAACTCTAATCACTTTTGGGAGTCCATATTTTGTGATTAGTAGTGCTTTGTTGCATAAAACCATACCAAGGGAATTGTTTTGGTTGAAGACCATCATGATTATAGAAATGACATCAGGCTAAGCACAACTTTAGCATTCAAATTTGGTAGAGAACTATGGGAAGAGAATCTAGGTAGGGGCTTATGAGGTGCTTCCTTTCAAACCAAAGGTAAAAAAGGTTTTTAAGATGAACATTTATGAATTGAAGTTGGAATAACATGATTAAAATGCAATTATTGTCTTGTATTTTAGAAAGGAAATAAAATATACTTTCCTAGTGCTGGCAGACTGTATATTTCTTACACTAAAAGGATGGTCAGCAAATGTCATTTTAATTGGAAAAGTATCAAGCATCTGAATTAGTAATGGTATAGCATGAATCTATGGTACTAAGAATCTTAGATTCATCAGAATTCAATCTTACAACTTTGGGCAAACACTTAGGCAACACTTTGGGCAAACAATTTCTCTTTCATAAAATGACAATGATTATACCAGCTATTCCATATCTGAAAAATATCTTATAAAGATAAAATATGGTATCTCCTTCTTATATATCACCTACAGTACAAGAGGAAGCAATTTATATTGGGACGTTTATAATAACTATATAAACAGGTAAAATAGTTGTATATATGTATGAATGACTAATGCTTTAGGATAAAAATTATAAATAAAGAAATTTTCTGTAAATTACTTTTTTATTAATATGCTTTAGGATAAACAGTCAAGCACTGGAACCAACTAAGGGAATCTATAAAAAAGGAGTTTGCTTCTCAATTTGTAGGAGAATGGAAGGAACAGTATCTGTTTATTCATTTCTCTTTTCACCTTTAGGAAAACTTCTTCCACTTTCTAAAGGGAATTAAAACAGAAGGCATTGGGTAATATGCAAAAGATGAAACTCATGGAATTATGGGAAAATCTTTGAAAATTATTTATGGAATAGTGTCATACTTCTGATTAGTTGGAGGTCTTCATGTGTTGTTTTTATATTTGTTTTTACTATAGAACCAATCCTATCGTAGGAGGTTGCTTGGTGGTAACTCCTTTTCAAAGATTTTTTTTTTCCTTCTGAACTTCTTAGAGGCAGTGATCCTGTATTTAGGCTATAAAGTATCTTACTTACTATGTTAGGAAGTACATAGGAAATAACAATAGCGACAGCAACAGCAACAACAAAAGTCAAGAAATGTTAAAGAAAAATGAGAAAGATTGATGAGCTCATTAAAAGGAGATAATTATTTTTTAAAAGACTGCAATCTATATGCTGAAATAGATATAATTAGTAATTGGCATTATTTTCCATATAGAGAATTACAGTTTTGTTGAGCCCAGAGTGTTAAAAAATAAATTTGACTGGGAAGGGGGAAATATTTTTTGAATTCCTTAGCTCTATTGAGGTATTTCCTGGAAAAGGTCACTATCTCCCCAGGTATAGAACATCACAATTAAAAAATCATTTTTATGATGTTAGCTTTTTCTTTATAAGATAGGTTCAATAATCTTTATGCTTATAAATATGATGGTACAGTGAAATAAAAAGGAAAACGTTTTACCCCTAAGAGAACTACATACATAAAAACTTTTCAAAATTCAGATTTTCTTAAATGCTAGTAATATTTACTCAAACTTATTTCTCCTCTGGGAAAGTGAATAGTATATTACATTACTAGACTTGGAGTCAGGAAGTATCATTTTTGCGAATTCAAATCTCGAACTTAGTAGCTATATGACCTTGAGCAAATTACTTAATCATATTTGCCTTAGTTTCTTCATCTGTAAAATGAACTGGAGAGGGGCGGCTAGGTGGTGTAGTAGATAAAGCATCTGCTTTGGAGTCAGGAGTACCTGGGTTCAAATCTGGTCTCAGACACTTAATAATTACCTAGCTGTGTGGCCTTGGGCAAGCCACTTAACCCCATTTGCCTTGCAAAAAAAAAAAAAACACCTAAAAAATGAGCTAGAGAAGGAAATGACAAATAACTCCAGTATTTTTACCCAGAAAACCCCAAATAGGGTGACAGAGAATTAAAAAATGACTGAATAAATTTATCCCCCTAATATTATTGTATGAGTTAAGTGATTAAGGAAGATAATATCATTTTAAAATTCTTCAGTAGAGAAACTGTAAGTAGTTTAAATAAATTATCTAACAGCCCATGGACTCTCAACTGACTAGGTGTCTTAAGTATCAACTCTAATGCAATCATGCCCAATTTTTGTAACCCCTTTATTGAAGCATCTATTTCAATCCCTATAATCATATTTGCCACTCCTTTCTGAAACCAGTCACACTTTTAGCAAAGTGAGCTACTCAAAGAAATTCATCTAGTAAATGTCCAGCTAACATAGATCAGACAGAAAGATGGCTTTTAAATACATTTCACAAATACATGAACACACACATATACATGTAGACACACACACACACACACACACACACACACATATATATATACACATTCACACATTTATGCACACATGTACACACATACATTCCATTCTGTTTGTATTTCCTTCACTGCAGATCACAAGTTTTTAGATTTAGCATCAAGGAATAACAGATTGTCCCACTGAGTGTTAGAAGAATGTATCAGGTTATAAGTCTCTGGCACAGTTTTAAAGTAATGGAATGAAAATTACATATTCCCACCCATTTGGCAATGAGTTCTTTCCTAGGTCCCTTGACTTGTAAAGTGGATGAAGGATATAAGTGGTTTCAGTAGGAGCAATAGTTTAGACTATGACTCTGATATTGGAAGAATGCTTCCCAAATCTTGGACTATTCTCCTTAGAGGCAAAGTCTGTGTAGGAGAGAGTTAAGTAAGAAATATTAACTATACCAGATAGAAATTTGAAATGATGCTCTTTTCATTTCTTTCCTTTCCTTTAACACACACAAATATGAGATCTCATCAGAAAATTTTTTGTAATGATCAGCATTGTATAAATATTTTTCATCTTATTATGGAACATATTTTCTGCCGAATGTCTATACCAAACTTTCACATTGAACGAAAGTCACTGTGGGTATAGACTTCAATTATTTTTATTAGCTTTAGCCAGCTTATCTTTCCTTCCTAGAGAGCTGCTCCCAATAATGTGTCCTTAATGATTTTCCACTCTGGGCTCCAGAATGCATGGCCACTCCAAATCCTCTTGTCAACAAATGCCAGGGCAAAGCAATTCAATGCGGGGAGAGAAAGAATGCTTATCACCAGGATGGCAGCATTAACTTTCCATTCACTACTCTTTGGTGATTCTTTGTTTTAAGTGAACTTGGAAAACTTGTTTATATGTTAAGGAAAGAAATCTATTAACTGGGATTTTATCATGAAACTAAAGACCCATTAAGGTGCACCCACTATGTTTAGGATATGGTTGTGTTGGAATATATAGGAATTGTATCCAAGACAAAATAAGCTGGGAACCAGTACAAAGAAATATAGACCATAGGTACAGTTGTGGTGGGAGAAGTAGCTTCTAGAAAGACTGGTCAATCCCCAACCATTCAAAACTCAGATGGATGAGATGATTGAGGCAGAAAAAAAGGATGCATTGGGGAGAGACCTCTGGGTATATTAGTCTAGGGATTGAAGAGGTAGGGCTTACAGCTTTCAATATGTATGTGTTTTTTCTTACACAGTGTGTGTGTGTGTGTGTGTGTGTGTGTGTGTGTGTGTGGGTGAGGGAGTGGATGAGTTGCTTTAATATTTATAACCTGAATATTTAAATGTGATCAACGACTACACTTGATTCACACTTCCTCAGTCACATTTTTCTTTAGAAAACAGTGGAGTGGGAACAGCTAGGTAGAACAGTGGATAAAGCACCAGCCTTGGAGTCAGGAGGACCTGAGTTCAAATCCAATTTCAGACACTTAATGATTATTTAACTTTATAATCTTGAGCAAGTTGCTTAACCCTTTTGCCTTGCTCCAAAAAAGGGAAAAAAAAAGCAATGGAGTGATTTCATTAAAGCTGCCATTTATAAAAAAGAACATTGATTAGACTTTAGGATTTCACTTGTGCTACTAAGTCTAATGGAAAAAGTATTCAGAAGATAACTCAGTCCTATCATGTATGTTTTCTTATTAGATAATTAAACTTTCAGAGATGAACATTCAGCCACCTATCCTCTTTCAAAACCTAGACAAATGCAGAGGGAGGGTAAGAACATGAACATACAGGTTGAGATAATTTCAGGAACATCTTTTACAATTAGGACTTTTACAATTACAATTATGTGTATGTGTGGTATGTTTTAAAAATAAAATTAGAATTTTAATTTACTCCTATTTCTGTGAATGATTTATCATAAGAAATCTAATGGTTGGGGTGGCTAGGTTGGCGCAGTGGGTAGAGCACTGGCCTTAGAGTCAGGAGTACCTGAGTTCAAATCTGGCCTCAGACACTTAATAATTACCTAGCTGTGTGGCCTTCGGCAAGCCACTTAACCCCATTGCCTTGTAAAAACTAAAAAAAAAAACCTAATGATTTTTGCAAATTCAATTTAAAATCATGATATAAAAATCTACTATTTATGATTCCTGGGCTTCTTAAGGAAATGGGTATTTAATCCCAATATATTATGAAGAGAAAAGGCTGATAATGCTATTACTTGTAGTAGATACTCATATAACCGTCCCTATTCAATTTCCAAGTCAAAATTGTAGAGGAAGTATATAATAAAACATGGGGGGGAGTTTTTTAAAAAGATAATACTAAAATGGAAAAACACCTATATGTACAAAAATATTTATAGCAGTTCTTATTGGGGTGGCAAAGATTTAGATATTGAAGGGATGCCTATCAATTTGGGAATGACTGAACAAGCTGTGGTTTAAAATTGTGATAGAATAATGTTATGTTATAAGAAACAATGAGCAGGATGTTCTCAGAAAATAAGCAACCAACAACTAGAAAAATTTACATGAACTGATGCAAAATGAAATGAGCAGAACAAGGAGAACACTGTACATATTAAAAGGAATATTGTAGAATAATCAAATTAACTGTTTTTGGCATTAAAGTGATTCAAGAAAAGTCCAAAGGACTTATGAGGAAAAATATTATCTGCCTCCAGAGAAATAACTTAGAGAGTTTGAATATAGATTGTAATATAGTTTTTAATCTTTAGTTTTTGGTTTGTTTTTTACAGCATGATTAATATGGAGATGTTTTCTGGGACTGCACATTCATAACATAATAAAATTGTTTCCTTCTCAATGTAGGGGAAGGGAGATAGGGAGGGAGAGAACTTAGAACTCAGAATTTTTAAAAGATGTTTAAAATGTTTTATATTTAATTAGGGAAAATAAAGTTTGATAAAACAGGCTAAACTTTTAAAAATCCAATTTTAATTTAGTAAATCTTTTATTTAATGAACATTTTTAAAGTAGTAAATGAACAAGACACTGTATTGAATATTGGGATTCTAATAATAAAGTATGTCATCATTTCTCATTATATTGTATTTTATTTTTCTTTATTGAAAAAAATTGTCAAATAAATGAAGCTTTGATTTTAACCTAAGAAATAAAATTGAGCAAAGAGATCTGTATACTAGTTTGATCAAAAATATTTTACTTAGTGTGGATAATTATATAGCCTCAGTGTCCATGGAAGTTTTATAATTTGCCTTTCAGTAAAACACATTATACTCTTTTCAAAGAAATGCTTGATCACACCATTTTATTGATTGTTAAAATCAATACTGATTCTTCAAAAATGTGTATGTCAAAGGTAATTCTTATTCTTTACTTTTTATCTAAGAAACTTGACAATGTTTTCAATCGATAAGCATTCTGTTTCCTAAAAGTATACTGGATTATACTGTGTGGCATTGAACACACATGAAATATATTTCATACTATACATTGACACTGTTAGGTAGCTGATAACATCATTCATGTTCTTTGAGATAAGAAGAATGGAATCTTTGTCATGAATTTTTAGTTACTGCTCAGATTTTCTTGGAATAGAATGTGTTAGGATCCCTTGTTCTGACTGTGCAAAGCTACATTCGTTATAGCATCCTGGAGAGTTGTGTTATCGATTCCAGATTCACATTTTTGATACTATGCAGCTTGAAAAGTAAGTCCTTCACTATTGTTTCCTATGGAGAATTGAAAAAAAATAAATTCAAATCAGGTCAGTTTGCTTTTATGTAATCCTGTTTGATATTTAAGTAATTACAGAAAAATACTTAGGTAATTTGGAATCATATGTTTTTTCTTGGCAAGACTGATTGCAGTCTTTAGTAGCAACTCAGCAAAGGTTCCACTCACATAAAAAAGGTTATTATGTTCTTAATGACTAAATTCACCATATGATTTCTTTCATTCAGCTGTTTGAGATTACTTTTGTTTTGATATCTATCAATCAATCAATAAACATTTAAACACAACCTATGTGTGGGAAGATGCATCTAAAAAGAATGAGATGATGCTAAATCACCTGAATGGTAGAAATTATTTAATTCTTAAGAATATGAATTCAATTCTTATGTGATTAATAATCATTTGTAATCAAAAGATTACCAAAAATTTGGTAGTACAATTTTCAACACTAAAGCAACCTCAAAGCCAGGAAGACCTGGGTTCAGTTCTGCCTTTGACTCTTACTGACAAGCCTCTTGAACTTCTCAAAGTCTCTGGAAAACTCTCACAAGGCTATGAATTAGAAATATAATGCCAATCTGTAGACTGAGTTTCCACATCCGAGAGTTGCTTACATTGGTGACATTAAATTCAGTCTCTGTCTTTGATACTGTTAAATACAATGGTATAATGAGCTTCCCATGGGAAAACTCCACATTGTAAATGAGTAAACTGTGGTGCAAGGTATAGTCTGAGAAAATTGCATAAATGAATAAGAGGTTAATGGTTCTGTCTAAAGTCTTGCAGGTAGTAGGAGGCAGAGGCAGACCTAGAATAAAAAGCTTCCTGCCTTTAAAAAAGTCATTTATTTATTTTTAAACCAGTGTTGTCAAACTTAAATAGAAACAGGGACCACTAAATAGTACATAAGAATCCCTGTGGTTATATAATGACTTATAAAATCACATATTAATATTATCTATGTTTTAGTATATTTTTATGTTTTGTTAAACTTTTTCCAATTACATCTTAATCTGATTCAAGTAGAGTCCTCCTGTAAGACATCTATGCTAATTTTTCTCTTCTAATATAAAATTACCTGAAATTAATATTGAAGTTTAATACTTTAGATTGTAATATAGTCTGTAGCATTCTGTCATATGATGACATATATCTTCTAATGAAATAATTAAACTTTTAGAATCTCAGACATCAGAATCAAAATTAAAAATTTCTCAACAAGGTTTTTTAAAAAGTTAATTGAATTCCCTTTCTATGCTAGATAATCTTGAAAAGCTAAAGAAGAAAAAACATAGAATAATTTCTATATGTAATTATATGATGGCATTTCAGTTTTATAGGCATATATAAATATACATTATACACTATATATGTATATATCCATATATCTTGAAAAAATCCTCTAAAGTTTAACCTTGTTAAAAACAAACAGAAATTAGGCTAACATAAGTATTTATTAGAAATCTTTCAGCTTTTAAATTATTCATAAATGAGAGTGAGTTAAGGAAATTCAATTCAAATGAATGATTTTGAGGAGCATATTTATATGAGTTAAACAAAGAACCATAAGAATATTAGCAGCAACCAATGAAGACACAGATATTTTATAGTTGCCTTCCTTGATTTGAGGATGTCTGCCTCAAGTCACATAGTCAAAGGCTTCCATTAGGGAAAAAAATGTTGTATCTCAATTCAGGATGTCCAGGAATTAGCCACCAGAGATTTCCAAAAAACAGGAGATTCTCTTCTCCAGGATGTCTGTGTCATCTTGTCACATTAGGGGATTTACAGTTGCTATTGGAAAGATGATTACACAACTTTCCTATTCTCCAAGAAAGGAGAATTTTTAGAATTTTTACACTAGATTTTTAGAAGCATCTTATAACATTATTGATATCTAAAAATTTTCATAGAATCTCAGAATTCTAAAGGACCTCATATGCCTTGTGACGTCACCAGTTCCTAAAAAAGGATGCCTTGCACAAAAATCCATCAGGATGTGTTTTTCCAGTCATTTACTATATATTAAGCACTGTTCTAGGGACTGAGAATACCAATAAGATCTAAAAAGCAGTCCCTATGGGCAAGGACCTTCTATAATACCATCCCTAACAAGTGGTCATCAGGTCTCCTTTTGAAGACATTTAGTGAAGGAAAAACCCATTACCAATCCATTTCAACTTGGGTTCCCTCTAATTATTATTAGTTGTTGGGGTTCTGTTTTGTTTTTGCATTAAATAAAGCTAAATCAATCTCTCTCTCTGCATCCAATGTCTATTACTCCTATCTGTTCTCACTGTAGCCTAACACCTCTTCTACATGTTTTGAATACTTGAAAGCAGCTATAATGTCCTCTTGCCCAAATCTTGTTTCTAAAATTTTTGTTCTTTGGTGATATCTGACTCCTTATGACCCATGAACTTCAATTCATGACGTTTTTTGGAAAATGATCTGGGGGTGGTTTGCCATTTTCTTCTTCAGTGACAAGCAAGTTCAGTAATTTGCTTAAGGACCCACAACTAGGAAGTTTTGGAAGCTAGTTTTGTTCTCAGATCTTCCTGACTCCAAGCTAGCATTCTCTCCACTGTATCACCTAGCTAACTACCTTTCCAAAACACACATCCTTAATTCTTTCAACTGATTTTGCATTACATCCATTAATTTATATATACAAATAACAATGCATATGGCCAATCACATATATCTAGTTGTGTCATGGAAGTAAATGTATTATCTACTCTATTTTCTAATTCAGGCTTTTTAGGTAGAATTTAATTTTTAGTAGATATTAAGGCTGATCCTATGCTTTTCAACTTCCTACTTCCATTCTTTTGTTGCATAATAGAAAATAAACTTTGTTAGGGCAGAGACTTTTTGTATTAAAAGTGCCTAACTCTCAAGGTCCCTCTGAAAAACTTTGGAATCAATTGTGAGACAGGGGAGAGAGTGGCACAGGACTGTCCAGCATAGCATGCCCGCATCAAAAAACGCTCTGAAATCTATGAACAAAGCAGAATTTCAGTAGCTCAAAAGAAATGTGAGATATGCTAATTTAGAACCATCTCCACTCCAAATGTTCATATGGACTATTTTTGGCCTGACTTGTGATAGAGGGAACCATGCTTGTATTGGTCTGATCAGCTACAACTGGGCACCCTATCCCTTGAGAACAACATAGGTTATTTTGGTTCTCTTCAAGAATGAAAGATAACAAACTTCCGGCCAAGATGGTGGAGAGAAGACAGACACAGTTCTAAAGTCTCCTGATCTTTCCCCATCTATGATATAGAACAAACTTTAATAGAAATCCAGCCCACAAAACCCCAAAAGAAAAGCCAGAAGAGCATCTACCTCAGGATTTGTCTTCTGTGGTGGTGGGTGAGTCCAGTCCAGAAGGGGGATCAGCCCAGGATCAGCCTGATAAGCAGCAGGGCTGGAGCTCGGGAGCCTGAGGGCCTGAGATTGGGACCTGCTTGATCAGCAGGGCCAGGTTGACCACAGGGGCTTGGGTCAACTGAGGAGCAGAGGCATTTGTGTTGGTGTGACCCTCTGGAGCTTGCTGGCAGGGCTCGGGGGAGAGTTCCAGTGCAGGAAAGCTGAGGCCTCCATCTCTGGGCTCCTCTGGTCTGGGGAACTCCAAGTCCAGGCTTCCATTGTGGCCCAGGCCTCTTCCCAGGACAAACACAATTACAGACCTTCTGCCCCAGGCATAGGTGTGTTAGCAGAAGAACTAGCTCAGCTGACAATGAGAGAGATGGCCTCACCCCAGGCTAGAGCCCAGCAGATTGAAGACAAAAGTACTTAACAGTTCCAATCACTCCCTTCAGGCTAAGGGAGCAGGCCTCACTCAAGGTCATAGACACTCCAGAGAAAGAATCCAGCACCTCCCACTGGCCAGGTGAGAAATTGCACTCGGTGAGTAAAGCCTCCAGAGATCCCAACACCAAACCCCTGTGAACCAGGCCCTCCCCAACTCAAGGTCTTAGGAAAATGAGGAAAGATCAGCGGAAAGGTGGATCCATAGAAAAATTCTTAGAAGGAAAAGACCCTAACTCAGAGAGACCTAGAACCTCTGAGGAGAATATGATCTGGTCTCCAGCACAGAAAGACTTCCTTGGAGAAATAAGGAAGCAGTTTAAAGAATGTACGATAACCACCACCATCAAAAGCTACCAATAGATCATAATCACATAATAATTCTTTGTTGAGTTTAAATGATTTTTAAAAAGGTCCTGTCTGTTAATCACCTATTTATTTTATTTTTTAAAAAATGATTTATTTATTTTCACAATACCATAATAATCTTGTTGTGAAAGTAAGCATAACCTGCCCCCCCCCCGCAAAAAAATTAAGAGAAACCTCAAGCGAAATGAAGTAAGAGAAACCAAAATATACTGCAGTCTGTGTTCAGATGCCATCGACTGGGATGGGTTTCATTTTTTTATCATAAGTCCATCAGAGAAGTTGCTTCAGTTTTTTTCTCACAGTTGCTATTTTTCAATCTATTTTCCTCCATTCTATTCCTCACTACTCCCATTTATTCTATTCTTTCTCTCCTTTAGCCTGTCCCTTCTCAGAAGTATGTTGTATATGACTACCCACTCACAGATCTTGCCTCTCTTCTATTGCCTACATTCCCCCTTCCCTCCCTCTGTCCTCCTTCTCTCATCCATTTCCTCTCTTTTTCCCTCTAGGGTAAGATAGATTTCTATAACCTATTGAGTGTGTATGTTGCTTCCTCACTGAGCCATTTCTGATGAGAATGAAGACTGACTCATTCCCCCTTACTTTCCTCACTTACAAGTTTTTTCTTGTGTCTTTTATGTGAAATATCTTTTTTCACTTAATATCTGTAATAGGATATCTAATTTGAAAGTCTTTTTTAAATTTATTTTTATTAAAGATATAATTTGAGTTTTACAATTTTCCCCCAATCTTGCTTCCCTCCCCCCAACCCCACCCCACAGATAGCACTCTGTCAGTCTTTACTTTGTTTCCATGTGGTACCTTGATTCAAATTGGGTGTGATGAGAGAGAAATCATATCCTTTAAAGAGAACAGAATTCTCAGAGGTAACAAGGTCAGACAATAAGATATGTTTTTTTTCCTAAATTAAAGGGAATAATCCTTGTACTTTGTTCAAACTCCACAACTCCTTATCTGGATAGAGATGGTAAGCTCCTTTGCAGACAGCCCAAAATTGTTCCTGATTGTTGCACTGATGGAATGAGCAAATCCTTCAAGGTTGAACATCACTCCCATGTTGCTGTTAGGGTGTACAGTGTTTTTCTGGTTCTGCTCATCTCACTCAGCATCAGTTCATGCAAATCCCTGCAGGTTCCCCTGTAATCCCGTCCCTCCTGGTTTCTAATAGAACACTAGTGTTCCATGACATGCATATACCACAGTTTGCTAAGCCATTCCGCAACTGGATTTCCAATTCTTTACCACCACAAACAGGGCTGCTATAAATATTTTTGTACAAGTAATGTTTTTACCCTTTTTCCTCATCTCTTCATGGTATGGACCCTGTAGTGGTATTGCTGGGTCAAAGGGTATGCACATTTTTGTTGCCCTTTGGGCATAGTTCCAAATAGCTCTCCAGAAGGGTTGGATGAGTTCACAGCTCCACCAACAGTGTAGTAGTGTCCCAGATTTCCCACATCCCTTCCAACAATGATTATTATCCCTTCCTGGTCATACTGGCCAATCTGAGAGGTGTGAGGTGGTACCTCAGAGAAGCTTCAATTTGCATTTCTCTAATAATTAATGATTTAGAGCATTTTTTCATTTGGCTATGGATTGCTTTGATCTCCTTATCTGTAAATTGCCTTTGCATATCCTTTGACCACTTGTCATTTGGGGAATGGCTTTTTGTTTTAAAAATATGACTCAGTTCTCTGTATATTTTAGAAATGAGTCCTTTGTCAGAATTATTAGTTGTAAAGATTGTTTCCCAATTTACTACATTTCTTTTGATCTTGATTACATTGGTTTTATCTGTGCAAAAGCTTTTTAATTTAATGTAATCAAAATAATCTAATTGGTCTTTGCTGATGTTCTCCAACTCTTCCTTAGTCATAAACTGTTCCCCTTTCCATAGATCTGACAGGTAGAATAGTCCTTGATCTTCTAATTTGCTTATAGTATTGTTTTTTATGTCTATGTCCTGTAACCATTTGGATCTTATCTTGGTAAAGGGTGTGAGGTGTTGGTCTAATCTAAGTTTCTTCCATACTAACTTCCAATTATCCCAGCAGTTTTTATCAAAGAGGGAGTTTTTATCCCAATGGCTGGACTCTTTGGGTTTATCAAACAGCAGATTACTATAATCCTCTCCTGCTTTTACACCTAGTCTATTCCACTGGTCCACCAACCTATTTCTTAGCCAATACCAAACAGTTTTGATGACTGATGCTTTATAATATAATTTTAGATTGGGTAGTGCTAAGCCACCTTCGTTTGCACTTTTTTTAATTAAGCACCTGGCAATTCTTGACTTTTTATTTCTCCATATGAATTTACTTACATTTTTTTCTAACTCATTAATGTAATTTTTTGGAATTTTGATTGGTAGGGCACTAAACAGATAGTTTAGTTTTGGTAGAATTGTCATTTTTATTATATTAGCTCTACCTATCCATGCTCAGTTGATATTTGCCCAGTTATTTAAATCTGATTTAATTTGTGTGAGAAGTGTTTTATAATTGTTTTCAAAAAGATTCTGAGTCTGTCTTGGCAAATAGACTCCCAAATATTTACACTGTCTGAGGTTACTTTGAATGGGATTTCTCTTTCTAGCTCTTCCTGCTGTTTCTTGCTAGACATATATAGAAAAGTTGAGGATTTATGAGGGCTTATTTTATAACCTGCAACTTTGCTAAAATTGCTAATTGTTTTCAGTCATTTTTTAGATGATTTCTTGGGATTCTTTAGGTAGAACATCATGTCATCTGCGAAGAGTGAGAGTTTTGTCTCTTCCTTCCCAGTTCTAATTGCTTCAATTTCTTTTTCTTCTCTAATTGCTAATGCTAACACTTCTAATACAATATTGAATAGTAGTGGTGATAATGGGCACCCTTCTTTCACCCCTGGTCTTATTGGGAATGCCTCTAGCCTCTCCCCACTGAATATAATGCTTATTGATGGTTTCAGATAGATGCTGCTAATTATTTTAAGGAACAGTCCATTTATTCCTACACTATCTAGTGTTTTTAATAGGAATGGATGCTGTTTTTTGTCAAAAGCTTTTTCAGCATCTATTGATATGATCATATGATTTCTGATAGGTTTGTTGTTGATATAATTGAGCATACTAACAGTTTTCCTAATATTGAACCAATCCTGCATTCCTGGAATAAATCCTACTTGATCATAATGTATTATCCTAGTAATAATTTGTTGTAGTCATTTTGCTGAGATTTTATTTAGAATTTTTACATCTATATTCATCAGGGAAATAGGTCTATAATTTTCTTTCTCTGTTTTAACTCTTCCTGGTTTAGGTAACAGTACCATATTGGTTTCATAGAAAGAGTTAGGCAGAGTTCCATCTTTCCCTATTTTTCCAAAGAGTTTATATAGGATTGGAACCAATTGTTCCTTAAATATTTGGTAGAATTCACTTGTAAATCCATCTAGCCCTGGAGATTTTTCTTTAGGGAGTTCAATAATGGCTTGTTGAATTTCTTTTTCTGAGATAGGGTTGTTTAGGTATTTAATCTCTTCTTCATATAACCTGGCAACTTATAATTTTGTAAATATTCATCCATTTCACTTAGATTATCAAATTTATTGGCATAGAATTGGGCAAAATAATTTTGAATTATTACTTTAATTTCCTCCTCATTGGTGGTGAGTTCACCTTTTTCATTTATAATACTAGCAATTTGGTTTTCTTCTTTCTTGTTTTTAATAAAATTGACCAGAGGTTTATCAATTTTATTGGTTTTTTCATAATACCAACTTTTGGTTTTATTTATTAATTCAGTGGTTTTTTGCTTTTGATTTTATTAATTTCTCCTTTAATTTTTAGAATTTCTAATTTGGTATTTGATTGGGGATTTTTGATTTGTTCTTTCTCTAATTTTTTTAGTTGCATGTTTAGTTCATTGATTTCCTCTTTCTCCAATTTATATAAGCATTTAGAGCTATAATATATCCCCTGAAAGTTGCTTTGAATGAATCTCATAGGTTTTGGTATGTTGTTTCATCATTATCATTATCCAGGATAAAATGGTTTATTCTTTCTATTATTTGTTTTTTGGTCCACTCAATTTTTAAAATGAGGTTATTCAGTTTCCAATTTGTTCTGGATCTATATCTCCTTGGCCCAGTATTGCATATGACTTTTATTGCATTGTGATCTGAGAAAGATGTATTCACTATTTCTGCCTTTCTGCAGTTGATCATTAGGTTTTTATGTCCTAGTACATGGTCAATTTTTGTATAAGTTCCATGTACTGCAGAGAAAAAGGTATATTCCTTTCTATCCCCATTCAGTTTCCTCCATAAGTCTACCATATCTAATTTTTCTAACAATCTATTTACCTAATTTCTTTCTTGTTTGTTTTATGATTCGATTTATCTAGATCTGATAGTGGGAGGTTGAGGTCTCCCACTAGTAGAGTTTTGCTCTCTATGTCTTCCTGTAGTTCTTTCAGCTTCTCCTCTAAGAATTTGGGTGCTGTCCCACTGGGTGCATATATATTCAATATTGAAATGACTTTATTGTCTATGGTACCTTTTAGGAGGATAAAGTTTCCTTCCTTATCTCTTTTAATGGTATCTATTTTTGCTGCTGCTTTGTCTGAGATAAGCATTGCTACCCCTACTTTTTTTTACTTCAGCTGAAGCAAAATATATTTTGCTCCAACATTTTACCTTTACTCTATATGTATCTCTCTGCTTCAAATGAGTTTCTTGTAAGCATCATATTGTAGGATTCTAGTTTTTAATCCACTCTGCTATTTGCTTACGTTTTAAGGGAGAGTTCATCCCATTCTATGTGAAATATCTGAACCTTTTCTTTTCCTTTCTCCTAGTACTTTCCTTTATCACCCATTGACTTCATCTTTAAACCATATTATACCATTATATTCATCTCCTTCCCATGCCTTTCCTATATGTGCTCCTTCTAACTGCTCTTATAAATGAGATGGTTCATATGAGTCATCAGTATCTTCTTTCCATGCAGGAATACATATAGTTCAACATCATTAAGTCCCTCATAGTTTACATTTCTTGTCCACCCTCTCTATGCTTCACCTAAGTCCTGTACTTGGAGATCAAACTTTCTGTTCAACTCTGGTCATTTCAACTGGAAAATTTGAAAGGTCCCTGTTTGAAAGTCCATCTTTTACCATGAAAAAGGATGTTCAGTTTTGCTTGGTAGTTAATTTTTGGTTATAATCTAAGTTCTTTTTTCTTAAAGAATATTATATTCTAAGCTCTATAAGCCCTTAATGCAGATGCTGTCAAGTCTTGTGTAATCCTGACTGTAGTGCCACAGTTGTTGAATTGTTTCTTTCTTATGGCTTGTAGTGTTTTTGACTTAGAATTTGGCTATAATATTACTGGGAGGGTTTTTTTTTTTTTTTTTTTTTTTGCGGGGAGTGGGGCAAGATCCCATTCAGGAGGTGATCAGTGGTTTCTCTTAATTTTTCCTTTACCCTCTGCTTTTAGGAACTCAGGGCAATTTTCCTGGATTATTTCTTAATAAATGAAGCCTAGGCTCCTTTTCTGGTCATGACTTTTGGGTTGCCCAATAATTTTTAAATACACTCTTCGGGATCTGTTTTCCAGGGCAGTTGTTTTTCTAGTGAGATATTTCACATTTTCTTCTAGTTTTTTCTTTCTTTTGGTTTTCCTTTATTATTTTTTTGATTTCTCACAAAGTCGTTATCTTCCTTTAGCAACACCCTATATTTGAAGGAGTCATTTTCTTCAGAGAGCTTTTTTTATCTCCTTTTCCAACAGGTCAATTCTGCTTTTTTTTTTTTTTTAGATTTTTGCAAGGCAAATGGGGTTAAGTGGCTTGCCCAAGGCCACACAGCTAGTTAATAATTATTAAGTGTCTGAGACTGGATTTGAACCGAGGTACTCCTGACTCCAGGGCTGGTGTTTTATCCACTGCGCCACCTAGCAGGCCCTCAATTCTACTTTTTAAGGCATTCTTCTCTTCATTGACCTTTGGGGGTTGCTTTTTACATTTGACCTAAATTGATTTTAAACCTTTTATTTATTTCAGTATTTTTTGGTATCTCCTTTACCAAGGTGGTGACTTGGTTTTCTTTTTTAAATTTATTTATTTTTATCCATATACACACACATGCATATTTACAGGTTACAAAATTTCCCTCCACCCTCCCTTCCCACCCCCTCCTCTCAGTGGGGAACAGTCAGATTAGCATTTTTGCTGGCTTGTTTTACATGATTTTCCTGCAATACTCTCATTTCTCTTATCAATTTTTCCTCTACCTCCCTGGCTTGCTTTTTTGAGTTCTTCTGTAGCCTGAGTACAATTCCCATTTCTCTTGGAGGCTTAGATATAGAAACTTTGACTTTGTCATCATTTGAGTGTATATTTTGATCCTCCATGGGATTAAAGTAATTTTCTATGGTCAAGTTCTTTATTTTTTTCATGTTGTTTGTTCATTTCCTCAGTCTATGTACCTTTAAAAGGTATACTCTTTTGGTACACCCCCCCACCCACCTCAATTCCTCCAAGGTCTTATCTCTGATTGCTCTCCTGCCTGTACTCTGACCACAAGTCCTCCCTTCTGTCCTGGAGCTGTGAGGAGGGTCCTCTATGATACTATGGGGGCTCAGACTGTGATCTGGCTCTGAGTGTGGGTAAACCATCAGAGTACTGCCCCAGGGATAGTAGAGAGACCTCTGCTCTGGAAGCAGCTGCCAGGTGGCTCCACAGGTTCTTCGAGCAGGGCTGCTCTAAGGCCTGTGCTGGCCTAGGCTTCATGCTCACTCTAATGTGGCAGAGTTCTCCTGTGGACCTTCCAGGCCCATCCCCATTGACCCCCTAGGCCAAGAGCTTTGGAATCTGCTCCCACTGCCTTGGACTGAGGTACTCCCAGGGACCCTGGTGCCCCTAGGCCTGTTCCTGGAAGGCTGGAGCTGGTTGGTTCCATCACATTGCGGTTGCAGCCTTTCCTGGTGATCTGTCATATTGTTTTGGTTTAGAAAATTGTTTTGCACAGTCTTTCTATGGGTCCTGCCACTCTAGAATTTTGTCAGAGCCATAATTTTACCACATGTGGAGTGTTTTGGGGAATTTCTACATGCTACCATCTTGGCTCCACATTCTTAATAGCTTATATAGCAAATGAATTAATCTAAGTACTATTTTAACTCTAATTGATTTGAATTTGAAATTTGCAATATAACCTGCTTTTTTCCCTCTCAAAAAATATCCTTTAGAGAGAAAAATGAATAAAACTTAAATACAAAATAAATAGAATTTCTATGTAGCTATTGGGTAGTAAGTATTCAGAAATATCCACCAGGATTGTAGATCTAACGAATGATAAAATCCTTAGAGATCATTCTAGACCAATTCAAATCTAAATAGGGGACTCTTTTATAAGAACTCTTCCAACTAGCTTGACAACTCTGCTTGAAGATTTCTTGTGATAGGAAATGCAATAATTCACATTTCACTTTTAGGTAATCCTAATGGCTATGGTACATTCCCCTCATATCAAAAGGTAAAACCTATAGTTCAGTAGCCTCTGCTCTTTTGCACCTACTTTTGCTTTTATGGATGAGCGAAGCAGTCCTTTCCTTGTGACAGCTCTTCAAATTGCAGAAGATAAAGATGACCTGCCCTATTTGTGTCTTTGCTTTTCTTGACTAAATGTCCCTAATACCTTTAATAAATATTTGCATAGAATTATTCCAAATGTCCACATCCTCTGCTTTCTCTCTCTGGGATACTCCTGATTGTCAATATCCTTCCTAAAAAGTAATATCTAGAACTTGGAACAATATACATATATGATATCCCATGATGTCCTCAGCTTTTTTTTTTGTACTTATTTGATATACCAGCTTTCATTTATCTAGCCCTTTAAGGCAGAAATAGAATTAAAAAAAACCTCAACTATAATAAAATAGAGTTACCAAAATACTTCTTTAAAAAGCTTACAGATTTAACATCCTACTTTAAGGTTTACATATATTATCTCACTTAGACTTCTCAGTACTTTAGCAAGTAGGTTCTATAATTATCCCTATATTAGAGATAAGGAAACTGAGGCAGATTGGTTGTTCCTTGATGGGGGTTATAAAGCTAACAAACATCTGAGACTGGAGTTGAGTTTCTCTACCTGATTCGAACTCAATTTCTATTCCAATACCGTCCACCACTTGGTAGTGGAGAGATATTCTCAATCCATTAATATGGGAAGTGTTATAAGCTGTTGGCAGCTCTCTTTAAAGTGTCCTGGCTGACAGCTGATTCAGTTAAGCTTAACAAGCATTTAAAAATAACTTATGCTTGAATTTATGAAAAAATATTGAAACATATTGACAAAACAAAAAGAAGCTGTTACACAAATTTTGATACTTATAGAGGTGAAAGACAGGAAAGAAGTCATGAAAATTTAGTTTTCATATTTACACTAAGCAAATATTCTATTGTCTTGTCATTAGAAATAACTTTAATAAATACCTCATAAATTATCTTCATTTTCACTCTTTCCTTTTCTGTAGTAATTCTCAAGAAACAGAATTATATCTGTATTTGCCTTATTGCTGCATTGCTCATAAGGCATATTTATGTACATTTTGGCTTAAGTTATAAATTCTTCTCTGAATAGCTTCAAAAACACTTATTAAAGGAGCTATTATATTGAGCAGCATGGATACAGAAATAAAAAAGAAGAATCTACCCTCAAGTTGCTTATGCTCTATTTTGGTCAGAGAGGGCAAGGAGAATGTGTTCATTTAAATACATACTTTATAAAAGTTGTTGGAGGATGAGATAAATGGAGCTTGGAATGGGCAATAAGAAAGTTTGTAGGCTTTACATTGCTTCTTCTCTTTCTTGTCTATGAACTGTGCTAAGAGTAGGGATTTATTTTGTTTCACTAATGTGTTTTGTTCCTAAATTTACATATCACTCCCACTTTGTGAGAGTTCTCTTGTAATTAAGAAAATTTATAATACAGGGACTTCATCTGAAATTTCATGTAATCTTCTATATCTGTAGTACCAAAAATGTCTATTTTTCAAAATTGAAATAAATCTTTTTTTTCCTTCTTCATATCTACTCCACTGGGGGAAAAATTCTTGTAACAAATATGCTTACCCAAACAAAGCCAAGTGGGTTTGTTCCTCCTTGACAGTGGGCTTGCTAGCAAAATCAGTTCTTTTTGCACATGATCTTGCTTCTTTTCTTCTTCTTTCCTTGGTTTTACTCTCATTAAATCCCATCTCCAGGGATATCTAGTGGAATGTTTATAAAATGGCATATTAAAACAAGGAAAAAAACAGTAGTGGCTACGATATGCTTTATTTTTCTGGCTCATTGCAGGGATTATTTCTAAGTGCCTTCCATTGTATCACAGAATCACAGAATTGGGAGAACCACAAAGAGCATCTTTTCCAAGCTGTAGCTAATAAGAATCTCTCATCCTACAGAACTGGTCAGTTACCTTTCCCTTGAAGTCTTACAGAAAGGAAGAAATGAGTTGCTATTCTACTGGGAATTCTCCAAATTTATATGTCACAGTCATAGTATGGAAATGAGTTGAATCAATTAGGAAAAAAAATTATCCTAGAAATTACATTAGTGGATTACTTGACTCTTAGCAATATGATTCCAATTTTCCATTTACTTTTGAAAAATTTTGATTTAAGGTGTTATATAATTTTATTGAGGTTAGAGGAATTAGGATGCCACATTGACCACTTCATCTCCATTTACCTCTGATTCATTATAGCAAACACATTTTTGCTCAATAAATGTTCAAAAAAAGTAATCCTTGATATGGAAACCCTCTTGTGAAAAAATGGTGTTTCTTTTGTGCAAGTAATAAGCATTTCTTTATTTAAAGAAAGATTCTTTCAGAATGAATTGTCTATGGAAAAGCAGTTCACATAGTGATAGAAGAAAATTATTTTGCTAAACCATTATCTAATTTTATCTTATGGGTGATGAATATTAATGTAGACAAATAATGCATTAGAATTTTTTTGTATGACAACCATACAGAGTAGAAACTAAGATGAATAGGAATTCAAAACTTTGAAGTGTACATGGATATTTTCAAGTCAATATGTCTTTTAGATTGTGGGTCTAATTAAAAATATGATTTTAGAAATACATAAATTGGAATAACTCTTCATTAGCTCAAAGTTATTAAGAACATTCATAAAATAATTCCCTAATTATTCCTAATAATTCTGTAATATAGTTCCCCTAATCTGTGAAAAAAATTTATTTTGTATTTTAGATTCAATAAAATCTAATTTGATTTTTCAATGAATCCAAACATTGTGTTCTTGCATTCTACTTCTAGAATGAATGAATGAATGGAAAAAAAGTTTGAATAATGGCCCTATGCTAAACTTTATCCTAAGTTCTACAGATACAAATACAAAACTTAGATAGTTCCTACCCTCATGGAACTTATATTCTAATGGGGGTTGTAGGGGGAGACTACACAATAAAGGAAGTGGTTGCCTTGGAAGGATAGTTTCATTTGGAGTTTCACAGGGATAGTAATTAGAGAGAAGCACAGGAGAGTTCATTAACTGGCATTTCTGGTAACAGTGGCAGGATTTATTTGGTTGTTTTCTAGAATAAGAGGCAGAGTTGACGAATGGAAGAGGATGAATAATGGCAGGTCAGATAAGAAAATGGTAGTTGAGCATGTTGTGAATCATTAGATAAAATGGGGCACATGAATTTGCATTCACACTTGTATATATGCAATCAGTAGAGGTCCTAAGGCAGGGCTTTAATGGATTAGATTGTTTCCCATGATATAATTTTCCGAAGAAAAATGGAATAGAAGTTTTGGTGACAAGGTCAATAGCAAGACAATGTCTTGGGATGACATAAACTTATGTGACACATTAGGGATATATTGTTCAACATATGATTTTGTCCGCAATCATTTAACAACCAGAATGGGGTTGTGGACCCCTATTCTAATTTATATTAAAATTTTAAAATAAAATAATATTAGAAAACAACCCATTATATCATCTTCATCCTCCTCCTCCTCCTCCTCCTCATCATCATCGATAATAGCATTTCTACATTGCTTTAAGGTTCCCAAAATGCCTTACATGTTATCTCATTTGATCCTCACAATAACCCTATGTGGGAGGAGTGATTCTTTCTCCCCTTACATTGAAAAGGAAATAGAATAAAATCAATCATTGCATTGATCTGAATTCTTAATTCTTTCAAAGTTGTTGGCATTTAAAATGTTATTGTCATTTTATAGATTATATGCAGATTATATTCTGGTTCTGCTTATTTCACTCTGTTTTCAGTATTATCAATTTTTTGGAACCCTTTTCTAATTTTATTGTGGAATAATATTTGATTACTTCCATAAACCATACTTTGTTCAGCTATTTCCAAACTTGTGGGCTCACATTTTAATTTCAGTTCTTTACTATAATAAACAAAACACTAGATAATTTTGTACATATACATTTTCTCCTTTTTAAAAGTATCTTTGGGACTATATTATCAGGAGTATCATTACTAGATCAAAAGTCATCTACTTTTAGACTATAATTCTAACTTGATGGTCATACCATTTCATAGGTTTGCCAACAGTGTGCTTCAGTCGGCTTTCCTCCCACATGACCTTTAAGTTTTTTTATGTCATCTTCGACAATGTGATGAGTGAAAGATTAAATTCTAATTTTTATTTCTTTCATTTTAGTGAAATAGAATATTTCTCCCCAATATTACTAATAGTTTGCCATTCTTGTTTTGAAAATTGTCTTTTCTTATTCTTTAACCAGTTATCTTTAATAGAATTTCTTCCCCCTCACATTCTTGTCAACTTGAAATTTTGAATATGAGTTTTTGATCATTATAATTCATGCAAAAATGTTTCCAGTCAACTATTTCCCTGCTAATTTTGACTTTATTGATTATGTTTATGATTATGCTCATTTTAATCTCCAATAGCCCTTTCTAACCGTTGTATGATCAAGAAACCTTCATCTAGTCATAGCTGTGAAATAAATCTTCCTCCTCTCTGGTAAATTGCATATGATATTACTTTTTGTATCTAGGTTGTGCATCTACATGTAGATTATTTTTAGTATATAGTTGCTAATTTCTACTAGACTCTTTTTCAATTCTTCTAGCAGTTTTTGTCAAATAGTAAGGCCTTACCCCAGTGGGTGGTGTCCTTGAATTTACTGAACACTAGGCCATTATGTTCATTTACTTATAGATCTTGTGCATCTAATTTGTTTCATTGAAGTGCCTTCTATTTTTAAACTGGTACAAAATTGTTTGAATAATTACTGCTTAGGAGTTTGTCATGTAAAAGATGGCATTAGCAAGACCCTTCTTTCTTCCCATTTTTTAAAAATTATTTCCCTTGAAATTCTAGACTTTGTGATCTTCTTTATGAGTTTTATTGTAATTTTATCTAATTTTATAAAACATTCCTGGTATTTTGATAGAGTACCAAATCTATAAATTAATGTAATTTTTATTAATTTTGCCCAACCATGAGAAATTAGTTCTTGTCCATTTGTCTTTATTTATGAAGACTGACTAGTTGTTGTATTCATGTAATTTCTATGTCTGTCTTTACAAGATGCACTGTCAGTTGGTTTGTACATTCTGCAACTATTTTGAACGAAATTTTTCTTAGGTCCTTCTGCTGGGTTTGGTTGGTAACATATAGACAGGCTGATGTTTTTTTGTTTATGAGTTTTATTTCCTAATACTAGAATAAACTTTACATGATTATGAAGGTCTCAAATGTTGGAATGTTGACTATAGTTTCAAGAAAGATTGTTACTCTCAGAGTATTTTTAAATTTGCACACTTTGTTTATGTGTTTACTTTTAGATAGGGAGACAAATCTACTCCTTGTACTATCTGGAAATCCTTGTGAGTTAGTATTCTACTGTTGTTTTTTATGTTACTATTCTTATGTCTTCTTACATATATATATATGGAGATATATCTCCATATATATCTATATCTATATCTATATCTATATCTATATCTATATCTATATCTATATCTATATCTATATCTATATCTATATCTATATCTATATCTATATCTATATCTATATCTATATCTATATCATCTATATCTATATCTATCATCTCTATCTCTATCTCTATCCCTATCATCTCTATCTCTATCTAATCTATCTCTCTATCTCTGTCTCTATCTCTATCTCTATCTCTGTCTCTATCTCTATCTAATCTATCTCTCTATCTCTGTCTCTATCTCTATCTCTATCTCTGTCTCTATCTCTATCTCTATCTAATCTATCTCTCTATCTCTATCTCTATCTATCTACACCTACACTGACACCGACACCGACACTGAAATGTACAACTACACCTACATCTACATCATCTATATCTATATCTATATCTGTATCTGTATCTGTCTACACCTACACCTACATCATCGATATCTGTATCTGTAGCTGTATCTGTAGCTGTAGCTGTAGCTGTAGCTGTAGCTGTAGCTGTAGCTGTAGCTGTATCTACATCTACATCTACATCTACATCTACATCTACTCTATATCTATATCTACATCTACATCTACATCTACATCTACATCTACATCTACATCTACATCTACATCTACATCTACATCTACATCTACATCTACATCTACATCTACATCTACATCTACATCTACATCTACATCTACATCTACATCTACTCTATATCTATCTATATCTATATCTACATCTACATCTACATCTACATCTCCATCTACTCTATATCTACATCTACATCTACATCTACATCTACATCTACATCTACATCTACATCTACATCTACATCTACATCTACATCTACATCTATATCTATATCTATATCTATATCTATATCTATATCTATATCTACATCTACATCTACATCTACATCTACATCTACATCTACATCTACATCTATCTATATCATCTATATCTATATCTCCTATACCTATATCTATACCTACATCTATATCTACATCTATATTTATTTCTCTATATATCTATCTCTATATAATCTATATCTCTCTCCATATATGTGGAGAGAGAGAGAGAGAGAGAGAGAGAGAGAGAGAGAGAAAGAGAGAGAGTGAGTGCTCCAATTAATGGGGTGTTTTAAAAGTTATTTGCATAGATTAACCCCTATTTTGTAAATTGTGAGTAGGTGGTACCAATATCCTCACTTTATAAATGAGGGAACTGAGACTCAGAGGTCTTATCTTGCCCCCTAGTAATTATCTGAGACAACATTTGAGTTCAGTTCTTCATTAGTCCTAGTTCATTTCCCTATTTACCTTACCATATTGACTTCACTAGTTCATAAATTATTTTTAATTTAGAATATGTTGTACTACATAGCAGTCAATGTGATACAATGGGAATACCACTGGATTTGGTTTCACAAACATATTCACATACTAACACAACCACTTCCTGCTTGGACAACATACTTAACAGATCCTTTTGTTGATCTCTAGGGTTCCTTTCTAGTTCTATGTCTCTGATTCTGTGATGATTACCTGTGTGGAGACAGACTGCAAAGACAGACTCTTCTTGTTCTTTAATTTCTTGTTTTCCTTAGTCATTTTGTCCCTGAGCATTTAATGCAGGCTTCCCTTTGAGCATGGTTCTCAAATAGTCTATACATAGAAAGTAGACCCCTCCAAAGAAGAGAAAGCTGACTTCAATTTAACAAATATTTATTAAACATTTATTAAGTGAAAACCATTGACAAAAAAATCTGTGCTCTGTTGGTTGTTTTTAAAAATGAATCATGTTTTGTATTGATAGACTTTTAAAAACAAGTTCTAAACATCCTAATTGGATTCAAAATTTAGCTCTATATTTTCTGATGCCTCCAGCTTCTGGTGGCATTCTGTCTGCACTTCCAAAATGATTATGTGTTAATTTAGCATATCATTTTAGTTTTTGATGTGCACTTAGATTCCCCCCATAAGCATTAGAATGTAAGTTCATTAAAGGCAGAGATTTTTTAATTTTTGTCTTACTGTCTGTCATAAGCACACTGTGATGAATAACACAGTATGCGCTAAAGTAAGTGCTTATTGATTCATTAATCAATCACAAGATCACTTAATTGTTCTTTTGTCTGGGTTTAAAATTTATGGACTATTATGTATTTTTGCTTGCTTAGGTGAAAATGGACATAGTAATTTTTCTCAATCAAAAATATGAATTCCACTTATCAAAAAATTATAGAGAGGAAGCATGCTATGACTGGGAGAATATTGGCTGTTGAACCGGGAAGGTCTGGATTCAAATACTAACTCTGATATGTGTTAGTTGTGTGAATGTAGACAAGTTGCGTTAACCTGTCAATCCCTCTCTGAGATTGTAGTTTACAGAGGAATTGTCGATCTATATCCTTGGAGACAGGGTCCACACTAAGACTCTTTTCACTGGTGAAATTGTGGGTCCTGGACCAAACAACTTATTGCATGTCACAGACATGCAGACAAAAAGAGCAGAGCTGAAACTACTGTATTAAATTCAATATAAAATTAAAATGTTAAACTTATTCTGATAAAAAATTCTCGTTGTCATTACACAGTTTTCTTTTTCTGTTCTCTGTTAGGAAATGCTCATGTTCGTTAAATTTATATTATAAAAAAGGAATTTTTGTTAACCTCACAAACATAGTTGATCCAGAAACCCTTATGGATTTCTCAGTTTTGTGATTTGTTTTTTGGTATGTGAAACTCTATTGTAATTTTGTTCTTCTGACTTTCTTGTCTGTGAATGTTTCTTAATGTATTTAAAAAGGAACCAAAGCATTGCATTGTCAAAATTATTATTCCCATTTGATTTGATAACTTCACTATGTGTATGTTTACATGAAGATCATTGTTCTAGTCTATAAATTTTCATAAAACTAATAGAGAAAAAAAGGTAAAATGCCAGTCTTGGCATGGTATTTTGCAGATTTACAAAATCATACATTGTGGATATGGGAGAAACAAGCACTTAGTCTATTTTGGAATAAAAAAAAACATGTTAATAAGGATGTGATAAATCTCAGAATTTAAAACAGCTATATTGTGAAGATGCTAAACTTAAAAAAATTTATAGAAAGCTTTGAGATTTCTAGTACATTTTTTAGATTAAACAATCAAATATAAATTTTAAAAAATCCAATTCAGAGCAGTAGGATTAGCCTAAAAACCTGCTTTAGGTCTAGAAATATGGCCTTTCTCATTGATCTGGTTGGTCTATAGATCTGAGAGTTTGTTGAGGAGGGAACAAACACAGTTACAGCTTGGCTGCAACTGATGTGTGATACTTAGTCCAGCAGGGAATATACCAAGTAGTGCCTGCTAGGAAAGTTATTGCTCAATCAAAATTGTTATTAAACAGATTTCAAATAAAAGAGATGCTAAAATCATCAAAGAAAATATGGCTTGATCAGGATGATCAATTTCTAAAAACAAAACAAAATAAAACTCCTCCAAACCCCCAAAGAACCAAAAATGATTTTGATGTGCCCAAAGGACAATAAAACTATGCATACTTTTTGACCCAACAATGCCTCTAGTTTTGAATCTTTAAGAGATCATTTAAGAGGTAAAAGGACCCAGATGTACAAAAATATTTAAAGCAACTCGTTTTGTATTGACAAAGAATTAGAAATTGAAGGGAGGTCCATCAATTGTGAAATAGTTAAAGAAATTATGGCATATGAGTGTGATAGAATACTGTTGTTTTGGTAAAAAATCATGAACAGGTGGATTTCAGAAAAAACCTGGAAAATATTAATATGAACTGATGCTGAGTGAAGTGGGCATAACCGAGAGAGCATTGTACACCTTAAGAGCAATATTGTATGATGATCAATTGTGATAGACTTACCTCTTCTCAGGGATACAACAATCAAAGTCAATTCTAAAGATGGAAAATACCACCTACCTCTAGAAAGAGAACTATAGTATGTGACTGAAGACCAAAGCATTCGATTTTTACTTATTTTTTCTACTTTTTTCATGGTTTTCCCCTTTATTCTGATTCTTCATTCACAGTCAAATTAACACGAAAGTATGTGTCACAAGATTACCCATGGAGTGGATTGAGGGTCTTTTTTGCCCCAATAGAGAGGTCCACTTCTTGAAAAGTTTTCCTATTCCAGCAGCATCTGGGGAGAGTACTAATAGAACAGAGCAGTATAGACCTATGAGTGACCCTGACATTGCCCCAGTGTTAAAAGTTGTTGCCAATCATGTCATTCTGATGGCTAGCTCAAAAGTGGAATGTCTAAGAGGGATGATGTGCTGCCAATTAATTCATCCAGAGACAGGTTGGAGTATATTGAGTTGCTGCATTCTGTTGCCAGATATCACATGCTTGTGCTTGCCTGGAGTTGGTGGCGTTCCATGGTCCCTCAATGATAAGGTGGGAAGCCAAATTAATTTACCACCAAGAAATTCATGCAGAAGCCAGACTGTCTCACATAGGTCTGTTTCCTACCAATCAAGCAGGATGGTGGGGTATGATTCTGGTGAAGACAAATGATAAGGGTGTCTTGTCCAGTATGGCCCTCACCATAATAACTGTCCAACTCATGCCATCTGTCACTTGGTTGGTTTGTATGATCCTATTCAATGGTGTGGGCCTAGTAGTAGTGGAGGGAGGAAGAAAACTTTACAAAACTGAACTATTTATATATACATTTGGAAAAATAATTTATAAATAAAATAAAAAATGAATTAAAAATGAAATTAAAGACTGGACTTGGATTCCAAATGAATGTCAGCCCTAGTGTAACTGAATTTATTATAATAGAAATGAATATACTTGTATACTTTAGGGTCAATTCAAAGTTTTGTTCAATAAATTATAATCCATTCAATTTCTTAGTGGATAGTGGTATAATCTTCCAAAAATCATATTCCAATAGGCATTCATGCTAAATCTAGTGAATGTTCAGTTGGGGGAAGAAAGGAAGGATAAAGTTAGGTTCAAGGATTTCATTATGTTATTTTACTTTGGACTAGATGGCCTCTGAGTTCTCTGATAAACTTGAGGTTTTCTGATTTCAGGTAGATGTAATTTAAGGCAATTAATATTTGTGTCCATTTCCCTGGAACTCATCACTCCATCCTTTATAGAATGTAATCTCCTTGACAGAGATGACTTTTGTCTTTGATCTCCTGTATTTAACACAATGCATAGTACATGGTGGGAAATATATATATATATATATGTATATATATATATATACATATATATATATGTATATACATATATATGTTTGGTTATTGATTGATGAATAATTAAAATCCACAAATGTTTCATGTTTCCATTTTAGTCAAAAGTTTCAATTATATTTTTCCTTTACCATTTTTTTTACCTTTGCTGCTAATAGGTAACAAAAAGTAGTATTTTCCTTCCTGGGCCCAAGTTCCTTAGCCTTTTTGCTAATTGAAAATGAAAAGTCACTTTTCTCCTAGATGCAGGAATGGACAAGAATTAAAGCCCCTGGATGTCCCAGTTCTTGATCAGTTTGGAATGGTATAAATCTCAGGATATTTACAAATCTTTAGAACAAAATATTTCACACTTACATAATTAGGGATTTATTTTGTTTTGTTTTTATTTTGGTTTTCTATGACTAAATAATTCTTCCTTAAACCTTTTGGTGATAAAGTTTTTCTGTCCTTAGCTGGGCTTGATCATTAGTCATTTTTTGACCTGGTCCATGCACAAAGCCTTTCCAATATGGTAGATTCTACCAGAACTTGCACTCCATTGCCTAGAGACTTCAGTGTCACTTGATTTGGATAGGACAAATATCCAGAGTGATTCACATTCACATTCAGAAAGTTCAAATAAGAAGTGTTACAAAATACTTTCCTTGCAACCTTCGAGAGAGCTAATACAAGTGTGATATCCCATTTTATAACTGGGATATTTATAAATGGGATATCAATTGCTATTTACTTTGAGTATTGACATGATAGTTTTACTACAAAGTAAATAGCAATTTTAGTATTTGAACCCAGGCTTGAATTTAAATCCATCCTTCCTTTCACTATACTACTTTGTCTCATTAGATCACACTCCAAAGTCTTGACTGAGTTCTTCTTATACCTCTGTATGGTAGCCACATATAAACAAACAAAAATACAAATGTCCTACCTCTATGAGTTTCTTCACCCATTAAGATGAAGGATTTCAATATGAAGAGTTGGAGAAGTGAGAAATTCTCATTCCTCTGTCCCTTGAAAAGTATTGTAATTGCAAATACTAGCCTTTTGGCTGATTTAGATATTACATTATTAATAAAAGATTTTAAACTGTCATTGATTTCTTTAGAATGATTTGAAAGGTCAAAAGCTCTGTGTGTTTGTGGGAATTAAAATGCACCATGGGATTGGTGAAAAGAATGGAGGTTGCCTTTTTTAAAAAATAGTTTCAATATGTTATATTAGTAGAAAAACATTTTTAGAATCATAGATTCTTAGAACTGAAAGGGACTTTAAAAGTTGATTTCAACTTTTGCCTGGGGCAGATACTGCAGTCGTGAATGAACAAATGAACAAATATTAAAGGATGACCAGATGATGGGCAGTGTACCAAGTGCTGAGAAGAGAGATATAAAAATATGAGACACTCCGCTGCCTTTGAGGAGTTTACCTTGTAATAGGGAAGTGCAACATAGGGCAATGATGGCCAGAAGGGAAGGAATGTTTTGAATTGAAAAGTCAGAGGGAATGGTTTTGGAATCCTAGGCCAATATTTGACATTTCCTTTCTAAGAATGATAATATTGATTTTGTTATTCTTCTAAGTATTGGAAAGGGGAAGAGGGTTAAACATACTGTAAAATGGCATGGAAATATTGGGTTAGTGGTGTGGGGGGTCCTATAACAGGGGAAAAAATGCTTCCCCTTCAGAATCTAAGATTGCAAATGTGTGAATCACTATTCTAGAAATGGGTCAAAGAGGGAGCTGGAGAGCAGGCAGCATGACTTGGAAATTGATCAGAAGTAGTTTTTTAGATCTTATTTGAAGACATTTAAAAATAAGGCAATTAAGAGAATCTTAATTCAATTTACAGATGATGATGATAGCTTGCTTCTGACTCTTTTTAAAGGTTTGCAAATTTCTTGATATACATTATATAACCCTGCGAAGTAGGTATTCACTTATCACAGTTTTATGGATGAAAAATCTAAAACTCCAGAAGAAAAAAAAAATGAAATGCTTGGGTCACAGCTATAAGTGATTTAAATAGGATTCCAACCCAGGTCTTCCTAATTTCATATCCATTACTTTCCCCACTATTCCATGTTTGCCTATATTGTAATTTTTCAGTCTCAAATAATCTAAAACATTATGTTAAAATTTCCTCACGTAGACAAGGAGTAGTAAATTAGAAAAGAGCTCCTTATCCTGAGTTGGCACTTAATAAGGATTGGTGGATTATACTGAAATAAGGTATGAAGTAAAGCTGTATTGTAGCTATGTATACACATATTCAAATCAAGTTTCAAAAATGACTTTAATTTGTATCTTAATAATATGTATTCAGACCCATTTCAGTTTAATTACCTGAAAAAAACAAAAGTACATATTCATTAAAAAAATTGTCTTTGTACATGGAAATGAAGTGGTTTAAAGAACAAGTTAAAATCTGGGCTTTTATATTGTTCCTATTTGGGGAATAAGAGCTTCTCCATTCCTATTAATGAGCAGCATGAGTTTATTATAATTACAAAAGAAATGAACATGGAATATAGCACATCTAGTGATCATTGTTTTTCTCCTGATTTTCATGTTCCATTTATTAAAAGTTCTGTTTGCTATTCTTGGGGAAAAAATGAAAAGACATTTCCTGAACTTGCTATGAGATGACTGTATAGGGGCTTAATTTTCAAGCAGAAAACAACATTTATAAATGGTTCTGTGACAAAATATAAGGGAGAGTATTCTCCTAGAAATTTTATACAATCTATAATTGCTCAGTAATAATGTATATTTTATGTATATTTTATGTATATTCAAAATAGAAATCAAGTTGTAAATGGATCAGGTTTCTTAGGAGACCAAGGTACAAGCAGTAACTAATATTCTAGAGAGTAGCTTAAAAAAGTCTGACAAGGCTCAAGGGGATGAGCAGAGGTGAATAAAATGAGTTCTAATAAGGATAGATGCAAAACAGTTCATCTGTTCAGGAAGCATTTGCAGGTGAATTCATGCTGAATTCTCCCTAGGGATAAGTTTACAGGTGATAGGAGAGCACAATGAGGTTATAGATTAGGCTTCTCATAATAAATGAAGACAAGAATAATATTAGTTTTTGAAACAATATTCTAAAAGATTTAACTCTGACAAAAGTTACATGATAACTATCAAATAAGGTGAAAGATATTAAGTAATATTGAACAATATTTGACAGTGGCATTTGGAGTGTGTATTTGTTTCAGCTCAAGACTGGGAGAAGCTAATGTCTTCAGGGAAGAGCAATTAGGATATTTAATTAATTAAGGGCCTGCTTATACTCCTATTGTCAAGGTTAATCATTATCTAGTTTGAATGAATCTAGTTACATTAAGGCTTCATTAATGTCATCAATTCTCATGAGTAAATGGAATTGTTTAAATTTTGCAACTAAGTTTTATCTTTCACGCCTTCTGCTTCTCTTTGCTCCCACTTCTACTGTTTTAGACCGTATTCTTATCCTTCTTCACAATGATTCCAGCAACTACCTGAGGGATCTGCTTTGCCTTTAATACCTCCCTACCAATGGATCAAAGAGTATTAGATTCAAATTCTAGTTTGACTTTTGATCTTGGACAAGTTAACTTGTGGTATACTTGATAGATTGAACTATGATTTCATTGGCATATAAAGACTTCCCAAAATAGAAATTTCTTTGACCCTTTTAGGGTGACAACACTGTGACTTGTAACTTTAGAGAAATACTTAGGACTCAGAAGTTGTGAGTCTCGCTTATGAATACATATCTAATATTACACAAAGGCAAGTTTGAAGGTCATATTTTATGACTCCAAAGCTGGCTCTGTTTCGGTAGTCTTCTACCCTTTATTTGATGGATGAATTCTTGGCATATAATTCTCTACAATTTGACCCTAAGCTGCCTTTACACATATTACATCCTTCTCCCTTCACACATCCCTACCCTTCTTGTTGCTTTAGTTTATTCCTGGCTTTCCCTCATAGGTGTTGTTGGTTCATTTCACTATTCTCTCCACCTATTATGACATTCCTCCTTGGTGCTATCTATCAGATTCCCATCCATCTTTTTAATTTAGATGTTATTAGATTCATGAAGTTTCCCATGATTCACCAGAACCATTATGAGACAGAATTGCTAATCTTCTCCCTCCTCCAGTTTTTTTTTTATCATCTTGTCATATTCTTTCTTGGGTTTCAATTATCTGTGTACTTATTTACTATGTACATGTGGGTAGATATTGTCTTATTCTTCTCTGTATCTCCCACAATGCCTCAAAATATAAATATTCAATCACTGTATTGAATGAATGAATTTTTCTTTTTACTTCATTGATGAAGCTTTAATGAAAGCTACTGCTTTCCTAACCAAGGCAAAGGGTTTCACTTACATTAAGATAAGAGTATCTTTGACTGAATGAAGGAAATGGAACTTATTAAATAACAGTATGTATTGAGCCCTATTCTTAGTGCTTGAAAAACTCATGGAACAGTTAGAACATCAATCTTTCAAATAAGAAAAGTGTGTATACAAACATAAACATCCATATGAGTGTGTTTATATTCCCAGTGATTAACACAGTGACTAGTAACATAGTACAGTGAATAGTGAATTAATGTGAACCAACCAGGCAGCAACCCAGTTTGACCATCACTCACTTTTAGTGAAGCTTAAGCTCACAGCAACTTTTTTTGACTTTTTTTGTGCTGTGAGTTTGTAGCCACCAATTGTTTATATTTATATAGCACCTCCTATGTTCAAGGAAATATGCTAAGCATTTCACAATTATTATCTCATTTATTCCTTACTACATCCTGAAATGCGGTTTCTATTATTATTCCCATTTTATAGATGAGGAAACAGTCAAATGAAGGTTGGATGACTTGTTCAGAGTCACATAACTGCCAAAAGGCTTGAGGCCATATTTGAATTCAGGTCAAGTCTGTGCCAATTTGCTGTCAACCTTCCTCCTCTTAACTAAAACCCCCAGTTCTTTATCAAACCGATTTCTGTACACCTACACCTGACTGTATACTTACACCATTTGTTTTTGGGGAGGTGACTTTTTGAACCAAAGGATTAGATTTTATATTTATATTTGTTAAATTGTATTTTATACAGTGTCCAATGTCAATTTCCGAGAGTTTTGGATCTCAATTTGTTTTCCAAAACCTTGACTAGCTCTCACAGGATTATGTCATTTGCACATTCAGTAAGCATTCCATCCATGCTTTTATCCAACTCATTGACAGGCAGCACATAGCCAACCCCTGTTCTTCTGGGACCCTGAACTTGAAGTACCAAATTCATTTTAAAGATTGAAATAAGCAAACTCTTTTAGGATGTAAAATTATTTAACTGTTGTCACCAAAGTTGAAGGGAAGGGGGGACAATTTCAAATCTTGCCAAGAGTATACAGATGCCTTGTTCCAGCTTTGGGAAATATATACATTTGAAGGAAATGCTATTTGCATGTTTTGGAAAGATCATTTTTAAATTACTTATCATGTAGCTTTTTTCCAAAGCAATGGTGAAGTAAGATGAAGTCTGTCTTATACTTTTAATGATAAAAGGAATACTTTTTTTCCCCAAAGCACTCTGACCAATATAAAATCAAGCCAAAAATAAACAAGGTTTCTTGAAAATGTTATAAAAACCTAACATTCAAGATGGTGATAATTCAGAGCATATCATAGTGTTATGTTTTCAATCCTATCTAAAAGGTGAAGTTCAAGTAATTTAACAACTTTTCTTACAAACATTTTGTTCATTCCCCCCAAATCTCATTTTATTTTCTTCTAGGTTAAAAGAAATCAGCAACAGTAAAACATGATAAGCAAATCAAGATACCCTAAAACTATATTTAAATGTAAATGAATCAGAAATATATAGAGATTGCATTTCTCTCCCTTTTTCAAAGGCTGTGAAATCTAAGTGACAAAATATTTGACAAATCATTTTAAGATGTTTATAAAAGACAGTCTTTGCCAAAAAAAATTCCTTTTAAAAATAGTCTATTCTTCTGCCCAGAGTATGCAGTCTAAAGACCTTTTATTACTTACTCACCCCACTATTTCTATTAAGAATTGACATTATGGGGAACCAGTTCTAAAGCATAATTGTTGTTCATTCTTTATTTTTGAAGAAAAAAGCCATAAAAATATTTTTGTAAGTGTACAGTGTGTTTGGCTATGACTGAATTAAAGAAAAGCATTGTGTTTTTTGGAAGACCCAACCACAGAGTGGGTACAAATGGTCTACTACAGTAGTGGTAGCTCTTCATATATACAGTTTGTCTCCTTTGTTTCTCTATGATTCTTAGAGGTTAAAAGAATATAACATTGAAATGGAGAGGTATGGGAACAAAGACAATTGGGTATTATACTTTTATTTGAGTTAGGAAAGGTGATAGTAAAACAAGATGAAAAGAGAGACAGTCAAAAACATATAGAGACAAAGAGTAAAATAAAACTCAAGGAATCTGGCAAAATGTAAGAGATAGAAGATGAAATGAGGATGGAGTGCCTGGGTTCAGATTTAATTTAAACAAAGTAGAGACTAAATGCTGATTTTAAAAGAAGATGTAGATGTGCATACAACATGCAAAAATGTATGATTTTAGAGGAATAAAAAGATACAACATTAGCTATCACAATTCGAGGTATAAATGTATTAAATTTTCCCTATAAAGTTAAAGTGACTAGAGAAAAAATAAAATAACAAACCAATAATTTGCTTTATGTAAAAATATATTTAAAATGTATAACAATATTTAGAGTGAAAATTAGATGAATTATTGTAGATAATTCTGATGTTACCTTTACAGATACAAAATATAAATTTTTGACAATGGAAAGAAATAATCTATTCAAACCATTTGTTCTAGCAATACCAATTTTTAAACTATATCTCAAAGAAATCATAAAAATGGGAGAAGACTCACATGTTCAAAAATCTTTCCTATAGTGACAAAGAATTGAAGATTGAGGGGATCCCCAACAACTGGGGAAAGGCTACTCAAGTTATAGTATATGAATATTATGGAGTACTATTGTTCCATAAGAAATGAGAAACATGGAATGTTTGTATGAAGTATGTTGAGTGAAGTGAACAGAACCAAGAGAATATTGTACGCATTTTGAGATGATAAACTATGATGGCTTTAGCTCCTCTCAGCAGTTTGGAGATCAAGGGCAATCCTGAGAGACCTGCTATGGATAGTGCCATCCAAATCCAGAGGGGGGGGGGAGAGGCTGTGGGATCTAAGGAAAGAATACTGTGTTCACTTTTTAAAAAATTTCTTTTGTGTGGCAAAACCAAGAAGGCAGAGTAAAGGCAGAGATCAGCTTGAGCTCTCCCCGAAACCCTTCCAAATATCTTTTAAATGATGACTCTAACAAAATTCTAGAGTGGCAGCATCCACAAAAAGACTGAGTGAACAATTTTACAAACCAAGACAACTTGGAAGATCAGTAGGAAGTGTTTGCTTCTCTGGAGTGAGAGAAGGGTGAAGGGATGTGCAGCCTGTGCTGGAGGAAACCAGTCCCAGCCATTTGGGAATAGGAAGCCCAGCAAATGGGTCTGTGGTGGTGGTGGTTTCCAGACCTCTCAACCCAGGGATTGCCAAGGACAACTTGGAAGGTCAACGGAAAATCTCTGACACACCGGGAATCAGATTGGAGCACAGCAAGCCTCAGCAGCATAAACCCCAGCAGACCAGAAACAGGCTGCAATAGCCACTGAATTAATGCCAACAGCTGCTTCTGAAGCTCTCAGCCCTCAGAAGATAGGGGTATCAGAAGGCGATTTGCAAGGGTCTCTTTGCCATCCTTGATGCAGGGATGTTTCTTTGTCAGATTCCTGTCACAGTCTGAGTTCCCCATCCCAGAAAGAGGACCAGAAGTACAACAGAGCTCTGCCTTAGTCGAGCAGAGACCCTCCTTACAGTTTCAGGACAGAAAAGAACACTTGTGGTAATCCAAAGACCAGAACATAGATAGGGAGAGTAGTCATAAACTCTCATAGAACCTTGGAAGAAATGGAAACTTCTAGGTCCCTAGAAATATCTCTGAGGACAGCTCCAAAACCCTCAAAAGCTTGGGTCAGTGCATTAAAATCAAGTCAAAGTTTGGGAAATTGAGCAAGCAATGGAAGAAAAAAGATCTGAATATAGACAGTGGCTGTGGTCATATGGAAAATAAAAATACATATTCAGAAGAAGATAACAAAATAAAAGCTTCTCCATCCAAAATCTATAAGAAAAATATGAATTGGGCTCAGGCAATGACGAACTCTATAAGAATTTTGAAAATAAAGTAAGGGAGGTAATGGAAAAACTTGGAAGAAAAATGAGAGGGATGTGGGAAAAATATGAAAACTCAATCAGCAGCTTGGTGGAGATACAAAAAAACAACTGAAAAAAGAATGTACTAAAACCAGATTTGGTCAAATTGAAAAAGAGAAGAATAGCTTAAAAAGCAGAATAGGACAACTGGAAAAGAAGGTATAAAAGCTCAGTGAAGAAAATCATTCTTAAAATATAGAATGAAGCAAAGGGAAGCTGATGACTTTGTGAGAAACCAAAAAAACCCTATAAAACAAAATCAAAATATTGAAAAACTAGAAGAAAATGTGAAATATCTCATTGGAAAAACAGCTGACCTGGAAAACAGATCCAGAAGAGATCATTTAAAAATTATTGCACTACCTGAAAATCATGACCAAAACCAAGAACCTAGACGTAATTTTCCAAGAAATTATCAAGTGCAACTGCCCTGTTATTTTAGAAGCATAGAATAGAAATGGAAGGAATCCACTGATCACCTCCTGAAAGAGATCCCAAAATGAAAACTGCCAGGAGTATTTTAGTCAAATTTCAGAGCTCCCAAGTCAAAGGGAAAATGTTGCAAGCAGCAGGAAAAGAGTCAGTTCAGTTATCATGGAGCCAATGTCAGGATAACACAAGGTTTTATAGCTTCTACATTAACCTTCTGCAATGTAGGGCTTAGCACATGATATACCTGAAAGCAAAAGAGCTTGGATGGCAACCAAGAATAAACCACCCAGGAAAACTGAATATACTCTTTAGAGAAAAAGATGGACATTCAATGAATTTGGAATCTTTCAGATTTTCCTGATGAAAGCACCAGAGCTGAATAGACAATTTGATCTTCAATAAGACCAAAGGAAAACATAGAAGAGTGATCAGGAAAGGCAAATTGTAAAAGATTTAATGATGTTGAACTGCTTATATCCCTGCATGGGAAGAAGATACTGATAATTCATATGAACTCATTTGGGAAGTTAGAAGGAACATATATAGACAAGGCATAGATGGGAATAGAATTTGAATGGATAGTATATTAAAAAGATGCAGTTAATGGGAGAAAGGGAAAGGAGGATATAGAATGAGTTAAGCTATTTCTCATAAAAGAAGTGAGAAACATTTTTGAATTGAGTGGAAGGGAGTGAGCGAGAGTGAATGAGCCTTACTCTCCTCAGAAATGGATCAGAGAGGGATTAACATGCAAACTCAATAGGGTCTAGAAATCTATTTTACCCTAGAGGAAAGAAAGAGGAAAGGGATGGGAGAAAGAGGGTGGGGTTGGGATATGATAAAGAATACTATCCATTCCAGAGACAGAAATGATGATGTTGAAATACAGATTGAAGCATTTTTTTCCTTTATTATTCTTAAATTTTTTTCCAGGGAGGAGGATTTATGTTTACTTTTGAAACGTAACTATTGTGGTAATTTATTCATAATTTAAAATTTTTAACATATCAAATAAATTGTTTTCTCAAAGAGGAGGATTGGGGTGGGAGGATGGGAGAGAACTTGGAATGCAAGATTTTAAAAGTGATTGTTGAAAATTGTTTTTGCATGTAACCAGGGAAAATAAAATAAAATACAACCCACCCCATCCCACCCTGCCAAAGTAAACACACTTGGAAAAATGCCTTTTTTGTGTTTTTCCTTTCTTTATCATTTTTTTTTCTTTTCCTCAGATCTAATTCCTTTTTGACAACATGGCTAATATAGAATTATTTTTTTTTAGATTTTTTTTGCAAGGCAATGGGGTTAAGTGGCTTGCCCAAGGCCACACAGCTAGGTAATTATTAAATGTCTGATTTGAACCCAGGTACTCCTGACTCCAGGGCCAGTGCTTTATCCACTGTGCCACATAGCCGCCCCCTAATACAGAACTATTTTAATCACAATTGTACATGTATAACTTTTACCAAACTGTTTGTCACCATGGAAAGCAGGGAGGGGAAAGAGGGTGGTAGAAAAACGTGGAACTCATAAATATGCAAATGAATGGATGAATGTTGCAAAACTATTTTTGCATAAATTGGAAAAATAATGTAAAATTTCATTTAAAGGAAAAAGAAGATAGAGAGAACTAGAAAAATTTGAAAATAGATAAGCTATAAACCTGGCCTGTTGTATTATCAAGAAAGAAAAAAAGAAAACATTAAGATAAAAATCTTTGAACTTGGTAATTTTGGATTAGATAAGAAAGAAATAATTATCAGCGATTGATCATCAAAATCATAAGCTAATAAAAGTACAAAATTTACAAATAAATGATAACATATATATAAACAATTTAGTTTGGGGAAAAGAAACTGAAGAAGTAATCAATATATTCCTAAAGGGGTATCTACAGCCAGAGCTGGTGATCCTGGTGTAATTATGTTAATTATATCAAAGGTTTAAAGAGCAATTAATAGCTATTCTGCAATATCACAATAAAAAGATGAAAGGTACTTCAATTATATAAGACAAATATTCTACAATACAAATTTGGGAGAAAGAAAATTAAAGTCAATTTCTCTAATGAATAATGATGCAAAATTTTTAAATTAATTTGTGACAAGTAGATTATAGAAGTATTTCTTGAAAATTACCAAATTAAATTCCTAATAATGATTCAAGGATGATTCAATATTATTAAAGCAGTTGGTATATTTAATCATATAAAGAACAAAAATAAGCTTATAATTATTTAAATAAATATGGAGAAATCCTTCATTAACAAAGTCCATATTTATCTTAAAGACCTATAAAATCATAAAAAATCCATAAAATTGAATGTCCACTTTAAAACAAATTTTGAAGGTCCATTTTTTTAGTAAGCATCATGTATCTAAAACCAAAAGGTAGCATTGTTAACAATATACTGGGGGGAGTATTGAAGATGGTAATTTCTTTATAACAACTTGTCTCCATTTTGAGTACAACATATTATCATTCCGTTTTTTCTTTTATTTCATAGGTTTAGAAGAATGAAATTTTAGTACATATTTAAAATTGCTTTCTCTAACATTATGAATGATCTCTTAATTTCCAAGTTTGATAGACTTTTCTCCTTGAGCATTTTTCTAGATTAAAGAATTCTTAGGTTTCATTACTAACCAACTGGAGAATTCTTTTGGTCCTGAAGCATGCACTTGGATATTTTGGGGAAAGGACTAACTTAAGTCGGAAGGCACAATCTCTAGAGGGTTTGATTCTACAGGAAATGATGAAAGCATTCATTCTCTGAATTCAAAGATAGATAAACTTGTGTATTTGTGTGTATATATATCTATCTGCTTAACTATTCTCTATCTGTCTGTCTACCTGCCTATTTATCTCTGTGCAGAACTTAACTTTGGGATTAATAATGTTAGAAGAGAGGAATGTAATTCTGATAAGATTTTTGAATATGTTCCACTTGTTAATTCAAAAGAATCAGTTTTTTTAAAGATGGCTTTGTAATTGTAGTCATCTTGAATTTATTTTCTTTAGTTTTTCTTTGAACAGCTGAACTTAGAATAATGCTATATGTCCTTTTATTTTTTGTATTTATAAAAAGAAAAAAAATCTATTAATTTTAGGTTTATTTCTTTGTCCAAGACCAGAAATGAAAGGGCCAATTTTATATTCATCCAAACAAAAGATAAAGGCATTGGAAATCTTGGAATAAAGCCTTTTTAAACTCCTTTTTTTCTTTTGACAAGTGAGGACTATAGGTATGGCAATTTATATATGTTGTCAGAGGAAAAAAATGTATTACTTTTACTTTGCTTTTTTTGATACAAGGAGAAGATCCTTAGAAAAAGTGTGTGTGTGGGAGAAGGGAATATATAGAAATTACTTTGATATATAGATTATACCATTATATTTTATTTAAAAAAAATTTTTAACTTTTGCTTTCTTTTAAAAAACATATTTATTTTTGTTCATATTTTTTGTTCACATTACCTTCCCTTCTGATTATATCCCTTCCCTTCCCCAATCTGGTAAACTGTCCCCTGTCAAAAAAAATGAATGCAGAGCAAAGGAAAACAAAAACAGTTTAGCAAACCAACCAAAAGATCAGTCATGTCTGATATTATATGCACACACAAAATTGCCTACCTCTGCAAAGCTGGAAGGGAGAATGCACTTTCTCAATTCTTTGCCAAGGTTAGGTTTCTTCATTATAATTACAATACATGATGTTAAATTGTTTTGTGGCTGTTCTTTCCATTTATATTGTTGTAGCCATGGTATATATTTTTGTTTTTCTGATTCTGTTTCAGCTTTTCTTCCCATGATGCCATCTGTGAGTTTGTAGTTTTTAGAGACATACCTTTTAAAAGAATGAATCTGAAATCCCATTTTCTATTTTATCCCCTTTTATGTAGCACTCAGTAAAGCAACTTCTACCAAGTAATTGACATAATTGATATTTTTGTAAAATCTAGGCCAAAAAAGAATTTTTATTGGTTTTGTTGTTGGTGCGTGGTGGTAGTGGAAAATGTCTTTAGTTTATGTGCTATCTCTGACATTTTCTACTTGCAAAATCATGGCCAATTCATTCAATTGATTTATGTCTCAGTTTTTTCATATGTGAAATGGGATTGATAATGTATTAGCTACTTCTTTTGCAGTCTTTTTGGTCACATGTGTGCATTGATATACATGTATATACAGGGAGAAAAAGAGAGAGAACATTATACACCGTAAAAATGATTCTCATTCAATGAGCTAGCCATTTGATAATTTAGATTAAGCAGTGAATTTAAGGAAAAAGATAATTTATTTATTCAATGTTTTGATTTTTTAAAAAATAAAATGTTTTCGTTTTTACTGATTTTATATTTTATGTTAAAATCCTGGTTTTTATTTCTAAATTGATAGTTTCAAATATTTCCCTGGTGATTCTACATGGCCTTAAATAATGCAACATCATGATATTAGAGGAATTTTACAATTACCAAATAAATCAGAGAACAATGGAAAAATTCATAATATTCATGAGCAGGTTTTACAATGATTTTATTTTTTCAAAGCATTATTTTTCTCAATATGGGAATCTCTCAATATATTTTTGATCTTAGGAAATTGCTAGGGGCACTCAGTGTTAGCTGACTTGTTTAGGATAACAATGCCAGTATGTATCAGTTACTGGACTGAAATTTGTCTTCTGGATTATAAAATTGACTTTTTATTACAAAATACCTAATCTTTTTTGGTGATATGAATCCCTTTGGCAATCTGGTTAAGCCTATATTCTCTTCGGAATTTTTTTTATTTTATTAAATAAAACACCTAGGTTTACAAAGAACACAATTTATATTAAAATACAGTCTTATATGTATATATGTATATATATATATATATATATATATATATAAATCTACATACACATGCACACATAAAATCATAAGATCTTAGGTTAAAAACACCTCCATCTATTCCATTGTTTAGTCTCTTATATCAACAACTTAAGTACAATCTATAGTGAAAATGAAATATGATTAAAATTTGCAGAATCAGAAAAAAGGGTTTGCATGTAAAAAGACTTAAAAACATTAGATCATCCTGAGAATTATCTAGATACTTCCAAGATACTCAAAAATCAGTGAAAGGCCTCCAGCAGTAGGGTAAGGTATTCAATGGTCTGTGTGTGAGAAAACATGGATATGTAGTATGGAGGATGAGATTTGGAGGGATTGCATTCTGCACCAGTGGAGGGAACATCCATCCATTTGAAATCATATGTTTTAAAAAATACTAGAGTCTTAACAGTGAAGTTGCTGGGACTAAATGCAAAGATAATATTTGTTACAGTAAATTAAGAGTTTAAGGCAATTTAGTGAAATTCTTTGAGAATTTGGAGAACATGAGAGATGAGGCTATACCCCATATATAAAGGCCTTGGAGAGCTTATAATCTTCTGAAAATTTAAAATTATGATTCCAAGTATACTATTCTATGACATTTAGGATAGAATGCACAGCCTCTGTCTCTGTTCTTCTGTTTTTAACTCCTCTCCTATTTCTCCCTCTTAAAGTTATTTGAGGTTCGGGGTAGGTAGGTGGCGGATTGGATAGAGCACGGCCCTGGAGTCAGGAGTACCTGAGTTCAAATCTAGCCTCAGACACTTAATAATTACCTAGATGTGTGGCCTTGGGCATACCACTTAACCCTATTGCCTTGCAAAAACCTAAAAAAAAATGTTATTTTATGTGGTAGAAACAGTCTGAAAATGTGGGAAGGTAGAGTTTGATTCTGGTTGATATTTCTAGGATTTCTCCTTTTCTGATATTTTTGTTGCTGTCATAATAGTTGTTCTAGAAAATGTAATTGACATATGCATTTTATAAATTGGAGAAAATAATAAATACTGCATCTCTGATTTCATAGATGATTGAAAACAATGATCTCAAATTTTGGCAAGCATATATTTTATTGTCTGATTGAATAAGGGTGAAATTGTGCTTTAAACTCAAGAGACTAAGAAAACTTCCCTGTTTGTGTATTTTCTCATCCATCATGTACAAGTGCTAAATATCTCTAAAAATCCAGGGAAAATTTTCAAGTTTCCTTCTCATTGGAGCAGCTTCCCCTACTCATTTCAGTGCTTATATTCTCATACTATCACCCAGAGAACTTCTTTTGGTAATAGAAGTAATCACTTAAATGCATTCAAAAAAGGGAAATAATTATTTGAGAACAATATAAAAGAAATCTAAATGTCTTTTTGGCTTTTTTTGTCTCTCTAACTCTTAATGTTTATTGGTAAAAATCACCACATACTCATCATTTTTCATCCCAATTTTTACAGATTTTTGGCTTGATGAAAATGTAATCCTCAAAAAAGAGATAATTAAAATAGGATAAATATCTCAAATATAAAAGATAAACTACTTTATCAAGAAATCCTGAGGAATAATATTTCTCTTGAATGAATTTCTTATCAATTAAATCCATTTTCTAATGATCTTTTTTTTTTAGGTTTTTGTAAGGCAAATGGGGTTAAGTGGCTTGCTCAGGGCCACACAGCTAGGCAATTATTAACTGCCTGAGGTCGGATTTGAACTCAGGTACTCCTGACTCCAGGGCCAGTGCTCTTTCCACTTCGCCACCTAGCCGCGCCTAATTTTCTGATGAACTTAAATGAATCTTTTTAACATGTGATATAGAAAGGATATTCCAAACATGTTAATGTAGTTTTAATCTATCAAAGTGAACAGATGCACTAAGTCTTTTGGGACAACATATATATATATATATATATATATGTATGTATATATATATACAACAATTTTTATATTATAATACAGTAAAAAGACTGTACTTTACTACTCTTTTGAGCAAAAAACAGTCTTCTTTGGATGATCCTAATGGTAGTTGAAAATGTTGCTTTAAATTTGTGGGAGTTTGGCAATAGAAATTGTATTGGATTTTCTAGGCAAAGTACCCATTCATAGCTCTCTTTACCTTTTTATCAGTGAACAACTTTTGAATTATTTTTTGGGGGGAAGGGAGGGTTAACGTTTATAAGAGACTGATACATTTTTGCATTTTTTGAGGTTGTAGTTAGGTGGCATAATAGGGGGCGAAGTTCAAGTCTGGGCTTAGATGTTTATTAGTTATGTGACCTAAGGCAAGTCACCTGCCTAGCTTGCCTCAGCAAATCGCTCCAGGATCTTTGCTGAGACAACCCTAAAAGGGATCACAAAGAGACAGACCCAACTGAGCAACAGCAACAATAACTTTTATGTATATCATTGTTGTTCCTCATAGAAAGCGACATGGCAGAAAAATATAAAGATTGGCCTTAAATATGATATTACCATTTTACTTGAGAATAATTTTCTGGTTTGCCCCTTCCATTTTTTCATAGCAAGCTTCATAGGCTTCTGTGAAATACTTTAGTTATCACACATTTTGTAAATATCACAGGGCTTTCATTCATCTCTTGAATTCTAGTTACTTTAATTCAGAAGATTTTATGTTGCAAAGACTCAGAGCCTGCTTGATTGCCTCATTAATGTCCTTATTCCCTAGCAATCAATTTACTTTGATTGATATTTGTCATGTGACCCAGTAAGTTCCCTTCATTTGAGTTTCATTTGCATTTTTCCCCTCTTTATTTCCTCTGCAATCAATTTGGCTCTGATCGCTATTTACTTCCTGACCTGTTGAGAGAGCACGTTTTCTTAATGGGACTAATTACCTGCCATGTGTCAATATGTGGCTTTTGTTCTACTGGCACATTTGATGTTGTCTTTACTTGGCTTCATGTGGATAACTGCCTACTTAATCCATAGTCACATGATAAGGTCTCCCCAACTGTTCTGCCTTTGGGTTCCTATGGTACATGGAAAATTTACATATTGACATGAGATTTTGCTTTATTGCAAGAACACCACAGTAACTAGTATGAGAAAAGAAAAATCCCGTTAGATAAAAAGTAGGGGAAAGAATATACCGAGTTGTGGAAATAGATAAAGTGAAGACACAGCCCAAGGCTATCTCAGCAAAGAGAAGACTTAACCTGAACATCAAGTTTATCTCTCACCCATGTGGATTTTTTTTTTCCTTCCTAAAACTAGGTCACTAAAGACATTTTCTGTTTCTGAAAGTAATTTCCATCACTGGCAATAAACAAGGCAATTTCTCCCAAATTTCTGAGTTTGAGGCATGTGCCCCTAAGTTCAGATGACTTTGAGATGAAGAGGAAATGCTTGTCTTTAGAGCATTGTACTTTGAATAGCTCTCAGAGGTGTATGAGGGAATGTCTCCTTGTCTCTTAGATGAGATAAATGCTATGCTTATCCCATTGAACTGTCACATTTTATTGTAATACTTGTTTAAACATGGAGACAACTCTTGACAATAACTAGGAAAGATGGAAACTCAGTTTTCTAAAAACAGCATTTATAATAAATATTTCTGAAAATTATTATTGCAGTTGAATAAAAACCCAAAAAACAATGAACAGGTATTTTTAGTCTCTGCCTCCAACAGCCTAGACCACATGCTGTAGCCTGCATTGTGCAGTTCAGACAGTTCTAATAATAATAATAATAATAATAAACAAACATTTATAGAGTTCTTTAAAATTTTCAACGTTTTTTATATTAGCGCATTTAAGCTTGCAACAGTTGTATAAAATAATTACTGGAGTTGTTTTGTCTCATTTTTGAGATATAAAATGGGACCTAGCTTTAAAATGAGGAGACAGAGACACAGAGAAACTAAGAGACTTCCCTGTGGTCACACATTTTATAAATGGTAGGGATAAGAGTAAAACCCAGGTTTTCATGACTACAAGACCATAACGATGTGTATGATATTATACTGACCCTCATCTTTGGGAATCTATGCATTCTTGTATATGTTGCCCCTGAACTGAAGATGATGGGGAATGGGGATTTTTGTGTCCCAGAAATTGGTTCCATCACCATAGTACCTCACACAGGCCACCTGCAGTACTCATCTGCCCTCTGTCAGATGCAATCCAGGTATGATTCGATGTCACAAGTATCATTTCATTAGCTATGAGAGTTGAGTCTTTCCATTTGGAAATCTTATTAAGGATCCAGCTGCTGTTATTGTGAAATTAGAAGTATTCCTTCATTAAACCTTTCTTGAATTTTCATTGTATATTAGAGTTACTAACAGGAATTAGATGAAGTAGAAGAGAAGACAGTATTGTATTTTGGAACTTTTTTTCTTTTTTAGATATTGAAAGCATTACTGAAGGTGCTTTGACTTCATTTTCCTCATCTGTAATATGAGGTGGTTGGATTAGATGATCTCTGAGGTTCATTTCAGCCCCTCTGATCTGTGATCCTATATATTCTCTGCTTTTATAAAACAGTCTAGCTAACTTCTTATTATAAGACAAAAGTTCATCAATGAAGAGTAAAGCTCACAAATTCTGAGGGAATGTGAAATAAGTGAAGATTTGGTATAGGAGTCATAGATCGTAATTAATGATAATTATTCAAGCAGTAGCTTCTGCCCTCAGTGAGCTTACTCATATCTCTGTCACTTTCTAATATTCTATTATTTCTCAAAGTCTCCCAGGAAAAACTTCCAAATGGGGGAAAATTAAATCAATATCTAATAGAAATTAATAGAAATGGATTGGGAAAGGAAAGAAATTCCCAACTTGGAGTTTGTATGCTCTAGGGAATCTTGTGACAATATATAACTATATTTTCCTATTGAAATTAATAAATCTATTTCTTATGTCACAGTAAACTCTAGAATTTATTTTTTCAGGGGCTTCAAGATGACTGAACTGGGTGACAGGGTATAGGGACTTAAAAAGGAGAGGAATTCCTGACTCAGAAAAAAAAAGAGAGGAAGGGAAATGGGAAGAACCACAATAATCAAAAGATAAGATGTGAGAATAAGACAAACATTAATGAGGAAAAATGTGAAGGGGTCCTTATGAATGTGGAGAAGTGATTTTAGGGAATGGCTAGAGATGAGGTTGGATACTTTAAAGATGAAATGGTTGAACACCAATTTGAATATATATATTTCCTTCTAAAGGAAATAAATGGATGCTAAAGATTTTTGTGGAAGAAAGTAATGTGCTAAGTTTTCCAAAAGCTTCACATTGTACTCCTTGTTTTTCCTTGAATGCTATATGGCTTTTCAAAATCTGCCTCAATTCCTGTCTCTTACATGAAGCCTTACCAAGTCACTATGTGTGACCCTGGCCAAGTTACTCAACTCCAATTGTTTCACATTCAGGGCCATCTCCAGTTATCTTGATTCATATCTAACCACCAAAAGGTTCCAGAGGAGAAAGTGAGGCTGGTGACTGAGCACAGCACCCCCCCCCCATATCCAATTCAAGAGCATATCATGGCATCACGTCCCTGACATCATGGTCTTCTTTGAGAAGAAAGGACAGAAAAGGGAACAAACCACAGCAACCACAGTAATATCAAGTCATAGCTAACATTCCATCTCTTCTCTGGATTCTTTTGGTACCTATGATCTTTAGCCCTTATTCATAAGTTAATCATGTCTTATTTTGTGATATGTTTTCTGTTGTAGAATTGAACTGTTCTTTATCAGTTGCATTATAATTTATTTTTTTACCTGTTACCCCTTCTAAGTGTATGGAAATGTTCTGGACAGCAGTGAGATAGGTGCTCTTTGTTGTACACTTAACTGGTAACATCTAACATACTGCAAGGATACTTTGCAAATCTCCTATAACCATTTGCTGATTGACAATGAAAATATTTTAGAAGAAAGTGATACTAATCATTATTTCCTGCATATAATGAAGTAAGGAGAATCTGGAGATGGAGAGACCAACCAGGAAGCTGGCCACAAAGTCACTGACACCCATGGAAATTGGAAATGCTGAATAGTAATATACACAGCCATCCTTCTGTAATAGTGTTCTAACTTCATTTCAGATAATTGATTCATATTTAAATTAACTCTTTATTTTGTTAAAGCAATTGATTCTCTATATAGCAGGCCACCTAACATATTGTTTTCCATATGGTTTTCATTATGGTATAGTGAATTAGTTTCCGTTTGAAAGCATGCTGAAAATTAACACTGTAAAACAAATATAAATAATTATTGTAAGTGACAGCAGTAGGAAGAACATTGAGAGCTTGTGAATTGGGATAACTTCTTTTTACATAACAATCACGTATCATTTTCTATACAACTATCATATAGATGTACAGGCATTATGATAGCCTTAGATCAGATGGAAAAATTGAAACTCAATGTTCTAGTAACTTACTCAAGCTCCCTGAGTTTCAATCCCAATGGCTTCCAATTCCAAGATAGGTTAACCCATTATAATATCCTGTCTTTCATAACCTAGTCTCTAGTACAAGATATTCCATTTCTTTGGCTCCATACATTTTTTCACTGACTATCCTCCATGCCAAGGAGTTTCTCCCTCCTCTTTTCGGTCTTTTGACTTTCCAAATTTCTTTCAAGTCTCAGTTAAAATTCTATATTTTGCAAGTTTTTCTCAGGGCTCCCAAGTCTTAGTGCCTTTCCTCAGTGTTTAGCAACAATTTATCCTGTATGGTCCTACTTTCTATGTAGCTATTTGCATGTCTTCTTTTCCAGTAGACTGCAAGCTCCTTGACAGTAAGGGCTGTCTTTTGCTAGGTTTTTCTATTTCTAGTACTTAGCAAAATTCCAGACACACAGTAGGCATTAATTTCTTTTTTTTTGACTTGACTCTATGGGGAAGGAGGAAGAGAGTAAGCCTTTAATATAGTTTCTATAATGGGCCAGGAACCATGATAAATGCTTTACAAATATCCTTTCAGTAGATCATCACAACAACCATATGAAGTAAGTGGTGCTGTAACTTCCATTTCGATGATGAGGAAGCCAAGGCAAATGGAGTTTAAATGACTTTCCCAGAGTCACATAACTAATAAAAATCTGAGATGGGATATGAATTTGAGTCTTACTAATTCTTAGCTTTTTAGCACTTGATACATTATATAGTTCAATCACTCTTTCCAGAAAAAAAGCTAAGCCAGTACATTCCAGGGAGATGAAACAGCAAGTCATCACACTAGCCAATAGTCATAATTTAATTTATTTTTTGCAACTTTATATAGTAGAATTGAGTTTCACACAAGAATCAGACTTCCTGCTAATCCTATTCATTTTTAACATGGCTATGGTTGAGAATTACTGACCAATGGAAGAAAGACTATATAGCTCTTCATTTGAAATGGATAGGCTGTCATACTGTACAGAATACTGGACCTGAAGTCAAGAAAGACTGGATTCAGGTCTTGCCTCTAATACTTTCTTGCTATAGGGAAACAGCATAATGTCATTGAGAAATTTTGATTCAGGTTGACCTTGGTTCAAATTTCAGGTTTTCCACTTAACTATTTGTGTTACCTTGACCTTCACTTTATCTTTCAACTTGGATTCTATAAAATGAAAGGACTAGGCTAGATGGCATGCCTGTCCAGTGTCCCTTTCAGTGTAATATTTATGATTTATACTTTTAACACACTTAAACCTTTAGAGTCCTGCTAAATTCTCGATTTGGTCTCTAGCAGTGGAAGGAATTCTTCTCACTAAGAAAGTCCTATATCCTTCATTCAGTCCTGTATTAATACTATAGCAATATATAGCAATAATGATTGATTTTACACCTGATAAATTTTCCTAAACAAATTTAGACAAAATCTGTACAAAATTGATCTCGGCGTGTACCATTGTAGAAGATGAAAGTGACTTTTTGTCTAAAGAGATCACTCTTCATGAATCTTCAGACAATTTTCACCTTTATACTGAACCCATCTTTGTGTTAAGGCAATTGAATTTGAATCATTGAAGTCTTGAACTGAAAAGTTGCTGATTTCCCAATTATTAAACTATTAGGACATTGTTATATAGAATCAGTTTGGCAACCAATTCTTCAAATATATGACCCTTTATAAAATGTCAGCAAGAAAAATGCCAAGGAAAATTTCATTTCTTAAATTTCTCATTAATTTCATCCAAGCCCTAGAAATGCATTGGTTCTCTCCTTCAAGGTTTTAATGAATTTGCAATAGTAATCTTAAAGGAAATTATAGAAAATCTGTCTGTTACAGAAAAATTACACAGTTTTTTTATAGATAGAGGCATAAAGATGTAGAGTAATTTTAGAATGATTATTGCAACTTTCAGTATGCACACGAGTTATTTACTATTTTGCTTGCCATTTTCTTTGGGTAACTGTTTTAGCCCTTCCTATGTTAGCATGGTAGATCACTGACAAATGGGCACTTGACCAAAAAATGCACAATAAAACCTATGTGGTTTGTTTGGGTGGTTTAGATGCTTTTAAAAGCAAGTTTTTAGATTTATAATATGGTTTTGTTATTGTTTAACTCATTTTAGATTCATGTCATAATGATTTTATAATTACTTTATCCTAAGCAAATTATCATTTAATGAAGTTTGCTTTTCATCAAAAATATGCTATACTTTCCATTAAAGAAGTTCATTTATATATGAATAAGTTCAAGATACAATAACTACATAGAAAACTGTATAACTCTAGATTATAAAAATGGAATGACCTCTAGCCATCACATATTTTTTTTCACGGAATAAAATGATTTCAACAATGGGTATAGTACGCTATATCTTTTTATTTGTTTGTTTTTGAGACAAGATCTTCCTATCTCAAACAGGCTGGATATGCAGTGGCCTCTCAGATACTGATTCCAACTGTTGTTTGACAGGGAAACTTTGAGCTGTTTCCTTTCCAATCTGGAACAATTTGCTTCTTCTTAGGCAGACTGTATTTCCCAATCTAAGAGGCTCATATTATTGCTATCATACTTAATGCAGATATATGTTCCTCAGATATCTTGAACTTAAATAATCTATCAATCCCCAGGAGAAAGGATTACAGGTTGGTGGATAATAGCTGGCCTTAGATTTTATTTCAGTACAGAACCAGCTTGAGTTTGCCAAATTGTTTTTGAGTTTGCCTGTATGTTAAAAGGAAGAGTCTCCAAGAGATCTGTCTCTCCAACCTATCACTCATAATTTTGTGAATGCATCAAAGGAAGATTGATGGGACAGGTAGAAATAGTCCTGGACCTGGAGTTAAGAAAACCTGAGTTCAAATCTAGGTTCAGATATTTATTAGCTGTGTGATCCTGGGCAAGTTTGATTTGGTTTCTTCATCTACAAAATGAGGGTAAAATGGAGGCAATACTGGCACCTACCTCCAGGATTTTTATGAGGATCTAAGATAATGTGTGACATATAGTCTATGCTCTATTAATGGTAATAAATAGTAAGCTATTATTATTATATTACTAGAAGGCCAGAACTGACAAACCAAAAGTCTATTATCTGTCCAGATTCTATGAGCGACCAGAATCAAAGAGTTGAAATCCTTTGGTCTTTTACTATGAACCATGGTTTAGCTGTCTTGCCAATTTTATACTCATGAATTTGATGTGTTTTTATCTTTTTCATGGAACTTTGAATGTATTCCCATTAAATATATCTTATTTGCTTTGGCCTATTGTGTGGTTCTGTCAAGTTTTTTTTTAAATCATCCTATTATTCAACACCATATCTATCCCTCTCCTCCTTTGTGGCATCTACAAATTTGACAACCATGTGCAATGTCTTCATAGAGTTTTAATTTAACATGCTGACAAGATCAGAACCAAGGACAGAGAGCCATGGGGAATCCCATTAGATACCTTCTATTATGTTGATAACCCAAAGTCACTTGGTCTTTGGATCAATTGTAAATTTTCCTAACTGTACTCTCCTTCCCATGAAGGACTGGCATGTGGATAGAGTATTCTGAAATAGTTCAAAGGGGGCAAAGGTTGTACAAGAAATATAATAGGGTGGTAGATATGGTTCAAGTTAATAATACCTACTGTTTACATGACAGTTCAAACTTTGGAGAGTTCTTTTAATGAGTTTATCTCATTTGATCTCCCCATCAATTATATAACAGAATTATGTCGTTCTCCATTGTATTACACCTATTCAATAGACGCTGAGTTATCAGTGAGATGAAGTATCTTGATTAGGAATACAACTGGTAAATATAAAGAGAAGAAATCAAACTCAAATTTTCCTGATTCCATGTCTAAAACTCTCATCACTATATTAAAGAAACATAATATAATAATGCTGTCTATTCACAGTAAGGTTACTTCAAAATATAAGCTCCCTGTCTTGGAAGTATTCAAGCAGAGCCTGAACAATTATCCTTCACTCAGAGAAGTAACACTCCTGTGGTCCCCATTTTGGTACTTTTGCTGAATTCCTTTATATAATGATTACATAGTGGATACTAACCACATTTAATTTTTGTTGACATTTGCATGACTTTCAATGAATAAGGAAAGTTGCACACTCCATTAACCCTTAGTGGAATTATTTATCCCAAAAGAATCGCAAAGGGAACTCATTATAATTCATATGCAATTTGTCATGGCATTGATATACTAGGTGCATTTGCTGATTTTCCTTAGCTTCTATCTTTCTTTCAGAAGGTGGACACAATCCAAATAGTCCTTATAAGTTGCAATTATGGTTTTCATTTCTAGAAATAAGGACATTATTTTGGAAGGTAAATTAGTTATTTTTAAGCTTTGGAGATTTGGACATTAAAACAATTAGAAAAATGAGAAGGCAAGATTTAGATTTAACTTAAGTTTTTTTTTTCAGATACTACTTATAATACCACATCATTATTTGACAGTTATCATTATATCACCTGTGAAGGTATCTCTGTAATTAAGAACATCTAATCATTTTGTCTTTTTTAGTCTATCAATAGAAGTACCTGAATCCTGAGTGCACAGGATGTTTATTGTCAGGAACAGAGAGAGTGCTATTTTTAAAAAGCACCTTTTTAAAGATACATGAAATGAACTTAGACAAAAGCTCTGGACAGAAATTCTACTTCACATCCAGCCAGCAAATAATGAGCACACATTAAGAACAAATTACATATGTCTGAATTTAATGGCTGAGGTAGCCTATGCCTTTACAAAATGGAAGAAACCATAATGGAAGAAAATTGTCCCATGAATCCAGCAGTCTGCACTATGGATTTATTGAAAAGTAATTAAATTTTGAAACTTGTTTTTTGGAGAGTTCTATTCTGCCTGTTTTGTCATATGCAGAAATTGCATCCTTAAATATAGACCGAAGGAGGGGGCAGAGGAAGGCATTTTTTTCAGTGGCAGTACTTAGCAATAACATATTGGAAAACTCAGAAATAGAGTATATTCTAAGTTGTCATTTGAAAGGTTTAGACTCGATTATCTCCTAGGCCTCTTCTGGCTTAATACCTATGAGCTCAAGATCCCAAGATCGGCTTCCTAAACATTGTAATTAGATGTTTGTTTTTTATAACAAAGTAATTTAGTTATGTCATGAAGTCTGAAATCTTATCAGATATAAACAATCATGATAGAGGAGAGATAATGTGATAACTATGGTTTCTGGCAGTATTGGGGCCAAAGTAGCAAATAATGTTGCATGCGGTCTATAATAGGAAAGTGGTAGTTAATATCGATAAGAGGAATAATCACTTTGTCAAGACACATTGTGATCCATTCTAAAAATGCACATATATATATATATATATATATATATATATAATATGTATTTATAGATTGCTGTGAACTTAAATTATTTATGTTTGACATATTTCCCTGAACTGTGAAACCCTGAGGGGCAGGATACTAGTCTTACTATATCTGACTTCTCTCTACTCCTAAGATACTTTTATGTGTTCAGTAGTCAATTAATAAATTCTTGTTGACTATCTGACTGAATGAATCAAATAGTCTGACTTGTTAGGAACTTTTAGAATATGTATTTGAAATTTCAAGTTGAATTTAAAGACTTTCCAAAATATTGACAAAACTATCTCTATAAGTTACAGTAAACCACAAAAGTTGTTTTTAAAACAAATAGAAAAACCAAAACCAAAATTCTATTCATTGGTGGAAAACCTGAATTATTCAGACTCCAAATGGTTTCTTTGCCTTGGCATTGAGCTACCACTGAATATGGTTGTTCTTTCAATGATAGATAGAACTTAAATCATTTGAATTCTCCTAAAGATGATATCAAAATATGGGTTATTGACATATAGACAGTTTTATTTTCTTTGTAAAACTGAGTAATTTAATTATAAACATCAAGTGCAATTTGATGGGTTTAAAATGAGGAATCAATTCCACCTCTCCTCATTTTCTCTATGGTTTAGGGCAAGTCAAAATCCCTTCCTGGACTTCAATCTGCTCACCTATATACTTGATGTTAAAGCCCCAGTTCACTCTAAAGGAAACAATGCTAAGCTTTGGGAATAGTGATGATGAGATAGGCAACAAAATAGCTATTATACTTAGGCCACTTGGTCATAATTCTTAATTTGTTCACTACTGTGCAACTGCTTAAGAAAATTCTGACCCAGAGAGCAAATGAAAGAGATGACTGGCAACAATGACATGGATATATTATTCTTGCTTAGGATTTTGTGCTTGATTAGATATTATGTGCTCTTTTTCAGGAATTTGGAAGACATCTGATTATGCATTAGTACTAGGGCCATGTGGTTCTATTTTGGAAGTATTTCCCCCATTTTGCCTGGATTCAGACTTGCTATGCTATTTTCCACCCTTATCTTTGTTATGTGGCTTGTCCTCTAACATCTGTCCCTTTGAGAAGGACCAGGAGCTCTGATGAAGGAACATTCATCCTCTTATAACCATATCTCTGAGAATGATCATCCAATCACCATTGCCATTAATGGAAAGAACATCTTAAGCACTTGCCCTAGGAAGCAACCTACATTTCTTTTGACTTCCTTACAGAAAAAATAAATCATCCCTATCATTTTTCTTCATGGTTGCAATGTGATCTCCTTGAGGGGCAGGATTATTTTATTTGCTTATTCTTATATCTTCATCTTTTAGCACATTGCTCAGTATATAGTAGGCGAATAATTTTCTTTTAGTTATTTTGTAAGTAAAATAACATTTACTTATGTTTTCTGAATGGGTGGAGATGATTTCTCTTTCTACAATTTATTAGAAAGTCATGCAACAAAAATGGCAATCTCTGAATTATTCAAAATATAATAGATCAGTGGACCTGAAGATAAACAAATCTTAAAGAAACACCACATATTATTTGTGTGCAAGGTACAGAATCAGTAATTAATGGAATATTATATATATTCATGTTGATTTAACATGTGTAAAATACTTTGCAAACATAGAAATGCTATATAAATGTTGTTGATGATATTATTTGAATTAACATAGTATTTTTTGTTGCTTGAGGTATTTTACTCATAAAATTCGGAGAATCCAATTCAATTTGCCAAACATTTATTGATTGTCGGGTATAGTCCAAGTATTGAATCTGGCATACTCAGAGAAATCTAGGTGAAAATTTTTAAAATAGTGAACTCTTGGGGCAGCTAGGTGGTGCAGTGGACAGAGTGCCAGCCCTGGATTCAGGAAGACCTGAGTTCAAATTCAATCTTAGACACTTAATAATTACCTAGTTGTGTGACCCTGGATAAGTCACTTAACCCATTACCTTAAATAAAATTTTAAAAAAATAAATGGTCTAGGAAAAGATTTTTTAAAAAGGTTACCATATGATACAAATAAGATGTGAGAAGAAGAAGTGATACAAAGGTTTTAGGTGGGGAAGGAGAGCTGGTAGTTCTGGAAACCAACTGTCATAGGGAATGGCTTATAGAGGGAACAATACATATACATATGCACACACACATACATACATACACAAATATAAAAGCCTTCTAAATTCAGAAAGAAATTAGAGGAGAGGAAAGGGAATGAGTTAAAGGGTAAGGGGGTAAGGGTAAGGGATAAGAGGGTATATAGAAGGGTCTGCAGATTAATGGGGGCATATGGAGATCAATGGGAAGGGTTTAAGAAGGGTGTGTAAGGGAGGGGTTCTTTAAAGGGTATTTGATTAAGGAACAGGAGAGCAGTGCAGTGAGAGGGGTAGTTGCTTTCAGAAAATGATATTAAGATGAGAGACACAAACAAACCAAATATATATCTATGAAAATATGTATATGCATCCAAATATCTATGGATATGTATGTAGGTAAATATATGCTTGTATATTTAGCTATAAAATGTCTCTATAAGTGGATGTGAACAAGTATACGGCTCTGTGTGCATATATAATTTGTCTATATACAGACATGCACACATATGTATATCTATCTTCTTTCTTTCTGTCTGTCTTTCTTTCTTTCTTTCTTTCTTTCTTTCTTTCTTTCTTTCTTATTTCTAATCTGTCTATCTATCTGTCTGTATCCATGCTTAATTATAGTTATTCTGGGGGGAGGTGGGAAGGAAAAAATAGTACACAGGAGAGAACAGAAGAAAACCTACAAGGAAGCAAAGATGAACAATTTTGAACACACTATGCAATATTTATCACATAGGCTTTCTTGAAATTGAAATTTATTGCTTATATCATGAATGTTTTCTTATGTTTTATTGCATACATGAAAACTATGCAAAATAAAAAAGAAAAAGAAATAAGTATGCTTTGATCTGCCAAAAAAAAAAAATTCACACATTCCAGATTATGTTTCTATTCTAGAAAAAGAGGAAGTAGGATAAAATTGTCTCTGATGCTTATTGCTAGTAGGAGTTTGGTTAAGCCATGTCACATTGCGAAGTCTTCGTGTCCTCCAGCGCATAATGAGGAGTTTAGCATAGATGACCTCGAAGGGCTATCCCAGTTCTAATCTAATCTTCCCACAGACTCATGAATTGTCTTGAACTTAGAAACTAATAACCTTGGTAGCAAAGCTAAGAAAGCTATAAAATGAAGCCCAAGGACTGACCCTTTTAGTAGGACACATTATATTTGGGTTAGAACATTAAGTGTTCTGAAAGCATAATCTGTCTTATTTAGTGTGATTTCCAAACAGAAGTCCAAGACTACTTTTACATTGGCAGGATGTTCCCATTTCACCTTTCTAATCCATTTAAACAATGAAAAGATTGACTCTAGGGTCAGAGGATGTAGGTCTTCTTCTTTCTATCTCTCTATCTCTATCTCTATCTCTATCTCTATCTCTATCTCTATCTCTGTCTCTGTCTCTCTAGCTCTCACTCTCACTTTCTCTCTCACTCTCGCTCTGTCTGTCTCTGCCTCTGTCCTGTCTCTGTCTCTATCTCTATCTCTATCTCTCTATCTCTGTCTCTATCTCTGTCTCTGTCTCTCTCTCTCTCTCTTTAGCTCTTGCTCTGTCTGTCTCTGTCTCTCTTTGTCTCTGTCTCTATCTCTATCTCTCTGTCTCTGTCTCTATCTCTATCTCTCTGTCTCTGTCTCTGTCTCTGTCTCTGTCTCTATCTCTGTCTCTGTCTCTGTCTGTTTCTCTCTCTGTCTCTGTCTCTGTCTCTATCTCTGTCTCTGTCTCTGTCTCTGTCTCTGTCTCTCTATCTCTGTCTCTGTCTCTGTCTCTATCTCTATCTATCACCTCTCTCTAATCTATCTAATCCATATGAACTCAGTCAAGTTATGTTACCTCCCTGGGCCTCAGTTTCCTTAAGAGTAATTTGAGAGGGTGGATTGAGATGACTTCCTATTTTAATTTCATGATTTTTATTCACTCAACTGCTTTGGCTATAAAGGGAGAATTGTAACATTTGACACCATTTTCTTACATACTTTTTGAGAATGAATGAGTGAAATTGTTGGAAATCACATATACGTTCTCATAGTGTATAAAGCATAAATACTAACACAGGAAAATTGATAAGTAACTTGTTATACATGATCTTGGTGAAATTTCTTATGGGCATCAGTTCACTTGTTTTACAAAAAATTCTCTATGAAGAGAGAAATGTGAGCTGGAGGCCATCCAGAGGCAATAAAGATTGAAAAAATTCAGTATATATAGCTATATAAAATAATGACTAAGACAGGATAGGAAATTATTATTTGAAAGAGAAGGTACTAATTAGAGAAAGGAATTATTATTAACTTAGGATTTATCTAGAAATAATAGAAGGAAGATGTGGGCAATGTTATTGGCAAAACTTTCCAGAGCATGAAACTTCCGTACTAAAAGAAGAAAAACTTATAGAAAAGATAATAGAATCTCTCTTCATTTAAGGTACTTTAAAACTCAGCTGGATAAATTGCCCAAAGTCCTCCTATGGCTCTATGGGAAGGACCAGTTAAGCAACTGGAGCCTCCTTCTTTTTAAGTGTTCTATAAATATTTTCAGAGAAAGAAACAGAAAAATCAGCTAACAATTCGAAATGACAGAATACAAAAATAATAGAATTATCTTGGCATCTCAAAGTTTGGAAAGCATCTTTGAGGTCATCTAGTTCAGCCACTGAGAATTGCTTTGCTTTCTTTTTTTGTAAGATCTAGATTTGGGGGAAAAAAGCATTTTAGTCTTGACATTTTTTGTTCAGTTGCAATACGATTAGGTGCTTTTGGATTTCTCATGCTGTGAAGTCAGAATTCAGTTTCTTTGCTGATTCATTCGTGTGATGGCTGTTGTACTAAATTTGACAGTGTCTCTATTGTGCTGTCTGGTACTGAACTGAGTTAAGAAATAAGGGTATCTTTTTTTTCGCTGGAGTTACACTTAGAATTTTGAGCAGGCATCTAAAATTGGTTATCTCAGAATAATATTAAATAATTACCAATTAAAATAAAAACTCAGTCTTAAAAAAACTCAGACTAAGAATATATTAGCAGATGGCAGTGGCAGCTTTAAATAATGAAAAGAATACTCAAGGGAAGATGAGGATGATGGTGATGATGATGATGATGGTGATGATAATTATAATAATAACTAACATTTGTAAAGAGCTTATTATGTGCTAGACATGATGTTTAGTGCTTTACAGTTATCTCATTTGATCTATAATGCTTAAATGATATTTAGAAAGACAGGGTTGTGAAGTGATAAGAAGACTGGCCACTATGTCCAGGGAGGAACATTTCTATTCTCTTTGTGACAAAGATGGTGTGACTTTGTGCCCAAGAAATCTTTTCTCTCAGTTTTCACCCCCTCCAACTCCCACCCTCTAAGGTTAAATTTATTTGAATCAGTAGAAGGAGTTATCTAAACTAGGGAACACAGTGATAGACTAAAATAATAAAATGATTGTCAAGTAATGTTCACTGATGCTCATGTTTTTATGGAGTTTATTTCTGGTAATCTTAGATTTGGTTCAGTAAGGATAAAATTTCTGAGTTGTCTGTAATCTAAAGAAAGAAAATTAGGATGGAAGAAACTTGATAAAGTTTAATAGAAATATTTACACTGTGTTTGTGTGTGTGTGTGTGTGTATACAAAATCATGAGGATAAAGGTTGACCTTAAGGTTGATAACATATTAAGTCTCATCAAATTTAATTCACAAAATATTTATCAAACACTTACTATGTGCAAGGTGCTGGGAATGTCAATATAAAATGACCTATACCTGCTCTCTTGGTTATTATGGTGTGTTGGTAATAGGAGAAATAGAACATAGGTAACTTTTCTCTTTACCCCAGCTTCCTCATCTGATAGATGGGTATAATAATGGCATCCATCTTCCAAGGATGTGGTGAGTATTCATCGAAATAATATTTGTAAAACACTTTGCAAAATCAGAAGTGCTACATAAATATTAATTTCTACTATTGTTAATATTATCTTACATTAGTGATATGAGAAATATTTGAAAGAAGCAAAGATAATGTGGAAAGACAATTCCAGTTCATTTTAATTATCATGCCAGAATATTACATCCCAAACATTGAGGATAAAGGGGGGAAAAAAATTAACAATTCCTCTCTTCAAAGAGGGACTTTATGTAGATGGGAAATGACATTTATACAGACGAATAAATAAAAAAATACACCTCCAAAGAAGTTTGGAGCTAAAGGTGGAAATGATATGGCTGAGGAGCCCAGGAAAGACTTTGAGTAGGAAAAGACACTTAAACTAAGGCATGAAGGGAATTCTTGGTATTTCTAAAGAGGGGAGAGAGAGAACCTAAGGCATTTCTGGCATGGAGTAGAGCTTATGAAAACGTCTAGAGGCTGTGATATGAACATTGGGCAAAGGCATGTAGACTGGTTTGGCTAAGATAGTGTTTATGGGTGATAGTAATGTGAAGAAATGTATAGAGAACATCTATAACCAGATTGTAAAGGCTTTTAAATGCTAGATAGAATTTGTACTTTATCTGAGATTATTAGCTTTCCCTGCCCTCCCACTCTCTCTAATGAAAGCTTAATGTAAGTTATATTGATAATTATTATGTTGTTTTGTTTTGTTTTTATTTTTGCCTGAAATTATTTGTATACTTATGCTCATTCCTCATTTCATTTTGTTTTTTATTTATAACTTCAGAATCTCAGTTTTAGAAATGATTTACTGTACTTATCAATGGAGGTCATAGAACTTGCTGGACCTTATTGTAAAGCATATTATGTGAAAAAGAATGTATGCATTACTCTGTTTTGTTTAGTCGTATTTGCACAGTAAGAAATGTCACTTTCCATTAATTACTAAACATATTGAGACAATAGTTTTGTTTTCTGCTTGTTTGTTTTTTGCAAGACAATGGGATTAAGTGATTTGCCCAAGGTCATACAGCTAAGTAAGTATAAGTATCTGAGGTCACATCTGAACTCAGGTCCTTCTGACTCTAGGACCAGTGGTCTGTCACTATGCCACCCACTTGCCCAGACAATAGTTTTTTATTAAATCAAATTTGTTTTTAAAGCACAAAGAATTTATGCTTTTATTTTTCATTTTCAAATCCTTCTCCTCCCCTTCTATCTTCTCCTAACCAAGGAGAATTAAGACAATACCTATAACAAGTAGATAGACATGCAAAACAAATGTTCATATTAGCCCTTTTCCTCCCACCTAAAAAAGGAAGAAATTCAGTCTGTATTGAGTCCATCAGTTCTCTATCTGGAGGTGGACAGTATATTTTATCTATAATCCTTTGGAATTATGGTGGATCACTGCATTGATCACAGTTGATCATTAATATAATATTGTCACTATGTCAGTTGCTCTGATTTTTCTCACTTCACTTTATATCAGTTCACATAGGTGTTCCTAGGTTTTCCTGAAATCATACACTTTATTATTTGTTACAACTAAATAATATATCATCACATTCATGTACTGTAACTTGTTCAGTTATTCCCTAGATGAAGAGATTGTCTTAGTTTTCATTTCTTTGCTACCCCAAGAACAACTGCTATAAATATTTTGTAAAGTAGTCCTTTTCCTCTTTCTTTGATTTCCTTAGGTTATAATTGAAGTAGAGTAAGTTTTTTTTATTACAAGAAGATAATTCATATTCTCCAATGAATAAGTGATCAAAGGATATGAAATTTTCAAAAGGAGAAATGAAAACTATCAACAATTACAATGAAAAAATTTTAAATTATTAATGAAAAGAAAGCAAGTTTCCACCACTCTCAAATTTCCCCTCAGATTCAGAAACCTGAAAGGACTGAAATAGTTAAAGTAGCCTCCAACTGTGGAACATAGGAAAATTGACACAACAATCTGCTGTTGATAGAACTCTGGATCTGTCCAACCATTCTGGAAAACAGATATCTGAGACCAGGTTCTTTGACCCAACAAGGCTGGTATAGGCTATTTGCTCTAAATAGATAAGAGACAGAGTGCAAGATGCCATATAAATTGAAATATTCATAGTATTATTTCTTTTACCGATAGCAAAAAAGCTGGGGGGAAAATTGGCTTCCCACTGATTGGGGAATAATTAAATCACAATATATGGATGTAGTATAATTTTAGTATTCCATGGTTGTAAATATGAGGAATCCAGAAAAACATGGGAAGATTGAACTGATACAGAATGAAATTGCATAGAAAATGTAAAAGAAAAGAGATAATAGGACACAGATAAATATATAGATCAATCTGGACTCAATGAGGACAGATGATAAAACATTTTTCATTAAAATTAGATGATGGCTATTCTCTGTAGTCACTATTTTGCTTTGTTTTGCATACCTGTCCTCCTTTGTTGAGATTAAGTAAAATATAGAAAGGGACTGGGAAATAAAAAAATAAAAATAAAAACAAAGCAAAAATAATGTTTTTTAAAAAAGGATTCATAAATGACTGGCCCTGGGAAAAAGAAGTGCAAATAAAGCTGATTCTAGACCTAGAAATAAAAACAGTTTCAAGGCTCAGCTCACACACACACACACACACACACACACACACACACACCCATGTTGTCTCCTCTGTTAGAATGTTTTCCATGAGATCAAAAAAAGGTTTTTGCCTCTTTTGAATTAATAGCCTTGTGTGTGCTCTCTGTCAGAATAAATATTTCCTGATCCACGACTGATTGAAAGCCACCATATTTGTTACTGAGAGAAAAAATTAGTTAAAGAGTGTAAGAACTCTGTTTTTGTTTATTATCTAGGAAATATCTCTCTCAAAACAAATTGTAGAGGCACAATTGTATGGTAGAAAGAATATTAGCTTTGGATTTTGAAGACTTAGGATCTAATCCCAGAAATGCTCAAGGATCCCAGGTCTTGGGTAGGTCACATCCTCATGGTCATTGTTCAGTTGCCATTCATCTTTACTGCCATCTTTTTTACTCTTGATGCTTGTCTTTATGTATTATTTTAAGGTTTATTTATCTCATCTCTTATCTTCACATCAACTTGGAGAGGAAGGAAATGCAAATATATATAATATGTATATTCATATATATACATATGTGTGCACACGTGTATGTATGTGTGTATGTGTAATAATCCCATGAAAAAAATTGAAGCTTGGAGAGGTTATAGAATGAATCATTAGCAGGAAAGAGTCAACTTAAGACTTTTGGGCTTTATGATCACAACAGGTATCAGGCTTCTAATTTATAAATCAGAAGCCTGCTACTTGCATATACTACCACATAGGTTCATTATAAGGGTTAGGTAAAATCATATATTAATAATAATTTGATAGCAATAGTTTCCTGAGCACTTTATTATGTTTATTATCTCATTTGATCTTCACAATAACCCAGTGAGGCAAATATTATTATTATTGCATTCTACAAACAAGGAAAATGAGGCAAAAAAAATACTTAATTGACTTGCCCAGGGTCACAGTCTAGTGAATGTCTGAGACACAATTTTGATTCACTTTAGGCTTGACTACAAACCCTTCATACTGGGGATGAGTATGGTAGAATTTAGACTTCATTAGTATTACATTCTAGAACGCAAAGGCACAAATACACCAGGATGAGGTATCAGAGTTGGATTTTAGGATATGAATATATGTATAATGTGTATATATATATATGTATAATATATGTATATATATATGTATAATATATATATGCATATACAAAGAGACACACACCCATATATGGTTTGGTATATTATAATGGAAATACTACTTGATTTATTGTCCTTAACATCTCCTTCTCTCTCCTCTCCTCTTTTCTCTCCTCTCTTTCTTTTTTCTTTCTCTTTCTTTATATCTCTTCCCTTCCTTTCCTTCTTTCCTTTCTTTTCCTTTCTTTCTTTTTCTTTTTCTCTTTCTGTCTCTCTTTCTCTCCATCTCTCTCTCTTCCTTCCTTCCTTCTTTTCTCTCTTTCTCTCCTTCCTTTCTTTCCAAAGGATATGATTTATTCTTTAAAATATTGTGCTTGATATTTGCAACATATTCAAGTTACAAGGATGAAATTTGATAAATTTTATGCTATGGATATGTGTTAATGGAGTTCACTTTTCAAGAATTATTTCAATCCCTAGGGAGACTTTGGTAAGTCTGGCATCTCTTTTTATTCACATAGAGTGATTGAAGTAAAACACTTTTGGCTGCCTCTTCTTGTGGTCACAGAGATACAGCTGTCATTCTGACATTGATGCTTTGATCCAGAGGCATGATTGCAAGAATACAATTCTAAACTTCAAAAGTAAAAAGTTTTTCCCCTGGTATAATAAGGCTGATTAACAACCCAAATCCCCAGCCATTTGTGATTCTAAAAGTCAATCATGTACCTCCTACAGCCTAACCATTACACAGCTCACTAGAGAAGAAAAATGGCTATATTTGTATTCTGATATGTGTTAACTGCTGCAACCTACTTGAAGTGAAGGCATTGCCTTCAAAGAAGTTCAAAAGAGAAAAAAAAACACATCAATATTTCTATGTTATGATTTCATAACGAAAATGGGAACATTAAAAAAATCGGTTCAGCCAGGGTAAAGAGACCATATTGACTTTCATCAATAAAATGAAACTATTATATTTAAGGGTTTTAAAGAAACTTACAATTCAATAGTTGAGAAAGCTGTGATCTCAGAGACTGTGCACTCCTTCTACCTTAATAGATTAATGTAAGTAAGCTTTAGTGGGTTCATTCATGTTTCTCTGTAGACAGAGAAATCTGTGACCTCCCAATGGGGAATCTGTCCACACTCATTTAAGTTATTCCTTAGACAAGTCATTTCACAGATCTTACTCAACATTGATACATCTTGGTAGAAATTACTAGATTATCAACTTTGATAGTATAACCTTGGCTATCCCAGGATCCTTTGCACACCATGGTGACATATTGAAGTAGGACTTTCATGAGATTTACAGGATTACTCTTTAAAACTTTGATTTTATTTTGCATTCATAGATTTTAAATGTCATGCTGTTTTATTGCTTTAATTTTGAAGGGATCTCATTCCCCATGCTATGAAGCAAGTCTTCCTTTGAAATAATTTTTAAAAAATGAATAAAAAAGGTCCGTTTAGCAAGCATTTGTAAGGCACTTTTCCAGGCCTTGTGCTAAGCTCTGAAAATATAAAGAAATGAGAGTTTGAGGGGGAATCCCTGCTTTCAGGAAACTTACAGTCTAATTTTCTCTCAGAAAGAAAAGGGAAATTCAGTGAAAATGATTAATATGTCTAAAGTGTCTAACTGTACAGCTAGTTTCCAATTAATGTGAATAATGAACCCTTTGATGTGGTCCCACTTACTAAGATTTGCATTATTTGAAGTTATAATTAGAATATAATTGATTATAATCTTATTTTATATATAGATATAGATAGATATAGAGATAGAGATAGAGATAAAGATAGAGATAAACTATATTCAGTACAAATTGGAACCACTTCAGGGGAAAGGTTGAATTATTTTAAAGAAGCTGTACTTTAGTGATATCTTTCATTTGTTAAAAAATATGCTATTCAGAAAGTTTATTTTGCTAGAGAAAGCCCTCTTTTAAAAAGAAAATTGAGATCCAGAAAAAAACCCCAACATGATTTTCTTTTGAGAAACCATGTTTTATCAACTAGAGTGCTAGCCCTTGAGTCAGAAAGATCAATGTTCAAATTCTACCTTTGGCATTTCCTATGTGATCCCAGGCAAACAGCTCATCTTCTTTGATTTTTTTTTGCTTTTTTATCTGTAAATTGTGAACAATACTATAATGGATATAAAGAACTTGGAAAGCATTAAAATACCATATTAGTTATTATTATTGCATCACCCTGAAAAAATTGGGATTATGTTAGAATTGAGTAATTTCAATTAAAACTGATGTAATTAAAATAAGTTCATATGGAACTTTAAGGTAGGAAAATTACTTTTGACCCATAAGATTTCCTTTCTTCCATTTTAGCTCTTTTATATTCACTACCCAAATTTAATTAATTTTGGCTTGCATACTGAATTTTAAAATATTTACTGAAAAGTCTTTAAAAAACAGTGTCCTTTTCTTTCAGTGAACTGTACAGAGAAACTTCATGATATGTGCTCTAATATTATACAAATTCAACACTATCACAGACACAATTATGACCTTTCAAAAACTGTTCAGAAAAAAATCTCTAAAATGCAGTGTATAAGAGTTAATCTTGCCCCTCAATACAACTTATATAAAGTAATGTTATATGTGCATATCTTGTAATTATTTCCTTTATTTTAAATTTCTTCAGGTAGAAATTAAATTCTTTGCATCCAATAATATATACTCCTTAATAATTAAATTTGCAAGAGTATTGGTAAGCTCTTTTTCTTCAGACTTGGACTACCAGGAAACCATTCATTTCAAGTGTTTCTTGAGTGATTGCCAAGTATATACTTTGCAAGGTGACGAGGATATACAAAAAAATTAATAGACTGATTACCCTTTAGGTAATTCAGTAGTTTAGGGAACGTGTATCTGAAATATGGAAATAATGACCTAAGTTAGTATATAATCAAATGCCAAAATGAATAATAGAAGCCATGAGTGCTTCGAACTAAGGGGAAATTGCTTGTCCTACACAAACCAGCTGTGCTCCCTTGAAAGTGCACTTATAAATAAAGTGCTAACTTTAAGCTGGAAGCTCTCCAAAGACTTTCTTAACTATGACAACTAGGCATCCATGATTCTGTGAGAGATATTCGATAAAAGGAATTTCAGTTTATTTGTGAAATATCTTACTAAAACATAAAAAGACACACACAAAACATAAAAAGAAGTGTTAACCAACTTTAGAGAGCCAAAACTATTAGGACTCTCTATTTAGAAGTTGTAATGCTGGCAATACATATAGAATAGTTAATAATGACCTTGAAAAATAACAGAATGTTTTAATATTTGTAAAACATTCATTATATATTATCTTTGACCCTTGCAGTAGTTTTGTGATAGCTATTTATTTTTCCCATTTTACAGATGAAGAAACTGAGACTGAGAGAAGTTAAACATGCAGCTGTATAGTATAATCGAGAGAGGACTAGTTAGTGGTGATAGTGGTGTGAATAAAATTGGGATTTAAAATGCTCTATCGACCACTTATTAGCTATTTGAACCCATACAAGTCATTTAACATCTCCATGCATCAGTTTTGTCAAAGTAAGAGGTCAAACTTGTGAACAGTGACTCAATAAAGTGACCTGTCAAAGTAATACAAATAATAAATGACAAGTCAATTTATCTTGTCTTCCTGCCTAACCTCATTGCTCTATCTAAGATACCACCCCATTGATAAATGAATATTTTTCTGGCTTTTACATTCCGTTTGGGTGTCTTCAAAAAAGGAGAAGCTTAGTATAGACTGAAGTGGTGGGAGAAGATGTGGTAGTTGAGGTGGTGGAATTGTAAATAAGTTTTCAAGGCTGAGTAGGATTTAGTTAGGCTTAGTGGTGATACGTATAATGTTCCAGGTAGGGGAAATGTGTTTGAGAAGACGTAGAATTAGACCAAAGAAATGTGCATGTGAAAATATGGAAGAATAACTGGGCTATATTAGGAAGTACTCACTGGACAATATTTTGCTAAAACAATAATTTATATCTTGAGAATAAAAATAATTTAACAAAATCAATTTAGCTTTTTTGTGATTTGTATGACTTCATAATTAATTTCTTCACTGAGCTGCACAGGATTTATTAACTAATTGGAAATGCTTAAAATTATAAGGGGAAAATATGCTTTCTTTTTTTTAGGGACAGAATGTTATAAACTCAGCATATGATAATTCATACTGAGACTAGTTTTCCCAGAAGTACATCGGATTTCATTGAGCTACCAACTCTCTTGCCTCATCACAAAGAGCATTAACATAGAGTAAAGCTTTACAACTTTATTAGAACATCATAGAACCTAAATCAGCATGCAACAGACTTTTTTCATTATGACCTCTGTGTCATTGCCACTTTGTATATTTAGATGTTTATTCAATACTAAGCATGAGATGAATTATTAAAAATCCTTTTAATAAATGATTATTCTTCACAGAATCACAGAATTCCTGAATATACATTAGAAGGGATTGCATAGGATATCTAGTTTGATCTTTCCTTCAGTAAGAGTCCCTTCCACATTAGCTCCCAATAAGAGTTCTTTCTGACTTTCCTTAAAGATCTCTCAGAGGGCTCTACCTCTACTAATATTAATAATAATGATGATGATAAAAATAACTAACATTTATATAACCCTTTAAGATTTATGCAACTTTTTTACAAACATTTTATCGTCTCAAAAACTGAAAAAGTAGAGTCTATTATTATTTCCATTTTAAAAAAAGAAGAAACTAGGATGGCAGAAGTTAAATGCCTTGCCTAGGATAACACAGCTAATAAATGTCTGAGGCTGATTTTGAACTTATGTCTTCCTGAGTTGAGATATGGATTTAAATATATAAGAAAAATTCTTTTTTTTTCAGATTTCAATAATATAGCAGATTTGAAACCATTTAATTTGGTCAACTTTCAGTCATTTACTGGTAGATTATTCACTGTGCACTATTATGGAGTCTTCAACAGCTGAGTAACACTAATATTAATAAAAAAAACTCTTGCTGTTAAATATCCTTAACCCAGTACCCATACTATGGTTTATAAGGAGTTCTTGCCATGGCAATGTTATTGTGGATTGGTTGTGACTTGAGAAAGTCCCCTGATAAGTTGAATTTGATATATTTTTTTAATTTACTTTTTATTCACATTTTGTACAAATGTTTTTTTACATTAATAAAATATTCTTGTTTACAAGTAAACAAAATACCCCTCCTCCCCCATGAATATAGATAGACTTGCTTGGGCAAAAAAAGTAAAGGGGAGAGAAAAAAATTAAAATAAAAAAATGATAGTAATAATTGTAGGTATGGCCAGGTGGTACAATGGACGAAGCACCAGCCCTGGAGCCACGAGCACCCAAGTCCATATCCAGCCTCGTAAACCCAACAATCACCCAGCCGTGTGACATGCAAGCCACCCGATCCCCACTGCCCTGCAAAAACCAAAAAAAAAAAAAAAAAAGGAAAGGAAAAAAGACCCAAAATAAAATAAAATAGTAATCATAGTAGGGGTGGCTGGGTGGCAGACAGAGCATTGGCCCTTTAGCCAGGAGGACCTGGGTCCAAATCCGGCCCCAGACACCCAAAGATCACCCTGCTATGTGGCCCCAGGCAGGCCATCCAGCCCCACTTGCCCTACACCCTCCCCCAAATAATAATAACAAACAGTGTGCTTGAGTCTTTGTTGCAACACCAACAACTCTTTGCAACACCAACAACTCTTTCATGGGTGGATCTCATTCTTTATGATAAGTCCATCACAAAAGTTATTTCCATATTTTTCTACCATTGCCATTGCTGATCACAACTCCCTCCTTTCTTATTTCTCCATTACCATGTACTCTATTTTCTCTCTCCTTTCACTCTGACTCTGCTGTAGGGTCGCTGACTGGCGCAGCAGACAGATCCCTGGTCCTGGGACCAAGAAGCCCTGAGCCCCCATACCACCCCTTATGCCCAGAATCCACCTGGCCCTGTGGTCCTGGGCAGGCCTTCCAATCCCAGCCCCTTGCAAGGAGTAAGAAAGAAAATGTGTTATATCTGGCCACTCTCCCCGCATGGTCCATCCTCTCCTCCTTTATTCACATCCCCACCCCTTCCCCCTGCTCCCCCCTCCTTCTTACTCCAGATGTCTATACCCCATTGAGTATATTTTCTGTTTCCTCTCCTAGCCATCTCTGATGAGAGCAAAGGTTCCCTCGTTCCCCCTTGCCTCCCCCCTTCCATATCATTGCAATAGCTCATTGTAATAAAAAAAAAGTTATTATGTGAAATATCTTGGACTATTCCCCCTCTCCGTTTTCTTCCTCCCATTCCTTTTCCCTTTTTTCTATTGACTCCATTTTTACACCATATTTTATCTTCGAATTTAGCTTTCTCCTGTGCTTCAACTATAAAAGCTCCCTCTACCCGCTCTATTATCTGAGAAGGTTCATATGAGTATTATCAGTGTCATTTTTCTATGCAGGAATACATACAGTTCATCCTCATTAAGTCCCTCATATTTCCCCCCTCTCCTCCATCTCCATGCTTCACCTGAGTCCTGTATCTGAAAATCAAACCTTTTGTTCAGCTCTGGCCATTCCAACAGGCACCTTTGAAATTCCCCTGGTTAATTGAAAGTCCATCTTCTTCCCTGGAAGAGGACATTCAGCCTTGCTGGGTAGTTCATTCTGGGCTGCATTCTAAGGTCTTTTGCCTTCTGGTATATTGTATTCCAAGCCCTACAAGCTTCCAATGTAGTTGCTGCTAAGTCCCGTGTGATTCTGACTGCAGCTCCATGATATTTGAACTGTGTCCTTCTGGCTGCTTGTAATATTTTCTCTTTGACTTGGGAGTCTGGAACTTGGCTATAATATTCTTAGGGGTTGTTTTTTTGGGATCTCTTTCTCTGGGGGATCGGTGGATTCTCTCCATTTCTATTTTGCCCTCTGCTTCTAGAATATCAGGGCAATTTTCCTGTAGTAATTCTTTGAAAATGATGTCAAGGCTCTTTTCCTGATCATGGCTTTCAGGTATTCCAATAATTTTTAAATTATCTTTCCTAAGTCTGTTTTCCATATCAGTTGTTTTTTCAATGAGATATTTCACATTTTCTTCCAATTTTTCATTATTTTTTGGTTTTGAAGTATTGATTCCTGATTTCTGGTAAATTCATCAATCTCCTTGAATTCTATTCTTTGTCTGAAGGATTTGTTTTCCTCAGAGAGTTTTCTTATCTCTTTTTCCATTTGGCCAATTTTGCTTTTTAAAGCATTCTTCTCCTCAAGACCTTTTTGAACTGTTTTATCCATTTGACCTAAGCTGGTTTTTAGCATGCTATTTTCTTTAGCATTTTTTTGGATTTCCTTGACTAAGCTGCTGACTTCATTTTCATGTTTTTCCTGCATCTCTCTCCTTTCTTTTCCCAGTTTTTCTTCCAACTCCCTCAGTTGATTTTCAAAGTCTTTTTTGAGCTCTGTCATAGCCTGAGCCCAATTACTGTTTTTCTTGGAGTCTTTAGATGCAGGAGCTTGTGCTTCCTCATCTTCAGACTGAGTATTTTGATCCTTCTTGGGCTCATTTGCAAAATATTTCTCAATAGTCTTCCTTCTGTTTCTTTGCTTGCTCATTTTCCCAGCCTGGACCTGTTTTGGGGGTGCTTCCTGAGCTTTTGGGACACTCCCACAAGGGTCTCAGTGTGTGAGGCTCTGTCCTCCCTCCTGGTCTGTGAATGAGCATAAGCGCCCCCCTCTGCCACGGTGCTGAGGAGGGGGGGCCCTGCTGTTCTATGGGGGGGCCTAGACTGTGATCAGGATCTGAATGTGGTCAGAGCCTCAGAATCCTGTTCCAGAGGCAGAGGACAGAGCTCTGCAGTCTCTCTTCACTCCCCTCCCTCAGCTCAATGGGCTCATGCTCTGGGGGCTCCTGCTTAGGGGCTCCACCTGCTTCTGTTTCCTGGATCAGGGCTGGGGAAAGACCAAGCTGCTCTCTGTGTGGCCTGAGAGCTGGGCTCCACGTGCTTGTTCTGCCAGAGGTCCCCTGCTGTTCCCCCATTTTGTGCCCGGTGCTCCTCGGGGTGCAGCTCAGGAGACTCCCCTGCTGCTGTGAGCTGAGACTGCCAGCGTCCTGGGGCTTCCTCCAGGAGGCTGAAGATCTTTGGCTCTGGTGGGCCACCCCTCTGGCAGGCCGCCTCTCTGATCCCGTTGAGCAGAGCCTTTCTGCTCTTTTCCAGGTTACCTTGAGTAGTAGAACTGCCTCACTGGGTCCCTTTGTGGGTTCTGTCTCTCGAAAGTTTAGAGTCCTTAGCTGATGAATTTTATCAGAGAGCTCTTAAGACTTGATCCCTTCTTGTTGCCATCTCGGCTCCGCCCTCTGTATTTGATATTAAAACAGAATAAACACTCCTAAGTCATTTATCAGTTAACAAAGGGGAATACAATTAGTTATATCAGGAGAAGGATATTAAGTAATATCCCTTTGGGGACCCTTGATCCAATTCAGTTCCTTGCTCGACTTTCCCATTGTAGTTCCCCAGCCATACATCAGAGCTCACCTTGGAGTAGCTGTGGGTTTTTTAGGTAATCAAATGATTAGGAAGTGAGGTCAACCTATGCCTGTATCTTTTGTCCCCTAAGTCAATTGAATCTTGTTGATTTTCTCATTATTTTTAAAGGAAAAAAAATGAGATAGGATATTGCTCCCGCTACATCATCTTTAAAAGAGCTTGAATCCCAGTCCAACTACTCCAAGACACCTGTACAATAGAGTTCTGAAAATAGATCATAGAGCTCATTGTCAGGACACCTTTGTATCTAGTGCTTCGGGACACTTTGTTAACTAAGATGATATAAAAATATTCCTGCAAAGAAAAAGCTTTAAGTTTGGCTCCACAGTCAACAATGTAGCAGAGACAATGGATGAGGGGCAAAGGCTATGAATGGAAGGGTCAGAGAGGAGGATGTCGGGCATATTGTAGAATCATTGTCCTTTGACAGCAATCAACCTTGTCTCAGACTTCCTGGATATTTGGGAAGATCATGGCTTGCTTTGATAATTCAGCATCTTGGCTAGTTGAATCTCATAACAAAAGAGAAAAAAAAAGATTGAAATTTATTTAGCTATAGTCAAAGTCTTTCCTTCTGTAACAAGAAATCTGATTTAATAAGGAAAAATGATGAGGAAAGCTAACTCATCAATGTAAATAAATACATGTGATTAGTAACAGATCTTAAACCTAAACCAGATTTGATTACAAAGTGATAGCAAAGGAAAGATTCAGGGCATTAGTACTAGATCACCATTTAGGGAGTGAGAGATGGGGGGAGGAGGTCATAGATAGGCAAAAATTAAAGCTTTGAAAAAGACAATTTTTTTCCAAATTCATTTCATTGCCCTGTTTTTGACCTCTTTGTTTTTATAATTTTGCATGTTGGATACTTATAAACATGTTTATGATGCTCTAGCATTCAAGGCAATGCTCTTCTACCCCTACTCTATCTGTCTCCTCTGCTGATTAAATTGGCCTCCCTGCTTGAAAGGAGGACATTAGATGAAATTGCCCTTCAGATTATAGTTCTGAGACTTAAAGAAAAAATTGACCCAGAAAATGAAGGTAGTTTCTTAAGAAGCTTTTGAGTGATCATCAAACAAACATTTGTGAAACAAATGAGTATAAAACCCAAAACAGGAAGCCTCATTTTTTCTGCTTGAAGTCAAAATTATAAACCTAGGATGAATGTAAACAAACATGGATTGTATCTTCTTTTATTTTTCCTTTTATTAGTTTGGATGAACTGACTGACTATTGATTGAAAGGTACATACCATTTTTTCTTTTGTTCCATAGAAAGTGAATAGCTACTAATCTGTGTTAACATATTCATATTGCCTCCTCTATTACAAAACAATCATGCTTTTGTTTCAGTGATGCTTTTATGGAATAAGGGCAATTTGATGGCACAGTGGGTAGAGTACCAACCTTGAAGTCAGAAGGACCTGAGTTCAAATTTGACCTCAGACACTTACTAGCTAGATGACCTTGGGCAAGTCACTTAACCCTGATTGTTACATCCAGAGCCATCTCCAGTCACCCTGATTCATAACTGGTCACTGGATCCAGATGACTTTGGGGGAGAAAGTAAGGATGGTGACTTAGCACAGTAGCCCCTTAATCAAATCCCGTTCATGCACATTTTGCGGCATCACCGCTCTGATGTCATGGTCTTCTTCCTGAAGGAAGGACAAGCATCATCATGTAGAATAAGTATATGCTATCTTACAAACTAAGTAATGAATATTTAAACCTTGTAAATTACTAGATAAAGAGAAGTTATCTAGATAGAAATAGGTAAAATGATGAATAATATATCATTAAGAAGTCTGTTATACAAGAATGTTTTAAGATAAATTGTCCATGATAAACTGAAGTGGTTTGCCATATCATTCTCCAATGCAATCCATAGGAATGCTTATATAGGATTTAGTAGCCCCCACTTCTATATGCACTTGACACCATTGTCCCAAGAAACCAGAAAGCTTAGACAGTAGTTGGAGGCTTGGCCCTTGATCAATGTACCTACTTTTCTGAGAAAAATAAAATAAAATAATCTAACTAATAAGGCAGATGTTACTCCTACTACAGCCAAATAAATGGTGGCCAAATACTAAAGGGTATTTAGCGAATTGCCTTAGGGACATTACCAAGACTCACTGACATAAGGAAAGTGAGACACCTACAAAAAAAGCATAATTGGATAAATTTATTCCAGATAAGAAAAAATAAAAACAGAAAGTTGAGCTAAGTTTGGCAGACGGAAAACAGTCAATATGATGGTCCCTTGAAGAAAAATAAGGTAGGAGGAAGAAAGCCTGGGAATGAAGGTTTCAGTCTCTAGTAGAATTGAAATTTGTTTGAGGAATGTGTTTACACCTGAGGGACTTAGGTGCTCAAATGTTGAACATTCTTTTTTTTTCTTTTCAGTAGAAGATATTGCACCCATCTTGTTTGAAAGAAAATCTTGTATCAAATTAATAATAGATAACTGCACAAAAGGTTATCCTGCCTCTTATTGCTTCTATCACACCTAGAAAGTATGTGATAGGAAGAGCCAATATCCAAAGGAACCTCGTGGTATTAAAATATATTCATGTGATGTAAATCTTTCCATTCTGGTAAACAGGAAAAGGATTGATTGCTTCCCACTTCTCTGATTGACCAGCTGTGTCCTTTACGTGATTGCTGACCCTGAGCACCCATGTGTAGGTTCTATTTATGGTAGGTTTTTAAATGTTTGCTGAATAGTATTAGACTAAAAAATTCTTTCATTTTTAATTTGTGAATGTATCTCTCCTCTAGCCCTTTTGGGAATCACTCCTTATAAAGCTTTAAAAAAGAAAAAATAAGTACCTCCTGTACCCTGGATTCTAAAACTATAAGAACCTAAAGAAAAATAGGGCTAAAACAAACAAGAGAAAATATGGTTTAAGCATGAAGTTTTATTCTCCAGGATTTACGATTAATCTATAGTTGGAGCCCATCTGTTACAGATGATCCTGCCAAGCTGAGGGAGATCAGAAAAGTAATAGGGCAACAATGGGAGGGGAACAGAATATGCGTAACAAGAGTAGACAGAACCTTAAATTTCCCTGGAGACTATTCTATTATTTGATATCAAAGAGAACCCTCCTCCTACAATGCTATCTTTCCTAAATGAGGCAATTTTTTTTACAAGTTTAAGTACCAGGAGGGAAGGGAAAATATTCCTTTCCAAGTAGTCCTCTCAATAGCTAAATAAATCAATTTTTTGATCAGGAATATAGCTATAAAAACTTAGAATAGTTATTATTATTGTTATACTTTGATAACACCAAACACATCAACTAAGCCCCCCCATGATGTATAGTATTCCTCACCAGCAATAATTTTGCTTCTTCAAAGAAAGGTACATTCTTAGATTTTATCAGTATAATTCATAATATGTTTCTATTCTTGCTGCTGTTGTTCTCATATTATTTTGGACATTTTCTGTATCACTTTCCTGATTTTGCTTACTTCATTCTGCAATGATTAATATTGTTTTCCTATGCTTCTCTGTATTTTTCATATTCATTCTTTCTTATTCCACACTTATATTCTATTATCCTCATGTATCACTGTGATTTGAATCTTTCATGAGAAGATGATTTGAGTATGATAATTGTAAAAAGAAGAACATGATAATATTTGTCCTTCTTTCTTAAAGAAGACCAGGACATTAGGGAGGTGATGCTATAATTATCACATGAATTTGATTTGAGTGATGGGATGGTGGACTAAGTGACCAGCCTTACTTTCTCCTCCAGAGTCATCATCTGGGTCCAATGGCCAGATATGAATCAGTATCACTGGAGATGGCCCTTTGTGTAGGGTAATCAGTATTAAATGTCTTGCCCAAGGTCACACATTAGAAAGTGTCAAATGTCTGAAGTCAAATTTGAACTCAGGTCCTCCTGACTTCAGGATCAGTGCTCTATCCACTATGCCAAAAAGATGTAAAGGATCTAAACATGGCATTTCATAGTCTTTAGAAAATTGGGCATCAGAGGCAAAAGGCTGAAACAGTTTTGGCCAACTATAAGGCAGTCCTAACTAATGAAAAATACTGAAAATAAACTATTATTCAGTTAACTTCAAGAAGAAAAAAAAACAGAATAAATTAAACTCACTATTTTGTACAAGAATCAATAGAACAAAATATATGCTTATTTATCATCAACTAATTCCAGTATCATCAATGGAATGATTCTTACTCTCCTGGTGACAGGTACTCTTTTATACTGAGTTCTTTGATAAAACTTATTAAGAGTTTCCTGGTGAGCTCAATGCATTCATCAGCAACATACATTTTAAAAAATAAGCTGAAATGCTTATTAAAAAGTACAATAGCTAGAAATGTAGGAAACAATTTGCCAAAAAGTAGTTTGACAAATTATCTCTACCCAGGTTTCTACTAATTTTTTTCAAGAGACAAATAGACTTCATCATAAATATTTTTCTTTTTTGCTTTTTATTCCATTTCATCCTTAACCAGAAGACCTATGCAGAAGTTTATTTCAAGGGATGAATGAATCTCAATTACTTTCACATTCATTTGACTATTGATGGCACATGAATTGGCTTTTCTTTTCTTTATACTTAGAACTTTTTTTTTTAAATCAGAGTCAACTGCTACATACTGCCCAACTTGTAATTGTTTGAAATAGTTTTGCAAAGGGTTTCAAAATCAATAGCCCTCCATAATTTTATTTTAGATCACACAAAGTATCTCATGTCCAAACACATTTCTCCAAAGTCATCCATCCAGAATTCTTCCTCCTCAAATTTGTGTTGTAGAATTCCTAGTTTTGTTTAAAGTATAGCTCAGTGTTGTTTTTTTTTCCCCTTCTGTTAGTAGTTTTTCACTCTTGTATAATTTTGTATAATTTGGATTTACTGACTTCTATACAGGTTATATTCTTTAACAGGAATGTAAACTTTCAAAGGGCAGACACTTTAAAAAAATTTTCTCTTTCTGACTAATTGTATATAAAATTTGGACTGACTTCATTTGAATCCACAGTTTCTCCTACATTAATTTGAAGACCAATAAAGAGGACCTGCTATTATACTTCCTTGAAATATTTTTATTCCATTTGGCTCGGTCATTCCATTTATCCATTTTATTGAGTAAATAAATATTGAATTTCAATGTGAAAGAATGAATAAAAACAAAATGAAACTTTTATTAATTATTCAATTAGTCAACAAATATTAAGTGCCCATTATATGCCAGATACTATGGTAGGTTTTGTTGAACAAAGAATGGAATAATCTCTGTTCTCAATGATGTTACTTCTAATGGGGGAGACAACAGTGTCTATAAAAATATATACAGAATGAATAAGTGAATACATATAAGCATATAATATTCAAAGCAATTAAAGTTAGAAAGGAAAGAAACTAAAAGATGATATGACCAGCAAAGACTATGAAGAAGATAGTATTTGAGCAATTCCTTAGAAGAGGAGAGTGTTTCTATGACATTTTAGTAAGAATTACTTTTCAGGCATGAGACACAGTCAATACAAAGACACAGAGATGGGAAATAGACCTTTTGGTTGGATTACAGTATGCAATGAATCTGCTGATGGATGAGATTGGTTATAGATTGGGGCCAGAATGTCAGGGGTTTTAAAAGCTGAACTGTAAAATTTATGTCTTATCCTAAATGTAATGGGAAGGCATAATTGTGTTTATTAAGTGGGAGAGTCACATGGCCAAGTTTGTCTTTAGGGAAAATTGCTTTGGCAGTAAATGTGTGGAATGACCTGGAGTAGTCAGAGATTTGAAGTAGGGAGAATCACTAAAAGGTTGTTGCAATAATTTGGGTAATGTTTGTCCTTCATTTTCTTTTCTTTTCTTTTTTTTTTAAGTTTTTGCAAGGCAGTGGGGTTAAGTGGCTTGCCCAAGGCCACACTGCTAGGTAATTATTAAGTGTCCGAGGCCAGATTTGAACTGAGGAACTCCTGACTCCAGGGCCGGTGCTCTATCCACTGTGCCACCTTCCTTCAATTTCAAAGGACACCATGGCATCAGGGAAGTGATGCCATGACAAGCCATGAATTGGATTAGAGTGAGGGGGGCTGTACTAACTCACCAGTCTCACTTTCTCCTCCAGAGTCATCTGGGTCCAGTGGCCAGATATGAATCAGGATGACTGGAGATGGCCTGGATTCAAGGTGATGAGAGTTAAGTGACTTGTCCAAGGTCACACAGCTAGTAAGTGGCTAGTGTCTGAGGCTAGATTCGAACCCCTGTCCTCCTGACTCCAAGACCACTGCTCTATCCACTGTGTCACTTAAAGAGGTGATGTGACCTGGTCTAAGATGTAGTTATGTGTGAGAAGCAGAGGGCAGATGTGGGAGGGGTAAAACAGATATGGCAAAAAAAAAAAGATATGGGGAATGAGATAGAGAATCAATTAGAGAAGAATAAAGGACTTCTAGGGGCAGCTAGGTGGCACAGTGGATAAAGCACCGGCCCTGGATACCTGGGTTCAAATGCAATCTCAGACACTTAATAATTACCTAGCTGTGTGGCCTTGGGCAAGTCACTTAACCCCGTTTGCCTTGCAAAACAAAAAAACAAAAAAAACCCCTAAAATAAAAAAAATAAAGGACTTCCTTACTGTAGTGAGGGCTCAGCTGAGGATATATACATTTAATAAAATCAAATTTGTTGAATGCTTAAATGTGTATATGTACTGTGCTCAACTTTGGTTATAGAAAGTAGTTACAGAGAGTCATTCTTGTCCTCAAAGAGTTTATTTCTAAAAAGAGAGAGACAATATCTATAGGACACTGTTATTTTAGAATGGTGTCTAATAATTTAGATTGAGAATTCATAGAGGTGGGCCAGTAGTCATTTGCCATGCCTTTTCCAGAGGCCAACGAATTAGTCAATAAATATTTATTACTTGACTTTTATGTGCCAGACACTTTTTAAAAAAAAGAGTAACAAAAAGGAGGCAAATGATAATCCTAAAAAGTACTTAATAATAATGCCAATTTGATAATAGTTTTTTAGGGCAGAAAATACCCAAAGGAAAGAAATGTAGTTCAATTGCCAGAATCAAAACTGAATGGCTTAGCTCCTCCCCAATCTGATCTCAGAGGTTCATAGAATGACAAAGAGAACATCTGAATGAGTGTACTTGAAAATAGACATTGAATTCCTCCACTGAGACAAACTTTTCATGCTTACAAACAAACAAATACATACATATGAATATATACTATATGGATTGTACTATATTAACCCTATAGATTGCCACATCATATGTGGCATATTTTACAATATTTACATATTTTATAATACACATTTGTATGTAAATATGTATATGTATTGCTGTGTGCATTCCAATATTATATATGTATGTATATATACAGTATATGCATGCATATTCATGCAGAGATCCATATATTCAAATGTATATATGTTTATATGTCTATAAATTTCCCTTTGGTGCAAAAGTCACCACATACTGGGGTTTTTCTTGCCATATTTGACACCACATTGCAGAAGCATTTTTTTTTCAGAAAGTGGTTGCCCACAGATATTCATTCTTCTTAACTTAGGAGGAAGAATCTATAATTGTTTGATATGGCAGTGTCAGAAGTTCCAACCTTTTTTCTTTGACCATCCATGCTTAGGGAGTGTGTGTTGTTCAACAACTGTCCATCACTTGCAGGAAGAGTGAGTTTCTGCCACCAAGGCATGATTTCTGATAGAGGAGCTAGGTGTCTGGCTAGAGTTGTGTGTTTATTTTAGAGTGGATTCCTTTTCAGATGTGGGATACACTAAATAAATGTCTTTTGAGGTCCTTTCTGTTTTACCTTGCCAATGCCTTTCTTACCAGAATCTTATTTGTCTTGATTTATGAGGTAGAGATTGTTGTTTGTCATTCATTTTCGAAAATGACCAGTGAAGTGATGCCATGACTTGTAAATAAATTGGTTTTAAGGAAGGGAAGACTGTGTAGTCACAGTTGTACTTTCTCCTCTTGAGACATCTAAGACCTAGGGAAAGAACTTAAAACTAGAAATCATAATACATAGGTTCTAATTCATTCTCTTGCTGATTTCTAGGTTTGTGAGCCCAGTGAAGTCAAAGGGTCAGATCCAGTGGTGGGACTTAGTCACTTCATCCCAGTTCAGCAGAACTGATACCTGATTTTATGTTGAGTTTGATGAACCATTTAATGGCATTTGCAATCAAGGTTCTCTCTAAGGTGAATGCCCAATGTGGAAATCACGAATTTACATTCCTTACTCTTTTTTAATGTTCATTTCTAAGCACCCCAGTCATATTCATCCCTTCCATAGGTGAAAAAATGGGAACTATTCTTGTAATATTTATTCATCCATTTCTTAAAACTTCTCATACCTTTGTTGAAATTTTAATTCCCTTCTCTTTGTTATGTCAGTAAAAAAAATATATAATGTAAAGAGAAAAAGTTCCAAACAACCAGGGGATGACAAGCTGTCATTTGTTTCCACATTGTTTTATGCCCCAAATTCCCCTAGGATATTATGAGTGTGTTGGTGTTCCCTGAATAGTGAAACCAAAAGGAAGCTGGAACACAATGAACCAATAGAAATATAGATTTCAGGGGCTATCATCCATTTCAGAAGCTGTGGAAATAAAAGAAAAAAAGTTAAAATAGGTAGGATGAATTTTGGTTCTGCCTATATTCCAACATTGGCTTCTATGGTTACACGACTGTTTTCTGTGAGTAATATAACATAATCTAGTTTGATTGGGTTTTTTTGTAGTTCTTAATTGAGCATTAATGCATGAAATATTAAACCACTTTTGGGGATATCTTTTTGTATACTTAAAGCAGTCATTAGGGCACAGAATTGGTGGTTAATTTATTTTCAATCCCAGGTTGATAAAATGGGGTCTGATCCCTGACATTGGAGTTAGTGGATTGGCTTCTAATTTTGTCTCATTCATGTACTTCCTATGTGACTTTGGGTTCATCACTTAATCTCTCTAGGTCCCAGTTTCCTCATCTCTAAAATGAGTGATTTGAACTAGATTATTTCCAAATCCCTTTCATTTCTAAATATCTATGATCCTACATAAGTGAGAAACCCTTCTCTCTGCCCCCAACATGAAACCTATTGTAGCTGCCTCTGGAATCTTTGCCTTCTTCTTTGCAGCTGCACCAGGAGGAGTTTCTTCCCATCAGCAGGGCAGTGCAGAAGAGAAGGGAGACTATACTTGCAGCAGAGGAAAGTTGACATAAGTAATAGGGAAAATAATCCTATTAGTAATATACATTATAGGTTAAATAGGCATCTGTGGGCCAGCTGGAACTCTAAGTACCATTTAGTACACAGTTTCTTTGGGAAAAATGTGTTCTTAGTTCCAAACAACTGACTCTGAAATGAACTCTTGCAACTCAAACCATTTGTGGGCTGGGTAATGCCCATGCTTATTTATATAAGGTTCTGCCAGTACTATTGATAGGTGTCCTGGAGTAAAAGAACATGAGTTGCCAGCTGTGAGTAATTTTCAGAGCTCTTAATGAAGATGATGAGGGTGAATGATATAAAATTCTCTCTCCTTTATCCTCTTGCTCACAAGTGAAATAGTGCTGGCTCTGAGATTATAGGAGATGCCTCAGTTCCCTCTTTATTATATAACCATAGAACAAGGACAATGGCCCTAGTTATATTAGAGAGTCCATTTTTAAAGTGTTTCCCATTTATTTCAAAAGAAATAAATTTTAAACCAAAGTCTGTTTTATGTCAGCACATAAACAGCAACAACAAAAATAAGAAGCAACTGCTTCTTTTTTATTAGAGTATAGTTTATTACAAAAGTGATTCTCAAGAGAGGGAAACTTTTTTGGTACGAGTTTAGAGAGAGTGAAAGTGAAGACTAACCTAAGGCTAGCTTATGTACCCTCTTATCTCTTTTCTTGATTTTTGAACTTCAAGTCCATGCTTCTGCTGCTGTTTTATCCTGAAAGTTCCTGCAATGCCTGGAACCTCTTCTCTATGACATATTTGTCTTCTCTCTTCTTTTTTGCATGAATTCCTGTGGGTTCTTTTTTTGTGAAGGTCCAAAGCTTGCTATCCTTCTGTTTCTAATCCTGTTTCTGACTTTGGAAATTTAAACCATACCACACACTAGGTTCCATCATCCTCCTCTCTCCTCACTCCTTTTGTGTGTTATGTTCCCAAATTAGAATGTAAGCCCATTGAGGGCAGGGGATGCTTTTAATTTATTAATTCAATTTACTAAATTAATTAATTTAATAATAAGTTAATTAAATTAATGATTAATAATTAATTATTAGTCCCAGTGCTTAGTTCAGTTCCTGGGACATAGAACTTAAAGGCTTGTTTCCTTTCTTAGCAGAGAGACCTGAAAGAAATATTGAAATATTTTTCTGAATTTTCTGGTTTTGGACAGAACCACAGTGAGGATATAACTATAGCAGGATAGAAACTAGTTCCCAAGAAAAAGAGGCTGATGTCATACAAAACTAAAATGTAAGCTCAACATAGTTTAGCTGGCTGTTAAAAGAATACCATGTGTCAAGGCTATGCTACAGTACTTTTCAGTTGCATTCTGTAAGAGTCAGAGCCATAACTAATAACTCTGGCACTGGAGATAAATACTAAGAAACATATCCAGAGCATGGAGAGCAAAAGTATCACTGAAATAAACTCTTAAAAATAAATTCAGGTCCAGGACGAGGCGAGACTTCAGGAAGAGAGTCTAGATTTTGGATAATAGTCTATGAATGGGAGACAGAGATAGAATTTAGGATAGCATGAGGCTACTAGAAAGGGAGTGCAAAAGTGAAGGTGGACTAGTAAAGAAGTTAATACTTCTGAATGCAAAGTTGTTTCTTCCTGTAGTAAAATAGTTCAATTTAATTTATTTAATCATTAAAATTCAATTTACTTAAATTTAAATAGTGATGCAAATGTAAAGGTCCAGTTGTTTCAACTGAGATTAGGATCAGTCTAGAGAAATTTGAATCTAAAAATTAGGTATAATACCGAGAGGTTCTTTAAATCAGCAATGATTAAAAATGACAGATTATTGTAAGAGAGAATGATCTATTCAATAAAAAAGTCAGAAATAAATGCTGTATTTGCATAAAAAGAAAAGAAAATTTCTTTAAAATTGATGATGACCCTACCTATTTAAAGTCATTAATTAAACCTATGTAATGACTTATTTGATACTCTGCTTCTATTCATTTCTAAGTTTTAAACCTGGTAACACAACTCACCGTATGTTCAGCCCCCTTTCCAGACTTTGAAAGCAATCTTGTCTCTATTTAGCTGGAATAGAAAGAGAACAAGGTCAATTGTACACCAATGGAACATTGACTTGGATTCTCATTTCCCCAACAATATGGGATATTCACTCGTTTCTAAATTCTTTTGCCTTTTCCTGTACATTCCTTGTCATTGGCTTCAATGATTATGCTCCTTACTTCCCTATCCTTAGAATTCCTTCCAGCTTCATGGATGTCACGTCTCATCTCTTAGTATCTTGAATATTTCTGGGCCTTTATTCTAGCTGGGTCCCTGATACATGCTGCCACATTTCTTTGGTGGCATCTCCTTAGACCTCAGCCATTTATTTGGCGGGGCCTCATCCCAACTCTTTTCTGGAAGAAATCACGAGTCTTTTAGACTTAGCTTGGATGATTTCATTAATGATTTTCACCTTTCATCTCATCCTCCCAAGCCAACCATAATTTATAAAGCAAGTAACATATGTAAGGTATTGTCTTCAGGGCTAAGGATATGAAAAAAAATTAAAACAAAGTTAGTTCTTGCCTTCAGAGAGGTTGCATCTTTCTTAAGGACTTTCTTCAGGCTTCTGTGTCTAGGCACTTGTCCCTGGGATTTCTCAGCTGCAAACTTGGTCCCATGTGTACATGCCTATCCTTTGTCCAACTCTGAGAATATGCCTTCTTTGAATACCCAGAGGCAGCTTCAGCCACGATTATGACAATATGCTCTGAAGAAGTTGGACAGAAAAAAAAATCTCTGATTTATAAAGTGGCATGATACACACTGAACCAAGTGAAAGGTATTTTTAGCTACCAGCTGTGCAAGCAATAAGTAAAAGACTTTGGGGAGCTAAAAATGTTTGGGATGTGTCAAATAGGAGCTGGCAAATACCCTGGGGCGAGAAAAGCTCCAGATCGGCTACATCTGGCACACATTTTAATGTGTACTATTTTTAGGTTATACTTTGATACCACCAGTGATCTAAAGGTATTTCCCAGAAAGGGAGAAGGAATGGCTTGCTGTAACAAGTTGATTCTCAAAGACTTCTCTCTCTAAACCCTTTCCCCTCAGACTGAGGCTGGCATCTCCTAGGTGGTTTGATTCTTGTTCCATAGCTCAAACTCTGTCTACCTGGATCATAAATGCTACATATGAATCTTGAAATTCAGGCTTCAACATTCAGGTAATTCCATCACGCGCTTTGCCCTGGATACTTCATACTTCTCCTTGGTATCATGGTAGAATTCCTTATTGACTGTTTTTCTTTAAACCTTGAGCTTTTGGCTGGCTCTAAGTCATTGCTTTGTATCTGATGACTGTTTTATACCTCAAACTAGATACAGTCTATTCACCGAATAAGTAGTTGAATAGAATCTCAAACAGCATTAACAGAATAAAAATGAATATCAACCCTTCAGTCTGTTGTCATTGACTCTCTTTAAAATGAGTATGTATATACTTATCTCTCTCTCTCTCTCTCTCTCTCTCTCTCTCTCTCTCTCTCTAGCAGCTGTATGGCGCAGTGAATAGAGTACCAGGCCAGCAACCTGGTAGAATCATGTTCCTGAGTTCCAATCTGGCCTCAGGCACTTATTAGCTATGTGAGTTTAGGCAAGTCTCATAACTCTGTTTGCCTCAATTTTCTCATCTGTAAAATGAACTGGAGAAGGAAATAGCAAATACCTCTATCTTTGGCTAGAAAATTCTCATGAAGAGTTGGACATGATTGAAAGAACTGAATAAAAACAACAAAAGCACACGTCTATAGGTTAGCTGGTTGTTTCTTGTTCTTTCTCAAAGAAGACCCAAACAAGACTATGTTAAGAGACAATTTACAATGTGTCCAACTGTGGCTGCTCAGAAAAATATGAATTTGAAATTCTCTGCTTTAGATTGGGCAGATTAGTCTATGGGAACACCTGGGGTGGATATCTAAACTTATGTAGCTCACATTTCCTTGGAGCTGCTTCAGTTCTGCCTTGCTCATAGAGTACAGAATCATGTCTGATGAGGGTACATCATGCTGAGCGGTTCTGTGCTAGTGTTTCCCATGCTCCACAATCAATTCCAAATGAGAACATATATATATATATATATATATATATATATATATATATACACACACACACACACATATATGTATATATATGTCTGTGTGTGTGTATGCATGTAAATACATTTGTTTCACATTATAATCTCTCCCATCCACTGCCCCATCCATTCCCTATTGGGCATGTTCCAAAAATGTATCTTTTATTCTGCATTTTAAGTCCATCCCGTCTCTGGCAAGAGTTAATTGGAGTGTCTCATCTTGTATCTTCTAAATGAACCCTTGATCAGAGTTTTCAAATCTTTCATTGTTTTCCAAAAATGTTTTAATTGTAAGTTTCTTTTTCAAGTTTAGCTCACTTTACATCATTTTATAGAGAGGTTCTCCTATTTCCCTGTGCAACTATCTTGATAACCCAAACTCTAATCTTCCTAGCATCATTATGTCTAGTTTCCACCTTTGTTCCCAAGTGAAATTTATGCTAGGGTATTGTTTCCTTTTCACTGTGAAGACTTTCCCTGGTCCAAGGCTGGTGCCACCAAAGAAAATTCTTAACCAAATTAAAGACAGAACTTTGGGGAAAATCACTATTGGTTGTCTGTTATGCCTCTAGCAAGCTACAAAAAGTAGGAGAAAATCTAATAGGCTAAGTAATGCCTTTAAGCTATACATTTAACTGACATTTGTTAATTAATAGAAATTTAGTGCCTCTCAGAGGTGGTCATTTGAAAAACAGGTGCTTATCACCTTTAACTTCGAAAAGAGCCCTGGGTCACTAAACTTTTGCTGACTGTTTCATTTCACATTAATATGTTGTGACATAAGGGTTTTAAAAATCATTGATTTCCTAGGCAAATATATTTGATTTTTGGGACTTAAAATGTTTTGACTTTGCTCTCCCTTCCTTCTCTCCATTTTCATTAAATTAGGCAGGTGATTTGTTCTCCGTGCCTCAGTTTCTTCATCTGTAAAATGAGGTATCATATCAAATTAGAAATTTTTAACTCCAGTTATCCTTTAGTCTAATAAATTGCTATAGTCTCCATGATGGACCTCTCTCAGCTGGGTTAGCAGCTTAGGGAGTGGGGAAACAGGGCCAGGGAGAAGAAAAGGGAATAATAGATTTGCAGGACAGGAAGAAGAAATTATTTAACAATGTTATTGATTGTAAGGAAGAGGATTTTGATTAAAAAAAGTTTGTACCAACTGGTAACAATTTTCCCCAAACTGATAATTGGAAAGCACTGAATTAGAAGATCTATTTATTCCCTTGCAGGTCTAGAAAGTTTTCTGACATGAATTCTCAGAGGAAGAGATTTTATTAATCTCTTCTTAATATGACCTGCTTTTGTATTCACTTAGAGTTAGAAAATTTTGCTGCGATTTTAATTTATTCTTACATCCTTTTCTTTTATATCAGTGTCATTTCTGGTATATTCTTTTGTTTTGTACTGTTTAGAGAGTCATCCCCTTACACACAAACACATAACTTTTACTCTTTGTCTCTTTGCTGCATGTGTGTTCGTGTGTATGTGTTTGTGTGAGTGTTGAGGGAGGTAGGGGGTGGTCAGAAAAACTAATCAATAAATGAACCATATCTGAGAGTGTATGCAATGTTCTGAGTACAGAAATGTTATTGATTGATCAACAACCATAGTTCCTATTCCTGGAGTAATTTATACTTTGGAAAAAAGGGCAGAATATTTGAAGGTTACATTGCTATGGCTCATATAGTAAGAGCTGGAAGGTACCTAAAGTCTCATCTAATCTAACACCCTCATTTTACAAAGTTGGAAACTGAGGCCCAAAATAATTAAATGATTTATCCAACCAACCAAGGTCACAAAGGTCAGAGTGACTTCCTCCCTCCTTTCTTCTCTCTCTCTCTCTCTCTCTCTCTCTCTCTCTGTGTCTCTCTCTCTGTCTCTCTGTCTCTGTCTCTGTCTCTCTTTCTCTCTCTCTCCTCAAATACTAGCTATTTGACACTTTGGGCAAGTCACTTAACATCAGTTTCCTCATCTGCAAAACAAGCTGCAGAAGTTTTGATATCTTTGCCAAGAACACCTCAAAAAGGAGGCATGAAGAGTCAGACATGACTGAAATGATAAAACAGTTATAATAAATATCTATCTATATATAGATCTATATTTATATAGATGTAGAGATATAGATGTCTATAGAGCTATATATCTCTAGATATCCCTGAAATATATTTTCTAGTTATAATTAATATTTCATATAAAATATGTTATTATTTACTATAAGGAAATGTATTTCAGATATTCTTTGCAATTTATCACAAGATACTAATTTCAGACAAAATGATTTCCTGGTCTCAGAAATAGAAAAATATATAACTGCAAAGTTGAGTAAAAGTTTTTGATGACTGGGGATTTTATACTTGCAAAAAACACCTGCAAATAACAACCTACAAAGGTTCCATAAGACTTTGCATTGGAAATGGGCAATGAAATTCAGTGAAGCTTAGAGTATATATATATATATATATATATATATATATATATATATATATATATATAATGATTTCTTTTCTATGTAGGGATTTCTTTCACTTGTTATTCTTTACAGGATTTCTTGGGTAGTTCAGCAAAACTAGTGTGTCTGGGATTCAATATCCAGTGGGGGATGAATTCAGGTTGTAATAAAATTGAGCAACTTTTTAAATTGTTCAGATTTTTTCCCCTTGTCATACCATGAAGACCACAAGGTCTTAGATATTTTGGAGAAGCTCACCTGGAAAAGAAACTTGATTTTACTGTCTTCTTGTGAAGTAGTGGAACAATTAAGTAATCTGAAGATAATTGGACTGTTAGAGCATAATCTGTAATGTATTCTTGAAATGTAAGTATATCCCAATGACTGACTTCATCAGGGTAGACAGCTAAATCTCTGACAGTGTTAAAGATAGTTGAACTTTTTCATCTCTAAGATGGATGGCTAGTTGGAGAGATATGTACTTTAAAAATCAGGACAACTTTATTTCAAGCTGAAATGGCATTTGAATATAAATCTAAGCTTATGACTCCTAGAAAATACCCCTGACTATACTTGAAACAGCCTTCAAATTATTTCTTGTGAATTATCTTTATGATGCATGCATTGAACTTCCATTAAGGCTAATGAGAATTATTGCGTGTGTATGCATGGATGATGAGTAACTTTATTTTATAGTGGGCAGAGGCAGAGAGGGAGAGGAAAATGCCCTAGATTTCATGACCTTTTATTTATTGCTCAGGAGAGCATTCAACAGGAAAGGGACAAAGTTGTCACCTGGGTCCCTCTATATACATGATATTGCACATCCTGGACACAGACTCTTGGTTAATGAAATAATATTGTACATTTTAGTGATATATTGAGGGTTTCTTATCTCAGCAAGGCAATGACATTGATATTGAAGACATCAATAGCCACTTTTAGCTAATGATAGTCATTTCTTGACTCCTATTGTCAGTAATTTAGGAATTTAGCAATTGCTAATTTAGGAGATTCTGGGGTACCAATTCTCAGGTACCTGGGTTGGGTATTTTATTAGCATGCTTGTTCTCAACAAGTTACGTCTATTTTATTATATTATGAGAACTACATATAGAGCACAAATCATGCCTGTGCAAGATGTTTTCTTGTCTTTGGGGTTTTGCTTTTCTGGAAAAACGAATTCTTTCATTCAGAATATCAAGAACCTAGAAATGAAGACTGAGGATATTATTTTTTAGTTTCTCTGTTCCTGCTAATTAGAAGGTAGTAAAATGATAGATGGAATACTGAACTTTAAGGGGGATCTTGGTTTAATCCTTGATTCTGATTGTTATTCAATCAGTCAGTTATATCTGATTCAATGTAACTTCATGGGCTTTACCCATGGTAAGATCATGGGACCATGAAAAAAATACTTAATCTCTCAGTTTCTTCAACTTCAAAATGATGATTTTGGAATGAGCGATTTCTAAGGTCCCTTCCCATTATAAATGTGATCTTCTAAGCCCTAGATAGATAGCAGTCTTCTTTTGTGGAGAGTTCTCAAGCCAACAAAAATTCATTACTTTAATTGCTACTTATATTTGGGACATTTCCATTATCTCCACAATGGCTGTATGGAGAGATGAAAAAGAGGAAGGAGTCAGTGATAATACCAAGATTTCCAACATGGAGGGTTGGAGGAATAACAGAGCTACTGACAAAGTGAGAGAAAAGATGGGAAATATTATTATGAAGTCATGGGTGACATTGAGATAGAGATACAGGTCTAGGATTCAAAAGAGACAGATCAAGGTTAAGGATAATGATTTTGAGGGCCATCTGTCTAGAAATTAACTATGGGAAGAATAGAGATTGACAAGCATGTAAATATAAAGGAAAAAGAGAGGCAAAGACAAAAGTGTTTGACACTTGTGCCCTAAAGGATCTGGTGCAGAATGAATTGCTGTCAAAAACAACAAAGAAGAAGCGGACAAAGAGGTAGGAGAGAATGGTGACTTCAAAGCTAAGGAAAATGAAAGACAAGAATAATTAGATGATTAATAATGCCAAATAATATAGATGGATCAGGGAGAATGTGAGCTGAAATAGAATTGATAACTTAGAGGCTACTGGTAACCTTTGAGGGAAGAGATTCCCTAGAATGGTAAGGGTAGAAATCAGATGGAGAAAGGTTTTTTTTTTTTTTTGTGCTTTCCTTCCACTTTGGTGTTCAAAAAAACAAAAATCGTATTGAATAGTTTTTAATTCCAAAATTATACTTTAGAATGCATATTAATGAATTCACAATTTTGGTCATTACCATTGAATGTCTATGGAGCTAAATTCTTGGATTCTACTTTATCTGGTAGGGAAGAAACAAAGGGAGAATAATGAGCATGGGGATATTTTAAAAATTATAAATAAAGAAGTTATCTAGTGGTACATAGTTTCCCTTCTCATAATAGCTCTAGTGGATTACTTTTATGGGGACTTTTTCACTAATTTGACCAGACAGGTTGAATTCCCCTAGGGCTACTGCAAGTTTAAGATGGGAATGTGCTGCTGATAAGAGCTGAAGAGGGTTTTAAAGGTTGCAGTTGGCCCAATCAGACTTAACCCCTTTTTATAAGCTGCAAATGCAGGCCATTCACAAAAATTAAAGGGCTATCCTTACCTTTGATAGCTTCTATTGCCTACCTGAAGCCAATGAATTGGCACAATCAATTCCCTCTCAACTCCCTACTACATTTAATTTTAATCATACATGATTAACTCTGGTGGTTCATTGATTTTTACTCCCCATTGATCATATTTCTCCCTAAGATCTCCTTTGTACTTGAGGTTCCCCCCTTGTATCCACTAACCTGTTCAATTTAACCTTCAGCTAGACATTAGAAATGTGTTGTTCCGAGTATAGAAATGCATTTGGTTGAAAAGATCATGGACTTTTAAATCAGGACAGTCTATCCTCCTGGGAGGTCATAGGAAGTGATAATTAACTGCTATGGCTCCATGCAGTTGTAGATACAAAGTTGTAGCTATTTTCTTCTAGATTTTTATTTCCAAAAAATGTTTTCATTCTTTTTCAAGTTTCCTCATTATTCTGTCCCTTTTTATATTCACCCTGGAATCTACTGTGACATTGACTCCAGCCAAGCTCATTTATAGCAACAATATTAACCTGCATTGATCTAGAGTCATGTAACATTTAAAAGGCAATAATGTCCATTAATGGCATCCTCTCCTGAGGATCCGAATGACAGTTGCATAAGTAAATTCATGAGTCTGATTTGCTATGAATACTGATGCAACTTATATCTGATTTTAAAAAAAAATAGCCAGAAGTGGAAGGACTTAGGAAATTTAACTAAAAAATTATAGTAAAATGTATACTTTTTGAGGGCAAAGATTATTTGATTTTTGTATTTATCCACCTATATACTGTAGGCACTCAGTGAATGCTTTTTGAATTATATGAAAGAAAGATTATTTTTATTCTGTTCATTGTTTTAGGTAAAGTTCCTGAAATTGATGAACATCCTCTCTGAAAACACATAAAAATAATGCCCTGTAAATTTTTTAGCTTAAGATTCACTCAAGGCTATCTCACTATTGATTTTTAAAAATCCCATTGGCCTTCTGTCTGCTCAGGGCTCTGAAATCTCACCTGCCTGCTGTTTGCTCTATTACCTCATCGTCAGAGAGAAGTCACTGTCCAACACCTGTCACTTCAGCAAGTGGTGCCAATGCGGGTCAGTAGTGAAAAGGTTTTTGATGGGAATATTTCTCCAGTTTCATTTCTCATTTTTCCACTATGCAGTTATCATTTGATTTCAGTCATCAGTGACTTGGGCAGGATCCAGTATTTTCTCGTGTATTAAGTTTGAAATAGTTCAGTTAGTGCACATTTGTTACAAACACTTACTATATGCGTGCCACTATTATTTTTCATAATTTCTTCTTCTTTATTCCTTGATTTAACAAAACTAGTTTTCTCTCTCTTCCTTACTCAGGACCCTCCCTCTCCTAATTCCATGACATTTTGCAAAGTATCTGCAATACATGATATATTTCTCCCTTTTCTCCACCTTAAAATCTGTTTTCCTTTTAAGATATAATTCTGGAGGCAGCCAAGTGGAGCAGTGGATAGAGTACTGACCCTGGAGTCAGGAGGACGTGAGTTCAAATGTGACCTCAGACACTTAATAATTACCTAGCTATGTGAACTTGGGCAAGTCACTTATTCCTACTTCCTTAAATAAATAAGTTTTTAAAAAAGGATATAATGGGGGGGCAGCTAAGTTATATCCTGGAGTCAGGATGACATGAGTTCAAATCTGGCCCCAGAATAATTACCTGGCTGTGTGGCCTTGGTCAAGTCACTTAAACCCACTGCCTTGTAACCCCCCCCCAAAGTTATAATTATGATACCATCTTCTTCAGGAAAGTATTTTTTGATTTTTTTTCCAACTAGTGTCCTTCCTCCTGATGTGTATTCAACCAAATTATAATGGCTCCTGATTGTCAATTTACATTGAGAAAATCCACAAATGTTACAGATTAGGGTTTGATTCATTTTATTTTTTTTAAACTTGGATAGAAACTAAACAACATAAGGATCCTTATAGGCCACATATTGACTTTGGAAAGCCACATATTAACATTATTTATATTCTATTTCATTTTTATGTATTTTATTAAATATTTCCCAATTTTTAATTTTTACTGGCCATAGTAGGGTGTACTAAGAATCATTTGAAGGACTCTACCTGTGTTTGATATATCCAGACTAAACTTAAAAAAGTGATGAAGAAGTTGTTGATTAATCAATTTAGACACAAGAAGTATAGGTGTTTCTTCCAGCTATGCCTCTGTCTCTTACAGTTTTACAATTCCTTGTAACTATTTTGTCGATGTTTAATGTGTATTTGTTTGTTTAGTTTTTGCAAGGCAATGGGGTTAAGTGACTTGCTGAAGGTCACCCAGCTAGGCAATTATTAAATGTCTGAGACTGGATTTGAATTCAGGTACTCCTGACTCCAGGGCCAGGTGCTCTGTCCTCTGCACCACCTAGCCATACCTAATGTATATTTATTAATTTTTCCTTTATGTTATATATTTTAGTATATATTTATATTATATATGTACATTTTGTTGACATGCATGTACACATTTCTATACATAGGACAGTATTACATATGTGCACATGTGTGTGTGTATTATTTACTTGTCCATATTAGAATTTAAACTCATTGCAAATAGAAATCATTCAAGCTTTTTAGTACTTGAATCCACAAAGGCTGGGAACAAAGTAGACACACATAGTGGATGATTAATAAATACTTGATTAATTGATTGAATAGAAACTGTGCTAACCTTCCCTGAGGAGTGTTCATTTTAACGAAAGGGGATGATATATGAATAATTAGGAATGTAGATATATGTAGAATAACTGGGATTCATAATCTAGGGTCCATGAACTTATTTTTGTGATTATTATTTTATTTTATTTTTTCACATATTTATTATAAAAGTTTTTCAACATTCATCCACTTGCAAATTTATGTTACACATTTTTCTGCCATCCTCACTTCCCAACCTCTTCCCTCAGCAATGAACATTGTGGTAAAATTTGTACATGTATAATTTTGTTTAACATGTTTAGATAGTTGACATTTTGTGTATGAGGAATTATGACTAAAGGAAATGAAAATATGGAATAAGAAGGAAAGACACAAGAGAAATATTAAAAATGTGAACATAGTGTACATTTAGATTCTATGGGTATCCTCCCCCCACCCAGATGTGGATGGCACTGTCCAAAACAGGTCCCCCAGGGTTGTCTTGGATCTTTCAACTGCTGAGAGGAGCTGCATCCTTCAAAGTTGATCAATTCACAGTGTTGTTTATATGGTCAATATTCTCTCATCATTTCATATAATTATTTCCATGTTTTTCTAAAATCTCATCATTCATGGTTTCTCAAAGAACAGTAGAACTCAATAACATTCATATACCATAACTTGTTCAGCTGTTCCTCAATTGATGGACATTCCCTCAATTTGCAATTCTTTGCCACTACAAAAAGAGTTGCTCTAAAATTTTTGAATATCTGGAACTTTTCCAAATTTTATGATTTCTTGTGGATATAGATATAGTTTTATTGCTGTTTGGGCATAGCTCCTTATTGCTCTCCAGAATGATCGGATTAGTTCAAAACTCAAGCAACAGTACATTAATGTTCCATTCTTTACACAACATTTCTAATATTGACCATTTTCCCTTTTTTCATCTTATTCAATCTGATAGGTGTGAGATGGTACCTCATGATTGTTTTAATATGTATTTCTCTAATCATTAATGATTTGGAGCATTTATATATATATATATTTTAATTTCTTCATATTAAAATTGCCTTTTCATATCCTTTGATCATTTACAATTGGGGAATGACTTATAACCTTATAAATTTAATTCAATTCTCTATTTTTTAAGAAATAAGATTTTTATCAGAAGCCCTAGCTGTGAAAATTGTTTCCCAGCTTTCTACTTTAATTCTAATCTTGATTTTATTAGTGCAAAATCTTTTCAGTTTAATATAGTCAAAATCACCTATTTTGCAATTTATAATGCACTCTTTTTCTTGTTTGGTAAAACATTTCTCCCTTTTCCATAGATCTGGTAGAATATTTCTTGATATGTTAATTAGTCTGTGGTTTCATCCTTTATGTCTAAATCCTGTACCCATTTGATTTTATTTTGGTATAAGCTGTGAGATGTGTCTATGTCTAGTTTTTGCCATGCTATTTTCCAGTTTTTCCAGTAGTTTTTGTTAAATAGTGAATTCTTATTGTATTTGGGTTTGTCAAACAATAGATTGCTACAGTCATTTACTGCTGTTTCTTTTGTACCTATTATAATCCACTGATCCATTCCTCTATTTCTTAAGCATTACCAAGCAGTGTTTTTTTCTGGCAAGGTCATGGGATTAATGACTTTCCAGGGTCACATAGTTAGGCAATTAGGAAGTGTATGAGTTAGGATTTGAACTGAGGTCCTCCTGAATGCAAGGTGGGTACTCTATCCACTGTGCCACCTAGCTGCCCACAAGGCAGTTTTAATGGCTACCATTTTATAATACAGTTTTAGAGCTGATACAACCAGATCAGCTTCCTTTGCATTTTTCCCCATCAATTCCTTGATATTCTTGACCTTTTTTTTGCTCCAGATGAATTTTGTTTAACTATTTTTTCCTAGTTCTGTGAAGTAATAAAATAAGTAATTTAATTTGGGTAGAATTGTCATTTTTATTATATTACTTTGGCCTAAACATGAGTAACTGACATTTTTCCAATTGTTTTAGATAAGACTATGTGTTCATATAATTTCTAAGTTTGTCTTGGGAAGTATATTTCCAAGTATTTTATGTTGTCTACTGTTACTTTTTTAAAAAAAATTTTTTTTTAGCTTTTTGCAAGGCAACCAGGGTTAAGTGGCTTGCCCAAGGCCACACAGCTAGATCATTATTAAGTATCTGAGAGCAGATTTGAACCCAGGTACTCCTGACTCCAGGGCCGGTGCTTTATCCACTACGCCACCTAGCTGCCCCCTACTGTTACTTTAAAAAAGAATTTCTCTCTCCTTATCTTATTTTGGACTTTGTTGTATTCTATATAAAAATGCTGATGATTTATGTAGGCTTATTTTATATTCTGCTACTTTTGCTGTTGTTCGTCGTTGTAGGTATTTTTATGAGAAAAATTTGGAATTTCTTTATTTCATTGAGAGTCCATATTTCCCCCCTGAAAAAAATATGCTGAGTTTTGCAGGTTGCTAGTTCTTAGCTGTAATCCAAGGTTCTTTGTCCTCTGAAATGGCTCGCTTATCTTTTAATGTTGAAGCTAAGTCCTGTGAAATTCTAATTGTGCTTGCTTTGTATTTAATTTGCTTCTTTTTAACTGTATGTAATATTTTCTCTTTTAGTTGAGAATTCTGGAATTGGGCTATGATACTCCTTGAAGTTTTTATTGTGGGAGGGGGGGGGTTGGGGGAGGAGGTATCTCTTGCTGCATGTGTCCTGTGTATTCCTGAAAGATATTTTCCAATCTCTCTTTTTTTGATCTGGACTTTCAGGTGGACCAATAATTCATAGATTATCTCTCCTAAGTCTTTTTTCCAGGTCATTTATTTTTTCTAAAACATACTTTACATTTTCTTTAATATTTTTCAGCAGTTTAATTTTGCTTGATGGAGTCTTGGTGTCTTGTAGAGGCTCTAGTTTCTATTTTTCCAATTCTATTTTTAAGGGTTTTATTTTCTTCAGTTGGCTTTCATGTTTCCTTTTCCAGCTTGTTAATTTTACTTTCAAGTGAACTGTTTTCTTTTTCCAGTAGGCTGATCTTCCTTTTTGATGAGTTGCAATTCTTTCCCAGTTGGTTGATTTTATTTTTTGATGAGTTATGTTTTTTTTTTTTTCCAGGTGATCATTTTTACTTTTGGTTTTTTTAAAGATTTTTCAAGGCAATGGGGTTAGGTGACTTGTCCAAAGTCACACAGCTAATTAATTATTAAGTGTCTGAGGCCAGATTTGAACTCAGGTACTCCTGACTCCAAGGCCAGTGCTCTATCCACTGGGCCACCTAGCTTCCCCGATCATTTTTACTTTTAAAGGAGTTAAATTCTTTGGTCAATTTTTCATAATTCTCCTGCATGGCTCTCATTTTTTCCCCTGATTTTTCATCTTCCTCTCTTCTTTTTTTAAATCTTTTTTAAGCTCTTTCATGAGATTTTGGATTTGAGTTCAATTCTTAAACTCCTTCAAAATTTCCCTTGTAGGTAATTTGTCACTACTTCCTTGTACTGAGATGACATTTTTATCATTACTCTCTGAATAGAAATTTTCTATAGTTAGCATTCTTTTTTTTTTTTTTACTCATTTTTATAGTTGAGTTCTGCTCCTGGGATACAGGGAATTTAGTCCTGAGCTTTTAGTGCTGGGGCTGGGGTTTGGTTCCTGGCTTATTGTGTGCCCAGGTATTGCCTATGTAGCCCAGGTTTTGCCTGTGCAGAGGTTTGTTTCCTCCTTTATGTCCAGACTTTGCCTATGCAGTGGTTTATTCCCTATTGTATGCTGTCTGTTGCCTCAGCCTGGGCTCAGACTGCTGACCAGTTATCTAACTGAACTGGAACCTGGGCTGCTGTCTAGCTGCTGGAACTGGGGCATCTAGCTGCCAGGATATGGGCTGTGCTATGGCTAGTTTTCCCACTTTCTTGCCTAGCTGGGCTACACTTCTGATTTTCCTTCCAAAGAGAAAGACTTTCACTGAAGATTCTTGATGATGTCCAGAGTTGAGAAATTGTTTTGCACTTCTTTAAATGTGGCATTTGTTGCTTTAATGTCTGTGTAGAGGCTTCATTTAAGTTTGTGTAGGGAAATGTTCCAGGAACATGCTAGCTTCACAGCAACATCTTGGCTCCATCCCAGAAATCAAACATTTTTTTTAAATCAATAATTATGTTTGAATGTAATTGGATTCCTTTTCTAATCCTATGCTTTTTATTTTTATTTTTTTTATTTACTGATAATACTGAGAAGAGTTTGCCAGGCTACCAGGTATATCCATGACAGAAAAAAATGAAGATGGATGTAATGGATCTAATGTAAATGGATGATAACGGGGACAAGCTGGAATTACCTCTTCTAGAGGGTCGAATTTGAACAATGCTTTGAAAGAAGTCGGAGAAGCTAGGAATCAGAGATATGGAGGAAAAGAATTCTAGGTATTTGGAAAACTAGAAGAAAGGCATGGCGTCAGGAGATGGAATATTTTATGTGAAGGAAGACAAGGAGACTATTGTAGTTTCAGAATGTGTATAGGAGAGAGCTAAGTGTAAGGTAGAGAGAAGCCAGGTTGTTAGGGGTTTTAAATACAAAATAGGATATTATTTTCAATCTTGTAGGCACATTGGAATCATAGGAGCTTATTGGGGAGCAAAAGGCTACTGTGACAATTGTTTTATTGAAGTCACTTTGGCAGTGAAATGGTGAAGAGTTTGGAATGGAGAGAGACTTGAGGCTGTCAGAATAATCAGAAAGTGGCTGCAACAATTCCTAAAAGGGATGTGAAACCGACCCAGAAACATTACTATCTTTTGATCATCTTAAATCTTGTATTTTCATAATGCCCTTTCTTCAGTATAATCTCTCTAATCTATCTCACCCTTCAGGAAAAATGGAAGTAGGTCTGACTCACATATAAGCAAATAAACAAATTACATTTAACTATCAACATAGAAGCTAGCTGACCCGGGGATGGGATTGCCTGGTCTCAAGTCAGAAAGACTCATCTTCCTGAGTTCAAACATCTGACCTCTGTCATTTACTAGCTTTCTCATTCTGGGCAAGTTACTTAACCACATCTCCCTCAGTTTCCTCATCTATAAAGTGAGCTGGACAAGCAAATGACAAACCACTTCAGAATCTCTTCCAAGAAAATTCCAATGGGATACTGAAGTGTCATACAAGAAAAGAGTGCTATACGGGGAGGACAGGAAACAAATATTTGTTAAAATCTTACTATATCTCAGTGACTGTATTGAGCATTTTACAAATATGACAGTCATTACAATCTTGTTTAAATTTCAATTCTGTTAATTGGAGAAAGTAGAATTTGATTTCAGTAACAGTTATTCTTTCAGCTAAATAAAAGAAGACTCTCTTCTCCTTCCCCTTCCCTCCCCCACCCCATACCAAAGTATCAGCCAAAGGCACTTTCAGCTCTTTTCCAGGAAGGAAAAATAGACACAAAACTACTACCATAAGGCTGGAATTTAGACCCTATTAACCCTATTAACAATTTGTGACTGATGGCAGTTTAGATAAAAAGATCTGTATTCTTGAAGAGATTCTACTTTATATATATAACCTGAATAAGAGCTATCATAATCCTGTACAAATTTTGGATGTCTTTAAAATGTTTCTCTCCTTGGTCCTCTACATTATTGTTCTGAAGTCTAATATAATGCTTTAAGCATGATAAATTATCAACAAGTGCATGTTTTATTGGAAATAGTGGATAGGGATGATGATGGATAAGTCTTGCAATTCTTTTCTTCCTTCCAAAGAAGATCCAAAAGGTCAAGTGTCCCGAAGCCAGTAAATGTCAGAGGCATGCTTCACAGCCTGAGTTTTTGTGACTCCAATTTCAGCTTTCTATATACTTTGCCTTTATTGGAAAACAAATAGCTTTCCAAAAGTCTAGACATTTTCAAAGCTACTTCATGTTTCTAAAAGTAGGAAAATTCATTTTTGGGTCTCTAGTTTCTTGAGCTGCCTTTGTTACCTCAAAAATCTATTTTGAATATTAAAAATCCTCATGAAAGAGCTAAGCATATGTTCATATGATGAAGCATTATGTGGATTATCCATGACTAGCTCTGTTAGATTATACAATAGTTGTCATATGTCACGTTATAATTTCATTACATTAATATGTGACCACAGTCATCATGCTGCTACCACAGTATAGCAATCATCCATGATTTTGAATCTAATCCAGAAAAGAACTCCAACTATTTCATTGTGAATGATATATGTTGCTTCAAATGGAAGAAAATGGCAATCTAGCCCTTTGAACCATGTTGAAAGGGACCCTAGAGGGTATAACCTCAAAACATTCTGAAAAAGAAATCACTGTTGGTATTCAGCTCTACCATTACTCCTAAAGTCAGTCAATTTTTTACACTTTGAAAACACTTTTTTTTAACCAAAAAAGAGAAGATTATACTGACCCTATAACACAAGTGTGCAATTTTGGAAACTATATTGAACTTCCAGTATTTGTTTAAGACCCCGACTAGGTAAATTACTATGTATGGAAGCATCTTCTGACCCAACATTTTCCACTAAGAAGCTTCAATGAATTATATGATATCTTTTGTTTTTTTATATTTTATTGTCTTTTACCTTTCTTTTAAGATCCCTTTTGGTGGATTTTGGAAAATATTTTGAAGGTCTATTCTAGTGTTCAGATTTCATATAAAAGTAATGGTTTTTGCATTCAAATGATATGCAGTATGATTTGCACTGCAAAATGTTTCTGAGAGACAATTTATATGGCCATGGTGGAATGGCATATGTAGATAAACAAAATGGCCATCAGGTATTCACCAGCTGTACTTAGCTCAAAGATTTCTATAAATGCCAATTAATGCAAATGTAAGCAATTCCTCTTCTCTTTAACATATTTCAGAATAACTTTTTAAATGACTGAATCTTCAACAAACTGTCCACTATTGAAAGTTCAAAATCCCCAGACATTAAGAATTATTATCTTTGATCTTTCTCTAGATTTCCCATTATTTACTTTGGTACCCAGCTGACTATGGGCGGTATTTCATTCCTGGAAATTCATGTCCTGAAAAGCAATGCTTTGGGGAATTATCATTTAGCTCCACAGTCACTGTGTTTCCAGCTCTGAAATGTCATTTGGAGTAGTAATCGAGTGCAGAGGGTAGAAATATTACCATAGCTTGGCAGGACTACATAAAGCCCAATTCTCAAATTGATTGGTTCTTGGAATTTCCAGTGTCTTTAGCTTGGGTTTTGTAGGTGGAATCAAGATGGGCTTGGCAAGATGCCATGTCTTTTCTAATACAATCATTGTTATTGATATCATTGATATGCATTCATCCTTTTCTAAAGCTCCTCACACAACAAATTGCTGGCAAGGATCCAGGCTAAAATACTGCTTGGCTATAATTTTAAAATTTGGATAAATGTAATTTTGCAGCAAAGTTAGGAGGAGCAAAAGCAGAAGAGAAATGGATAGCTTTCATAAGCAAAGGAACAGTTTCCACATTTCTGAAGTTTTCATCTTAATATGTGCTAATGTAGCATTTTTGTAGGCACTTTAAAAATGCTAGGTAACTGACTTGTATTGATTAACTGAACTTTCTTTTTAGGCAGCCATTCAACAAGCATTTATTAAAGTTTTCAATGGGCCAAGCTTTGCTCTAAATGTTAGGAAATACAAAGAAAGCAAAAAAAAAAAATGTCAGCCATCAAAGAGCTTACATTTTAATGAGGGAAGATGACAGATAAGAAATAGATACGTATATATATATATATATATATATATATATATATATACATACATACATACATACATAAAATATATTGATGGCTGCTTGAGCGAATTTGGGTTACAAAGTCAGTTATGAGTAAATGACCTAAGCTCTGGTGACCCTCGAGCTGAAGGCTTCCCATGGAACTCTGATTTGATAACACAACTGCTTCATTTGTGGTCTTACTTGTTGATAGCCCTGTTTCTGAACTTCTTGACCTGACATATCCTGTCAGGTTACATCCTGACCAAAATAGGGTTACATCATTGTTTTTATCCTGTATGCTAATTTTGTGGCTTTCTGCTCTAAGAACTGTTTGATATTTTGAATAAATGACTCTGCTAGTTGTCGTGCAAGCATCCCCACCTCAGTGTATACATGTTTCTTTTTCTCTCCTGACTTGAATTCATCTCCTGCTGGTCAGGGGATGACAGCATTTAGCACCCTTATGTGGGGCAGGTGCAGGGGACTTGAAGCTATCCGGAGGCTCACATAGTCTTTCAGGAGAAGAAAACCTCCTGGTAAGGCTGTGGTAATGCTGTGATGATTCAGGTGAGGGGATGGCTTGATGAGGGCTGATAAGTGGCATCAGCTTTTTCAATTTCTTTTTCCAAGCAGGTACAGAGTGTGTAATAAGAAACTTTTTATAAAACTAAAAGAAGCCAGGGTAGCATGTAAATATTTTGAAGAAACTGGCTAAAGAGAAGGGTTTAGAAATGATCAAAAACCAAATGTATAAGTCTTTACAGACTGTTTCTGATGTTCTCCATGGATCCCAAGGAAAGGAGAATTGAGTTTAGAAGCTACTTTGAATCCACATTCATGGGAGAATAGAGTGTGAACAGATAAATAAGTGTTAATATGATAAAATGTTGTTGACATTTTCTTTTTCCCCGCTTCTTCACTGTCATTCTGCCAGAATGTTTTCCCCACCTCCTTCTCCCTCTCAGTGGCTTGCCCATTTTACAATTGTGAATCTTATCTTTTGACCATGAAGTTTGGCAGAAAGAATATTTTTAGAATGAGGAGAGAATTAGTTCATGAAGATTTGGATAAACGAGTGTTAAAAAGGAAATTATTTGGAGTTAAAAAAATCAAGAAAGAGAGTGTATATTCCAAATATGTTATATAAAGAATCATAAAAAGAAATGCTATTTTTAATTTGAAAGTTTTGGGGAAATATATTCCATAAAAACAAGAAAGTCAGGTTAATTCTTCAGTATATAATTTGGGTGCTAAGTAATGACAAAAAATAAAAGAATTAAGGGGAAAACTAAATAGTTAATCTTTTATTATTAATTTTTGGCATTACTTAGAACTGAAATTATATACTTTAGAATTAACCTGACTCTCTTGTCTTTTTTGGAATATATTAATTGAACATTTAACTCTTAACCTATGTGAAAAATAATTCCAGGATGACATCTCATTGCCTTAAAGCAAAAACAAAACATGTTATCTTAAAGTTTGCCTTAGACCTGACTATCTTTCACACGCAAATTTCTTTCACATCTCTGTATTATAAGCTTAAAAAAAGAAAATAAGATTCTGGTGCCCGAACAGAGACTTGAACCCTGGACCCATTGGCCATCAAAAAAAGATACTTTTTTATATAAAAAGCCACATCTCTTACAATCTACTCATTTTAATTTAGCTAGTGTATCATGGAGAGTTTTCATTGAGTCTTATTGATGGTATTTTGGTTTTGGACTATTAGCATTCTGTCATGAGGTAGGCTGTAATTGTCATCAGCTCTCTGGAATCAAAGTTGACTATTAAATAAGAGTTCTTATCTATTAAATTATTCATTTTTATAATATTGATGTTTTAAATTGTTCTTCTGATTCTGCTATCCTGATTCTGTAGCAGTTCAGACATCTTTCCATGCCTCTGAAATTTTTCTTCATTTCTTATAGCATAATAGTGTTCAATCACATCTGTTTATCACAATTTATTCATCTATTCATCAGTTAATTGGCATTTCTTTAGTTTCCATTTTTTGCTACAATAGAAAAAACTATTAGGAATGTTTTTGTACATATAGGATCTTTTAATATTTGGGTAAGAGTATAGCAGTGTTACTGTTTAGTGACTTGTGCAAAACTCTGAATTATTTTCCAGAATGTTTGGGCCCATGTGTATTGAGAGGGCATCAGTGTGCCTGTTTTCCTATAACTCTCCAAAATTTGTCACTCTTGACAGTCTGATGGAGATGTTTTGTTAGACTCTTCTTAGATGATACAAGTTTCTCTTTCTCTTTGTACATTCACACACACATTTTTTAAATTGATGTGTGTGTGTGTGTGTGTGTGTGTATAAAATCTCCCTCTCTACTTTCATTGCTCTATTCCTCCCTCCTTCAGGGTAGAGGGAAGTAGGAAGCAAAAAGAATAATAATAATAATAATAATAATGATAATGATAATAATGATAGAAAAAATCAATTTAACCTGTATTTGAGCTAAGAATTGAGGTAAAATAATTGATAAGGGAAAGGACCTCAATTTATTTTTAGAATTTTGACTGCAAAAGTATTTAAAGTACAAATCCATCAGGAAGAATGCTGTCTCCTTTGAAAAGTTCAGAATGTGTTTTGGAATTTAATTGTTTAAAGATCTGGTTTTAATTTCAATCTAACTGCATTATTAAAATGAATAAGAATTGATTTTTGTCCAGAAGGGCTAGACAAAGGTAATTTGTCTGTCTCAATAGCCATTTCAAGCAAAATGGGAATGTGTATTGTTTCAGATCATCACTTTCTCTCACTCTTGCTTAGTACATTACTATTAAACTAATAAGGATATAAGAAATTAGACTTGAAATATATCATATAGAAGTTATATTTGCAAAGCATCAATATGAATTTCCCCTTACCTTCTTGGAAGCTTTGTAAACTTATTTTGAAAATTCACATTTTTTTTCTCTTACAGATGAATTGTAGTTGTTTTCTATCAACACAGTTTTCAACCATACTTTGCACAAGAAATAAATCTCCAGAGTTCTCCTTGGTGCAAAAGGAATATATTTTATTTTCCTATTCCTACAGTGTAATCAACCAACCCAGAATATACATTATTCCTGTCCTAAGTGAGTTTCCAGTTCTAAATGGGTAAGGTTGACACAAAAACAGCTTAGAACTAACTATTGCTATGATGAAGAAGATGACTTTTCATTGGGGAAGATAATACAAAGACTGTAGTAAAGATAGGGGAAAATGATATTTTATTGATGCAATCCACTTCTTAGTTCAAATCTATAGTCAAGTGATTGTCAGAAAATTCCAGGTGAGCCTTGTAATTTTCATCAAATGATGAAATAGAAAGATCAATAGGTTAAGTGATATCACGCTAGTGGCTTAGCATTCTTCTGGGTGCAGGATTGAGTCTGTGATCCACTCTGGGAGTGGTGCTTATCTATCTCTTCTCTGAGCCTTGGGATGAGTTCAAGATCCACCATTACCACTGTACTGCTTTGGACCTGAATGCCTGATTTTGACTCAACATTGCTCCACAGTTCTTGCTCTGGTCATTTGCCTATAGATTGAATTTGTGATCTTGCACTAGGAAGATGATTTATTGTGTTTTCTGTCTATCTTTCCTGATCTCTACTTGGTTGACTTTCATCTTAGTTCATTGTTGGAGTGATTATAGGAGGAGCTGGTCTGGTTGTATTGTATTGTATTGGTTGGAGATGGAATACTGCAACATGTTCTTAAATCTTCCTACACGTGAAAGGTTAAGGAATATTTCTTTTTTCCAATTAATATTTTATTTCATTTTTTACAGTTACATGCTCTGAAAGTTTTTCAACATTCCTCCATAAGCATATGCATATTTTTATGTTTCATAATTTCCTTCTACTTTCCTTTCCAGCCCCCTTCCATCAATGGTGAATAGTCAGGTGGATATTGTACAAGCATATTTGCATTTAGCATGTTTACAGAATAGTCATTTTCTACATGAGGAATTAGGATTAAGGGGAAAGAAAGAAAACCATGAGATAGGAAAGAAATACGTAAGAGAATTTTTTAAAAAAGTGAATGTAATATTCACTCAGAGTCTGATGGGTTTTTTGTTTTGTTTTGTTTTTCTTTATCTGGATGATGATGATATTATTGTCTATAGCCAGGCTAAAAGGGTTGCCCTAGGTCTCTGAATGCTGGAAGGAACTGCTTCTATCAAGGTTGATCATCTCACAATGTTGTTGTTAATGTGTACATTGTTCTCTTGGTTCTACTCCCTTTGCTCAGCATCTGTGTCTGTATTCATTTCATGCTCCTCTAGAGTCTGACCATTTATAGTTTCTTATAGAACAATAGTATTCCAAAGTAGTCATATACCATAACTTGTTCAGCCATTCCCCAATTGATGGACATCCCCTCAATTTCCAATTCTTTGCCACTCAAAAAGAGCTGCTATCAATATTTTGGAACATGTTGAAATTTTCCCATTTTTTATGATTTCTTCTGGGTACAGGCCTAGAATTGAAATTTCTGAGTCAAAGGGAATGCACTTTTTATTACTCTTTGGGGATAGTTCCATATTGAGCTCCAGAAAGGTTGGATCAGTTCACAACTTCACCAATAATGCATCAATGTCCTAATCTTCCTACACCTCCCCAACATTGAACATTTTCCCCTTCTCATCTGTGAGATGACACCTCAGAGTTGTTTTAATTTACATTTCTTAATCAGTAATGATTTGGAGCATTTTTTTCATATGATTAAATATATTTTTAATTTCTTCATTTGAAAACGGACTGTTTATATCCTTTGACTATTTAGCATTTAGGGAATGACTTGTAACCTTATAAATTTGATGCAGTTCTCTATATATTTTAGAAATGAGACCTTTTTCAGAAACTCTAACTGTAGAAATTGTTTTCCAGCTTTCTGTTTTCCTTCTAATTTTTGTCAGCATTGGTTTTATTAGTGTAAAAATTCTTAATTTGATATAGTCAAAATCATCCAATTTGCAATTTATAATGTACTCTATTTCTTGTTTGGTCATAAATTTCTCCCTTTTCCATAGATATGACAGATAGAGTATTTTCTTGGTTTGTTAATTGATCTGTGGTCTTTATGTCTAAATCCTGTATCCATTTTGACCATATGTTGGTATAGGGTGAGAGCTGTGCATCTATACCTAGATTTTGCCATACTATTTTTCCAGTTTCCCCCCCAATTTTGATCAAATAGTGAGTTCTTATCCCAAAAGCTAATGTCTTTTGGTTTGACAAACAGTAGATTACTGTATTGCTGTAGTCATTTACAACTATTTTTTTTAACCTATTTAAAGAGTGTTTCTAAGAATTAGAGGTAAACCTACTTCAGTGACCCAAGACCTAGCTTGATTTAAACATTTTGAAAAAAAAATACTAGACTATTTTTTCAGAGGTGCACTTAATATCTAGAGCACTAAAAGTTGGATTTTGTGAATTTTTCAAAAATGCAAGTCACGGGGCGGCTAGGTGGTACAGTGGATAGAGCACCGGCCCTGGAGTCAGACCTGAGTTCAAATTTGAACTCAGACACTTAATAATTACCTAGCTGTGTAGCCTTGGGGAAGCCACTTAACCCTGTTTGCCTTACAAAGACCTAAAAAAAAACAAAGTAGAATGCAAGTCATGATTTTCTCAACTACATGCCAGTCAGGAAAACACAAACAAACAAATGACTTCATTAAGAGGACATATGAGAGGAAAGAGAAAGGAGAAAGGAAAAAGTGCGTATTAAGCAACCACAATGTCTCAGGTACCCTGCTAAAAACATCACATTTATTAACTTCCTTGATCCTCATAATAATCCTGGGAGATAGATTGAATATAGAACATTAAAAGGGATTTTTTATGTAAAAAGTTTTAAAATTCATTTTATATCATTGAATTTAATTGCTTTGCTTTGTCATAGTTAATTTTCCAAATATAATAGTAGGTGCTTCATACAGGTTTGTGTTTATGAATTGAACATGTTTATTGCTTGATAAATTGAAACTAGTTTAGCTTTGCCATGCTGTCCTGGACTCTGTTTTGTTCAGCTTAGTCACTGATCAGAATGAGTAGGTAGGTGTGGGTGCCACTTTTACAAAATTTGTGGAGGACATAAAGCTAAGAAAGGCTCACTTATATATCAGAGAATTAAAATGGAATCCAAAAAGTTCTTGATGTTCTGAACCCAACAAGAAAACTTAGGAAATTAGTATGAACCTAAAGTTCTGAAGTTAGATTTAAAAAAAAAAAAAATCACTTGTGTGGGTGAGAGAGCAATTTTTTAAATAATTCAAATTACAAAATAATTATGTTTTAGCTGATTGTAAACTCACTAAAAGTCAACATTATTATGTGTTAGCCAAAAACTTAATGCCATTGTGAAAGCGTGTGGGGAAAGGGGTCAATTGAATCACTCAGGGGAAAGGTGGTCCATCGCTGCATTCCACCCCCTCTGCCCATTCTTTTGCAATGTTAAATTGTTTTTTCTCTTTGCTAATAGTGATCTTTTTGCCTGGAATTACTTTCCACCAGATTTCAGTTTTTAAACTTAACATCCAGAACAAAGTAGATATCACGATACTTTCCCTGGTCATTTCACAGTATGATTTGGTCACTTTGGGGCATCATTTATATTGGCTTTGTTTACCATGATGGGGAATATCACGATAACAGATTCAAATGCTTCTATGTTGAAAAGAAAATTTCAGACTAAGTCAGATTAAATGACTAGAATCTAGATTCCAGAATAAGAACCTGAGATTGATGGATAGTGCTATACATCAGCACTATGATAGTTTAATATAAAAGTGGAGAAAACAAAATTTCTAATAAGTTAGAGTCTCTCCATATGGCATATTGTCTTCTGCAGCTTCAAGTTTTCCATTAGTGGCAGTTTTTTTAAGGGGTTCTCATCAGGAATGAGACAAACAAAATTATTACCTTGAGTAGGAGAATAGATCAGGATTCTTTACCCGGAGTCTATGAATTTTCTTTTTAAAGATATTTTGATTACTATGATGCAGTTTGTTTCCTTTGCAATTCTATATATTTTTGTTTTGTGGATTTAAAGATAGTATCATCTTTTAAGAAGGGATCAATAGGTTTCACTAGATCACCAGAGGGTCCATTTTTAAAAAAACAGTTAAGAACCACTGGGCTAACTGATCACTAAATATCTCTCAAAACTAAGAGTTATGGCTCTTTTATTTCATTGATTTGAATGGATACTGTTGTCATCCATATGTAGATGAATGTCTTAACATCATTCCTCAGCATCTGTAATGATGTTGAGAAAAGGATTAGCTAGTGATCTTTGCAAATGTATGAAACATACCTCTAAACTGGGAGCATCCTGTCCCACAAATACACCCATACCCCAGAGGAAAGTTTAAAATATAGTACATGTGTGGCAAAGGGAAGAAGTCTTCTTCCAACTTCTGGGAATTCTTTTGTTGAAACTCCTTCCCTTTCCTCACCCCTTCCCTTTTATAGGGATCTCATGAAGTTGCACTTAAGTATGATAGATATAAATTTCTGCTATGCCTCTTATAGAGTCCTGAAACTTTCTTTTTTTCAAGGTAGCTGAATTATTGTCCTTGGGCCCTGATACAAACATTATCTCAGACTCTACTGTCCTGGAGAAACCCATGAAAAAGCCCAAATCTTTCAATCTTCTGAAGTTCATCAGGTCTCTTTCTGGTCCCCACCAGGGAAGGGAAGAGAAAGAAAATTCGGTCTCAGGGACTCCCTGGAACTTCCATCACTGATCTGGCCTGTCACTTGAACATTTTATTCATAACTGGTTCATTATTTTTATTCAAGACATCCAGGGGGTGGCTAGGTGGCGCAATGGATAGAACACTGGCCCTGGAGTCAGCAGTACCAGAGTTCAGATCCAGCCTCAGACACTTAATAATTACCTAGCTGTGTGGCCTTGGGCAAGCCACTTAACCCCATTTGCCTTGCAAAAAAATAAAAAAAAACCTAAAAAAATACCATAGGGTATAATTGAATGTCTTCAGCCAATTCTAAAATGTTTTTTTTGCATGGTATCAATGCTATACAATGGCTTTAATTGCTTCCAAATTAATAAAACTTTTCACATCTAGTTTGATGCTTTTGACTAATTAATTGATTCATAGAAGTGTTCCTTTGATTCAGTGGAGTTGTGTTCTCACCTGATTAAGGTAGAATCTTTATTTTACCTATTCTATTTAATTAATTCCCCTTTATCCCTGGATTCTCAAATCTTGCCTTTGATAAATTATAGTTGAGTGGCCCTAGTCAAGGGATTTAACTTCTAAATCTAAGACAAGTCTTCCTAAGACTATGTTGAAGGGAAAGTACATAGATAGAAATTTTTCCTTCTCTAAGGAGTTTCCATACCTTTGTTCCTCTTTTAATTATACCTTTTGGACTTTATAAATTATAAATCTCCTCCAAATCTCTCAACAAACCACAGAGACTGGCAGGGAACTTATTATCTTCATTCTAGATATGAAAAAAATAGTATCTCTTATTTGTGTTCCACTACAAGCTTCTTGAGGGCTAGAGATTTGTTTTAGTTATACTCTCATGCTATAACAGTAACTTCTATAAAATAAATGCTAAATAAATATTTGTTTAGTTGAATTAGAAGTTTTATAGAATTAGAAATGCTTATATTTAAGATGTGATTTCTAACCTGACACATTTACAATTTTTTCCTTAAAATAATTTCATAACTTTTGATTTCATATAAGCTATCAACTTATAAATGCAATAATAGCAAGGATAGGAATGTTGCTTGTTTTTGTTTTGTATTGCTTTTTTCCTTCTACCCTCTCTGAAAATTTCTAGTGACAGACTGTTTCTCATCTAATTTTGGTTTTTGGGCAGATAAGTTTCATCAATGTGATTTTCACAAACATTACATACCTGACTCTTCCCAATTAGAAGACTGGGCCCATCAGTCATTATCTCCATCTCCCACTTCTGTTTCAGACTTCGGAGTCCTTGAAGTACCATTCACAAACTCATTTGTCTGAATCAAGCTTAATCACCCACTGTTAGCTATCCTGTTTTAACAAAGTAATTTTTTTTTCCTTTTATACTCAGGCTTGTATACACTTGCTGTCAAAGATGCAACAACAAAAAGAAAGCAAGATGCCTTATCATGTACCCTGGAGGTTAGAAGAGAGCTTTTCAGCATTTTCTTTATCTTCATGATTTTAGGTTATATCAGGGACAGTAAACCTTGGATAATTTACCATTTCCCAGTTCTTTCTCAATTGTCTGCCACTTCTGTGTGAGCTATTATAGTAGACATTGTGTAGGCCATAAAGAACAGGAAGACGTACAAACCCCTTTCCTCCTAGAGGTCATAGTCCAATTGCAAAATTGGTGTCCATCCTGCCCACAGTTTCATGTCTTTGAGATTACAATAAATTCCCTAGCACTGTTCAAAGCAACATTCAGAATAATGTTCCTGAGCCTCTATTAATTAGAAAGTGGAGCTTAATATTCTAAGGCATGACTGTCTTTCTCAAGTTGTTTTATTTTGGGTGGGGAGAAGTTAGGGAGAAGAGATTATTTGTCCCATTGTAATTCCTAATTACATAGTTTATTTTTTCCTACCCTCCCTGGATTTTAATGACTTTACGCTCTCCTTTTTCTCATCCAAAATGTCAGGCAACTTTGTCCCATTCTTTTTTACTATATCATAGCAAACTGCCCTCTCAGCTTAAGTACCTCCATTTTGAAATTGCCCTCCATTAGTTTTATAGATATGGAGCACATATGGACTTCGAAATACAAGTTTCTCCTTCTTCCTCTAATAAACATGGTATTGTGCTTTTTCTTTGCCCAGGAAGGTCTCCCCCCCCTTTTTTGATATTTCCTTTTTTTCCCAAATACATGTTATGAAAGTTTTTCAGCATTCATCCATAAGCATATTTTTGTTACAAAATTTCCTTCCATTCTCCCTTCCCATCCCTCACCCCTCAGCAGCAGTCAGGTTAATTTTGTACATACACATTTGTGTTAAACATGTTTATAGATTAGTGATTTATGGTATGAGGCAATAAGATTAAGGGAATGAAACAAATAAGAGATATTTTTTTAAAAGGGAATGTAGTGTTTATCAGATTTTGAAGGTTTTTGTTTTGTTTTGTTTGCCCACGAAGGTCTTACCCAGTAACTACAGAAACCAGTTCAATCCAAATGAGCCATCGGTGCCCCTTATATATCTATCTTTAGGTTAACAACTATTTCAGTAATAAGAAAATCTTGAACTGACTAGGCATCTTCCTTATTCATACATTTGGTTTTATGTGATGGCAGGAGCTTTTCATGCTTTTGATTCCCCAAGCTTAGAGCAGACTTTGGCAGATAGTAAATACTTATTAATAACTTATGAAATGAGGGATTAATTTTATTTGCATGTATTGATTAATAGTTAATTAATTTGGTTGGAACAGGGCCCTAAAAGATATTTCCTAATTTTTGGAAACTTATTTTTTTAAGTTTATGCTAGTAAAGTTTTGAGTAAACCTGTCCTGGCAACCAGAAAGTAGCCTTTATTACCTGTCAATGTCCTATCCCTAAATGTGAATATACCATAATGTGCCTTGACCTTCTTTTCTCTATATTTTCTTACTTGAGAACCTTTTCAACTCAATATACTGTTTACTAGGATGTCACTCAGTTTATATATTCCGCTCTATATCGTACTATTGACTTTTCAAATCCAATATCCAATAGGTAAATCAAATTTAACATATCTAAAACAGTACAGAAAATACTCTTCCCCCTCTCCTCACAGCCCATTCCTCTTAAGAACCTTAATCATTTTTTTATATAGAGCAATGGAGTGAAGTGACTTGCCCAAGGTGAACCTCAGTACTTCTGATAAAACTTCACCCACCTTTCTAATAACCCAGTTTCATAACATTGGAGTTATAACTGATACTTCACTTTCTCTCTCAATGAATAGGTAGCAAGTTGTCAGTCTAGCTTTTCAAAATTTTTTTTTTTTGTCTTTTCCTGTACTCACATAGCTATTGTTCTTGTTTATAACCATATGGACTTGTCTTTTTCTAATAGGCTAATGTTATATACATGACATATTTGTATGGGATATATATATATATATATATATATATATATATATATATATATATATATAATAACCTAATTTGTCTCTCTGTGTGATCACTTCCCTCTCCTACCCATCCTTTACATAGTTTCCAAAGTGATGGTTTGTTTATTTTTGTCCTTCATTCTCAAAGAAGATCATGACATCGGTGGGGGGGGGTGTTACCATGACAAGCACCTAGGTTAGATTTGAATGATGGGGTGCTGTGCCTCACTTTTTCCTCTGGCGCCATCTGGATCCTGTGATCAGATATGTATCAGGAGCACTAGAGATTGTCTAGATGCAAGAAAATCAGGGTTAGGTGACTAGTAAGTTGTAAAGGTCTGAGGCTGTATTTGAGCTCCCAATCTCCTGACTCTAAGACAGTGGTCTATCCACAGCATCACATAGCTACCCAACCAAAGATATATCTCCCAATTAAAAGTATGAATATGCTAATTAAACTCTAGGAGTTCACTTTTATCTCTAGGATCAAACACAAATTCCCCTATTTTGCTCCAACCTACCTTACTAGATATATTACAAATTATTTTACTTCATTTTCCCTTAAATCAAACTATCCTTTTCTTCCTCAGAAACACATCTATCTCCTATCTCTGTGTTGCTATAAGGACTTACAAAAAACCATATGTCAAGGACTCATTCTAATCCTAGAATGAAAAAGGAAATAAATAAAAAAAACACTTATATTTCAGGTTAAGTGCTGAGATAACAATATAATAAGGGAAACAACCTCTACTTTCAGGAATCTTATAGTCTATTGGTGAGAGACAACTTAGATAAACATGGTGGCAAAGGACTGGAGTTCTATTTTGACTGTCACGAGGATGATAAGCTGATCTCATCATTGCAAGAGAATGCCACTTAATTTCCCAGAAAAAAAATTGTAGTGTTTATTTGATTACTGTGTCCGGTGCAAGATGTGGAAAGGATGTCTGTAAGCAATTGATGGATGGGAGTTGATGAATGTCCTGATTTGTGGTTAGTTAGATATAATGGAATAAGGGAGATGGTACACAATTCCTACCCAATCAAGTCAGCTCTATCCTCATTGGGTAGGGACTGTGGACTTTATTTCTGCTGGTATAGTCTAACAAGCCCTGTACAATATAGATCTAGTAAGGGAATGTGCACCTTCTGTTTCTTAGAATTCTTCAATTGATTCAAAACTCCAATCAAAAACCATCTACTCCATCATTAGTTTTCTACTGGTCTTTCATGCCACTATTGGTATATCCCTATATTAACTCTCCTTTATATTCTGTACAGTTTGTAGAAGCTTTTGTGTGTGAAAGAGTGTAAGTTCCTTGAGGTCAGAGACTGTTGATTTTATACTTTTGGAACCCCAGTACTTGGTCTTTGATTGGCACAAAGGAGACAATTACTTTTTTCCGCAACTGTTTGATTGAACCAAAGTAATACAAAAGCAATACTGACTCTTAAGATGTCTAACTTTTCTCTGAAGAGATAGCCCAGGTGGATATAAGAAAATAGATCAGAGGAACATAGGGAGGAAGGATTTGTAGTAAGCAAAATTCAACTTAGATTTTTCCTTAGAGATCCATTGTAGTAGTGTGGGAGTGGATGGTTGATATTTGGAAGTTGCTTTTATAAAACATGAGACTGTTCAGCATTTTTCTAAAGTGCTGTATACATTCTAACAAAATTGTGTTTGCTATATTGCATCTTTGTTTTTCTTTCCTACATAAAATGAAGACATGATTCAGATTTGTTTTTTATGTCTCATATATCTTATCGTGGGCATGTCTAAATCTCTCCTCCTCCTAACATGGCCCAAGAATTCTTCTTGGGAATAAGTATACTTTGTGCCTCCAATAATTCCCTAAATTAAGGACAATTTCCCTTGAATCACCAAGATTTTTAAAAGACAAAAAATTTAATAACAAAAATAATTAAATGCATTGCCTTGGGTTTTTTCAGTTAATATGTTAACCACCAGCCTTTAGTGTTTAAGCTAAGTGGTCCATTTAAAATGGGAAAATTGCAAGTGTCTTGCATCCCTCATGCTGTATGATTTCTTTCTCTATAAATGTAAATAACAATTGGATAGTATCTATCTACCATCTCTTCACCTCTTAATCTCTTAAATTGATATGCAACCCTGGTATTAAATGGGCCATGCTAAGCTTACCTTCCTTTCCATTTTAGTACTTAAGGAACCTTGAATTAAAAGCTATCACATTAAGTTTTCTATGACAATGAGTCTCTTTGCATCAATGAGTACATATTTCTTGACACAATATGGTGTCTAAAGTGGATTCATCTATATAACTTGTCTTCTGCACTCAAACACATTTATATCCTGATACAGCACTACCTTGTAAATATTGTCAATACCAGAGAAATGAAATCTTCCCTTCATCTGATCTATAAGACACTTGAAATAAAATATTCAAGCTCTTGAATAACTCAAAAGATAAAAAAGTCATTTAGGAGATTTTCCTCCCTCCCTTCCTTCCTTCCTTCCTTCCTTCCTTCCTTCCTTCCTTCCTTCCTTCCTTGCTTCCTTGCTTCCTTGCTTCCTTGCTTCCTTGCTTTCTTGCTTGATAAATCTAAACCCTAGCCATGAAAGTACTGTATTCAAAGACTACTTCTGTTTCTTAGGTAACTGTAAGACTGTAGTTGAGTTGTGGAGATTCTCTGAACCTCTCCATTTGTAGAAAAAAAAATGGTTTCAGATGTTTCTAACGATTTTAAATCCTATGATCCCATTAATTAATTTATATTCATTGTTCTTTATTATGGATAGAATCACAGATTAAGAGCTGAAAAAATAAACTCATACACCACAAAACAAAATCCTATTTTACAAATTAAGAACTGAGAGGCTCAGAGAGGTTGGGTGATTTGCCTGTGGTTGCATATGTAACAAATGATTCCATTTGGAGATTAGGTTTAAAATGCAGAATGATCCTAGCAAACAATAAACTAAGTAACACCATTTTTAAGGAAAGGTTGTCTAGATATGTGGGTTTGATAAGTCAACTTTGCTTAAGGATTGATTTAGTTTTTATTTTTAGAAAAAAGAAAGTTATATTCTATAATTATTGATGAAATCATTAATGAATAATAGCAGACCAACCTTATTCTGATACATAGACTAAACTTCTAAGAATGATAATGACATTAGATCATGTATTCTTGGATGTCTGAAGAATATTGCTCCTCATCTATTCAGTAACTGAAACTTTGAATTTTATAACAGAAAATAATAATCAACAATGAAAATGTGGAACAAAAATGTTGATTTCAGCATTCAGTTCATGGTATTAGGTGGTAAATTGTCTTTTTATTTTTCCATTTTCATCATATGAATATTTTATCAGATACTCATAGGGGACCAAAATATACGAATAAAAATTTGTATAATATGTAACTATTCATTATAGATATTTATTATTATTTAATTATTCATGTTCTACTAACTTTTGTACAAATGCATGCATATACACTCAAACTGATGCATATATTTTGAAAATAATGCTTTTTGGACATATGCTTTATTTTGTCTTCTTCATAGTAGGTTCATAAAAATAGTTGTAGAGGTAGAGTGGAATTTAAAATTAATTTAGTATATCTTCATTATATAGAAGAGGAAACTGATCTGGAGTGGTTAAGTGATTTGATCTTTTTAATGAATCTCCTCAAAGAATCATTGAGAGAAAAATTGGTCAGGGGTGTGACCCACAAAGCCATCCACAGATGGTAACTTTATATATCATGAGGTCACATTAAGTTTTTCTCTCTTAGATATCACAGTATATACTTAGTGGTATTCAAATGGCAGGCCACAATGTGGCATGGAAGAACATGCTATTCAGAGAAAAAAATTATCACTATCATTTTACATTTTTGAAGATACTATATGTCCTTAAATTCGTCTTTATAGAATATGTCATATCTATCATAAAAAATACTGAAATTAAATATCTCAGAGATTACATGGTTTTAACTTACATTTTTATCATTGAGGAAACCAAGACCTAGACAATAGAAATGCTTTGGCATAGTAATATGTGGCAGAGTTGGCAGAAAAAATTTGGTTTATAGGGTCATATAACTCTCAGCATAATATTTGTTCTGCTAGAGTATGCTGTAGCATTCAATAACATTCTTTATATCACATACCCCAATTTTCATCATCAGGCATTGTGGTATGGATAAAAGTATCCTAAAGTTGGAGTCAGAGGTCTTGGTTTGACTTTGCCATATCCTAGAGTGTTTGACCTGATAAGTCATTTCATCTCCCAGCTGTTTCTTTATCTGTGAAAGGAGAAATTTGGATTCTATGAACTCTAAGGTCCCTTCTGCCTCTTTAGTCTAAGATCCATTATTATTCTTTGTCCCAGTGGGAGAAAAGAACTGATTAAGTGACTTGCTCCAGCCATAGATCTATTTAGTGCACATATTAGGAGTGGTTCTCCTGATTCAATGTCCAAGACACTTTGCATTAATTTGCAAAATGGGAAGGAGGTAGTGATTCTTCCTTTTTAGATTGGGTGCTTACATGATAGGCACTAGCATTCAAATGAGATCATTGTAAATGGCATCTTAGTTCCAAGATAGAAATGTAGTGGCCAATTTTACCTTCCTTCATCTATGACTGGGGGGGGGGGAGAAGGAAAAAAAAAGATTTCAATCTCTTTTCTAATGTGAATCACTCAAATGCATGGCATTTTCAGCTTAGCCTACTATAATATGGTTTCCATCACTCTAGGCTTTCATCTAGTTCCTGAGTTCTCATTTGCATATCTAGATCATTCTCGTTGAAATATTTTCCTTCAGACAGAGTATGATTCATAGATTTTTGTTGTGAACTCGTAGAAAATGTTTTACGTGTCACTAGTGTTTTATGGAAAGTTTACCCTTTGAGGTGTGTTTGGAGAAAAAGACCATTCACATATATAATCTTAGGGATATTCTTGATAGTAAGTCCTACATGACCTGATTTTTAATTACCCTGGGGATTGTTTGCCTTCCTTCTTTTTTACTTTTAAGCATTGAGTAATTTCCAAAAGTCAAGTGTTAAGGAACTAAAAAAAGTAAACATCTTAAATAGACCTTAGCCATTGCAATTTTTAATCACAGATCATTGTATTTTTAGAGAAGTTAATATTTCCCATGTTTTGGAATAGTTTTTAATTTCTCATGGTATAATATATTGAACTCTAGACTTGGAGTTGAGGACACCTTGTTTTGAATATTCTTCTGAAATCTGCTCTTTGGGTGACCTTGGCAATTCACTTAATATTGCTCCTTGTCTCAGTTTCCTCATTTATAAAGAGGGGGTTGCCAAAAAATACCAATATCCCTTTAATCTCTAAATCTATGATCCCAGGAGGAAAGATTTGGGTTTTAGAGGAGGGGAAAAGGACCCAACAATATGTAAATTACATATTTTCTATGAATTGGCATCATTTTAACTTAGAGGATATATCAATTCTATGTAATTTCCTCAAATGAAAAGAATCATAATGTATTGTATCTACTACACTTGAAGTTTTTAATATAAATAACTGGCAAACATGTATGTTCTTTTATTCAAATTGATGCTAAATGAAATGATAGATTTTTGTAATGAACAATTTCCTATTGAAAACTATATGATGACAATAATAATCATAGTAGTAATAGCAGCAGCAGCAGCAGCAGCAGCAGCAGCAGCAGCAGCAGCAGCAGCAGCAGCAGCAGCAGCAGTAGTAGTAGTAGTAGTAGTTATCCTTTGGTATTGAAAAGGACCACATTAGTAAGTGATTGGTGGTATGATTTCCACAATTAGCAAGGGTTATACTGTGCAAGGCAACATTCTCACTTGCCTTTTCTAGAACCATTCCACCCCAAGACCAGATTAGATTGGAAACAGGACTATTAATGATGGTCTGCATGCTATGGAAGTTTCTTGGCCTTTGAATTGGTCTCTTTTCCTCCCATATCAGCAAGGTACCTTGGTGTACCATCGACACAAACAAGCACTAATATATCATTTGTGGTGACAGAATTTGATAACCTAGTACATCCTAACCTGTCTCTCAATGGACTAATCATCAGTAAGGGGTGATTGTTCTCAGACCTTTCATCTTCCACCATGCTGCCCTCTGAACTTAAAAATGATTTCCCAGAAGCTTCCCAACAGGTCATGGGGATAACCCACTGGATCTGTAGTCTGCATACCTCTGAGTTTCATTCTAGATCAACAAAAACATTCTTGGCAAATGGTTACATTCTAGTCCATCTTAACAAGTCCAAGAATTTCACTTCTAGCAGCACATTTTGAATGCCAACAGCTGTCCTTAATCATGCCCCCCCCCCTTCAAAAAGCCAACAAAATTGAACTGTGGTCCTATTCCATATTCTTAACTGGGGTATAGAGGCAACTCTGGCCTCCTTTGCTCTAATTATTTTTTTAAGTAAACATTTCAGGCCCCAAGGGACAATCACCTATGAGCATTTAGGGTCTATGAGAAGCAAAGGCTTGCATAAGCCTCACGGTGTACCACCAGCTGGATTCCAAATTCCAACTTTAAACACCAGATTTGCCCTCCAATGGATCTTCCTTAAAGGATTTAAAGTATACTCATTCTAATTACAGGACCTTGAAAGTTTCCTGTATTTTTATTTTTCATCTCTACTTCCATAGACAAAAGTTAGTAATTTGCATACCCACTGCTTTCCTTGGACGTGTTGTACTTTTCTCAGACTCCCTCTCTGGAATCGAACCCTGATTCCCTGATACCTGGAAGGCCCAGCATGTACCTCTAGGTCACATATAATTAGAATTTAATATATTTTAGCAATTGATTTTTGGACTATAGTTTCCCCAGCTTCTGCCAATGGGCCTTCTTTTGTTTTCTCTCCTGAACCCCATTCATCCTCTAATTCCTTTACACTTTCCATCATTAAGTATGGATTCTTATTGGAATTTTGATAGTGCTGATACTAATTCTAAACCTGGACATAGCCGCAGCCACACAGTAACAACACCAGAACATAACAAAACATCAACTTACACTTCAATAGTACTTACCATTTACAAGACACCATAATAAAGCTTTACAAATATCTTATTGGATCTTTACAACAATCTGAAAGATAGATTCTATCATGATCCCCATTATACAAATGAGAAGACGAGGCAAACAGACACTAGGGTCATACAGCTAGTAATTTTCTGAGGTGATTTGAACTCAAGTGCTCCTGACTCTAATCATTTGCCAAGTCCTTCAAGAGCAGGGTCACCATGTTGCTTTTTGAGGAGAAGGTGCTCCATGTTATAGGCTAGGAAGGAGAAATCTTTTTTAAGCAAAGGAAATATGCTTTGTGTTAATCCTGGAAGTAAATTCTATAGGAAAGGAACTTGAAAATAACCTAGCTGGAAAGAGCCTCACAATGGACTTACCAACATATCCCTGAATCCTGAAGTCTTTACCTATAATATCAAGGGCTTCACAGAAGAGGAGCTCCGATCTGTGACAGTGTCTTCACTGACATATAAAAAGTCAAGTATCCCATTAGTATACAGGTAATAGAATCCTATTTAAGGTTGCCACTGGCAGTTCAAGCCCAATATCTAGTCAGATTATGGAATCAATTTATTCCTGACAGTGTTCTAGAGCAGGTTCTGTCCTTGGTGGGACTTGGGGAGACCTCTGGAAGTCATACAGATACTAAACTGCATTCTTTGGAGTTAACCAAGGAGTAGGTAAAGTGACTCTTTACTTAAGAGATATTGATTGTAAAGAGCTCCAAGTGGCTTATCTTGATGTCTCTGAGTCACCTTTTTATCTGAGTAAATGGAAATTTTTAAAAATAATGAGAAAAATCCTAGTTCTCTTTCAGGACAGGACCCAGATCCTATTTACAGAAAGTCTTTCTTATTCTCCCCGCCTCTAGTTGGAAGGGATTTTTCATTCTTGGAAGTTTTCATGCCATTATCCATGTTTCTTTTTGTAGTCTTCCTAATTTATATTAAATCTATTTGTGTATGATTTTTGAAGGCTGTCTCCTAAGAAGAGCTTTCAGCTACATTTCTTGGAAGAGTACTTAGATCTGGGGGTCATTACCTCATGTGTCATGGACCTTGCACCAGTTCTACTAAAGCCTATGGATTGCTCAGAAGCATATAATTAAGATCAGGGTGCATGGCTTTAGGATTGACAGGAGTGAATCCTAAATTCACGCAAGATTGAACTTTTTTTTAATATCATGCTCACCAGGGAAAGTTTTGGGGGGGGGGGGGGGAGAAGAGAAAGGATTGGAATAGGGAAACAAAGAAGATGGGAAGACCAATAAGGAGATTCTTGCACTAGTCCAGTTGAGAGATAGAAGTGCTCTGTGCTATGTTGGCAGCTTTATGGACAGAAAGAAGGGAACATATGTGGGAGACATTTGTGAAGCAGAATGAACAAGACTCAGTACCTGGTTGTATATAAAGAAAGGGACAGGGAAGGCATGTCCAGGCTGATGGTTCAGATATCCACGAGGGATTTGGTCACAGTATTGCCTCTCATACCTGATCAGTTAACATTTTAGGTTTTCTTCAATCTGTAACCCTGGATATGGCAGTGACCTCTTTAAAATTCTTAAAATGAAAATCTATACTTGAGCTGTGGTGTGCAATAAGTAAGATGCAAATGAAATTCCTCAAGAAGAGTTTGTTCATTCAGTTGAGACTGAATGTCCTTCCCCAAAACTTTCCCTCGTGAGCATGAGTTTTAAAAAAAAAAAGTTTATTCTAGTTGTGTATAATTAATGTCAGAGAACTGTGATCCTACTCTGACACAGATTATAAGACTAAAAGCCAAAGGTAGAAGGCAAAAATAGTGATGACTCAGCAGCTTCTGCCTGAGTGAGAAGAGGAAAGTCTTTTTAAATTAATGGCTCTCCTGCCTTGATACTGCCCTGCCACATCTCATAAATCTTTCGGGAACCAGATCTCTTGTGAAAGGGGGACTTCACAGTCACTTAGGGAATACCAAGCAGTAAATTTTTTAAAAAAGGGGACTGTTTTTACATTTTCTTTTAGATTTTGCCCTCTAGTGCATAAACTCTTAAGGTGAAATTTGATTAAAATATACTCTGCTGACTAGGAAAACTTGCCTTTGTACATGCTGCCCAGTTTTATTGTCCAGCTCAAAGAAGGGCATATTCTTCCAGGTGTTGATTTATACTCCTCCCTCCTGGGAATTGTGATGGGTGTTTTGGAGTTAATTGAGAAGAAATAAGGTCATTTGAAAAAAATAGTTTTATGCATTGGTAGATGTATTTTTACAAAGGTGACTAAGATACTTGCTTTTATTATATAAAAATGTTTGAATATTATTAAATATATCAGAATTATATGTTAATTATTTTGGGGGAATGTTGCAGACATGGAGAAACCCTGTATTTCAAGGATTCTCCATTTGAATTTATGTAGATAATTGTTATTTTGTTAAAAGCTGAATAATATTTATATTCGCTGTTGGTATTTTAACTCATAACAATAGATCACATAGTACTTCAAAGTTTGTAAAATAATTTACATATGCTAAATGCTGGACAGGAAGAACTTATGTTTATAGTGACTTAGGATAGAGATGCTTTCCAGATGTTTCTGATGATATAAGCATATTTTACCAAAGTCTTTATTGGTCCTGAGAATGCATGGAGCTAGAGGACACAATCATGGGGGTCAATTCTATAGATTATATTCTAATTGTGACAGCAAGCAGAAGAGCATTCAGCAATGTTTTTAATTATCCTAGAGAAAAAAGAATATTATTTTTATTTTTTTTTAATTTTTGCGAGGCAGTGGGGTTAAGTGACTTTCCCAAGGTCACACAACTAGATAATTATTAAGTGTCTGAAACTGAATTTGAACTCAGGTTCTCCTGACTCCGAGGCCTGTGCTCGACCCACTGCACCACGTAGCTGCCCTGATGATATTGTTTTTAATATCTTGAGATAGTTCCTATAATTGAATAGTTTTTTAGAACAGGTTCAGTTCATAGTCTTTGTCTTAACTCATTTCCTTGAGAATAAGGAATTGTCTATTAGAGGTTTGAATTCATGCAACATGATTATCTATAAATGATAATATCCTTTCCCCCATTTTATACTTTGGGGAATAAGATTTTAGTTTTGGAGAAGCTTTGGCAAGTTGGTCTTGGTATGGGTAAGACTTCTGGGAGAGCTAGGAGATGGGTCATGCAGTTCAAAAGATGGTATCCTTATCTGTGGAAAGGGAATTACTGCAATAGAGAGAAAAGTCTACTTTTACTGTAACTCATGATAACTGTTAGTCCTGTTCAGTATAGTATGTTCCTCTTGAGAGCTGATATTGTCAGATTTGATACCTTAAATATTTAAAATTGAGATGTAATGACATCTATTGATGTTTTGGGCAATATAGGCTATCTCTTTGGGTATCAGAATGTAATTTGGTGATGATAATGATTATACACACACACACACGCACATCTATATATATATATATATATATATATATATATATATATGTATATAGGATTACAATATATATTATCATCATATTGTACCCTAACATCCAATATTATAATGACCAGTGGATGCCATGGCATCTCAGATGCAGATGTTGATGATGAGAGTGTGTATACTATCATGTGTCCATACTATATGTTTGTGTATACATTATAGTAGGTTTGTGATGATAATATATGCATATGTTTTACATGCATATATGTCATCATTGTATTTCGAGACTTAATTAGACAGTTTATTTTGACCTTAGGTAACTTTTATATGGAGATTTTATAATGCTTATAAAGTGCCAAATGGGCTATGCACTTTTGACAATTATTAGCTATGAGGTTGTGAAATTCCCAATTTACAATTGAAGAAATTGAGGAAGTAAATAGAAATTGTGACTTGTCCAGTGTCACCAGCTAGTCCATGTCAGATTTGAATTCATATATACTTGATTCTGGGTCCAGTTCTCCATCTGCTGCGCCATCAGCCATCTCTGACTAGGGAGGAAAGGGGGAAAGTCTGATGTTGTAGGGCTCATCATAATTTAATTACCCTAATGTTGCTGCTTTACATTAAAAGTGTCAAATTCTGTTGGAAATGCACCCCTATGAGTCTCATATTGACTTAGAAAATAATAAATTTAACTCTCTATTTTTATTTAATTTATTTTGTTCAATGTTTCCCAAAATTTTAAGAGAGCTTCCGATAGAAAATTCTACCATTCTTCAATATGAAGCTTTGATGATCAGAGCAGGCAAGATTAAAACTTCTACTCTGATAAATTTGTCCTTTATGGGATATTAGAATTTTTCCAGGAGCTTATCCAACTAGAATGCATTCTTTATAGTTCAGGTCTAAGTCAATTAGTTGAAAGTTAGCCCATGGGTGATCTATGTTTGATCTTTTTTGGACTTAGTATAAAAGATTTCCCAACAAGCAGTCAGTTCCCTAAACTCCCCAAAGCTTTTGAACAGGGAGTTATTCCCAGGGATTTAGGACAATACCCAAAGAACAATGCTACCAGTGTGATGAAGGTACAGGAAATCCACATTTGAAATCCCTTGGAAACAACTTAGAAAGCCACGTGTTTATCGTGGGATTGTGCCAAGGATATTAGCCAGTTCCTCAAGGCCCACTCAAATTAATTTTCAGGATTCAAATATACAAAGGGAATCTATTGTCTGCTCTCTGTTGATATTACCTCCAATGAGGCAGGCTGTTATGTCTCCATATCTGCTCATCCTATGCAATTATTGATATTGAACTAGACTCATTAATTAAATATAAGCATTATTAGTAATTAATAAATTAATATTCTTACTAGAGAAAAGCCTACTTACCCTGACACCAGGCACCAATATTATAGTCAGAGAGCCTGGGCTTGAATCTTTGTGTTCTTGGACAAATCACACGTAAGAAGTGAAAGTTTTCTTGTCTTCTTTGAATAATAAAGTGGCCAAACTGAATTTCTGAGTCTATTATTCCTATAAACTGCGATGTATAGTTACCTTTGAAAAAGGTTCTTATGATCATATGATCTATATTTCATCTAAAGTAATTGCTTCAGAGAAGCCATAGAGCCAGATGAGAAAAAAATTAAAGGGAGAAGATCCATAGAAACAAGATGAATTAAACATGGGATAGTAAGTAGACAAGAGTGTTAATGTTTCTGGGAATCTAGTACTGCCACAGCCACTATGCAAATATTTATGTTTTTAGAGATAAGTAAAATGCTGCTACTAGTGGAATTTCCATTCAATAAGTATTTATTTATTAGCTGTCACTGTGTATAAAACAGTATATGAGGTTCAGGGATACAGATTTTTAAAAATGTGACCAGTAAGAAATAGGAGACTAGAGACTATCTACATAGCAGACCAGGATACAAGGTAGGGGTAATGGGAAGGAGACAAACAAGAGAGAACCAAAAAAAATGTTCTTAGAAAATTTTAGGACAGAGAGGACATATTTATTTAGGGAAAATAAGGAAGACTTCATAGGAAACCATGGTACCTAAGCTAAACTTCAAAGGAAGAATAGGATTCAGAGTGATGGGAATAAGAAAATATGTAGCAGCATTTGGGACAGTCTAAGATTAGAAAATACCCATTATTCCAGTTTTGCTGAAGTGGAGAGTTTATAAAAATGAAATAAACTAAGATTACAAAGATTGTAGTATAGTAATGGAACTGAAAATAGTATGTTATGGGCAAGGTCATGTGACTTTTTCTGTACAAAATAACATTTTCAATCAGTGGAATTTGAATAGTGAAATTTTTCACATAAGAATTAGAGAGATAAAATTCATTGCCTTCATACTGCTGCTAAAGAGTTAGCCTCTTCATTTACAAAATGAAAAAGTAGATTTATTTTTTCTCAAAAATATTTAATATTTTTCAAAGATTATAATAAACATTTAAAAGTCACTATGACCAACTAAACATAGTTTATAATTATGAACACTTAAATAAACAAATTCCAGTATTTCAAATATCCATAGTAATTTGTCAGGCACACCCTCCTATGTTCCCATGAGCCTTACTTGCCTGTAATGTCCCATTCATTTTTACTTTCACATAGTCAAAGTGTGTAGTTAGCTCTGGTTTTGATTTCCGTATTTGACACATTTCCATAAAATAATTTCCAATTTTCTTCATATGACTTGTTCTTATCTATACTAACAATAATATTGATTTCAATGAATATGAATGAATATAAAAGCATGCATTAAGTTACTACTTTGCCTGCTTTCTGTGACCTTACATACTTATGGGGAAGTGAATGCACACAGGGGCATGGACAACAAGAGCTTTCTTTGATGTTAAAAATTACAAAGATGACTAGTGGGGTGATGGGGAAATAGATGACCTACCTAATCAGGAAAAAAATGGCAGAATTGATTTATTGTGATTATAGATCTAAAGTGGGGTAGGTTATGTGCACGTTGAGGGGAAGTTCTGGAGGACTTGCCTACCAAAGTAAAATAAAGCATGATGACTATTACTTTGTTCATTAGCAGTCCTGGAGAAAAAGTTTCTGAAGAATAAAGGGGGGGTGATGGCTAGAAGTTAACTTTTCCTTGACAGCTAGGCTATGGAAGAGATGGCTCGAAAGTAAGGCATTATGTACCAAAGGTTATCTAACCTGAAGGTTTTACAAAGCTTTTAAGATTATAAACATTACTAATAGAAATATTTTTAATATATAAATATCATTTCTGTAGGTATTTTTCTAGGATAATCCTAATAATTGAATCACTAAAGTACACACAAAGTGTCTCTAACTTTTTTGCAGTTTCCAGATTTTTTCTTTTTAAAAGATTTCACTAATTCACAATTCGGCCAATATTGAATAAATGCATATTTCTTTACATAATTTTGTGTTCATCATTTTTTGCAGTTTGTTGGATACAAGGTAATACTTAAAAGTAGTTTTAGATTTGTATTCCTTTGATTATTGTGAGCTTGAGTATGTTTAAAAAGTGATTATTAATAATTTTTACTCTTTTTATACTCATTGATCATTATTCATTACAAACTTAGTATTGCCTTTGATTATTTTCTTTAATGGTTCTCTTATTTCAAATATTAAATTTTATTTGCCTTTCTGTCTTAGAAACCAGTTTCCTTTTTTTTATTTTTCCTTTTTCTGTGAACTTTTTTTTCTTCCGAAATTTCAGAATATTTAATGCTACCAAGGAAAACTATCTTTTTCTCAGTTATTTCTTCTGTTTGTTTAGTGAGTATCAGTATGGCATGGTGCTTTTGGACCCTGGAATGTTTTTGTTTATATCTTGCTTCTAAGACAAACTATTTATATAAGCATGCATAAGTCACTTAGATTTTCAATTTTAGGGCAATTCTCTAAGATTATATATATTGCTGTTGTTCAGTCATTTTCAATCGTGTCTGATCTTTTATGACTCCATTGAGGTTTTTCTTTTGGGTAAAAACAAATGGCAATAGTTTGCTATTTCCTTCTCCAGTTCATTTTACAGATGAGGAAACTGAGGGAAAAGAGTTAAGTTACTTATCCAGGGTCAGAAAGCTTTTAAGTATCTGAGGCCAGATTTGAATTCCAAAGAAGAGTCATCATAACTTCAGGCCTACCACTCTTTGTACTATAGAACCTTAGGTACTCTCTAAGATACTAAGGTGAAGATAAGTTGATGATTTGTGTTGCTTAAGGAATTTCCATACCAGTAAATCAGTCCCTGCACTGATGAAATCACAAGTCTAGATTTGTATCACCCTATAGAAAAAATTCATTAAGCCATATATTTATGTTTACAATTAAGATAAATCTATGTCTATCTTAATTATTTTATAGTTTCTTTTTTGTCTTTGTTATCTGACTACAATTCAGCTTGATAAATACATTATGGCATATTATATTGTCAATCGAGTTTCCAAATATATTTCAGTGAGAAATTCTTTCCCAAATATTTATTTTCAGTAGTTTCACTAAATAGTCATTTTCCATATGAATTTGTTTGGATGTCCAGGTACTCAATTCTATTTCATTTATAATTCTTTTTTTTTTTTTTAGATTTTTCAAGGCAATGGGGTTAAGTGGCTTGCCCAAGGCCACATGACTAAGTAGTAATTATTAAGTGTCTGAGGTCGGATTTGAACGCAGGTACTCCTGACTCCAAGGTTGGTGCTCTATCCACTGCGCCACCTAGCACTCCTCATTTATAATTCTTTACAACTGTTCTTTTCTTTATCATTCTGATCTTGTTTTCTCTTTTTTTTTTTTTTGAGGAAACCTCCAGTTGTTTCTATGATTTGTTCAAATTAATCCTTTTTTTTAAATTAATTAAAATTAATTATTAAATTAAATTAAATTAAATTAAAATTAATCCTTTTTTCCACAGGTATTTTTTACTGAATATAATTTTGCATTTTCAATGATAAGGGATAGGTTTCCATTTTGCATTTTTATAAAGGTGCCATAAATGCTTGAGACATAGGCATCCTGTTTTCTGTTTCAATTCAGTGATCACGAGAGAGTTATTATATATAACCTCTAAAATTCCTCCAAGAAGAGCTTTAACTTTCTTATTTATATTTTGATTAGCTAACTCTTCAACCCAGAGTTCTCCTATAATTAGAGTTCCCTTACAATTAGTTTTATTGTCCATTTCTTCCCATAAAACTGATTAAATTTTAAGTATTTAGAAGTTTTGTCATTTGGTAAATACAACACAAATGCACATGGAATTATTGATGTTAACTTATCTATGATGTCTTTAAACATCATAAAGTTTATTTATCTCTTTAAAGTAAAATTCATTTGAAATGCAATTATGATCGCCACTCAAGTCACATAATTGACTTGTCCCTGTTTTGATTTTTTGAGTTCATTTAAGGGATATTATATTTTTCCTTGGTCTCATATTTTAGCTCTGTTGTGAATATGTTTCAGGTAAATCTTGTAAACATATAATATTGAATTCTCCTTTCTAATCTGTTTTGCTACTGCCTTCCATTTTATGGGTAACTTTATCAGTTATGATATTTCATTCAGTTTTAATGATTAATATTATATTTACCTCTATCCTATTCTCTTATATTTTTCCCTATCCTCTTCTTTTTATTTTAAAGGTAAGCATCTTGAGAGATCAGGAGTAAGTATGTTCAACATTAGTGATTTTTACATAAAAAATCTGATTCTGTTCTGATATTTCTTTTCTCTTTTCTTTGCCTAAGCTCTGATCTCTGACTATTCCATTTTCTTTTCTTTTGCTCTTCCATTCTTCCTTTATGTTTTGTGCCCTAGTTTGAGTTTGTTTTAACTAATTCCTCTCTAATTCTACGTTCATTCATTATTTTCCTTTTTCTCCTTCTTGTCCCTGATTCCCTAAACTCTTTTTATGTATGTGTGGATATATATATATATATATATATATATATATATATATATATATATATATATATATATATATATATGTATGTATATATGCCTAAGCGGCTGTTCAGATGAAAGTGAGTCTCATTTGTAGTCCACTGCCTCCAACCCCACTTTCTCAATGCTTAGTTTGTTTTGTCACACATCTAATTATGCGAGTAAGTTCTAGCTATTTCCTTCTTCTTTACGTGATTCTTTTTCCTTTCTATTTCTTAAAATTTGTTAAGATTATAAAAATTAATAAAATGATTTCTGTTCCTTTTTTCCTTATTTACTCCATTTATAACCCTTTGGGCTCCAACAGGTATACTTTCTTTCTCCTCTTTTAGAATATAAACATTTCATGGATGCATTCAGTCTTCTACTTTCAAAAATATATTTACCTTTCTGTTTCTTTTACTCCCCATTTTTTACTTCAAAGCCTCTACTCCTCCCTATTCTCCTCATCAGAAGTACTTGAAAGTCCTTTATTTGATTAAAGCCCTATTTCCCCCTTTTAAGTTTATAATCAGCTTTGGAAGATAAGTTATTCTTGGTTGTAAAGCTTTTATGTTTTGCTTTCTGGAACATTTTTATTCAAAGCTTTTTTCTCATTAATGGTAATAACAGATTTCTTGCAATCTTGATTGTGATCCTTTAGTATTTAATCCTTTATCATTCTTTTTGGCTATTCACACTATATCTTTCTTTCTTCATTGACCTTAAAATTCCAAGTTTTTGCTATGACATTCAGGAAGTTTTGATTTTGAGGCTATTTTCATTAGGAGAATGCCTGATATAGGCTACCATGTTTACTCTTCTTTTTAGTTCTAACAAGTCTGGATAACTTTTATTCAGGATTTCTTGATATATTGTTATCTAGGCTTTCAGTGATTACAATTTTTAGATAGTCTGGTGATTCTTAGATTATCTCTTCTTGATCTATTTTCAGCTCAGATGTTTTGATATCCAATATGTAATACACTATGTGTTCTAAAGATTTTTTTTAATTTTTAAAACTCTTTCTCCCTAATATTTCTTATTGTCTCAAGAAGAAATATTTTCTGGTCTAATCTAATTTTCAAGGAGTCAGTTTCAATACTGAACTATTTATTTTCATTTCAATTCTATATTCTCATCTTCTTTTCCATCCTTTTCTCTAGAGCTCTCATATTTTTTTATGTAATTGTTTTTAAACTCTTGCATTTTTTATAGCAATTCAAGTTCATACTAACACTTCTGAAAATCGTTTTGAGGCTTTTATTATGGTTATTATGTATTCACTCTCCTCTTCTGGGCTTGTTTCTTGCAAAAGTCCTTTCTTCCTAATGTTTCTTTATCATTATTTATATAACTTCTTATGTATCTCTTTGTCCTGAATTACATTCATTTTTTAGGTCTACTGACAATATATACCTCCTAGAAGTTCCCTATCAAGAGTTTCATTTAGGATCTGATATTTTGAGAATTTAATTAGAATGCTGACCAGAGGCCATTTTATCTTTAGTTCACTGTGAGATTACCTTGTGTTGCTAATACTCATAAGTAGGAAAAATTCTCTGTTGTGGGATGTCAGTATTCCTCCCAGCATTAGAATAAAAATGTCTAGCAGGAAAAACCATTGTAAAGTGTAGCAAATCACATGTGGAGTATGCCATTTTTCCTCTATGTTTGGCTATTGCTAGTACATCTGAGCTATAAAGAGATGCAAAACTTGAAAACAGATGGCTCTTCTGTTTCTGTCTATGTGAATTGTGGAGCATTTGAAGGAAACGTCAATCATCTAAATTGAAATCCAAGAGCACTGTACCATCCCATAAGTTTTGTGCTTACAAGTCATTTGTGACTGGGTGCTCTAGCTTTTTATCCTTCTTTATTTTTATGAACTAGATCCATGATTTGAGCATAATTATGAGGATTAATGGCTCCTTTCTATGTGGCATCATTTGTCTTTAAGAAACTGAAAGAATTTAGAGGCTTAAAAGAGCCACTAACTCAAGAATCATTTCCCAAATCCTCTAAGATTCAACACCTTAGCTATGGCATACAAATGACAGAAGTCATTTCTTCCCTTCCTACATAGAATAAAGGTGGAGGTCTCTGCATGATTGTTCTAATATTATGCAAGATGGCTTGTGAAGGTCATTTTATATACTTCCCAGTGGACCAGGTTAGTATTCACATACATGATTTAAACAGAATAGGGAAGGCATTTCAGTGCAAGGATGAATCTAGTGGTTTAAGTTTTTGTCATGGAACTGCTACTAATTTTGTGAATTTGGAGAGATTTCTCAGAATCTTTTTACTTCTAGGTTATCTCATCTGTAAAACATTCAATATTCTTTGTCAGGCTTCTCTCAGAGAATGGGTATGATGCTCAAGTAATAACTCATGTAACAGTTTTACAAAGCACTTTCTTCAAGGCTTTATCATCTCCATTTCATAGATAAATAAACTGAGATTTTGACATTTTAAGTGACTTGCCCAGGGTCATATATTGAATAATAGCATATTTATGCTTTGAACATAGTTATTCCACCTCCATAATTTTTCCATTTGTTATAAGCCCCAGTGTTATCTCCTCCATTCAATCACTATTGCCTATGACATCATTTTCTTTTTAAAGCTATTTATGTTACTTTTAGTATTCATTGCGAGTATGAGATCATTCTGTGAGTTAGCTCTTCTGACACTCACACAATTCTTAGAGATGTTGCCACCTCTTGTATTCTTCATCAGCTACCTGCCCTTGCAGATGTCTTCTGTACTTGTCTTTTAAAAAAAAAGTCTTTCCTGATGATTAATCTTTCTCTTTGGACAGAATCTTCCTTGTCAAATCATTTGTTTTTTTCTCAAAACAAATTAGCACAATAGGCTTGTGAAACTCATTTTCCTTTAGAGTTTCAGGTCATATTTCTTATCTAAACTTTCACTGAATACTTCAATATTTATTCCTCAAAATTTATCAGACTATCTCCCCTTTCTCTGTTATAAAGAACAAAAGGGATACAGAATATCTGTGTAGGTCACCATTATTTATAAATCAGCAATTCTTTCATCCTTCTTGGTTATGCTCAGATGTAAAATTTATTTCTCCTTGCTTCTGCCAACTTTATAAGAATGAAATTATTGTAGAAGAAAGCCAGTAATTTTTCAACTTCTCTGCTTAGAGGATAAAGACTTCCAGCAGAATCCTGGATAGTTAAAATCTTTCAGCAAGTAATTGTGCCTCCATAACAGGTTTATATTCCTAAAGGTCTCATCCATTTCCTCCCACTGGTTTGGTTGTCTATAGTTCATTCTCATCCATTATTAGCAAAACAAATAGTTGATAAAGGAATACTCCCACATTCACTTTAAAGGAATCAAGTGAGAGAGATGCTGTTGTTCTATAAAGCTTTTGGTATAAATAATTAGGACTTACCATTATGATTCATTTTTCTCTATCATAATACATAATCAGTCATTCACTGACTCCTAATTATTCTTTCTTTAGATTTGAATGCCTTCATTGTTTGTCCTGTAAGTTTGATTAAAGCTGTCACCCCCAATTTTTGGGCTTTAGCATCCTATACCTCATTTTTCCAGTAGTTTCTGTAACTTTTGAGAGTTACATGAAGTTTTACTAAACAATCAGCTAGACCAATATGTGTTTAGCATAATAACCCTTTATGTATTTTTAATATATGTAAGATAGGACTTAAACATTTAAAGACAAGAACTCTTGATGGTAACATTAAGAGAAGGATACTACCAAGACATAGTGGGTCTCTACATCAGAGTCAAAAAAAGGATACAGCCAGGGCAGCCCAAAATTGGGAAGGGCCCTGAGTTTTATAGGGAAAATCTTATTCAGATTTGATTTCCCATCTCTGCTAGGGTGATACCAGGTGTTGAATAGAGAAGAGTTGGTTATACAAATATGAATTGTGAGAGTCCAGAAAAAATTTTTGGTGGTGTTATCTGTCTTGAATAGACACTTCATTCTCATAAGACAGTCTTGATCTGAAAAAACAGATTTTTTTTTAAAAAAAGTATTATATTGAGCGACAATTGACTCCTAATTAGTTCTCCTGTATACATTCTTTTCTTTCTCTATATTCATCTTCCTGAAACCCCATTGGCATCATATCACATTCATATCTCAAAATCTAACTCCCCTTAACTGATGGATAAAATCCAATCACTTTTCCCTGGTTTTCTAGATGCTCTCTAACTAGACTACAATTTGTTTTTTTTTCCCACACTTTTCTTTTTCAATATTCTCTCACTACACTGAAACTGATGAGCTCACTATACATGATTGAGTTTGCAGTTTCCTACCTCTGTCCTCCTTACTATCTCCCACAGCTCTCTTTTCCAGAAATGCTTGGGCAAAAATCCTAACTAATTCCGGACAAAAGCAATCTCACTTTCATTTGACCTCCTCCAGTAATATTCTATGACACCCATTTAATTTCACAATGAGCAAAGTATTAGAATTGGAGGTAGAAATCCCTGAATTCAAATCCTGTCTTAAATCCTTGCTAGCTGTTGAATTTTAGGCAAGTCACTTAGGCTATTTCTTTTTTTAATTTTATTGATTTAAGGCAATGGGATTAAGTGACTTGCCCAAGGTCCCACACCTGGGTAATTCTTAGGTATCTGAGACCTGATCTGAACTCAGGGCTGCTGCTCTATCCATTGCACCACATAGTTGTCCCTTACTTAGGCTATATCAATCTCAATTTCCTCATATATAAAGTGGGAGGTATTAATAGTATCTACATTGCAGAGATATCATGAAGATTAAATGAGAAAATCTATGTAAAGTACTTTGCAAGACTTAAAGCAAAATATTGATAAATAAATAACACTTACATAAGACACTTTAATGTTTACAAAATGCTTTACAAATATTATCTCCTTTTTATCTTCAACATAACCCTGGAAAGTAGGTGCTATTAATATGCCAATAACTCAAATAAGAAAACTGAGAAGGTTGAGGTTGTGACTTGCCCAGGGTCACATAGCTAGTGCAAGAAATCAATTAGCATTCTTTTCTCCTTGTCCTTTTCACCTTATCACCATTTCTCTTTTCTTCCTTTCCTTTTTTCCCCCTCTTCTTTTCTCCTTTTTCCCTTTTCATATCTTTTTTTTTCTTGAACTCTATTTGGATTCTGTTAAGCTTACATAGAAGAATAAAAATCATCACTGATTCATGGCTTACCTTTTCCTCTTAAGTTCATGTCTATAATTTTTGGTTTATAAATGCTGTCCATTTCCCACTCTACCCACTAGAATTACATAAAGTTGCCAGGGAGTCTTTTTTTGTCACAGTGGATTTTAAGAATAAAATAATGATAGAGCTTGACATTGATGTAACATTTTAAGGTTTGCAGAGTGCCTTTAAATGCATTATCTTGCTATTTCCTCCCTCTTGGAGCTCTCATCATCTCTTTCCAGAGCTCTTAACTTGTATAGTATTTTGGAAAGAACACTGGCTTTGGTGTTTAGAACAATGTAGTTACAGTCACAGCTTTACTTCTAATTAGCTGAATGAATCCACTGGGTGAAGTAATGTCAATAGGTCCCAATTTCTATATATTAAAGAAACTGAAATATATTATCTTGATTTTGTTTGGGTTCCTAAAATATATTCATTTGAATCCATGATTCCTGAATTTGATATCAGTCCTTACATCTTTTCCAAATTATCAGAATAAAAATCATGTAATATATGTAAAGTATATTGCAAAATTTGAAGTGTTTTATTTTTAGAAACAGCAAATTCCAACTTTTAATTGGACATTAATGCCTTAATATTTTTATGTTGCATCTAATTCAGCATATATAACATTGATATCATTCCCTCCCTTTTACCTTCCATAGCAATATTTTCTCCTGACTTCCTTATTTTTATTAAGATTAAAATTATTTTCCAAATCATGTAGGTTTAAAAATTCAACCACCTCTGTCTCCTTGCTATCTGTCATTCTACTCATATTATCAGTCACCAAAGCTTTTTTATTTGTTCTTTCAAAGTCTTCCTCATACCAGTAACTTCTTGACTGTTCCTACTATAATTGTTTCATTTCAGGATTATTGCTTTGATCTTTATTACCTTTTAGTTTTGGACAACATATTTTGGAAAGGTACAGATGCACTGAAATATAAAGTATAGCAAGCATAAGAAGATAGGAAACTATGTCAAATGGCAGTGAGAGGCTGAATGAACTTGAGACATTTAGGCTGGAGAAGAGATGACAATGTTGATATGGCATGTGCCATCAAAATTTCTAAGGGTTATTGCACTGAAAAGTTTTAAATTATTTTGCTCCTTGGTCTTAGATAGCATCAGAGAAAAAAGAGAGTGGAAATAAAATTGATTTGACTTGAGATTGAAATCCCTTAAAATTATTCAAAAAATGAACTATCTCTTCACTGGAGGTCTATCTTTCAGTAGAACCTATAAAAGAATTATTAATTGGTCAACTTCTATATTTTAAGTGGTCTCAACCTTTCAATAAGTTGAGGTGTGAGGAGGCAATGTCTACCCCGAGTATGTGAAGACTTCCCAAGGAGGACTGGGCAAATGAGAATAATTTGTTCCAATAACCTTGAAAGTGGCTGAATCAGGAGCCTATGGAGTTTGATTAGAATCAGTCGTGGACCATGAAAAATGTCATGGTCATCCACTGCATCCCAAACTATCATCAGTTGTCTTGTCTTTGTCTCACTATTGAACTTTGATGACTCTTGAAGAAAGAATGGGGTCAACAACTTGATACAACTCTGTATTACCTAAGTCCAATTTATGAATGAATCAAAAGACATCACTCATGCCACCTTGGCATTTTTGCCTATCTCAAAGTCCTGACGTGACAGACAAGTGCAGATATTCTGATAACAGTAGTCTCAACCTTGCACTCAGATGGCCCAGGCCATAGAATTATCTCACTGGACTGAAACAACAGTGGAATTTGGCAGCCCCTTTAGTATCTGAGTAACCTTTTAAAAAGACAATATTACTCTTCTCCTGTTGTAACAAAGTATCTAGAAAAAATGTCCTAAAAATCATCTTCTTCATCTAACCTAGACTTGCTTATGGCAGGCGGAAAAGATCTCATCACATGGTCAAAGCACAAACACATACAATACAAAAACTTTTGCCAAGATAATTCCACTTATTATCAGTATATATGGAACGTGAGTACACTTATGGACAACACAAAATCCAGTAAAACTTAAAGATGAAGAGCTTCTGTTGTGAGACAATTCAGCAATTATATCACATTCAAATAGTAACCCTAAGTAAAAAAAAATCTGTCAATTGAAGGTCACTTGACAAAACTTAGTGCCAGATAACATTTTTTTTTCCTGGAGTGACTGCAATGAAACTGAAATAGGTTTTTGCATTCAAAATTAATCTAGTCAACAAGCCTGTTTGCTTACCACAAGGAGGGAATGGCAGATTCATAACAGTGTGATTGTAAGAAAGCAACTATCATCACAGGATATGCTCCCAGCCTGATGAACTTTGATTAGGTCAAAGAAAAATGTTAGGAAGAACTGGAGACCCTCATCATCAGGGTACCAAAGGAGGACAAGCTTATAATTCTGGATGACTTTAATGTAAGAGTAGGCACAGACTACCAATTATGACAGGGGAGGAATGGATCAGAATGGGAGGAATGGTATCAGAAACAGTAACAGCAATGGGCACATTCTGCTGAAGATTTGTACATTTCCTCATCTTATCAGCAATACTACTTTCCATTTACCTAACCAAAATAAAACTTCATTGGATACACTCTCATAGTAAACATTGGTACTCAATGGACTATGTCATTGTAAGGGGAAGAGACAGGATGTCAGTAATGAAAATGATGTATGGTGCAGAGTGCTGAACTGATTACAGACTTCTCCTTTCATAGGTAAATATTTACAAAATTCAACAAAAATGGCAATCCCAAGATAAGGTGACTAAGAGAAGGCAATATCAATAGATTAGAAAAGTTCTCTGTGAGAGACATTTTATTTCTAACCTGGAGGGAAAGTTGAGCCACACAAATGGACAGCTTTCAGAGATTTGATATACAGCACTCAAATTTATTAATCTATGCTAGAATACTCACAAACAGCAAAATTTGTTTGATGAAAATGATAAAGAAATTCAGAAGCTACTAAATGAAAAAATGAGAACTCTACAAGCATATCAGCAGGACAGTTCATCAATCTCTAGGAATACAGTATTTGACTTTATCAAAAGTATAGTAAAAGTGAAGCTTAGAGAGATACAGAACTCTTGACTAGTGAGAAGACAGATAAAATTCAGTTTTACAATGATGGTAATAATCTGAACTGCTTTTGTGAAGCCCTGAAGGCTGTTTAGGGATCATCTCAACTACTCAGTGCTGATAGAGCCACATTGATTAGTTATAAGGCCATGATCCTAGAGAGATGGAATGAATGAACAGTTCCATAGTATTCTCAACAAACCAGGATCAGTCACTGTTGAAGTCATTATTGTTTAATTTAGGTTGAAGTCAATCTCTCTTTAACCAAATTTCTAACTGAAAAAGAGATTTGGAATGCCATTTGACTCCTCTCATGTGGCAAGGTACATAGTGCTGATTCTATTCCAACTGAGATTTTGACTAGGCTGCAATTTTCTAGCCTATACATTAAGAGATATCTCCCAGGAGTTCAAAGATGCCTTCATTGTTCATCTCTATAAAAAATAAAGGAAATAGATTGTCCTGTGATAACCACAAGTTGGGAATTTTTCATAGGGCTGGCAAGATTTTTGTCAGAGTATTCTTTAATTGGCTGCTTCACCTAGAAGATGACCATCTACTTGAGAGACATTATGGCTTCAGAAAGAGCTGGGGAACAGTTGATTTGGTGTTTGCTGCTCAACAACTCTAGGAGAAATGCCAGAAAAATAGAGGTCTATACACTTTGCTCATTGATCTAACTAAGGCTTTGTGCTATTGTCAGTCATGAGAGCATATGGGAAAATTTTGGCAACATTTGATTATCTCCAGTTCTTCAGTATAGTTCCTCAGTTTTATGACAACACACTTGCATGAGTTCTGGATAATGGTAGCCCAGTTACCAGTGAAGTGAAACAGGCTTTGAGTTTGTCCCCATACTTTTTATTTTATTTTTTTCAATTTTTTTTGCAAGGTAATGGGGTTAAGTGGCTTGCCCAAGGCTACACAGCTAGGTAATTATTAAGCTTCTGAAGTTGTATTTTGAACTCAGGTACTCTTGACTCCAGGGCCGGTGCTCTATCTACTGCACCACCTAACTGCCCTTCCCCATGCTTTTTAACTGGTGCTTTCAACAACAATATCAGACACTTTCAACAAGGGTGAAAATGGCATCAGAGTCAGTTACTGTATTGACAGTAAATTATTTAACTTGAAATTCCTACAAATCAAAAGTGGAGGAAGAGTTGGTGCACAAATTTTTGTTTGCATATCATTGTTTACCCAATGCAGCCTCTAAGGGTGAGATGAAATAAAAATAGTATGGTTCGTTTTCCTGCTGCTTTTGCTAATTTTGACCTATCAATGAAGAACAAGAAAACAAGAAAACACAGGTTCTCCACCAGCAGTACCCCACACCATCCAAACATGGAATCATCAGTTACAGCAAATAAAGAAATATTGAATGTTGTGGATATATTCATTTCTCTTGGTACTGTACTTTCTAGGGTTGTACCCACAGATGATAAGGTTGATGAATTCATTGCCAGAGCTAGTTCCGTGTTTGGGAGAGGGAAAGTGTGGGAGAGAGGAGTTATTAGACTGATTATGAAACTGTTATGAAGTCATTATGCTGACCTCATTGTTGTATGCTAGTGAAACCTGGACAGCTTATCAGCACCATGCCAGGATACTGAATCATTTCCATTCAAATTGACTTAGAGAGGTTCTGAAGATCACCTGGCAATAGAAGGTACTGGATACTTAGCTCCTTTCTCTAATTGATATGAATAGAATTAAAACTACAGCAGAGTGCAACTCAGATGGACTAATTACTTTGAATGCCAAATATAAGTTTACCGAGAAGACTATATTATACAGAACTCAAACAAGGCAAGCACTCACACTGAAGTCAGAAAAAGTAACTCAAGAAAAACTTCAAGGTTTCTCTGAAAAACTTTGGAATCCATTGTGTAACATGAGAGAAACTGCCATAGCACTGCCCTACCTCAAAGTTCCTGTGTTCTAAAAGCAAAGTAGAATTGCAATAGCTTAAAAGAAACATGAAATGATGCTCATATGGACATGTGGTAGAGCCTCTATAGCTCTTGTTAGTTTGTTCAACCACAATTGGACACTCACAGCATGACCCTAGCAGAGGGTTATAATTTTCACTCTCTTTATTCTTTCTTTCTTTTTATATTTAAGGCAATGGAAGTAAATGGCTTGCCCAAAATCACACAGCTAGGCATTTATTAAGTTTCTGAGGCCGCATATGAACTCAGGTCCTCCTGACTCCAGGGCCAGTGCTCTAACCACTGTGCCATGTAACTGCCTCCCATCCTCTTCATTCTTAAGAATGAAGGGACAAAAACTAGCCAACCAATAGCTTCATGCTATATATTAAGTCTGGACTGAAGTGGAGTGACTAGTCTATCAGTCAGATTTTCTTTGACTCATGTCTCTCCTTCCTCTAATCCAATTTATATTCTACTGCCTGAGTAATCTCCCCAAAATGCAATTTGGATAACAGCTGTGTTTTGCTCAGATATCTTTAAGTGACTCCCTCCTGAACAAAGACCAAATGCTAGACTTTGCATTCAAGACTTCCACAGGCTCATTGCTGTGTTCCTTTCCAGTCTTGTGTCCTCCTACATGGTTTTAGTGAGGTAGCCCCTTTGGCCTATTCTTATAAACATGGTCTGTAATTTTCCATTTCATCTCTTTATTATTTTACTTTTATGCCCTCTTTTGCCTATTGAAAAATCTATCTATACTTTAAGACTCGAAGGAAATGCTGTCTATTGCATTGAATCTGCTCTGATCAGATTTGCTGAAAGTGACCTCACTTTCCTTTGATCTTCTTTATCATTTATGAGGAATTTCAAATATTCTCTCTTCTAGAATACTTATTTCTATTCATGGTAGAAAACATCAAGTCTTGCATTATAGGCACTGTTTCCTAAGAATCCTGGGATTCTCCCACAGTGTATAGCATACCAGAGGCACTGAATATATTTAACTGAATGAGTAAATTGGCATAAATGTTTTTGACCTAAAAATATTAAACAAACACATTATTTTCAAACATTGTAGCTAGACAATTTCATTCAAAAAGTGCCTAATGATTATATGATGTTGAACTGGAGAAGTAAAGGCTGATATGTAGAAGATTAAATCCAGAAGAACTGTCAAACAAAGGAGTATGGCCAGTACATTATTTTGTAATTGGAGAATTGGAGTATGTATTAGGTATATGTATCATGGAGTATGGCCAGAATATTATTATGTTCTGGAGTATGCATTATCTATCTATCTATCTATCTATCAATATCAATATATCACTACCAATACCAATCTCTATCTCTATCTATCTATCTATCAAATCTATGTAATGGAGTATGGCCATAACGATGCTATGGAATACTTGACAAGCACACTTTAATTTGATTAACCACTTCAGAAAGCAGAATTATTCTGAATCATGACATATATATTCCAGAGTGTCATCTCTGAATTTATTTTTCCCTTTGAATCTCTTATTTTATGTGCATTTATATATGGACTCATTGTTATATCAAAAAGTGCAAGACTACATCATTTGCTTTGCAATTGCAATTCAAAAATTGAGCCTTTGTTCAGGAAACTGATCTTTTCTCCTATATTGCCTGCAGTTAGGTGAAAAAAATGCCTTTCTCTTGGCTTTCTGGATCATAGAGTCCATAACCTCCAAATATAAAGCCACCTTGCTACTAATTACATTTGGTGTGTACAGTGACACAAAATTTATTTTCCACAAGAACTCTATTACCAAAGCTTCATTTAGTTACAAGTAATGGAGATTCCAGCAGACTTAGTCACCTTCTTGTTATTATAGTAATGCCTAGCTTTTAAAAGAGAATGACTTTATGTTCAATTTAATTTTTTAAAACATCAAGGTGCATTTCCTTTGCCCTATATGAAGAACTGATGAGTATGCAAGATGAGGTTAATGCAATGAGCAAAATAAATCAACTTCATGTTTCCCATAATGGCCTTAATAGTTTGGCAAACCACATACAAGTTTTCTGTTCGATGGGCAATTCGGCTAATTTGACAGCATGCTTGCCATTAAGCAACGATTACTACCATTAAAATAGCATTTCTTCCCCCTTCACTTTTAAGTTACATATAGGGGAAATGAGAGGGAGGCAGCAAGGAGGACAGGCTATTACATTGAATGTTCCACAGTGATGCATAAGTCAAACTCATTTTACTTGTATAGTTTAAGAAACCAATAAGTTGTAGATGACTCCTTGCCTCAGAACACTTAGAATTTTATTAGCTAAAATTACATGTCATCCCCAAGATTGCTTTCCAAGAGGGGAGACAATTTTTGAAGAGTTGTGTTCCACAGCATAATTATTTCATTACAATTCATTGATCATTCATTATTTTCTACCAATTTTGAAACAATGGAGAAACTCTCATTTTAAATCACACAGCCATGAGGGTTGCCAAATTTGAGTTAACATTGTCTTTTAAATAAGTTAGAAAAGTGGATGAATCTTCTTAGTTTTATTTTTGTATTTCATGTGTAGTGGTAGAAGAGAATATGCTGCTTTTTACAAAATCTCTAGATAATACCTTTCCTCTGCAAATATGTTAGTGTTATTTAGTCATTTCTGTCATATTCAACTCTTTGCGATCTCATTTGACTTTCTTTGCAAAGATACTAGAGGGGTTCACCATTTCCTTCTCCAACTCCTTTGATGGAGAAAACTGTGGTAAACAAAGTTAAGGGGTTTGCCCAGAAGTATCTGAGGTCAGCTTTGAACTCAAGAAAATAACTCATCTTGACTTCAAGTCCAGCATTCCAAACCAGGTGGTACAGTGAATGGAGCACTGCCACTGGAGGCAGGAAGATCTAAGTTCAAATTTGGCCCCAGACACTTGACTCTTACTGGCTGTGTAACCTTGGGCAGGTCATTTAACTCTGATTGCCTCCCATCCAGAGTCGTCTCCAGTCAACCTGACTGGTATCTGATCACTGAATCCAGATGACTCTGGGGAAGAAACAAACAATAACACAGTCTCTCCTCACTCAAATGCAATTCATGTTCTTGTCATGGTATCACCTCTCTGACAAAGGGCAGAAAACCTTTGAAAACAAAGGACAAGACAACAAACCCAGTGCTCCATCCATTGTGCCACCTAGTTGCATCAATTAAAAGTCAATTATCTATATAATGGAAAAAATTCACGTTATTATAAAACAAAATCTAATCTGTGTGGCATTGAAGATCTTCTGTAGTTTAGATCCAGTCACCATTCCACTATTTTCACTAGTTCTCTTTATTTGCCTTTTCTTTAGTCAACCTTTTAAATTGACCCTTTAATAAACATTGTTCCTCACTTCTCTGCTTTTTTTTTTTGCTTAATTTGCTCGGTCTAAGAGCCCCATCTGGATAGCCTTCCCTTTCTTGACCAGTTCCACTTGGCCAATTCTTAATCATCCTCAATGTCCATCTTAAAATCCACATGTTCCTTGGTGCCTACCCAGAGATTATAGAAGTTTGAAGTAGAAGAAAAGGTTACTAGAGTTAATCTAGGCCACCACCTTTATTCTTTATTTTTTGCAAGGTAATGAGGTTAAGTGGCTTGCCCAAGGCCACACAGCTAGGTCATTATTAAGTCTCTGAGGTCAGATTTGAACTCAGGTACTCCTGACTCCAGGGCTGGTGCTCTATCCATTGCACCACCTAGCCACCCCCACCTTTATTCATTATAGATAACCAAGCTGAGGCCCAGAGGGGTAGAATGACTTGACTATGATCACCAAGAAAGTATAAAAGAGAGCTAAAATTTAAATCCACTCCCTATGATTCCAAATTCTTCTGATATTTATAATAGCTGTCTATTTAGTTTTCTTTTGTGAGCCTTAATTCCTTGCAAATCTATAAAAATTCACCTGTTAAACTTTTCATATGAAAAAAACAGACATTATTTTGGGTTACTGAATCTGATTCAGGAAAACCAACCAAGAGAGAGGTCGTGGGCCAAATGGAAGAGAATGTTCTTGGCAGCCAAAACCATGATTTCCAAGAGATTGAAGGTTGGAACAGTCAGGATTTAACACAAGATGCAAGTCCACATAGAGAAAACTTCGAAAGAGAAATAAGGAAACATTTTCTTCTCAGGGAACCAGGGAAGAAGGGGAGGATTTACAAAGATCACAGCTTGGATTAACAAGGTTCCTTATAGATTTAAATCTTAGGAGATGCTGGGACCAAAGGGAGAGAGAGGTATCTTCCAAAAGTCTAGGGTTTTTACATTTATAAGATCACAAAAGTATAGAATTAGATCTGGAAGGGGACTTGGAGCTATTGGAATTCTACCCTAACTTTTCACAGATGAGGGAAGAGTCACAAAGCTCAATGCCTTCCCTAGGGTTGCACAATTAGGAACATATCTGAGGCGGGATTTGGATTGAGGTGTAGATTCTAAGTCCAGCTCTCTTATCTATTAATTTACGAAAAGAGATTCTAAAGAGTTTGACTTATAGTATCCTTCTAATCAAATGTATTTATTAGAAACCTGAAACTTCATCAGGCATCCAACCCAGAAAGCTCTGACCCCCCAAGTTCTAAGCAAGACTACTAAGAACCGGTTGCTAAGTAAATGATAGGGGAACCAAATTAGACTGAGGACAATATTTTATAACAACATCAAGTTGTTCTGTTAAAATTGTCTGAACTCGTCAACATTTCCCTTTATTATTTTAAACCCCTGCAATATTTAGGATTGAAATCTTTCCACAACTAGAAAGGGTCATTTGCTCTTCTCAGAGAGCACAACCAAAAGGACAGGAAGTGTAGAATGCTAAAATTGGGGGAAAAGAAAAAAAAAAACCCCAAACCAAAAAACTAATCTTTGTAAGTCACTCAGTTCAACTCTTAGTCACATCATGAAATCTTTCCTTGGAATTCCTGCTAAGAGGTCATTCACCCCCTGCTCAGAGGCCTGCAGTTACTTGGAATTCACCACTGACCACAGCAATCATTTTTGGACAGATCTTATCGTCAGTATATTTTGAACTGAAATCTGTCTTCTCTCCCTCTAATCTGTCATTTCTCTTACATGAGTCCTTCTTGGGGCCAGACACAAAAAAGAACAAAGAAAAATCCTTCTGCTTGAAAATCCTTAAAATATTGAAAAAATTTGATCATTTCTCTCTTATCCAGAGAATATTAATATTAACTATTTCTATGTCAGGACTTCTGATCAACCTGAGGAAGCCCAGAGATTTATATCTAGGATGCAAATACATAAGAGAAAATATCTAAGATTACAAAAGAAAATAGTTGTACTGAACTGTAATTAGTTATGTGAATATAATTACAATGTACTATATTAATGAATAATAACAATATTAATGTAATATATGAAAGAGTTGATCATATCTAATTATTTAAAATAAAATATAGTCATAATTCAAAAAAGCTAATTGACCTCAACTTTTAAAAATTCTTATCTAGGTTAAAACTTTCTAGGAGCTTTGAATGTAAAAATAAAAGTTTCATCTTTTTTCCTTTAGGCACAACTGGATAGCTAGAAAGATCAAGAGGAAAAATAATGACTGAGAAAATAATTTGCCTAGAGACCTTAGAAAAACCAGCCCTGGAGTTTTCTGATAAGCAAACAAAAAATGGGGATGAGGAGACCATAGAAATGTGGGTGATTGAAGGATGTGAAGTTTCAGTAGTGGCTTGATTCTCATTTCTCTAGAATTAATCTATTTATTGAAGACCTATTATATGCTTGAAGTTATGCTAAAAACAACAGCAACAAAATACTTACCTAACTCTCCAAACATGATGCTAGAGAGGAAAATAAATTCTAAATGCATAAGGATCTTATGGGGATCCCTATTAGTTTGAAGGTAAACTCCAACTATAACAATTTGGTATTTAAAACTACTCATAAGATTAGCTTCACTTTACCTTTTCAGAATTATTTCATTTACTTTCTTTTGTGTATGTTGTTTTTCCACATGCTACTTGGTATATAATAGGCAATTAATAAATGCTTGATGATTGATTGAGTCATTTAAGTGAGGATAACCTAGTTGCTAGATACTTACTGACTGCCTTTGCACAAGATCCCCCACCATGTTGGAATATATTTTATAGAATCCTTTGCTTCCTTTATGGCTTACCAATGAGAAGCCTTACTTGACCATCTTAGAATCTTTACCTTCCTTCATGATGCACCGATGGGAAGCCTTTCCTGCCACCCTGGTCATTGGTACTCTTTGCCTCCACTTTGCATTTGCTTGTCTGTGAACAGTTACATCTCCCTGAGGTTACCCCTCCTGCTTTAGTAGGATGTTATCATGGCTTTGCACCTTCAGACCATAGTCCAGTGCCTTGAAAATAGGAGCTGCTTGATAAAGGTTTGTTGAACTGAGCTGCATTTAACAATGCCTTTCTATCTTTGCTCAGTCATCTTAGAAACATACAGTCTGCACAGAAGTCTTCCTTGGGGTTTTTCCTTAGAGTGGTTCTTTTCAGAAAGATGGGGAGTTCTAAAAAATAACATTTAAGAGAACTAGGTTATAACAAAATTTGCCATGAATAAACCTCCCTAATTTATGATGAAAATGAAAGAAGGTTGCCACTCTGACAACTGACCTAGACTCAGGTACCCTGTTGATGTCCTTACTCACTAAGGGGTCTGGTAAGTTGCAACAAAGAGTCACAAAATGACTTCACCGTGTTATTCAGAAGTTACAGTGCGTCTGACTGTGATGGATTGGATGAATATGAGATGGAAATGCTTTCTGCACATTGAACACAAGGAGTGCATATGCACATTTGAGGTGAGACATCTCTAAATTTCCACACCTCGCATTTGCTTTGAGTATACTGCGATTCTGTTTTCCATATAGAGTTAAGTGCCTTCTTTGATGTGGACAAACTATCCTGAGTGGTCCTTTGCCAGCTTCTCCCATGTCATGCAATCAATTCCAAAATTCTTCAGCGAAACTTTGACAGTGTCCTTATATCACTTCTTCTGATCATCCTATGAGCATCTTCCTTTCCTTATTTCTTCATAGAATATGAAAAAAATGTAATTTTGACATTCCAACAATGTAGCCAGACTTTCAGAGATACACTCTTTGCAGTAGAGTTTGAATACTTGACAGTTTAATTGGGAAAGGACATCATTGCCCTACACATTATGCTGCCAGGTGATCTTCAGAATCTTCATTAGATAATTCAAATGGGAATGACCTCCATGTAGGAAAGAGAATATTCAAGGGAGAAAGGATGGGAAAGGGGTGATTTGAAGAAACATATGGTTACCTGTTGCTAATTATGCTTCCATAATACTTCTGAAAAACTCAAAGGTTTTAATTAGTTATACACTGACATCATGGGAAGGATTTGTGATTGGGATGTATGTGTTTAGTGGACAGTTGGGTGACAAACGGAGAGAGCTGAGATGTAAATAAGTATGGTTAGATATAATGGGACAGGTGGGGCATTCCCCATCATTCAGGACAACTCAGTCTTTCTCCCATCCCTTTTCTGGACCCCAAATCCTACCTTGCAGTCATAACCATAAAGATCACTTGCAGTCATCTACCTGCCTATTATCCTTTGCCCTTCACACACATATCCCCATTTATTTTTCAATTCAAAAACTACAATCTCATCAATGCTGCCTTAGCTACTGGATATGTATATAGCAATCCATTCCCCTGTGGCTCCACTCATTATCCCAGTGATTTTCCAAACAATAATTCTTCCTTGCTACTTTCGCCTACATATGTTATATATTAAAACATGAGCTCCTGAAGGATAGGGACTATTTCATTTTTGTGCTGGTAAGCCCAGAACTTAGCACAGTGTTTTGTATTTATTAAGGTAATATTAAATATTCACTTAATAAGTGCATTGCATTCATTTCTTATATTCATTCACTTACACTTGATTATATTTTCAACAATTTCTGTTGTGTCACTTTTCCTTATTCTTGGAATTAAAGCAGATGTTCTCCAGCTTGTCCTATTGAAAATATAAAAAGATTCAAGCTGGGGGCAATGAATTCTTCAATTTGGAACTTAGGAAGGTTTTTCATGTCCTAGAAATAGAGTCACTCAGAAACAATAAAAGGGTATTCGAGGAAAACTGGCCAACCTATATGAATCACTTATATGTTTTAGTGGGATTTTCTAAAATATTGAGGTTGTCTTTTGATGAATAGCAAAATAGAATCAATGTGATCTATAGGTCAAGAATTTCTAATCATAACATTTAATTTTATAGTAGATACAACTCCTTTGTGGAGCTCTTTGATGTATTAAGGTCATATAGATAAATACATTCAGCTATAAATTCAGTCATATTGATAAGAGATAAATAATGAATAAATCAATTTAGCATGGACACTATGATAAACTGTCTATTATTTTGAACCCCCTAAAAACAGTATAACTTTGATTATAATATGATTAATGAGTTTATCCCAGAACCTTTAAGTAACCAGACCAGCAACACCCAATCCCTGACTCTTAGGTACACACACTTAGGAAGTGCTTAATTATTGACTTAATTGATCTGACTGGGGTCCTTGAGTTCAAATCCAACTCTGACACTTATTCTAAGTCAACTGAATCATTCATGTTTTTTTTTCTCTTCATTCTCATCCTTAGGAAGTATGCTGTATCTGACCCTTTCATAACATTAGCATTCCAATGAATCGAAGTTCCATGTTTATATATATATATATATATCAAAGCATGGCCTAAAATAACACATCTAGATTAAAAATGACAATACCATGTGTTACCTTATTCAGAAACTGCAGAAACTACTGCCTGTTCTCACTCTAGTCTTAATGTTTGTGAACAGGGGAGATTTTTGCTGTTTCATTTGCATAGAACGGCCTTAGCTATCATCTGTGTGTATGTAATTTATAGCCCATTCCCAGAGAGAGGGAGGGATTAATGGTGGAGCTTTGTACACAGCATAAACACTTTAATTACAATAACAAAACCAGCAAAAAAAAAAAAAAAACAAGCAAAGCAATGGGGCCCAGACAAAGATGGCAGACAGTGTGCTTTGTATTTATTAAGAGGTAATTATGCATAATAAAAAATATTATCTTATGAAGGCTTTTGATGCCTTCACAAAGCAATCTTGTTGGGCTTCAGGCCTCAATTTGTATATTTTATTTTCTCTGTAAAAGCGTGACTTTTTTGCAATTATGGAAATAGAGGGCATTAAAAAAGAATGAGCTTGGCTACCTCAATAGGAAACCATGAAGATTTTGTGTGAAAAGGGGACTCTGAAGCTGAGAAGAAACCTTTTCAAAGTAGATAATACAGCAGGGTTATAATTTGCTTCCATTTTTGATCCACAGCATTTCCAATAGGCCTCCTTCGTTGGATCATCTTGAAGTCAGTTTTATTTGGTCTTCCTGCAGAGAAGTAAATGTCAGCCTAGATAGTTTGTCCAAGGACCAGAGGAAAATACCGTGTCCCA